>NC_072897.1:52883405-54103405 GCF_027943255.1 Anastrepha obliqua | reverse complement strand
TCGTGTGATATCACACATTTGGACTTTTATTTGTGGGGTATGTGAAGTCTAAATGCTTTGTAGACAAACCAGCTTCGATTGAGGTATTGGAAGCTAACATTACTAAAGTTATTCACGAGATACCGATCGAAGTCCTTCCACGAGTCATTTAAAATTGGTGCTTATGGATGGCCGAATTACGGCGCCGTTGCGGCGAAAATATCATGAATGGTTCTACACAAAAATAATAAAGATTGCCCAATCAATTTGAATTTTCGTCATTGTACTTCAATTTAAATCCGATACCTCTAAATTGATCGCCTTTTAGATAAAAAACATGCCTTTTTCGAAATAAAATTAATTTATCTTTTCAAAAACCTGTTTTAAAGGTGAACGCTGAGTATGTACGATAAAGCGTTTTTTTATTATAATAAAATTAATTAACAAAATATTAAATAATATGTACATATGCATACCGATATTCACATACATATTTGTATGTATGTATAATAATATAAATAAAGCGTTTACATACTCACTCATAGGATTCTGCACCAGCTATTGGACTACCTTGGATAGAGATACGCCCTGAAGTCGGAGTAATCATTGCACTGCCGTCGTTGCCGCTATTCATTACAAGTGGACGCATGGAGATGCTTTCACTAAAAGTTCGCATTTCACCACGAACATTGAAATCATGGTAATCAGCGTTATTGCTGCCACTACTTTCGGTTGGTTGAGAACCGAAACGTGCTTGCATAAGACTTTTTGTTATATGATTTATACTATCAGCTACACTACAGCGATTGACGTCGTACATGGCATTCGCTTCAAAAGAGTTTGTCCCGACTGGTGTTGATTCGGCACCGCTAACATTTCCATTAAGTTGCGTTTTTTGATTTTTTCGGTCATGTCTAAAACTGTTACCATGTCGCCGGAAGGATGACCACACAGTACCAAAAAGAGTATGGTGTCGCTGGAAAATAAACGTTTCGCAATTAATAATCTCCGCCTCTTTGGTTGATTAGTTGGGAGTCGTAATAGCTGGACATATTAGAGTGTAATTCAAACATTGGCAGTAAAACATCAAAAGTATATAAAACTAACTTTCAAAAGTCAAGTCAACGAAAATTGACATTTCATTCCAGTAACTTAGGATGAGGAATTGCTTAAATTTGGAGTTACCTCGAAAGCAATATATTGCTAAAAGTTAACCGAGGCTAAGCACGCGAAATATTATATTTATGGTTTAGCTTAACAAAACAAGTTTTTTGTCTATCTAAATGTTTCTTATATCCGAAAACAATATTAATTTAGTCCTTCTTCCCTTGTGCATGTAACCCCGTGTTATTGATTAGTCTTTAGAGTAAAATATTTTATGATAATATGAGTACACAAATAATCAATATAATAAATAAAATGCAATTCAAAATTAATTTCAGGGTGAAACCTACGAACAAAATAAGAATTAGAATTGTCATCTTTGACTACACATTTGGTCATCTATTCCCCACAAAGACCGGAATATGTTTATATTTTTTATAAAAAAATAACTAAACTACCTGTTATCTACAACTAGTCACTTTCACCGAGATTAAAATGGGCCTTGTGATATATGTATTTCAACGCTTCTCATTTCATATCGGATATCATATCCAAGAGGGAACGAAATCGGTTTGTACGTATGCACTACTAAATACCCTGAGCTTTGATAAATTAGACATTACCACGATTTCTACAAATATATCGACTCCAGCGCCACTTTTTTTTAGGTAATTGGAACCTATTCTGATTTTACTGAGTATCTCGTCCATAGAAGTATAGTTATAGTTTTTTTAGAAGCATTTATTTTTATGAAGTATGATCCAAATACGATTTACCATTTACCAACCATGTATATAATTTTTCAGGATGTATCAATCACAGCACCACTTAGCGGATCCAAAGATACAAACCTCCCGGAAATTTACTTTTCATGCACTTTAATCTAACTATTTCGCAATTAGAAATAATTGATTCTTAACTCTTTTATAATGGAGCAAACTAACTATTTTAACATTGCTATGCACTAGGCAGTGGTCAATTGTCCGACTCTACATGATTTTACAACTAACTTCAAGTTGGTTATTTGGAAGTTAACTAAGAGTTATCTATATTATAGTTAGGTCTAAGCTAAATGGATTCCAGTTAGTTATAAGTTGCTCAATTCAATTATTATTAAAATAGGCTATTAAATCTTTTTTGTTTAGTATACATATTATATATGGGACGTTCCACGTCAACCGGTACACTAGCCGGTCCAAAATTCTATGGGACCGATTTTGAAGTCCAAGGTCTCAAAATGATCGTCTGAATGTCCACTATTGAAAGCCGTCTGGCCCATTGAGAAATTCAATATGGCGTCCAAATTATGGCGTCTAAGCTGACTAAAAATGAGAGTTTATTTAAAATCTTGTGTGCTCCTAAGAAAACCAGGAGCAATGAAAAAAAAGTAATACTGATTCTTTATGTTCTTAGGGTCGCAGATTACGATTTCGGAAGCAGATTTCCAAAATTCAAAATGGCGGATCCAATATGGCGGCCGAAAATATTAATTTATTTCGATTTGTTTAAAAAGTATTTCTAAGGGGTTTTTGGGGTCGCTGATTACGAATCTGAAGTCAGATTTTTTTAATTCAAAATGGCGGATCCAATATGGCGGTCAAAAATAAAAAAATTATTTCGATTTTTTTGAAACCTGTTTTAAAAGGGTTTTTGGGGTCGCTGATTGCGATTCTGGAGTCATATTTCAAGAATTCAAAATAGCGGATCCAATATGGCGGCCAAAAATAAATAAATTGATGAAATTCTTTTGAAACCGTTCCTTAAAAGGGTTTTCGGTGTCGTTCATTACGAATCTGGAGTTAAAATTTAAAAATTTCATGTAATAGATTAAACATGTAGATAAGCTCTCTGCGTTTTCAGGGTTGAGACTGTCTTCAGTGTGACCAGTGAAGCCCGCATTACTTTTTTTTTTTAGTTATTTTAATTTTAATTTTTTTTTGTTTTTAAGATTTTTTTAATTTTTAAATATGTTGTAAATTTTCACAACCTTAAAACCTTTTCTGAGCTATCTTTTTTGTCAAAAAAGGTAAAATTTACTTAAATTCAATAATTAATGACAGCAAGGTTGTCCACTGCACCAGAGTACAGGTTTTACTAGCAACTGATGATTGCTTATAGGAATGAATGCATGTCCACTTTGTATTTTCGTGACGCTTGGTGCCTTTGAAAATCTTTTTACAAGTTTCTTTTGCATTTTAGAATGCATTGCTTTGTCGAAATGTAATGAAAGAATTTAATGTTTGGGAATTTAGTCTCCGCATATTTATATAAACCTCGCTTCTGATGGTTGAGCTTGCAGGCTAGCCCGTGTGGCTTCTCTTTTCACGATAGCGCCAACACCATCACAAGCACCTTTGCCATGGGCAGTTGCATGACAAAACCACTGATGCATCAAATTCATCATTTGAAATTTATTTTTGTAGTGTTGTTTAGCACCATCAGTAGCATAAATAATTCTTTTGACTTTTGGACAGAATTTCTTAATTTCTGGCACAACCATTTCTTGCATAATGTACACCGCACTTGTATCGTGTGTCGTCGAGTCAGATAAAAGTACAAAACTGCGATGCTTATAGCGTTTTCGTTTCTACACAAAAATGTTGCCATGCCGACGTACAAAAGTTATTCAAAGTCGCACTTCACCCTGTGAAACTGCCACCATTTTTAAGGTTCACTGCAGCCCTTCACATTTATAAAAGAACACAAACTGTAACCCTGAAATGCAATCAGCTGTTTTTTCGCGCGCTAATCGGACAACGAATTGCAGAAATTTTTGGTGGACAGTTTAAAATAAAAAAATAAAAGAATGCTAGCTAATGAAGAAAGTCCTATTAGCAGCAAAACAATTACAGGTAAAATGAGAATGTCTTGACTTTTCTATCAAATGTAAAAAAGTGAAAAATGCTAATTATTTAAACGATCCTTTTTGGTAGTATGACTTCTGCTGGATAAATACGCCTCCTATTTGCCGGACATTGGTCCCTTCAAGCAATTCAAGACAAAAAAGGACATGTGGATGAAAATTGGCGCAGAGTTCGATGGGAAAAGTTGGAAGCAGTGTGAAGAAAGGTATAAGACCATCATGAAATGTAAAAAAGTGGCGGTGGAAAATAACAGCACCTCAGGTGCAAAACGCCAAAAGCTACAGTTTGAAGAAGAGCTCGAAAAAATATGCAAAATAGATGATTCCATTGAGCCGGCAGTAAAAATAAGTAGCCAATGTATGATAAAAAAAGAGGTCGCAGCAAAAGAAAAGCAAAGAAAGAGGAAAACGCTGCAAGAAACTATGCTAGAAATTGCTGCTAGGAAGGAGGAAGCCAGAGAAAAGCGACACAAGGAAACAATGGAGAAAGCTGCAAGAATCGAAAGCCTTTTGGAAAAGTGCATCAGTGAAAACAAACCAGCTTGAAGCTGTGGGCGTGTGAGGTAAGTTATTAAAGCCGGTTTGAATTGTGTATGCTGCTTATGATTCATTAAATGTTAATTGAAATATTTTGGTTTTGCAGGCTTCTGTAATTTAATATAAAATGGGAGGAAGTGCCTTTCGTTCCTGGTCCAACGTTTCTCCTATTTATTTTTTACTTTGTACCTGCTTGAAGCAATTAAATATGATCTCCCTTATTTTCAATAAATACAATATATAAAACAAAAGAAAAAGTAGTTTTTTAATATTTATTGAAGTTTCTTTCAAGGTACATCTCGTTAACTCAATATTTCGCGCAAACACATTTACCTATTTTGTCTGTCAATTTCTCTTACTGATTTTGGTAATTTCAATTTGCAAATATCACGGGCAGCTACAATATTTTAATAGTTATATGTACAATCTCAATTTTCGCTTTTTCAATTCACGACTGCTAAAATGAAATGTCAAAAATGTGTAGACCTCATCTGTGCTGCTCGGACACAGCCGATTAATGTGAGCAAGAAAGAGTCAAATAAGGGGCTACTTTTGTTACTGATCAGCTGATTAATAGGGCAATTATCTACACCGCCGATACCAGAGAGGGCAAGAAATGTTGCACTTTCACATTTCTTTATGTTTGCCCTTGGAGAAACGATAAAGCGGCCCCTTGGGAAGATTGCATTCATTTTCCAAAAGATCACAAAATTCGAAAGTGACAGCACAGAGCAACATTTTCATGTAGAAAAGAAAACGCTATTAATTTCATTATCTGATCTGTAGTAGACGACAACAGGGTGCACTGTGCATTGATCATTGTTGTAATGAAATGCTTGAGCAGCATTTTGCACAACATAAGGATAATTTATTTATTTATTTATTTATTTATAACAAATTATACAATAATATATTAAATTACAGTATAAATTAAGAAAAGCGACACTAGCTACGAGGCTTTCAGTCGTCTTTTTAATAGAAAAATTGTTATTTTATTTAAGTGGGATGAAATGAAGTGTAAAAATTATACTGATTAAAACTAAGCGGTTATTGTTATAGAAGAATAAAATAAAATAATACTTTAATCTACGCTAAATTAAATTTAAGATATCCTGGTTCCTTAAGAAATTGTATATTGTCACGATATTGTCATAGCTAGGTGTAGATAATGCTCTCCTTAGGTTAATGTTGTCAGCGGTTTCGTACTCCTTCGTTACTGGACATTGGTTGATAAAGTGCTCCACTGTGTTTGGACCGCCGCACAAAGGGCAGGAGGACGGACTTTTCCTGGTTAGGAGGTGTGAGTGGGTAAAAATTGTATGACCCAGTCTTAGACGAGTATACGGCTTCAAGAAATTAGGGGTCAGACTCACCGGATAGGATGGCGTTAGTCTCTTTGGATTTAATCTGTAATAGTGATGTCCTTGCGTTGTCCAGTCTGCTAAATCGACATTACGTCTTTCTTTCTTTATGGCGTTAAACAGGTCCGTTTTGCTTATAACTTTAAGCATAAGTGTAGGAGATTTGTTGACATTTTTAGCAGTCGTATCAGCTGCTTCATTTCCTGAGATTCCAACATGACCGGGTATCCACATTAGTTTGATTTTGTTTGGTGCTGCAATAAGCGAATTTCTAATCGGTGAAATAATTTTGTTCAAATTAGACGGTGATTTGATTGCTGTGATGCATGATTTGCTGTCAGAACAAATCATATATTTCCCTTTGTTTTTTTTTTGCATACTCAACGGTTAGTTCGATTGCCAAGGCTTCAGCAGTGAATATTGTACACATTGGATAAAGAAGCCATTGTGATATTGCGGCTCCATCTTGGTTGATTACGGCCAGAGAGGTGTAGTCTGAAGTCTTAGATCCATCAGTGAAAATGAAGTTCCATCCAGATGTTCTATAACATTCAAATGTCTCCGAGAATGTAGCTCGATATACCGTGTTTGGTGTGTTTTGCTTAGACAAGCTAAGTAAGACGTCTTCAAATGATCTGGGGCTAATGAGCCAGGGAGGGAAAGTTTCGACGACTATTTTCGCTCGGTAAAGAGTTATGAAATTCTCCTTGGCGAAAACGAGGGATCTTGATATGGATGATAGTATCCTCGGCGGCGTTTTTCGTAAAATTGCATTGTTGAAGATGTTTTTTAACGCCATATTTGTGCTGTCGAGTTGTTTTGCAAGAACACGAGATGTTGCATCAGTAACTCTATTGGGGATACTCGGTAAGCCTTCTTCTGCTAGTAGAAACTTTATTGGTGAAGTTGGAAAAGCTCTAAGGTTTCGACGGATTGCTGCATGATAAGGCACTGAAATTTTGCGGATTAAAGATGTTGCACAGTGTCCGTAGATTGGCAAGGCGTAGTCTATTTTCGATAGAAGTAGTGCTCTGACAACATTAATAAGTGTCGTAGGATGTATATAACTATGCTTGCAGGACAAATACTTAATGATATTTAATCTATTTGCTAGGGAATTTCTAATATAATTACAATGCGGCTTAAAAGAGTACTTAGAGTCTATAATTAATCCTAGCAACATTAAGTTTTCTTTGGGTTGAATAGCATAGTTGTCTATTCTCAGTGATATGTTGCACGGACTCCTCTTTCGGCAGATATGTAAAAGATTAGTTTTCTCTAGAGAGAGTTTTACACCTGAAGTTATAGACCATAATGAAATATCGTTGAGAATATCAGTAAAGATATTTTCAACACTAGATATGTTATTGGCTTTTGTGTATATGAGTACATCATCGGCATAGATTTGATGCTCTATGTTCTTGTATTTGCATAGGAGATGGCTCAACTCATCAAAGGCGATGATAAAAAGGAAGGCAGAAAGAGGTGATCCTTGAGGAGTACCGTTTGATAAATTGCAGGTAGATGAGAGTGAGCCATTGACAGAGACTGAGAGTTTCCTGTTAGTAAGAAAAGATTTCAAGAAGTTTAGCATTTTAGGACCAACTTTCCATTTTTGTAATTGTTTTAAAACGACATGAATTCCAATGCGGTCAAATGCTTTTTGGAAATCCAATGAGGGCAGGGATACATGGCTTTTATTAGACAGGGCGTTTGTTACAAAATTGTCAAGGGATAGCAAGGCATCAATTGTGCCATGTCCTTTTTGGTAAGCCACCTGACGCGAGCTGATGAGGTTATTTCTTTTGGCGTACCATGCAAGACGGTTGCCGATAACCTTTTCTAGAATTTTCCCTAGGCAACTTAAGAGGGAGATAGGGCGATAGCTATTAACATCAGTGGATGGTTTTCCAGATTTAAGTATTGGAACTATGTTTGATGTTTTCCAGGACTGCGGATAAATGCCAGTGTCAAGAATATTGTTGTATAGCTTTGTTAGTCGTACCTTGATTGAATTTGGGAGATTTTTGATTAGTGGGTAAGAAAATCTGTCCAACCCAGGCGTTTTACCTTTTACTGAAGATAGAGCATATTCGAATTCTGATAACGAAATTTCGGATTCTATTAGTTTTGCAGATCGAGAGAGGTTATATGCTATTAAAGGGAAATTGCCTAGGGTTAATGCCTTGCTATTGCGAAATTGGGAGCTGAAATTTTCATCAGCACTGGCGTTAGCAAAGTGGTTTGCAAAGTAGCTCGAAATTTGATCGGGAGTGCCTAAAGGTCCCGCAGATGTGTTTAATTGGGAAATTAGCGTATTTTTTGGTCCACCGGACAGGATGTTAATATCATCCCTTATTTTCTTTGGGGAGGAAGAAGGATTTATATTTGCTGTGAAGTTTTGGAAGCATTGTCGCTTCGCTTCTTTAGCCGTGCGGCGAAAGAGAGCATTCGATCTTTTGTAGGCTACTAAGTTTTCAAGCGTTTGACAACGTTTATATTCATACCAAGTCGATTGCTTCCTTGATCTAAGAGATGCTAGATTAGAATTCCACCACGGTACATTTCTAGAGGGCTTCACACTGTTGGTGCGCGGAACAGACAGATTTGCTGCGGAGCGAATTATTTTTTGTATGAGCGCTGCTTCTCTATTCGTGTTGACAGAAGCCGGAATATTGGTATTCACCTTTTCACATAAATCCGAAAATTTGCTCCAGTCGGCATAGTCAATTTTATAGATGCATTTTGGTTTAAATTTGGAACGAAGTTGCATGTTTACTTTGCAGACAATCGGGTAGTGATCGCTACCATGCAAGTCGTTTAACGTACTCCATGTGCAAAGTGGGACAAGAGATGCCGAACAGAGGGTGAGTTCGAGATGCGAAAACGTACCATGGGTTGAAAAGTGTGTTGCACTGCCATTGTTGAGGCATACAAGGTCCGATGTTATCAAAGCATCTTCAAGGTGTTTTCCTCTATTGTTTGTCAATGGAGATCCCCATAATGGACTCCATGCATTTAGATCACCTGCAAGGATGACGGGGGCTGTGACTTGTTGCAGCAAGTGTAGGATATCAGCATTTGAGAAGCTTTGTGTGGGAGGTATATAAGCACATATTACAATATTTAATTTAAAATTTAAGTCAATTTCAATACCAATTGCTGATATTGTAGATTGAATGGCGATTCTCTTAAATTGTAAGCTTTTTTTAATCAATATTGCAACGCCTTGCTTACTTGAAGTTATTAAAGGCAAGTTCTGGAATATGCTAAAATAGCGTTTGGTGTGGAAAGCGTTAACGTTGTAAGCTAAATGGGTTTCATTGAGTTGGATTATTGAAGGGGATAGGGACTGCATCAAGAGCTGAAGCTCATGGTAGTTATTATAAAAACCATTCATGTTCTACTGTAAAATTGAGAACATAATATGTTAATATAGTAAATTGGAAGAAAGAGTTTAAATTTGATATTTTGTGCGTGTTTGTGCTGTTAATGTTTATACGTATTCTTAGTTGGTTTGTTTAGTTAATCATCATCAGATGACATTCCGGCGAAATCACCGTGGGTCATTACTGTATCATCCGTATGCGGAAGAGAAAAGTTATCAGAATAGGAAGTTATTCGATTTTTGTTGCTGTTGTTTGGGAGATCAATAGAGAGATCTGTAGCTGAGTTTGAGTATGAATCAAAGCTAGTGTTGTTGAGTGAGTGAAAGTGAGGGTGATGGTGTTGCGTGAGAGCGTAATAGCTCTGTTCGTGCATGTCAGAGTACACAGGCGTGCTGAGAGTGTTGGAGTAAGAGTCGGGAATTGGAGTGGTTGATTCATTGATTATTGTACTGGGTGTGATAGTGTGAGTTTGAGTATTATTTTTAGATAGTCCTTGATTGTTGGGAGAGTTTGAGCAAGTAGATGAATAGTTGGTAGATGTGTCATTTAGAGGTGAGTTATCGTGTTGGGTTTCTTGTATATTTTGCTTGTTTGTGGAGCGAGAGAGAGTGGATGCAAAGGAAGGGGCATTTTCAGGCAGGGAAACTGTTGAATTATATATTTTGATTGCTTTGCGCATAGTGCATTTTTTTGTTGTTTTTATCGTTTGTATTTGCTTAGCTTGGTTGTACTTAGGGCATTTGTTTGAAGAGGCTGGGTGATCTGCAAAGCAGTTAGCGCAAAGAGTACGTGTGCATGTTTTGGGGTTGTGGGGGGGGGGGGGGGGGGGGGGGGGGGGGAGGGGGGGGGAGATTGCAATTATTGCAAGCTGCTTTGCCTTTACAATGTTTGATGGTATGCCCAAGCAACTGACAATTTTTGCAGCGCAAGGGGTTGGGTATGTATTGTCTGACGTTTACCTTGCGCCAGGCGATATCGAGTTGTCCAGGTAAATTGTATAGGTCAAATGTTAGCAACACAACTCCGGTTGGAGTAGGTTGATTACTTTCATTTTTCCTCTGAAACTTGTAGGCAGCAACTACGCCTTGTGAACCGAGCTCACTCACGATTTCAGTTTCACTGACGTTGTTCAAGAAAGGGGCAAACACTGTACCTTTGGTGAAGTTCAAATTATCATGATATTTGGCTTTTATGCTACAAATACCCGGGAGTTGTTTTAAAGCAATGAAGCGTTCCGCTATTTTTTTATTCTTCACTAGCAACAAAATCTTACCATCACGAAGCTCACTCACTGTATTGATTTCGCTACTGACTGCACATATGGCTTTATGTACAGCAAAGCAGGAAAATTGTGAAATTGGTTTATTTTGCTCGGTCGACTCAATAGTAATGTATTTGGGGTCACTAGTATTTTTTATTACTCTTGGTAAAATTGGGAAGTCAAAGATATCAGTAATGTCTATTTTCTGTTTGTTTTGCTTTTGTTTTTTCTTTTTTATTTTGGAACTATCGGCCAGCATTGCAAACCGATTAGTCCCTAGAGTCCCATGGGAGGGGGGCCCGGGGGCCATAGTTGCACAATAACTGGAAACGATTGGCTTTAAAGTTTAATTTATTACACTTGGTAAATGAAATTAATATGCAGTGATACAAACACAGTACTGGCAAAGCACGTGGATTACATCTGAAATGGCTAGACAGCACAGAGCACACGAAAGAAAGGCAACCGCTCGCTTTGAGTGACAGTCGGAGACTGATAAGGATAATTTTCGGAATAATCGCATTGGACTAAAACTTCATCTTCATTTAGGTTATTTTTCTTCTTTGATAAATATTCCGATTGAGTTTTTGCAACGAAATGATGGGTCAATAATTTTTTCAATTGCGCACATAATTCATCTGCATAATCTTCAGCAGAAAGACATTCTTTTTTCAGATTTTCTCAGAGTCAGATTTTCGGTAGACTGCCATATGCTGTAAATTACTTGAGTTAAATTGTTCTCTGTTAGAATTTTCATCACGTAATCTGAAAAATGTTCAATTTTTGGACAATTCTCAAATTCATTAAAATAGCAAAGTGGTGTTGCGTTTTCACACGTAATAAACTTCAAGCAATCACTGTAATCTTCTACTGGATTCGGTAAATCTTTCGTCAAATGTTTAAAATCAACAGCTTCGAACATCAGTTTAAAATTTCCATGAATCACACATACACATACGCTATGTGTTCCTCTTGAGCCAGCAAGTACACACCATTTTGGCCTTAATTCTGCAAATTTACTCAACCCAATAAGCATTTCAGGATTCTTTTCTTTAAACTGTTTGTGAAGTACCTTTATATCACAAAGCAACAATCGTTTCTGTACATATTGTTTTTGACCATCAATTATTACTTTTACAACGTCTTTCTTATTTGCCATTATTCTACTATTTATGTCGTTCTCATACAACTCTTTAACTGCTATAGCAGTACTATCAGGTAAAATTTTACCTTTTTTCTCAAGTGGAGTACCCAAAACTCCTGCAGTCATTTTTAATTGTTTAGATTCTTGAGCCATTCTATGAGAAGTATTAAACTCTTCTTTTATTTTCCGAATTGACCAACAATCAGGGGCTATTGTGAGAATAGACAACCGAAGGGGATCATTTCCTGGTAGACTAGAAAATTTTTCTTTAAGTCCAGTCAACATTACTTCTAATTCATCTTCTCTAGACAAACATTTTTTCTTGTTCGGGCTCACTTCTTCCTCTATATCTGAGTCTTTCAGATCTTCAGAAAATTCTGTATCTTCAGCCCTAGAGGGGCTAGCTCTACAGGTTTTGCATATTTTTGCATTGATTGGTAAGTCTGGAAATTTTTCAAACAATTTTTTGGAAATTTTCCTCAGACCTTTACCAACGTGGCCATCAACCTGTAATGGATTCACACATCTATCACCATGAGATTTATTTTTAAATTTATCACAATCGAGTTTACAAGTCGACATAATTATAAATACCAATAGGAAAAGAGATTTAATCAAAACCACCCAACTCAATTTAAAAACCTGATCAGGTTTTAAGAATATATCATCATCAACTTTATTTCACGTAGCAGAATAAAATAATAATCAATTGCTAAGACGAGAAAAACAAAATACGTACAATTACAGCAATGAAATAAAAACAAATTTTGGGACCACCAATTTTATCTGCTAAGTCAATAAGAAGAAAACGACCTTCCTTCTTTAGATTGAAAAAAACAAAATAAAATCACATAAAGTGAAATCGAAGCATCTTGAAATACACTGTGAGAGTAAATGGAATAAATGTTTGTCAAGAACACAGCTACAAAAGACCCAAATAGCACGTTATCGCTGCAACATACACGTACAATTACAGCAATGAAATAAAAACAAATTTTGGGGCCACCACTTTTATTTTATTTTATTTTATTTTATTTTTATTTTATTTTTTTTTATTTTTTTTTTTTATTTTATAACGTTATTTATTTTTGGCCGCCATATTGGATTCGCTATTTTGAATTCTTGAAATATGACTCCAGAATCGCAACCAGCGACCCCAAAAACCCTTTTAAAACAGGTTTCAAAAAAATCGAAATAATTTTTTTATTTTTGACCGCCATATTGGATCCGCCATTTTGAATTTAAAAAATCTGACTTCAGATTCGTAATCAGCGACCCCAAAAACCCCTTAGAAATACATTTTAAACAAATCGAAATAAATTAATATTTTCGGCCGCCATATTGGATCCGCCATTTGGAATTTTGGAAATCTGCTTGCGAAATCGTAATCTGCGACCCTAAGAACATAAAGAATCAGTATTACTTTTTTTTCATTGCTCCTGGTTTTCTTAGGAGCACACAAGATTTTAAATAAACTCTCATTTTTAGTCAGCTTAGACGCCATAATTTGGACGCCATATTGAATTTCTCAATGGGCCAGACGGCTTTCAATAGTGGACATTCAGACGATCATTTTGAGACCTTGGACTTCAAAATCGGTCCCATAGAATTTTGGACCGGCTAGTGTACCGGTTGACGTGGAACGTCCCATATATATACAGTAGGTTCTGTTTTTATGCGGCTTTTTTTTATGCGATTTTGAAATAGTGCGGTTTTTTTTAAATTACAAAATGCATGTCGACCTATCGGGAATTGTACATATAAACAAGATTCTAAACCATCTAAGCAAAAACTCATCACAGATTACATCAGAAATGCTAACCCTACAAGTATAGAACCGCCTGCATCACCATCCTGATCAGACGTGTACATTTCCTCAAGTGAGGAAAGTGATTTTACGCCAAATCCTAAACGAACGCGCAACATGTGGGTATTGTCTGATTCTATTTCTGAATTAAATTTATTTTTCGATTCTGACGTTTCTTAAATAAAGATATAATTTTCAAAAATACAATATTTTGTTTGTGCGATTTTATTTAATTATTTCAGATTCATGCGGTCTATGGAACGTATCTATAGTAATAATATGGGACTAGTGCCCTTTTTTATGCGATTTTATTACATTATTTCAGATTTATGCGGTTTTAGCATTTGAAACGTATCTATAGTTTTACTATAGAACTAGTAGCTTTTTTTATGCTGTTTTTTTTATGCTGTTTCTTGCGGAACGTATCTACCGCATAAAAATAGAACCTACTGTATACGATATACACATATAGGTTAGGTTGGGTTTGGCAGCCGCACCGCACATAAAGACAACGATGCCACTTAGATCACGAAATGGGTTCGTTGTGAGCCACGGGGGCTGGGCTACATTTCCCTCTCCATATGGAACCATCCTGAGCTTTTGACAAAGCGTAAAAGGTTGTTGATGCCTAAAGTGTATAGATTATCTATATTCGTTAAGAAGTAGGATTTTAAAAATCGGTTTCTGCTTCTGGCTAGAGCCGGGCATGTGCAAAAAAGGTGTTGAATTGTTTCCAATTCCTCCTCATTTCTGCAGCTACGACAGAAATTAGGCGTGTAAACGCCTAATCTCCTTGCATGATTTCCTATGAGACAATGTCCTGTGAGGGCCCCTACTAAGGTCTTGATTTGAAGTCTGCTCAGTTTTATAATACTCTTAGGCAGACGTAAGTTTAGCCTTGGCCATGTTTGCCTAGCAATTTCACAGGTGTTAGCGCTAATCCATCGTTGAATTGCAGAACTGATTAGTGCGTCCTTAATGAGAAGCTTACAAGTTGCGAGAGGTATCTCCATAAAATTACTTATGTCTGGCATACAGGTACCTTCTCTTTCAAGTTGGTCTGCCCTGCAGTTACCTGGTATATCTCTGTGGCCTGGAACCCAGCATAAGATTATACGATATTGCTTGACCATCTAATTTAGAGATTGGCGACAACGTAAGACACTCCTTGATGTTGTTTGGAATGCATCCAGGGCTCGTAGGGCAGCTTGGCTGTCTGATAGAATGCAGATATCCGTAGATGATATTCTGTTTATCTTAAACCATTTTAAGGCTTCATGAATAGCGTAGTTTTCAGTGATCCGGTAGTTTAAAGGATTCACTAATAGAAAGGTCTTCGCAACATAACCCTGATAATACACCGGTGTCCATTTTGGATCCGTCCGTGTAGATCTTAACGGGTGTGTTGGGTGTTGGATCTTCTTCAAGCCATTCCAGTCTAGAAGGGATTTTCATTAGAAAATTCTTTTCGAAGCAAAGAATGGGAGGGTGATAATCACACTGGGTATATCCGTGTGTCACTGGGTATATCCGTGTAGGAGTCTAAGATGGTTGAATGTCCATGTGTGACAGTTCTCCATTGTGAGCTCGCTTTGAGCCTTATAGCGGCGCAGGCCGCTGAGTATTTGCAGAAGAGATCTAGGGGTGGCAGATGTAGCATGATGTCCAAAGCCATGAATGGCGTGGTTTTCCTGGCGCCACATATTGCTAGTTCCGCTGATCTCTGCACCTTATTCAATAAGTTAGAATAGGTTTTTTTCTGCGTAGCACACCACCAGACAACATTTCCATATAGAAGAATGGGTCTGACGACAGCAGTGTAGAGCCAATGAGCAACCTTAGGTTTAATTCCCCAGATCTTACCTAAAGCTCTCTTACAGGCATAAAAAGCTAGGTTCGCTTTCCTGACTCTTTCTAAGGTGTTTGACTTCCAAGTCAGTTTCCTATCTATGTTTAGTCCCAAGTATTTGGTTTCTTCCGAAATCACAAGAGCTTCCCCTTTGAGCATATTTGGAGTTAGCTGAGGGATTCTGTGTTTCTTAGTGAACAATATGAGTTGTGTTTTGTCTGAGTTGACTCCTAGACCATACTTTCCTGCCCACCTAGAAAGTATATCTAGAGCATTTTGTATTAGGTCTCTTAACGTAGATACAAATTTACCAGTGACAGCAATAACAACATCATCTGCGTAAGCTATCTCCTTACAGCCCACCTATTCCAGTATTAACAGAAGTTTATTTACAACTGCGTTCCATAAAAACGGTGAGAGAACTCTACCTTGCGGTGTACCTCCACTTCCCAATCTCCTGAGCACCGATTCTCCTAGTTCCGCTTCAATGATTCTGCTATTTAGCATTTTGCCAATGAAGCCAAGCCCGGTTCAACCCTAAGATTAGTGAGTGCTGCAGTAATTGCCCCCCATTCAACATTGTTAAAGGCCCCTCCAATATCAAGGAAAGTGGCTAAAGTAAATTCGTGTTTGTGCAGTGAACTCTCTGCCGTATAAATAAGGTTATGTAGAGCTGTCTCTACCGATTTCCCTTTCGTGTAGGCATATTGTGACGTAGAGATGAGATTTCTATCTATAGTTAGGCTTAAGTGAAATTCTATCAACCTCTCCAAAGTTTTCAATAGGAAAGAAGAAAGAGATATCGGTCTTAAGTCTTTTGGATGGGTATGTGAGTTCCTACCAGCTTTTGGAATGAAAACAATTTTGACTTGTCTCCACTTAAGAGGTATATGACCGTAAAGAAAGCAACCTTTGAAGATTTCTAGTAGCCCGTGTACTAGATATCCGGCGGCCTTTTGCAGTTCCACCGGGTAAATACCATCTGGACCCGGAGATTTAAAAGATGTGAAACTTTCAATCGCCCATAAGAGCCGATCCTCAGATATAGCGTCTATTCTGACTTCACGACAGTGTACTGTATCTTCCATGTCATGCCCAGTAATGTCTGAGCAGCCTGGAAAATGAGTATCGAGTAAAAGTTCTAGAGACTCTTTACTGGTTGTAGTGAAAGTATTGTACCATCACTTTTCTGTAGCTATTCCCAATTTTGAGGACTTCCCGCTAAAGTCTTACGAAGTCTGGAGGCCTCAGTTGACTCCTCAACCTCTTCACAAAAGGATTTCCAAGATTGTCTTTTGGGCATTTCTGATTTCCTTCTTATAGATTCTCAGAGCATCTTTATAGCCTTTCCAATCTTTATCGAGACATGTTTTCTTTGCCTCATTTAAAGCGCTTCTGCTTGTTTTTTGAAGCTGTCTTAGTTCAACCGTCCACCACTTAGGCTTGGATTTACCCCTCAGTCTTCTTATGGGACAGGCTTCCGCTAAGGCAGCATTCATGTTGTAGGTAATCTTGTCAACCACATTTATATATGTATATATATAACTATATATGTATAAATATATATCTAATTGGTTCTTACACCCTTTTTTGGAATTTGGCCGAGCTCCACAAATGGAGAGACCTACAGCTTTAAGCCGACTCCGAACGACAGATATTTTTTACACATTTTTACAGAAATACACTCGGAGGTTTGCCATTGTCTACCGAGGGGCGATCGCTATTAGAAAAAACTTGTTCTTCATGTCGGTGATTCACGGAGATTCAAACCTACGTTCTCTCCGAATTCCGAATGGCAGTCACGCACTAACCCATTCGGTTACGGCAGCCGCCGGATAATATACCGTTTATTTATTTATTTAATATAAAAAAACGAGGACTTTAAAAAATATCTATTTTTCTCGTGGGCTTACAAAAAATACTCGCCGTTTTGCTTTTCGGCGCTCAAACAGGATGATAAGAATGAGTTTTGACAAAGAACATAAATTCAATATTTCGGCCTCAACAGCAAAAAATAACACTCTTTGGTTATCTTTGACTTCTTTTTATACTGATTCAAATTCTTTGGAAAAACCACAGCTAATGCAACGAAAACAAATAACACAATTTTTCGACAATGATAACTTTGATGCTTTCGTTTTACAATTCAGTGAAAAATGTGTGCTTTATTCGGATTTAAAATTTAAGGATTGTGTTTTCAAAATGTCTGGCAAAAGATTAATTACCACTTGGGTAAAAGTGTTCCGGACTTGTTTGAAATGTTTTCGGTAGATTAAAGCAAAAGCCTGCAGGTGGGTCTAAAGCTAAAATTATTGGGCGTACAAATCGCTTGATGAATCGAAAATTGGATCAAAATCCGAGAACTTCAAATACATATAATAAATAAGAACATTTAATTTCTTTTGTAGTTACCAAAATAACCTGTGAGGTAGTGTGCCCGCGAGTCCTTTGCGTCAGCTGTATGGAGGATGAGGTGGAATCATCTCAGCACCTGCTCCTTAGCTGCCCAGTTCTCGCGGGACTAAGATTCAAGCACCTTGGTTCTCACTTCTTTTCTGCGCCTGCTGATATAGCAGGTCTTGACATCAAAAATCTGACTAGCTTCATCAGCAGCACACAGAGGCTAACACAACCGCAAACTAGTCACCGTTTATAGACCAAAAATAGCCCTCCTCTTTTCGCATGGAGCCATATCAGGCGAATACGGTGCTTGCGGAACGATATTAACATTATTTTTGTTCAAATAATCGCGAACAAGATGTGATGTGTGAGCTGGTGCATTATCGTGATGCAAGAACCATGACTTGTTGTCCCACAATTCCTTCCTTTTAAGACGAATGTTCTCGCGCAAACGCTTTAAAACGTCTAAATAATATTCAACGTTAACCGATTTTGCGATTTGTGCGATTTCAAGCACAATTTCCGATGTTTTCGTCGTTTACTGATGTTGCTGGACGACGTTCATGAGGCAAGTTTTCAACCGATGTCCGGCCCTCTTGGAACGATTTGTACCACTGGAAAACACGTGCACGCGATAGAGCAGAGTCGCCATAGGTTGTCTGCAACATTTTTAAGGCGTCTGAAGCCGAAATTTTGTTGGAATAACAAAATTTCAAACAAATTCTTTGTTCAACTTGAATATCCATCGTTAAATTCGAAGAACACACTCGAGCTTGACTTGTTTACAGTAGCACAGAAAACAAACTGTGTGACATATCACGCTGAAATTTGCCATGTAAGCTTATAACAGTCCTACCAAAAAACAAAAAAATTATTTTTGCCATATGTCATCCGCGGACCGTTTTATTGATACCGTCTCATTCATATTTAAGCAGAAGGTACAGTTTGTGAAGAATGACTTTTGACATACATAAGAAATAAATTCAATTTTTCGATTTCAATAGAAAAAATAGCACTCTTTGTTTATCTATGGATGACTTCTTTTTTGTACTGATTGCTATTTATTCACAGCATTTAAAGGGAATTAATACAAAAAGCTCCAAATTCGTTGGAAAAAGAACGACTAAAGCAAACAAACAAATAACACACTATTTCGACACTGTTAATAAACTGTTTTTGCACACTCCAACAAAGACTTATTTATTAAATACATATGAATACTTAATTTTCTGATTAATTTTATATATGGAATGATAACCGTTAGCTTCGTTGTAGGCGCTAATTTCATAGTATATTCTACCATTCCTCCATTATTGCAGTTTTTAATGCTGCTGCATTCTTTTGGTGTCTTTTATTGACTCTTTTCTTCAAAAAGGCACCCAACTTTTCAATCACGCTTATGTCGGGACTCTCGGCTTGTGTATCTATAACTTTACCGCAATTGTAGGGAAGCCACATCTGTACATTATGCTCTATGTGCTTTGGATGGTTATCTTGGTAAAATTAAAAAATTGGTTTATTCTCAGTGATAAACCCAAATTTTTTAGCACTGCCGCCTAAGTTTTTTTTTAATATAATATATTTAAATATTGGTTGGCGTCCGTTTTGCCATCAATAAACACCAAGTCCCCTACTCCTTTACTTGAAATGCACCCGCAAACCATAACGAAAATTTGTCCAAATTTAACCGTGGGAATTATATTATATTTCGACTTTGTAAAGCTGTCAAGAGCTTGCGCTATACTCTAGTCGGTACATCGTTGTAATGCAGCATTATCTTTGTCTCGTCGCAAAATATAACGTCGTCCCAATAATCTTTTGGTTTGGAAATATGTTTCAAAGCAAAATACAGTCGTTTGTCTACAATTTTTGCAGACAGTAATGGTTTCTTCTAATCACGATGAATATTTGTGATGCAGTATGGCTTGACGCACTGCATCATGAGAGACTATAATATAATAAATTAATATGCCACACTCCTCGTTAAGCTTCTTTGCAAGTGTTCTCAAAGAAATTCTCGCAATTTGATTCAATTTTGGATTCATAAAGCGTTCTGTACGCCCAGTAATTTTATAAAATTATAAATTACCTGACATGTTACCGAAAACATTTAAAACATTTCCTGAACACTTTTACCCAAGTGGTATTTAATCTTTTGCCAGACATTTTAAAAACACAATAATTAAATTTTATTTCCGAATAAAGCAAACACTTCTCACTGAATTGTAAAACGAAAGCATCAAAGTTATCATAGCAAAGCAGAGATAACGGTAAATCCAAGTTAAGCGCGCAATACATTCTAAAGAAATTGAAAAAGCAAAATGTAAAAACAAATCAGTACAAAAAAGAAGTGAAATATAGAAAAGAGGCTATTTGTTTTATTGAAATCGAAAAATTTAATTTATTTTCAATATCATACTGTATGTAGAAGGCAGCAAAAGTAAAAATAACGAAGTGTAGGCAAATGGTAAATAATTCAACGATTCACTCAGAAAAATTGATTTTTATAGCGAAAATCAAGGCACATTAATTATAAGTGGTCACTACACCAAATACAACGTTTTTACATTAGAATACTAAAGGAGAAAAGAAAGATAATAAACGACAATACTGCGAATGGAACGGCTTTTAATTATTTCATTTTTGACACCCGTGTGTACACGGCAAAAGAAAAAAAAATCAGCTGCTTTACCAATACCAGCCTTAATAGATTCGCCTTGGGTGAAAGCCAATTAATCAAAATTAATGTGACAATATTGTTACAAGTTGATTAATAAATACTTACTCTGTGCATTGGTTCAGGCTCCTCAGATAATTCGTCTAAGTTTCCGGATATAGCTCTCTTCAATGCTGGCGATACCTCATGCAACGTCCGTAAGCCAGCTTGTAATGTTATGGTCGCGTTTTCTGAATGTCCTTCTTTACCTTCCTGCTCTTTGCGTTTTTTGAAACGTCTGAAGTAATCCTGAATCAAATACGTCGCATAGAATTTTCCAACTGTAACCTCGTCATCATTTCCTGGTGGCGGCACTACCTGATCTAAGAGCTTAAGGTTAGTGCGTTTCCAAATTTGTTTTATTGTTGCACGCAACTCTGCGTTAGCTTCATCTATATTCCCATCTGTTTTTATGCTGAGAGAAGTTCGTACAACAGCAAATAATGTAGCATTGAAAAGAACAGTTCCGTCAGAATTAAGTGGCATATTCATAGATACAAGTCTCTTGCATGCCATGCGATGCGGACATAATTTTCCGAAACCCAATGGAGGCGAAATTTTACGCAAAAGTGTAACCACATCTAAATG
This sequence comes from Anastrepha obliqua, assembly GCF_027943255.1. Lineage (NCBI taxonomy): Eukaryota > Metazoa > Arthropoda > Insecta > Diptera > Tephritidae > Anastrepha > Anastrepha obliqua. The sequence goes on along the minus strand of NC_072897.1, from coordinate 54,082,407 downwards.
CTTAATGCGACCTTTTGCATCAGGATCGTATTCACTCCAAAGGCGTATAAATTCGTCTAAGTGATGTGGTCCCAAAATTGACCAATCGCGTGTTAGATAATCAAAATTATCCATAATAACAGCAACAAATAAATTGATAATCTGCAACCGATTTACATAATTTTAGCAATATATTATTTCCTATAAAAAATATGTATCGCAAAAATTTACCAAGAAAGAGCACAGTACGTAGAAGGATATAAAATAAGGAAATGCAATGTTTGATCCACAGTCTTTGTGCGCATCTGAGTTGGGATCGCAATGTACATCTTCATCGGTAGAGCATGACATCATAATATCTTGCCAGGCTTCCCCTGTAGCAGATCGAAAAAGAACCAGCACTGCTTGGGGAAAAGTTTGAAAGTTATTATTCCGGTGTATGGCCGTGTCGTCATCCAGAACAATTTTTCCGAAAACCTAGAGTACGCAGTACAATTTCCGTTAATTTGGTAAAATGTTTCCTTGCCGATGTTTTATATACCTGCATTCCGATAACAGCATAAATAAAAAACAACATTATAATAAGTAAGGCGACATAAGGAAGCGCTTGAAATGATTTAATAAATGTCCATAGAAGGGTTCTTATTCCTTCGCCCTTGCTTAAGAGTTTAACCAGTCGCATGACGCGAAATAATCGAAAGAAGTTTATTGAAATCAAGTTTGAGCCTGCCTGCAAGAAAGAAATACCAACACAAAGTTCGAAAGTTACTTTAGAAAAACAGGACTACTGTGTACGTAATAAGAGATTTATACCTTGGCCTTAGCTTTACATCCCTCCACGATGTCACAAGCCAGAGACGAATTGTCTTTATTCTTAAAAAAACGTGAATACATTTTTTATATTCATACAAATTTTTATCCAAAAAGGTTCTTTTACCAAAACGCATTGTGTACAATGCATAAATGTATTTCCCATTTCATTTCCATGCTATGGTGATGTCATGAACAAAATATAAAGAAAAAGATTTGAAGTAAAGAGTGGTCCAAATACGAGCGTCAACCCAATTTTTAATATATTGTTTTTTCCTTTATCTCGCGAATGGCTCGGCCAACGTCCTTTCCAATTTTTTTTCACAATATAATACTGATCTTTTCGAGAACTTAACAATAAATTTGGTATCTACGTTGGCAAGATAACTGATTACAAGATTACTGAACTTAGCGTGAGTATTTTTTTTTTCGTTTTTTATTGAATCTGTTTAACGAGCCATTGAGTAAGTAATAAGATATTGTCACAATCACTTCATTTTTGGCAACTGGGCATATTGACGCGATCGGTTGGGTGAAAAGAAGAGGAAGGGCGAACCGTTGCAACAATTTCTAGAAGTGAGAAACGATGTCTTTGCTCGTATACATAAAAAGAAGTGCGAATGCGTCCATTTGTCTTTAGCTAAGGACTGAGCAAGCGCACCGTAAACGTATGTAAACTTATATTCATGCATACATTTGTATGTACGCACTAATGTGCATTTGATTCGCGTATTTTTGATTTTTGTAGGATTTTTATATAAAATACTTTATTTAAATACTTATGACGCATAAAAGTAGATAATTTTATACCTAACATACATTACCATTAAATGTTCTATGCTCCAACAAGGTGTTATAGGATATTATATATCAAGAGATCAAAGATATGACCTATGTACACATATACTTACATGTACATATGTACATATTTGAATTTATCTATAAAGGTTAATAAAATATGTATCCTTTATTTATTATTTACTTAATGAAATTTGCCGTCCCCCAGTTGATATTTCAAATATATTGTCCTTACAAGAACAAAATATGATACTTTCATAGGCTCAGAAGCAGCATTCTAAAATGTTCTTTAATATTATATAACAAAAGCTAACAAACAACATGGCGAGTGAAATGTTGCATTATTGAGATCAAAGGAGAGTCGATTGGGCAGAGTTCTCTACTTATTAACAGCTACAACCTCTTTGGTACCCACGGTACAGCGACATCACTGCAAATATTGTCTACTAACATGAATAGTCAAATATGTTGGGCGTTTCTTTTTGGCAAACTAGGAAGTACAGCGACAGGACTGCAAATATTGTCTACTAACATGAATAGTCAAATATGTTGGGCGTTTCTTTTTGGCAAACTAGGAAGTATGAAAAGAAAAGGATACGGAAATACCAGCATCGAGTTACAAAGACGAGCAACGATGGTGAAAAGAATTCATAAGGGGGGCCAAGATCAGACCGTCAACCGGCTATCAGCGAGTTTAAAGATAAAGTTGATTGGCTGACGTCAACAGGGTAATGGCAGCGGTTTCTTTACGAAATAACTGAGATTTTTTGGTGATATATAAAAAATAAACGCAGCCGTCAAATTACTTCGTTGCCGTTTGAACAGAGACTGATTGCACGAGCAAAATGAGCGGGCAGAATTCTGCTTCGCAGTACACGGTGACGTGGCAGCCGAAGTTGCTTGCCCAATTTTGCTTTTCACTATACCAGATTGGCCAAACTTGGTAATCTAAAGAATCGTAAAATAAGAGATTGCGCCTTCCGAATTCGCTGTGACGTCAGGATCCGAGAATATACAAACAAAAGGAAGGAAAATAATTTGTTTGTGAAGAGGAAGAGTAGTCGAAAGATATATAAACTACTAAACACAAGAAATTATACACACTCACATACTCTCTTGCCACGGCGTCATACTCATAAAAATTCTATTTTCATTAAAAATAAAGGCCGGCGACCCCATATAAAATGTGGTAAAATATAGAAAAGAAATGTGGAAACGAAATATGTTTTTTATAATATAATATAGCTTTCATAATTTCGATCAAATTATACAATAGTAAAACTAAGAAGAAGATTAAAGATTTTTCTTTCTGAAACATTTCAACAATACCAATTACGTCTATATTTGGGAAAACATAATTTTTATTTTTGGTCACTTGGAAATCACTCTGCGACGCAGCAAAGCAAATGCTGTGCCTGGCACGACAAATTTCTTTGAATGAATTTTGAATTAAGATGTATGTAAGTATAAAAAATTATACAATATATAATATAAAAATCCCACAAAAATAAAATCAAGAAAAATCCATATATTACCAAAGTATCAAATATGCTACATTTGTGCGTACATATAAATGCATATATGAATATATGTACTATACATATGTACGTTTGGCGTACGCTTGCTCAGTGCTTGGGCAAAGACAAATCGACACGAGTATACGAGTGAAAATCACCTCTACAGCTAGCCCCTTTGATTTGCCCTTCCTCTTGACCGTTTGTCAAAAATGTGAATGCTGAAAGCTACGTTTTCAAGTAGGGAGGAGCTATCAGTTTCAGATCAACTTATAATTCATTAAGACACATTTATTTGGATCACCCTGTATATTGCTCTCAAGTCATATATATATACAAAGAATATGAAGACACACTAAGTCAAATTTTTAATTTAGGGATCGTTGAGGAAATATGACGGCATTGGAAATGAATTTGGTTTAATATGTAAAGATAAACAAGAATACTTTATCCTATATCTTACCTTTATTTCAGAATAAACAATATCAATAAAACTACCAAGCACTATAATGAAATCGAAAACATTCCACGCATCTCCAAAGTAGTTCTAAAAATATATCGAAATTCGTACAAATTATTTATTTATTCCAGAATAAATAAGGGCAATGGACTTAATTTTATACTACCTCTCACTTATTGGATGAACATTTTTCTGTTAATATCTTATGTAACTCTTAAATTTTAATTTTGCTGAGCTTGATCCTGATACCCCTAATGCTTTTCACCAAAGCTTTATACATATTTTAGTCGGCCGAATTTGTATCACTATTACCACAATGGAGAAATAAAAGTTTAACAAAAAATTCGAAAGAGGGAAAATAAATCTAGAAAAAAAGAACGACCTGGATGTTATGATCTCTTTAACTGATTTTTTAACTTTTTTATGCTTAATAAAGTATACAATGATTGTGAAAATAAACTGTGTTTTAAATTTTTATTCTATTAAACTGTGGAAACACAAGATAGCATAAAGATTGTTTTTTTTATTTCAATTAATCTTGTGTTCGATCCTTATACATCATTTTCATACATATGTATGTTTTCCTGGGAATCTTCCCCTAAGTTATCCCTTTCTGTTGTTTTCAATAAGTATATTATGAAGAATGCAGCAAAACAGGCATATTAATTACAATATGTTAGACTATTTTCATTTTGAATTCGGATTCCGAATTCTTTTAGATTACAAAAACGTATTTGCAGTTTCGGTAAGTTTAATTTCAATATAGATGCCATTGTAATCTATTCAAAATGGTAACTCATTGAAAGTTTCCCGAAATATTTCAGAAATAATACACTTATTTATTCAGTAAATTTACTTCGAATTTATTTTTAATTCGCCCAAAGGGTTCGAAAAATATATAAATATATATAGGATATATATATATATATATATAACACTGTGCGACAGTGATTTTATACTTTTATGGAGACATAGTACAACTTGTAGGTATAGCAAACTAAGAAAAATGGTGTAGGAGAAATTTCCAATACGCCCCCAAAATCTCATTTTATGGCCATAAAACTGTTTTTCAGTAGGTTGATGTGAAGAATCACTCCTAACTTCGCCAATTTCCATCCGATTTCGAAAGAACAAAAACAAGCCTTTTTGACAGTGTATTGACAATTTTTCTGAAATGACAACTGACGAGACTGTAGGCGGAAGTATTTGGAATTTTTTATTTTTTCTCTATTTTTTCAACTTTGACATAATTTTTACGATATTATCCGATATTGAGGATTGTTTTTAGTACACTACTGTTATATTAAATTTAATTTTGCGTCGAATGAGCTATATTTGACTGTAATTGAATTAAAATTAATAGAGTTGTGTGAGTTCTAAGACTTTATTTTTTTTTTTTACTAATTTGATATGTAGGTATAACTTACGCTAAATGAGAATAAGGACGTGTTTTGATGCGTTATTATAATATAGATACGTAATATTTATTGGAGTATATATGTACTGTACTGCATACAACATAACTGGTTAAAACTTACGAAAATATCTGACATATTATCACACATTCTTTTTTTTTTTCAATAGAAATATGAAAATGCTCCCAAGTGTACCAAAGTTCACACTGTACATTGATTAACAAAAGAAGTTTGTTATTATAATTTAACCTTATTAAAACGTCAAAGTTTTATTGTAATGTTTCATTGAAATTCAAGAGATATAAATCAAAACGTAGCCAGAAAAGTCGAATTTCTCAATATTCTCCGATGATGTGGCATCATCAGCCTTATCATAAACCAGATGATTGTTATTTTTATAAAACGGACGTAAACGGTCATCATTATAAAGCTCGAAAGCACATAAAGTATGCTAATGTTGCAACTGTTAAGAACCCCGTAGTCTTGGACAATATGATTGACTCAACTGCAGGAACTGAAGGAAGTTCAACTCATTGCTGATGATGATCAAACTAATAACAATAAACCTGATGATGAAGAATACTTTCCGTCTGGTTCTAAGTCTTCAGAACGACACATTGTATCAAATTCAGGATCTCGCTCGTGATTTACTTCTATCGGGAAGACAATCTGAAACGCTCGCTTCTCGATTTAAACAATGAAATTTAGTTGATGACGACTTCAGATGAATGATGATGATCGAATTTCTTAAACTAAACTCCAAAGGGCCGTTTCCAATGCATTTTTAAGTTTGGAACCAGTTCCATTGTGTACTGCACAGTACCGCACCGTACCATACTGTACAGTGCTGCACTGCCATACTGTACAGTGCTGCACTGCACAATATTCCAATAAATATTATGTGTTTATAATGACACTTGTTATCATTTTCATGCTTCGATGCCTACATACCAAATTAGTAAAAAAAAGAGGTTGTCGGTTTACTGACGATAGTTTAACGTGATAACGTCATAAGAAAATACTGATTGAATGGTTGCATTTTTCAAAAGAAAATTTTAATTTTATTTGTTTGATAGATATTTTGTATGGATATAGAGAATGAGTTAACATTAACATAACATAATATACTTTAACATAACATAACATAACATAACATAACATAACATAACATAACATAACATAACATAACATAACATAACATAACATAACATAACATAACATAACATAACATAACATAACATAACATAACATAACATAACATAACATAACATAACATAACATAACATAACATAACATAACATAACATAACATAACATAACATAACATAACAAACATACAAACATAACATAACATAACATAACATAACATAACATAACATAACATAACATAACATAACAAACATAACATAACATAACATAACATAACATAACATAACATAACATAACACAACATAACATAACATAACATAACATAACATAACATAACAAACATAACATAACATAACATAACATAACATAACATAACATAACATACATACATAACATACATACACAACACAACACAACACAACACAACACAACACAACGCAACACAACACAACACAACACAACACAACACAACACAACACAACACCAACACAACACAACACAACACAACACAACACAACACAACACAACATAACATAACATAACATAACATAACATAACATAACATAACATAACATAACATAACATAACATAACATAACATAACATAACACAACATAACATAACATAACATAAAGTAACATAACATAACATAACATAACATAACATAACATAACATAACATAACATAACATAACATAACATAACATAACATAACATAACATAACATAACATAACATAACATAACATAACATAACATAACATAACATAACATAACATAACATAACATAACATAACATAACATAACATAACATACACAACATAACATAACACAACATAACATAACATAACATAAAGTAACATAACATAACATAACATAACATAACATAACATAACATAACATAACATAACATAACATAACATAACATAACATAACATAACATAACATAACATAACATAACATAACATAACATAACATAACATAACATAACATAACATAACATAACATAACATAACATAACATAACATAACATAACATAACATAACATAACATAACATAACATAACATAACGTAACATAACATAACATAACATAACATAACATAACATAACATAACATAACATAACATAACATAACATAACATAACATAACATAACATAACATAACATAACATAACATAACGTAACATAACATAACATAACATAACATAACATAACATAACATAACATAGCATAGCATAACATAACATAACATAACATAACATAACATAACATAACATAACATAACATAACATAAAATAACATAACATAACATAACATAACATAACATAACATATAACATAACATGACATGCTGTTCAAGCAAGGTAACGACGCATGAGCAAGATAAACGACGCATTTTTTGGTGCGTGCAGCCGGCTACATAGAATTATAAGACGTTATCACGTCAAAAAATAATAATAACTTTAAAACAACAGGTATTATTAACAAACTTGGTTTTATTTTAAATTCTTCAAGTAAATCAAATTAATAAAAATCAATAAGAAGGCATATGCAAATACAAATACGTGAATTTATATATGTACATATGCGCATATACATACACATATACGCTCACTTAAGTAGGAGAGAGCAAGATGTCGAACGTTGCCGTTCGTTTGCTTTGTTTGCTTTGTCGTTCGTTCCGCGCTTTCGCTTGCAGTTCATTCAAGGTAACGGCAATGAGCAAGGTAACGACACATGAGCAAAGTAACACTAATGAGCAAGGTAACGACACATTTTTTCGTGCGTGCAGCCTGTTAAATCGAAATATAAGACGTTATCACGTGAAAAAAAATCTTCAAACTCACACAACTCTATTAATTTTAATTCAATTACAGTCAAATATAGCTCATTCGACGCAAAATTAAATTTACTATAACAGTAGTGTACTAATATAAAAAAAATCCTCAATATCGGATAATATCGTAAAAATTATGTCAAAGTTGAAAAAATAGAGAAAAAATACAAAAATTCCAAATACTTCCGTCTACAGTCTCGCCAGCTGTCATTTCAGAAAAATTGTCAAGACACTGTCAAAAAGGCTTGTTTTTGTTCTTTCGAACTAAAAAAACAAATTCGAAATCGGATGGAAATTGGCGAAGTTAGGAGTGATTCTTCACATCAACCTACTGAAAAACGGTTTTATGGCCATAAAATGAGATTTTGGGGGTGTATTGGAAATTTCTCCTATACCATTTTGTTTATTTTTTCTATGGCCACAAGTTGTGCTCGGTCTCCCTAAAAATATATTTATTTTTTTTTTTTTTTGTCACACAGTGTAATTGGCGTGTACACCATTTCCCCATTGCCTGGCGAAAAGTACCGCTATTAAAAAAAACTGTTTCTATCATTTAAACCCGGGCACTACTGAATGGTAGCAACGCACCATTCAGCTACGGCGGTAAGTAAATCGTAAATCTTATTTGCAACAGCAAATACCAATTCTTAAAACAGCATAAATTTTTAGCAGTGGTTTATGAAATACTATTGACGCGATATTAAAATACATATGTACCATTATATGTCAATAATCCTTGGTTACCTAATTGTACCTAAAAAAGCTATCATTACTTACCTTGAAACGGAAGGCAGCTAACTTAAATACGAATTCCAACGCGAAAACTGCCGTAAAAATCATATTTAGAGCATCTAGCAGCTCTGTATACCACGGCGGCTGATTATGATATTTCATTGCAAGTGTCACAGTGTTGATCATAATTAAAATGAATATAGTGTATTCAAAGGAGGATGACGTGACAAACCACCATACTTTGTATTGTATACCGTGCTTGGGAATATACCGCCGCACTGGTTTCGCTTTAAGTGCAAATTCTATGCAATTTCTTTGATTCTTGTCCAAATCACAATTTTTGTACTCTTGTTCACCTTCATTCTGAAATGTTACAATCACAAAGCCGACGAAGATGTTCACCATGAAGAAAGCAATTACAATTATGTAAATTATATAATATGCAGCAACAATTGGACGGAAATTGTGTATGGGTCCATTATTTTCGACGTTTGAATCAATAGATACATATAAGAGCCTGCAATATTTAAGAATGTATGAGTTCAATAAAATAAACGTAATGAATATGTGTCATTAAATAAAAAACTTTCAATATTTTTGTATAGTTGATGGTAAATTATATAATTAACGATTTTTAAGCATTTAAGAGTGTAACTGTGACGTTAGAAAAAGAGCACACCAATTTTATCTTATCAAACCACTTGCATGTACATAAATTTAGCAAAAGAAACATCAAGAACGTATTTGTGTGCTAAAGGAAATGCACAAATAATTCATTCTTATTAAAAATATTCTCATCGCCCGATTTTTAGAAGTCGGATCTCTCAGTTGTTAAAGTTTCTGAAGGTTGAAAGTTTATGAAGAATTTATAGTATATTATATTATATTATCAACCTATTTATACAATTATGGATTATGCAAACATCTGGTATTCATGACAATTGTCAAAGAGGCTGCACTTATTTGAGTATTTTTTTTAATTTTTCCCAACCTTCAATCTTTGTCTCCAAATGTCGGCTTAAAGCCAACTACTTAAGTATTTTCAAAGGGGCAACAATATAGCAATAGCAATATAGCTTGTTCAAACTGAGAATTTTTTGGTGTATAAAAAGAAAACTGTGAGTGAATTTTTTTTACGAAATTTTTAAAAAAACATTATTCCTAGAAGAATGCCTTATTAAGTAACAAATTTTTGTGTAAGAGCAATAAGCGCATTTTAGAACTAATCAGGACCAACTGTGCACGCATTTCTAAGGAGCGTATGTACCGTGTGACACAGTTGCTTGAAAGTTCAATTAAGAAGAACCAATTCCGTATTCAATTAGGAAGAAAACATGCAATACTGTTTCATTTAAAGCCCAACTTTGTCAAATATTGTGACAATCGCCATATTTTGTATTCAAACTCATTAAAAAAAAGTTTCTAAAATCATTCGTTATGTATATTAGGCAAACAACACTTACGCAGGCCATCCCTCAAAAGTTGACACTGTGAACAAAGTTAGCATAGCTTTAGCTACATCGTCAAAATGGAATTTATTTCGACTCCATATGCGCTCCATTAACCGAGGCTTATGCACGTCTCCATCTTCGTAAAACAAGTAGGTGCCGCTATAGAACAAAATTAACTTGTTTATGAAATATATGCATATTTATGTATATATGGATATAAATAGACAATTACACAACTCCACTGCTACTCCTACCGTGCTTAGGGCCTATAATAAAGTGTTTTTGTAAACATTACTCAGTCACGTCGGTACAAATATATACATGCGTACATCCTTTGGGTGTTTGGGCGTTTGATCGAGTTCCTGTTCCAATTCGTCGTATGCGTCTTGATATTGTCCTACAAATTGAGGGGCCTATAGTTTAACGCCGACTCCGAATGCCTCATACTTTTTATGATAACCGTTTTCATGGTAGAAATATGTATATTCAGAGGGACATTGCCTGCTGAGGAGTCGGGTCAACTGGACAAACCCACTCGGCTACGACGGCCGCGTAATTTTTTAAGAGCAGAAGCACTACATGTTATATGTATTTTATATAAAACTAGTAAGTTTAGACAATATGTTTTAAAAAATAAGCTTCAAAAACACTAAATTGGCCAATTATTTTTTGTGCGTGCTTAAACATATTTCAATTTAACTGATTTCATTATGCGGAGTTCATATTCAATAAATTAGATGATTTATAATAAGGCTAATTATAGCAGCCTTAGCAGTCTCATCAGTGAAGCGTGCTTTTTTTTGTACAGGGTTATTTCATCTAGCGTATTGTATCTAGCGTTTGGAATTCCATCGATTTCGATTCTTTTTTAATTATGCCAACTAAAATAACGTCCGTAATGTGTCAAATATATGCATATTGTCTAGCCTTTGATTAATTGACAGCCAATAATTCATTATTGGATTATTTTATTATAGTATTAATACTTTCGCGATAAAAAAATTTTATATAATATATCTTCCTAACTCACGGAAGCTGACAAAACATACTTTTATTGTGAATCGTATTAACAGTGACAGTGGCACTTAGTTCTCACTTTTTGTACATATTTATTTTGTTAAAAATTTGGAATCTATTCAAGATATTCTGTAATGGAAATTCATGATAAAGGTGTGTATTATTTAAAACAGTAATTACTAGTACTTATAAACTTCTACTAAATATGTCGACAGTAAGCCAAGTATATTTTGCCCTCAATAAAATTATGTTTTATTTATCTATGAGTAAACCGTTTGTACGTTAATTGTAGAAGAAAATGGATGTAGCTTAACTGGTGTTCTTCCTTATTAGGCTGGTCTCATTGCCGCAGGGATGAGGCTTAAGTGGTGCTTTAAGATTGAAGCCGGGCTGGAAGCGAACAAGTTCACAATGGGCGTGTTCGTGGGCATTGAGGACATTGGACATTTTATAATTCCACTTTTTACTCAATATGCCAAACGTCACCGAACTAATTAAACCATTGTAAAATGGAAACATTCAATGCTCTCTGAGAGGCTGCTAACCGCTGGGGAGAACAGGGACGAACTAATTACCGTCAAGGCCAACCAAGGCTACTACTAAGGGGTGTTCTTTCTCCCCGACTGTGGTAATTCGTCGTAGACTCTCTTCTAACGGAGATGCAGGAACTCGGATTTCATGTCCAAGCATATACGGACAGTGTCTCTGCGCTAACATCGCATAAACCTTAAGACGGCTTTGCATGAAAGTGCAGAGAACTATGGATAGTTTGACGACTGGTGCACGAGACAAGGACTTTCCGTCAATCCGTACAAAACTACGTTAGTCTTGTTCACGAGGAAACGGAAATTGGATGTACTTAGTCTTCTAGCACTGAGAGTTGGGCACTCAGTCCCTCTGAGAAAGTTAAATATGTAGGAGTAATCTTGGATAAGAAGCTGACTTGGGAAATCCATGTTTCGCTGAAGGTGGATCGCGCATTGAGGATCTTTCAACAATGCCGTAGATAAATAAATAAAAATATCCCATGCATTAAACAATTTATTTTTGAGCTTTAATTACCTAAATTTATTACAAGTATATTTTTTATTAACTAGGTAGCTTATACTTCTTTTACTTTTCATGGAATGAAGGTTTGCGATCTGGTGTCTTCTGAGTGGTACAGAAGAAGAAAACGTAGAACCTGTTAGGATTGTTGCCAAATTTAGAATATGTAAATACTAGTGGTATTGATTGGGGCGTCAACTAGATATATAAAGAAAGCTTACAGAGTTTTGGAAAAAAATTCATAGTATAAAAGTACACGTAAAAATCAAACGTTTAACCTGGTTAGACAGGGACTGTATTTTTACCAAAAGAGGCAAGCAATTAGCAGACATCAATATCTATCACTTAGAAATTTTGTTAGTTTATCTTTTTCATAAAAGTATTGTTCATGCTTTCACCAAAACCATGTAATTTCAAGTCTCATACTTTTTGAATATAATAGGAAAATTCAATAAATTTTCATAAAAATCTCGAAGCATTTGATCTAAATTTTCAGTAAATTTTCGAGTATGGGTGAGAGTCAAAGCGTAAGTGTGCTAAGTTTAGATGAAATCATTTAAAGTTACTAATAAATACAACACTTAGTCCATAAAGTCTGTGTTCATCTTACAAATATTTTTAAGTTGTTTAAAAACACAATATACATATACTATATTCATAGTTCAAAACATGTTTGCCTTATTTATTTCTCCATTACATTCTTAAGTTTCTGAAGCAAAACCATATTAATAACGATATTCTTCGCTTATATTTTTAAATAACGGTAAATGGCAGCAACCTGTAGATACAGGGGCCAAAAAGTCTGCATTAACTTTGTTTATTTTAATAATACCATTATTTTTTTAAGAACTTCTCTCATTTTTCATTAATTTCCTTTCTTTGTTAATGTAGTTGACGGGTAAGCGAACTCAGTTGCTCATTTTATTTAACAAAGGTAGTAATTTGCACCAACCCAATCGGCCTTGGTCTCCCTCGAATAACATCATCAAAACTTGTTGTAAACGTAAGCCAAACGTTTAAAAAAAGCATTTATTCGGAAATTCCTAGAGAAGTTTAACGTAAAGCTGGATACCATGATAGAGTCACTTGATGAAAGCCGTTTATTTCATTTGGAAACATACGAAAGCGTATTCGAATTTGTTAATAATTATTAGCATATAAATGAGCTTCCAGAGGTTTGGAAACAAGTAATTTTTTTAGATGAAACTAAACTTTGTATTTTTGCAGAGAAGTTAGAAAACGTAATGTCAAATAGACTGAGTAAAGTCCTAGATCATCGTGGCTAACCCATAACTATTATTGTTCATTTTAGTATATTATTTATCCATATATCCTAAAAATTGTTACTACATATATATACTAGTACAAGTTGATGCAATAACTTTCCGTCATGTATAAAATGGGTGAATAATCTCACAATTTTCTTTGCTGTTGTAACTTAAGAATATATATTGATTATATGTATGTATGTATATAGTTTTTTTAACTATGAATTAATATTGTGTTTTTAATAAAAATATTTGCAAATATCTCACAGACTTCATGGGCTATGTGCTTTTTATTATAAGTGGACTCGACATTTTTCAAAAATTAATTAAAAACTAAATCTCTCGCTTGAAATTTACTCTAAATGGCAACTTATAGCAATTTGGCTCCAGTAGTTATTTAACTATCCCAGTTTGGCATTTTCCGGAATTTTTTTATTTTATTGCTATTTTTTGTTGCGTTTCAAAAAAAAAATTAAAAAAAAGTTTAGTAGCAAAGTTTACTTTTTCCAGAAAACAGCATTTATTGAAAAATATTCAAAGGTCGTTTAGTTATGGTAGAATTAATTTAAATTCCAAATGCTGGATGGTCAACCCTGTAAGATTGCAGCTTGCCTGAATTGCGTACGGGGCTCTCAACAGCGATACACTTTTGAATTTTTACCGCTGCGCTGGATTAACTAAACTTAATTTAATAAACGATTTAAAAATTTAGAAATGATAGTTAAAAGTATTTCGTGTACTTACAAGCACTCTTCTCTAAGCATTTTTGAGCCATCCGAGCAAGAACTGAATTTTCCCTAAAATTTGTTGGGAAAATAGTAAAAAATAATAATAAATTGATCAACAGTATATGTTAGTTATCACGTCTGCAGGCTTTTTAATGAGTTGCATAAGAAAACCTTTTGAGTTAAATAAAGGGTCTTTCAAAAGACGCGCCTAGGAGTTGTTTTAAAATAAAACACGCAAAAATGTAGAATCTTTCAACATAAGCAAGTCTACAGGTATAGGGTGGGCCATGTAAAATTTGCTTTTTGAATCGGCTATAAAAAAAAAACTAATCAATATTTCTTCAAACTTTATTTATTTATTTTGAAGATTGAACATTGTCATTTATGAATAAAAAATAATATCGTTCAAGTGATTGCCACGACTGGCTTTACAGTAGACCATTCGATCAACCCAATTTTTAAGCACATTTTCGATTGTTTGGGCTCCAATTTCATGGATGGCAACTTCAATTTTGTGTTTTAAAGCATCAATCGTCTCTGGATGGCTTGCATAGCATTTGTCCTTAACGGCTCACCACAAAAAATAGTCCAACGGGCTTAAATCACAGCTCCGAGGCGGCCAATTGATATCGGAATTTCGGCTGATTATTCGGCTTGTAACTTTGGCAGTGTGACAAGTTGCACCGTCCTGTTGAAACCAAATGTGGTCCATGTCATCCTCTTCACTTTTTGGAAACAAAAACTCGTTGAGCATTTCACGGTAACGCTCGCCATTTACTGTAACCGCGGCTCCTCGCTCATTTTCGAAAAAAAATGGTCCGATGACGCCGCCAGACCAAAAACCGCACCAAACAGTGACTCGTTGTGGATGCATTTGCTTCTCTACAGTAACGTGTGGATTTTCTGAGCCCAAATCCGACAATTTTGCTTATTGACGTAGCCACAGATGGGAAAATCAGAAAAGAAGAAGAAGACTCACCACTTTGGAAATAGGTTTTCAATATTTCCCAATTTTGTTCAAAGTATAGCGTCCCATTTCGTAAATGTCAAACCTTTAAGTAAATTATGAACACATTTGGCATGTCATTTGTGTTACTATTCTCAAAAAAATAGGTGGTTCAAAAAGCAAACGCTATATGGCCCACCCTGTATAACCCACAAACAGTCGATTCATGAACGCATAATTGCTGAGAACGTCGATATATCGATGTTGAAAGTTGTTGAACTACTCTTTGCATTATAGCAGCAATTTTCGCAACAGAACGTCCAGTTTTTGGTGTGCCAGTCCTTTTTCTATCCTCGACAGAACCAGTTTCCTGAAAATTGTTGACCAAACTTTGTATGGTCGACTCATTCGGACGATTATTTCCACCAAAAAAGTCAGAATTTTTCGATATGTTACTATTAAGTAGTTTAATAAGTTTAAATCATTTTAACCCGTTGATCTATCAAGTAAAAGTCAAAGATGACATAAACAAGGTATATTCTAGGAATTATTCACTACTGACATCTGGGCGTCACTCTTGAAAGACCCTTTAGAAGCTATATAATTTAAGCATTAGGTTTACGAGCCTCGAGCAAGTTGAAAACAACACAAAATTTTCGATTAAGCACACGAGTTCTTAAGGGCGCCATTTGAGTAATTTTTATGTAAACATTCACAATAGGATTATATGAGGAAACAACAATAGATTCTAATTTTTTGTTTATTCTATATTTCTTTTCACATGCGAGAACCAGTGTGCATGCATTAAACATTTTCGGGGCGGCGAGGCAGATAAAGAGCATGGTAATTCGTTCATTAAATATCCTTCACGTTCAGACCTGCATGAATTGTTCACAAGGCTAAAAACTCAATTAGTGTAGAGTTACGTTAACATAAGAAGTATTTCAACACGTAAATATTTTTTTTTTCGCTGCACTGTTAATGGTACTCCTGCTAATACGGTCTCTCTGCGTTATTCTTCCACTGCTAATATTGTCATTATTGCTAAGAAGCGTAATGTTAAAATTGTCAACCATCCCAGTAAGAAATTACAAGGCATGGTCGGTAGTAATACGAGTTGTGAATCGAAGGTCGCATAGCGCGTAAAACGGCTTCACCTTGCATCTTTTGCGAATTCTGTCACTACTGATACCTTCATATCATACGTTTCGAAGCACATGTCCATCGATTCAAGTTTGATTACTTGTAATATATGTGTGTATATATATATATATATGTATGTATAATTGGCGTTTACACACTTAATTGGGTGGTGTCCTTAGTTTTAAGCCAACTTCGAAGGGCAAATGGTTCTTATGAGGAGCTTTTTCATGGCGAAGGCTTGCCATTGCCTGCCGTTGAACTATGGCATATATTTATGTTCTTGTTAAGACTTGGTTAAATATTGAATTTAGTGAAAATAAATATTTTGATTCGAATCTTCTTTATGTATACCGGAAAGACCGAGATTCCCAAAAAACCGAATTGTCAAGGGGAGGAGGCGTTTCAATAGCTATTTGGCGTCGATATTTTTCATCGTTGGTACATTTAAACAACGAGGATTGAATTCTTGATCAGCTTGGCATCTTGATACAAGGGACTTCCAATTCTTACGCCTTTGCTAGTCACATTCCTCCGGCCAGTCCAGATAGTTCGAACAAGGCGCTGGTGGACAATGTGATAGCTCTCGTGGGTATTCATTCTGGTTGCTACTTCTGTGTACTTGAAGATTTTAATTTGCCTAATATTGCCTGATCATATGATGACAATAACTGTGCCTGATTGCTAAAAACTTTAACAGCTTTTCGGAGTCTTATTTAGTTTACTTATTTAATTTACTTAGTTAACTTTTTACGTTCGGATCTTATGCAAATCAATAACTGTGTTAATAAGCTTTATCGAATTGTTGATCTAGTTTTCATAAGCGACAACAGGAATTTCTTAGCGAAAATCCTCCACTGAACTCTCCCTGAGGGTGCCGGGTGGAAATAAGTATCACAGTTGTCCTATTTTTAGGAGGTACTTAGCTAAGTTAAGGATACTATGATTTATGGTTGATACTCCTCAATAGTACAGCATTATTCAAACTATATAACGTGGTTGGGGGTGAAAGGCTGGATTAAGGTGTAATGGGTCCCGTGCCGAGAACCTGTCAGACTTGGGGCTCTTTTCATAAATAACCAAGTCTTGAACGGTGCCCTCCGTAATAACTAACCTTACTCGTGTAGTTCGGAGCTATGCACGGGCGGACATCCGACACTCTTGGGTCCAAAATGCTAAGTCTTGATAATAAAACAAATAAAAAGAGGAGATCGGTCATCCTCCTAACAGACCGACAGGAATAACCACTTCCGAAATCCGAGCAACGGTCGCACCGGGCTCAAAGAAAATTCCATACCTCGTCTTAATAAGTCGTTCAAAACGAATAGTGACAGCCTGAGCGAGAGCCAGGCCAGTAACTACACCAACAACAGTACTGGACATAGGTCCAAACACCAGCAGAAGTGCACTAGCCCGCCAGTCAAATACGATTCATCCCCCAAAAACGGCCCCTACCGAAAAGAGGGCCACTTGTGGGGATTACCCAGCGTAAGTGAGCTAGCAGTATCGCAGAAATGCTGCAAGATTCCTAAGAAGGGTGTACGAAACCCAACCGAAAGAACACTTACTCGCACAGGAGCTGAAGGAAGCGATTGAAAGAGTGAAAGCAATCATTCCTGACTTTAAATCCGATTTCAACCCAGTACACCCTGTTCCGACTAACGGTCCTTGGAAACTAAGCCAAACGCAAAAAGGCACGAAACCATAGGCGTGACGCTCAAAACATTCTTTGCGGAGATTGCAAAAGACCGAATTATCATAGGGGTTTGGGATGAAAGCCATCCCGAAGGTTTGATTCCCAAGGAGCAATGGAAATGGGTTGATGCCGGGCTAACGAAAGTGGCACTGAGGATTATACTGGAGAACCCCGGCTCACCGCCTGAGTGCAAAGATTTAGGATGGTACCAAGGCCAGATAAAAATAATAGTATGTGACGATGAGAGATCGGTTCACCTGTACAAAGAGGCCATCTTAAAAGTCGGCGAGGTGTACCCGAAAGCCAAGCTGGTGGCCGTGGACAGGAAGGATATTCCGTCCAAGCTACGAGCCAGGGTTTGGTTACCCTCAACAGTCAAAGACCCAGAATATATAATGAAGCTCATTCGGGTATGTAATCTAGACATCCCAACGCTAGTGTGGATATTTGTCAAAATTCTAAGCAGTAAGAACTGCATAGAAGAATCGAAAGGGCAGAAGCGGGCTACTATGCAGGCTCTCCTATTGCTGACCGAAAACTCAATTGAATAATTAGCGAAGCAAAACCGATGAGCGAACATGAACACACCACCGAAGAAGAATATGCCTCTTCAGGCTCTGCAATGGGCTTGGAGAGGATGTACTTCGAACGGGAGAGTAAGTATTCCGTACAACAGAATTAGTACTCCGAAAGGGAACTTTTATGCGAAAGTAAAGAAGCTCCAGACATAAGGGTAACAGCTGATGTATCTTCTACAGATAAATTTACACCATTGTAAGAAAGCCAGCCTTGCCCACCTGGATCGTCTGGCTGAAGATCTACCGGATGTAGTCCTTCCCCTGGAACGAACCCTGGTTCCGAAAGCTTTTAGTGTGTACAAAGGCAATGAACCCATATTTATTACACGTAATAGACACGAAGTTCTTGATATTACACTAGCATATCCCACTCTCTACGGAAAGATGACATAATGGAAAGTTCTGAATGAACATCGCAATATAATGGGTGATTTTTTAACTATTATCTTTTTAAACAGTTGGTTTAAACAGCTTACGCAAGTTTCGTGTTTTGTTTCACTGTCAAACATCTTCAGTTTGGTCTATAATTTAACCATGAATCGTCTTACAAACGAACAACGCTTGCAAATCATTGAATTTTATTATAAAAATTCGAGTTCTGTTAAGAAAGTTTATCGCGCGCTTCTTCCATTTTATGGTCAGTTTAATAGACCCACTGAAGCGGCTATTCGAGCTATTCTGACTAAATTTAGAACCAAATTTACATTATTGGACATTAAACCACCAACACGCTTACGTTGAGTTCGAACTGAAGAGAAAATCGCAGCTGTATCGGCCAGTGTTAATGATGACCATCAATTATCGATTCGTCGCCGTTCGCAGCAATTGGGCCTCTGTTACTCAACAACGTCGATAATTTTGCGAAAGGGTTTAGGTGTGAAGCCTTTCAAAATACAGCTGGTGCAAGAATTGAAGCCGAACGATCTACCGCAACGCAGAATTTTTGGTGAATGGGTTCTTGAAAAGTTGGCCGAGCTCCACTTTTTTATCGAAAAGTTGTGTTCAGCGACGAAGCTCATTTTTGGATCAATGATTACGTAAACAAACAGAATTGTCACACTTTGCTGCGGTTTATGGGCTGGAGGTATCATTAGACCGTACTTCTTCAAAGATGCTGCGAATCGTAACGTAACTGTGAATGGTGAGCGCTACCGTGAAATAATATCAAACTTTTTTTTGCCAAAATGCAAAAGTTTGACTTCCATGACATGTGGTTTCAGCAAGACGGCGCCACATGCCACACAGCACGCGTAGCAATGGACTTGTTGAGAGGCGAGTTCGGTGAACATTTTATTTCACGTCCGGGTCCTGTCAATTGGCCACCCAGATCGTGCGATATGACACCTCTAGATTATTTTTTGTGGGCCTATGTTAAAGCTCATGTCTATTCAGACAAGCCTGCTTCAATTAACGCATTGGAAGACAACATTAAAACATTTATATGTGAGATAGCGGCCGAAACATTGGAAAGAGTATGCCAAAATTGGACTAAGCGGATGGACCATTTAAAGCGTAGTCGCGGTCAACATTTGCATGAAATAATCTTCAAACATTAAATTATATGGACTGTACTTTTCTTTACTTGAAAATTTCATGCATTTATTTGAATTTTGCGTGTGATTTTTTGAAAAACTTTCCTATAGCTCTTAAAAAATCACCCCTTAGAAATAAGATTTAAGGGAAGCAACCCATGGGCCCTCCCTGCTAGCAGGAATTTGAAAATGACCAACTGGCACGTATATAAACGGGAACATAAGGAAAAACTTCATAATTCCCAAAATATCACTATTGAATGTAGAGAATCACTAAATGAACATGTACAAATCATTACGGATGTTTGTAGAACAGCGCCTAATAAAGCCTGCGCTATAATTAAGTATAAGGAGAAGAAAAAAATCGCCCTGGTGGACTGAAGACATGACAACATTAAGAAATTACAGCAGAAGACAGTTTAATAGAGCGAAAGCGACAAGAGAGTGTAAAGACTGGGACTGCTATTACAGTAAGCTAGGAATTTATAAAAAATAAGTAAGAAAAATTCTTAAAAAAATCCCTTTTCCTCCGGATACCTCCAAAAACTGGATAAGAATTGGACTATCTCGAGGGAAGAAACTTTAAAGTTGCTAGTGGACACAAACTGTCCCAGCAACGAATCACCTAATATATTAATTAAAGATCAAACAGAAAAACCTCATTGTGACATTGAAGATATAATCACTGAAGCTAGTATAACCTGGACAGTCAACACCTTTAAACCATCCCCGGGTCCAGATGGATTATTCCCGGCCCAAATACAACATTCACTAAACTATATTATAGAGTGGTTAACAGTTACATATGTTCAAGGCTGCTCTGAAGCTCAGATGCGTTCCATCCTTATGGAAAGAAGTAGAAGTTGTTAAATTTATAAGGCAGGAAAAAGCTCACATATAACACTCAAGGATTTTAGGCCAATTAGGCTATCCTCTTGTTTACTAAAAGCATTAGAAAAAATAATAGAAGAGTATATTAAGGCCAACATCAATCCCAAAAAACTTAGTATCTCACGACATGCGTACTATAAAGGGAAATCCACAGAAACAGCACTTAACTCTCTTGTTACAGAAGTTTGTCAGGAATATCCAATTTGTTTTTTATTCTGTTTTAAAATTTATATTTTATAAAACTTTTACAAACTTAAACTGAAACTTATAATCAATTAAAATGAGTATACGGGTGTCAGGAATATCCAATTTGTACATTCAACGAACTGACTACCGTCCTGCCTTAACGTCAACCAACGAATGCCTTCAATGCTCTTACAAGCAAACTGTCGGTGACAAATTGAAAAGTCAATTTACGATAAGGAACATCCCACCAGATACCAATAATAAATGCACTGGTTGAGTTCATCAAAAACATGCTTATGAGCAGATTTGTGATCGCAACCCTAGGGGCCATGAAGATCAGGAAAAGAGTCAATCGAGGAAAACCTCAAGGCGGAGTTTGTCTTCTCTCCTCTGGGTGCTAACAATAAACTTCTTGCTAAAGAGCCTAGAGGAGAGGGGGCAACACGTCGTAGCCTATGCGGATGATGTTGCAATGGTAGTAAGAAGGAAATTTCCGAATACACTTTGTGAAATCATGCAAGATTTACTAAACATGGTTGAAAACTGGTCCTAAACCCTAAAAAACTGAACTCATCTTATTTACTTATAATTCCAGACATAAAATTCCATTATTAATATTAATATATGTATTAAAAATGACCATGGTACATGTACAAAGAATGGGCAGTCTTTCCATCTGTGGACCCTTAGGACTACTCCCGCAGGGGCACTAAGTATTGTGCTTAATCTATTACCAATAGAACAATTCGGCAAGCAAACAGCTGCCAAGTTAGCTCTCCGATTAAGAGAAATTGATCTACTCGTACAAAAAAAAAAACTCGTACTTCTGATACAAAAAATTTCTGTAAGACGAAGAATATCAACTTAAATAAATACTTCGTCACGGTATTTCCTTCCAGAAAGGAATGGGATAACGGGCTTATTTTAAATAAAGTGATATAAAGATCCATACAGATGTCTCAAAGCTAGACAACAGAGAAGGTGGAGGGGTTTACTCCGACAAACTTGGAGTAAGTGAATCTTTGCAGTGTATTTCAGGCGGAAGGCACTGCCATAAACGAGGTACTTACGGTAATAAAACGAGAGTATTATGCACAAATGAGGTCTTCATATACTCGGACAGTCAAGCAGCTAAAAAGCGCTAGAATATAAAACCCACTCGTCAAAAACAGTCATAGAATGTTTTAAACTTCTAAATGACGTATCCAAATACTACAAAGTACACCTTATTTGGGTGCCAGGCCACAGGCACCCAATCTGTAAAACTCTTGATATCCAAGTGGATAAGACGCTGATAGATACAGCCACTTGTAAACTACTTACACCGCATTACACACATTCTGTCCTATGAACCAAATATACTTTTTCGGAAAGGGGATAAAAAATAAAAATACACGTGTATCGGCGATTTTCATGTACACGTCACAATTTTTTGTTTTTTGTATTTTATAACTTTAAACGAGCAATTCTTGTATGCATATCTGTATAGCCACACGATCTCAGGATTAGCTTAACGGATTTGAATGAAATTGGGCACACAGATAGTGTATCACATTTCTAGACTTTTAACCTAGGTGTTGCCACTGACAATGTTTCACAGGGTTGTCACCTGTTCGAAATTAAAAAAAAAAAATTGCATGAGATATGCCGATGTGGGTATCAAAAGAAAGTTATTTCACTCCGCATTACAATAGAGATATGAAACCCCGAATTTTTTTATTAATTTTATTATATTAAAATTAAAAATTGTTACATTAAAAATTTTAATACTTTTAAAGAAACTTAGGCCTTTTATTTTTGCGTTTGTAAGCATTTGTGTCAGTATCGCGACAAATAGACCAACAGTATTCGCCAAACATATGCGTAATGTCTTGTCCTTTAAAGCGCTTTTCAATAGCCGCAATGTCCTGATGGAACCTTTCGCCATGTTCATCGCTAAAAGCTCCTAAATCACCAGGGAAACAATCTAAATGATTGTGAAGGAAATGGATCTTTAGCGACATTAATATGCCCATTTCGCCATATGCCGAAAGCATTTCTGCAACAATATTTTTATAATTGTCAGCTCGTTTGTTGCCAAGAAACTGCTCAATAACGGCAACTGTGCCTTTCCATGAACGTTGTTCGATAGCATTCAATTTTGATGAAAATTCATAACTTGCAACTATTTTTTTTATCTGCGAACCACTGAAAGCACCTTAAAATATACACATCATTAAAAAAATAAAGTTACTAAAAGCCTTCGTAAAAAAAATACCTGCATGAATCTCTGCGCCGCTCAGTTTCGGAAAAATATTGCGCAAACTTGCAATCGCCTCGCCCTCACGATCCAGTTTTTTAACAAAATTTGATACGACACCGAGGTTAATGTGTAGTGATGGCAAAATGATTTGAGATGGCTGCACTAATGGTAGATTTTCTATACTTTCTACGCCTACTTTGTAGCATGTTCGCGGCTTCCACTTAAATTCAGTGTAATGCTGATCTCTTTTGCGACCTTCCCATGTACACAAAAATCACTGGTGGGTTGGAAATCCACGCTTAACAACCCTGAGTAATCCGACCACTTTTAGATCGCAGCATATTTTCCAGTTATGCTCTTGGTAGTTTATCAGCTGTAATATTAATTCCATGCCTTCGTATGTTTCTTTGAGGTTGGTGTCATATGCGATCGGGGCAGCTGAATGTTTGTTACCGATATGAAGCAGCACAGGCTGTTGACCGATGCATCGATGAAAAGTCGCCACTCCTCTGAAATATGAGGGTAACCAATTTTTTCAAACATCGAATCAATATCACAGCAATAAGCCAGGTTTTTTTCCCGATCTTCGTGCAATTTAAAAAATTCGTCATATGGAATACTGCTATGTACGTCGATCATGAGTGGCTCTTATTTTAAAATCAGCCGCCACTATATTCCACTGCTTAAAGCGTGATGCAAAGAGTTCGGCTGTTCTCTTTGACAAATTTCCTTCTCGTACAAGGTCATTGAAGTCGGCTTGTTACTAAATGCGGCACTGCAGTCCCAAGTTCACTGGGTGTTGGTACAAATTCCGATACTTCTGGTTCCCCGCATCTCGCATTCGATGCAAGAAATGTTGATAGCATTGTTGGTGCTACTATTGGTTCTCCATCCCTTAATTCGGGAACATCATCAAAAATCTCCATTGAAGCCGCTATACGTTCTTCTGGTGAGTACAGAACCGCTGGAATAACCGACTCTACATTAGCGTAGCGAATTTTGTTACGGCGAAAGTATTGGTACCCTTTAGTTTGAGTAAAAGTTACGCAAAAGTAGCACAGTTCACTGCAGTGCTCCGTACGTGGCAGCCAAATTGTTGGTACAGAGTACTTTATTGTTGACCTTCCATCAGTAAACTTGCATAAATTTCTATAGAATAGTCGCACACGACTTCCGGAGTATACCACAAGTAAGGAACATAAGCAGTCTTGAATATTTTCTGAAACGAATTAATTTTCGTAATATTTTTAAAATTTTTACTTGGTGCGAATAAGCCACAAACGTAACAAAAGTTATTTCGAGTCGGGCACTGCATTTTTCGTAAGATGAAATATAGAGAGAGACGTTTTCGCGCAACAGAACTTAAAACAATTGTCAAAGTATACGACTCCTAGTAGCGCAACTGTCAGATGATCGGAATTTCCGGAACTGTAACAAACACACAAACGGCACAGAGTGTGTTGTATGAAACAATAAATTAAAGGTTAATAAGTTGTTTAAAAATTTGGAGTCCCTTCAAGTTATGCCGAAAATTTAGAAAAAAAAATTCAAGAAAATCTGAGAATTGATAAAATTTTTTTTTTTTTAATTTTGCATAATAAATACATTTCCACGAGTCTGCCTGCAGAAATTCAGCGCGATGGGATCACGGAAAAAGGGTTAAAAATTGATCCAAAGTTTTTCACACAGGCGGACTACGAGCTCTATATTTTATACATAAAAAAAAATTCTGACGTGTACATGTAAATCGCTGATACACTGGTATTTTTATTTTTTCTCCCCTTTCCGAAAAAGTATATTTGGTTCATAGGACAGAAAAAAAGTTCGTTTTTGTAACGCAGTGTTATAGATAAGGAAACCACCAACAAGGTAAATACAAGTTGGCAAACCCTCACAACATGCGAACTAAGCAGACAGATATGGCCGGAATGGAACAGCGGTCGATCAAAGTGCTTGTTAAGATTTAACAGGGAAGTTATAAGAAACATGATAGGGGTATTAACTCATGGTTTAATAGGCAACTACGCCAGAAGGTTAGGATTCTCATACTACGATTTCTGTAGAAGCTTTCTCAACACAAAAGAAGAGGACACAGTGAGACACCTTTTATGTGTTAGCTATAAAGAGGCTCCGCACTCTTGGTACGGCATTTTTAACTGATGTAGCGAACATAGCGTATCTAAAACTAACGAAGCTTTGCTCGTTTATTAAAGCTACCGGATGGTTTAAATATGAACCCATAATCTAAGGATAAGTTCCAGTGGTATCACAATGGATCTACGAAAGGTCTAAGGGTATCGTTTCGACAGCCACCCTACCTAGTGAATGTCTTGATCCTTTGATCCGCTTTGTTAAAAAATGTAAGTACTTAAATGAAGTCTACAGCATAATTATTTGCGGAGAGTTTAGGATTGGAAAAGGAAGCTCTGCTCCAGCATTCCCTTGGATGTGTTCTTCAATGGAAACTAAATTTCCTCTACTAAGGAGGCTGTTGACCTTTTTGAGGACTTTTTCAGTTCAAATTTTTAACCTGCGTCAGAATCAATGAGGTATTATATAGGGAATAATGCTTCCTCTTTTAATTTTGGTTCTCTCCAGTTAGCTGTTGGTGATGTTTGGGATAGTATTCATGGTAAATCGATGTTGATGAATTATCATTTCCTGTCCTTCAGGATGGCGGTACAAGCCTTTTGGATAGCATCTACGGACGCAAAACGTTTTCCTTTCATGGCCAAATGCAGTTTCCCGAATGGGTGGAAGTCACAGGTAGCCATATCAGGCGAATATGGTGAGTCATTGATGGGTAAAATGCGATTTCTAGTTCAGAAATCAGTCACAAGAGTGGATCGATGAGATGGTGCATTGTCATGCAATAAGCGCCAGCTTCCTCCTTCGCGGTATTCAGGGCGAATTCGACAAACTTTTCAAAACGCCAATATAGAAAATTGCATTCACGGTTTGGCCCGTTGGCACGAACTCCTTGTGGACGATTCCCTTGGAAAAACAAATGAGCATCGACTTGATTTTTGACTTTTTCTGGTGTCTGGGTCTTTCCATTCGGCACTTTGACGCTTAGTTTCAGGTTCATGTTGGAAACACCACGTTTCATCATCAGTTACAATGTTGTAAAGGAAGTTCTCGTAATTTCTCGCCTCTTTAATGAAGTCTTTCGAATGTTGAATTCTGAGCAATTTTTAGTCCTCAGTTAACTTGTGCAGAATGAAACGTGCACAGACCTTTCGTAAGCCCAAATGATCAGTTAAAATGCAATAAATCGTTGTTTTGGAGATATTCAACTCCGATTCCATTAATTTCAACTATGATTTCGGTTCATTTTTCAAAAATTTATGAACAATTTGATGGAGTTTTCGGTGATTACTGATTTTGGGCACCCTGTACGTTCATTGTAATTTATGTCCTCACAACCATCTCTGAAACGTATGAACCATTCATGAACTCTGGCACGACATAGATAATCATCGCCATAAACTTTTTTCATCAGTTCAAATGTTTCGGTGAACGTTTTACCGATTTTGAAACAAAATTTGATATTAGCTCTTTGCTCGAAACTTATTTTTGTTACGACGACACAAACATAGTGACACTCTAGATGCAATAACTTACGTTCCCCTTAACCGAATGTCACCAAGCTTTCGCTGGAAGTCAGCTAGGGGTGTAACTTCCAACGCACTAACTCATTAAAAGGATGCCGCCATCAAAAATATTTTCATGAAACCAGTCCAGCTTATTTTGGACTTCACCTTGTATATAAATCAATCAGCATGGTTTTATGGCTGGTAAGTCAACTGTCACTAATCTGGCTGTTTTTTTTTCAGTTTTTTGTACGTCGGCTTTCAATAATAGTCTTTAAATTAATGCTGATTACTCGGATTTGCCCAATGCTTTCGATAAAGTCTGATACTCAACTTTAATCTTAAAACTAAAAAGTTTTGGGTTTCACTCTATTTTCCTCAAATGGATAAAGTCGTACCTTTTCAATGGTGAATGTGTAGTCGTTGTCGAAAATGTATCTTCAGATTATTTTATTGCCTCTTCCAGTGTCCCTCAACACAGCAATTTGGGCACTTTGTTTTTTGAAATTTTGATTAATGACATATTTGAATGTTTCCATTTCTCTGCTTTTCTTTCATATGCAGATGACTTAAGAATTTGTGAGCCTGTCTGATTCATACAATCTTCAATCAGACATAAACAACGTTGTGACATGTTCTGATAGGTTATACTTCAACTAAATATTAAGAAATGCTCTCATGTGTCATTTTCTAAGTGTAAACATTTAATCTCCACCTAATATTTTATAAAGATCTCGCGCCTAAATACTCTTAGTGAAATTTCTGGTTTAGGACTTTGACTCCTCTTTTCAGTTTCTTAGTAATTTCAGTGTTGTCATAGACAAATCGTATTCCACACTAGCCTGTTTTGCCTCCGATTTTACGAATCCATACACTATAAAGTCCCTATTTTCTTCACTCAGTCATCTTTATTTTCAGGACATATCATCAGTGCCACATTAGTAGACTTGAACGCATTCAAAATAAATTTCTTCGTTTTGCATTCAGATCTTTAAACTTCACTGATCCGATTCCTTCATACAATACACGGTGGGTATTACTAAATTTTAACTTGTTCCAAAATAGAAGAAGTATGTTCTCACTCTGCTTTGTTTTCGTTATTATAAATAGGACAGTTGATTCATATTTACTCTTCGAGCACATTCATTTTCACACACCTCGAAAAAGATTTCGGAGTAATGATTTATTCTTCCTAGAGCGGGTTAGAACTGTTTATGCCTCGAAAGCACCTTCGATTAGAACATCGAATGAGTTTAACCATATTTCAAGTTTTGGTTTTTGATTTATCACTATCTAAATATAAATCCAAAATATCACTCAATTAATTTTTTAAATAGTTCCGAAATATGCTATATAATTATATATTAGATCCATGTAGACTGGAAGAAACCTTGTGCTTCTAGATTTACTAAATGAATTAAAAAATTATTTTCAAAAATAATTTCTACAAACATTTATTCTTAGGAATTGTTAAAGCGAAGATATGATAACCCCAATTCTCGCACCACTTCTAATTTATGTAGGGCTGATCTTACAATCTACAGGTTCTTAAGTTTTTAAATGAAATTATGTCTTAACTAACCGCTAACACAGCTTTTCATATAATAGGTTGGGCAAAATATTAAGTTAAGTTACGTAAATGAAATCTACCCTAATTGAGTTTTAACGCATACACTATTTTATTGAATGTGAGCTGCGAATTTTTATCGCGCATCGAATTCAATCGTTAATGAGTCTTCAAGTACTGAACGTAACGGAGAGCAATATACGAAACACCGAAAAAAAATTTTGTGTGACTCATGGTTGCCAGAACAAACCCTAATAATATGCTATGAAAGCCATTTTAAGTATAAAAAAAATTTTTTAATCCTCAAAAGAAGACAAAAGGGGATATTGTCACTGTCATTTGAAATTTCGCCTCACTTGTCCTTTGAATATCGAAACCAGCTTGATATTAATTCAAAAAGGCGTATTAATAAAGAACTGGTTGAAATCATATGCGATCGCTAAATATCATTCTTAATATAAATATGTGCAAATGTATGTAGTTATTTTAAAATGCTAATTTTGTATTCCAATAAGAAATACAAAATATTCTTAATAAGTGCCGAATATGGCTTACACTTATATCTCTTTTTACATCTAAAGGAAATTAATCACTCAAGAATTTATTGTTTTATCACTGGATTTTAAACAATTTAATGTATAATTTATTTTTGTGTGATCAATTTAAAAATTGTCATAGGTTAGGTTAGGTTAGGTTGAAGCGGTTGTCCTGTGGGACACACTCAGGCTCATAGCCCATTGTGATGCCGCGTGGGGAGCTTGTCCCTATCTCTCCTAAAACCAGTGTGTGTTTTTCAAAAATTTTAAAATATCTTTGATTTCTATAGTGCTGAGGTCTTCTAGCTCATTAAAAAATTGTCTACCCAGAATAGTAAACCTCCGCCTGGATAGAGCAGGGCAGTGGCATAGTAGGTGCGAGATTGTCTCTTCCTCGTCCTCATCTTGACAACTTCTACAGAAGTCATGTGTTTGCACACCCATCCTTTGGGCGTGTCTACCTATTAGGCAGTGCCCCGTTATGACTGAGATCAATGTGCTAAGACTGTGTTTATTTTGGCTTAGCAGAGATTCTGTGCGTTTAGCATTTAGAGTCGGCCAAAGTTGACGGGCGATTTTGCAGGTTGCTTCATTTCGCCATCTTTCGTTTGCTTTCTTTACAATTTCTTCAAGGATGTGTAGCTTACATGTTTGTAAGGGTATCCCTATGTCATTATCTATGTGCTCGTCAGACAGTTTAGTGCCAAGTCTTGCTAGTTCATCGGCTCTACAGTTACCCTCAATGTCGCGATGGCCAGGAACCCATGTTACCTTTAAGTGAAATGACTCAGCCATCTCGTTAAGAGATGTGCGGCATTTCATGGCTACCTTGGAGGTTGTCGACTGTTTTGTGAGGGATTTTATCGCCGCTTGGCTATCAGTGAAAATGTAGATATCATTTCCGGATATCGCATCACACTGTATCAGTGTCGCGGCTTTTATTATTGCCATCAGTTCAGCCTGAAAGACACTACAGTAGTCGGGGAGCCGAAAACTGAAGGAGATCCCCAGATGTTCAGAATATACACCTCCGCCTACCCTGCCCTCGAGCTTTGAGCCATCTGTGTAAACATGGATGGACTCGCCCTGTCTCACGTCGTCCCGTTCCCACTCTTCCCTTGAGGGTAGGAGGGTCGTAAACGATGTAATGGCAAGTATAGGCGGGAGTGCATAGTCCACCAGTTCGGGGAGCCCCAGAGTGCCAGCCAGGATTTTACCGTGGCCATAATCCGTGTTTGACCACTTGTTTAGAGTGTTCAACCTTATTGCCGCACTGCGTGCGTTATATATTGCCTGCAGATCTACCGGAAGGAGGTTTAGTGTCGCATATAAAGCTTTCGATGGTGTGGTTGACATGGCACCGGTTATCAGAACAGATGCTAGTCTTTGCACCTTGTCAAGTTTCTTGATGTTCACACCCTTCTGAAGGGCATCCCACCATATTACTATACCGTAGTAGAGAATTGGCCTAACCACTGCTGTGTAGAGCCAATGTATCATTCTGGGTTCCAATCCCCATTTCTTCCCAATGAGCCTTCCGCAGGAGTACATTGCGGTCATAGCTTTTCGTGCTCTGTCTGCGACTGTGAGCCCCCAATTTAGCTTCCTATCTAGTATAAGTCCTAGATACTTTGCCCTTTCTATTACTCTAAGTGGTTTCCCTCCTAGGAATATTTGTTGAAGAGTAGGAGTTTTGTGTTTCCTACTAAAAAGTATCAGATCCGTTTTTTCCGGATTTACCTCTAGTCCTCGACTTTTACACCAAAGTGATAGTCTGTTGAGAGATCTTTGTTGAAGGTCACATAATGTTGGAAGGTGTTTCCCCGAGATTGCTATTACAATATCATCGGCATATGATATTATTTATAAATTGTCATGCTAATATTTAATCATCGACCATGCACAGGGCGAATCTACATATAGTATTTACTTACGAGGTGTGTTCAAGAAATAAGGCGAATTTTTAACTTTCGCGGGCTACGTACATTGGACTTTCGATTATTTTTTTTTATGTAAGTCGATACACTCGTCTCGAAAATATCTTCTGCTCAAATATGAACGAGACGTTATCAATAAAACGGTCCGCGGATGACATATGGCAAAAATAAATTTTTTGTTTTTTGGTAGGACTGTTATAAGCTTACATGGCAAATTTCAGCGTGATATGTCACATAGTTTGTTTTCTGTGCTACTGTAAACAAGTCAAGCTCGAGTGTGTTCTTCGAATTCGCTTTTATGACTTCAATTGTCTCAAAATGTTTTCCACGAAGCGGCAACTTGAGCTTGGGAAACAGGAAAAAGTCACATGGAGCCATATCAGGCGAATACGGTGCTTGCGGAACGATATTAACATAATTTTTGTTCAAATAATCGCGAACAAGACGTGATGTGTGAGCTGGTGCATTATCGTGATGCAAGAACCATGACTTGTTGTCCCACAATTCCTTCCTTTTAAGACGAATGTTCTCGCGCAAACGCTTTAAAACGTCTAAATAATATTCAGCGTTAACCGATCGGCCTTGCGGAAGGAACTCCGAGTGCACCACACCTTCGTAATCGAAAAAACAGTCAGCATAACCTTAATTTTTGAGCGACTTTGGCGTGGTTTTTTGGGTTGATGTACGGCCCTCTTTGAAAGATTTGTGCCAATGGAAAACACGTGCACGCGATAGAGCAGAGTCCCCATTGGTTGTCTGCAACATTTTTAAGGCGTCTGAAGCCGAAATTTTGTTGGAATAACAAAATTTCAAACAAATTCTTTGTTCAACTTGAATATCCATCGTTAAATTCGAAGAACACACTCGAGCTTGACTTGTTTACAGTAGCACAGAAAACAAACTGTGTGACATATCACGCTGAAATTTGCCATGTAAGCTTATAACAGTCCTACCAAAAAACAGAAAATTTATTTTTGCCATATGTCATCCGCGGACCGTTTTATTGATAACGTCTCGTTCATATTTGAGTAGAAGGTATGTTCACGGTCTTAGCAATATAGCATGTTTAGTTTGTTTGCGAGAGGCATAAATAATTATCAAAGTAATTATTTTTATTTCGATAGCAGAAAATCGCCGAACGCGAAAAACACTTGTCTTATTTATGCCTCTCACAAACAAGAATTTTGTGTAAAAAATGGAATTAAGTGCTCAAAAAGACTTGAAATGTTGACAGTGGCATACGGTAAGAGTACTCTGAGTCAAAGAAATGTTGCTAAAACCATGAACATATCTTCGAGACGAGTTGAGACGAATGTACGTAGCCCGCGAAATTTGAAAATTCACTTTACTTTGTTAACACTCCTCGAATATTTTGTAGGTTCGCTTGCTAGGTTGTAAACCCACAAATTCCTAAATTAAATAAAAGTAGAGGTGTCCTGCTAGTCGTTGGATATACATATGTATGTACATATATAAGTATACAAGTATACATACGAACATATGTTATTACACATGTTTTCATTTTTGGATTAACTGAGTGAGGGGCTGCGTAGCTGGCGAAATATAATATGAACTGACTGAGGGGCTGCGCTACGATTTAATATAAATAAATACATTCTTCTCACCACTTTTGAGTATGTAATTTCTAAGGTATCAGGTTAAGAAAGCTTATTAACTAAGACAGCATATAGAAAGCTCAGAAAAAAGTTTCTTATATCTTTATAATGGCAAGTACATTCCTATTCGGTATTTATGTAGTTTAGAAAATACTCAATTCATAAGTAAAATTTGGGTGAGGAAAAATAACTAAAGCTAAAAATTTCAAGTAGCTGTAACAAAAACTTAAGCTTATGTTAAATACGTGTACTTTCAAAAAATACGGCTCTCCTTTGAGCTCTCGGGTTACGTATTTAATTGTAATTTGTAATTTGTATATTCTCTCCTGTGACTTCAAATAAATTGTGATACGTCGAATTTCGTAAATCCTAACCCATTTAGTTTAAATGTATGCACAATGTGTTCTGTAGACTTTTATATTACTTTGTAAACGTAATATTTGACGTTGCTTTGAAAGAAAACGCAGTAATACATATATATGGGGTTTTGACCCCATAAACATAAAATCTTTGGTCAAAGTAATTTTCTGTTTTTCTATTTTGCATTTTCTTCTATTCAAAATTACTCTTTTTGCCATTCTGACTCTTTAGCAAAACGCATACATAAATGTATCTAATAACCATGTATGCATATTTATATACAATAGAAGAATCGTACTCATACCTAGCATATATAGTTCTTTTTGTCACAAATTTGTATCTCAAAAATTTACCTTGAAAAGCTGTACTCCAATGACGGCAAACATAAATTGTAGCAAATAGGTAACTAGCATGATATTACCGATTGTTTTTATTGCAACTACAACACATTTCACAACATACTGGTTTATACGAGCGTAAATTCACATTTATCAAAATATATGCAATGTATCATTTATTAAAACAATATAGCATGTCGAAATAAACAAAAAATTATTTAAGTATAGGTCAATGCATCGTCAATGTATGATGATCGGAGCGATGAAACAGTGTTGGTAATAACAAATTGATGAAAAGCCATTAATGAATGAATGAATGTAAAATAGATAGAAACGCGGCGGGAGGAAGAAGAGCGAAGGTCAGTAACGTGGAAAATATATTTATATGTAGCCATATTCCGAATCAGCAAAACAATTTAATTTCAGTGTCATGTGTAATCATAAATGTTCGTTATTGTTTTCAGAGAAATATGTATTTATTTCCCCGTTGTTGTTGGTTTCATGGTTTATATTAAACATTATTTTAATTGGCAAGTGCATGTAAGTATATGGAAAGAAACGAAAAAAGAAAAGAAAAGAGGGCGTTATAATTCTGGAGAGGCATCATTTATATTCATATCATATTAACATAACATAAAACTATATCTATATTTATTGTAGGGTATCATTTACATATTCTCTATTGAATAAAATTCTACTTAAACTATTATTTATATCGTAAAAAGGCAACAATACTCCTCTAGGTTACTATTAAGTACAATACACCAATACATACATATATATATATTTGAAGAATAATGATATGAGTACTACATATGCAGGGTTTTCGATAATGATAATAAAAAAAATTTAAATAATATAGCTCGGTTTTAATCGTCCGAGACAGATGATTTACCTTTTAATAAAAATAAAATAAAAAAATAATTTGTGCGTACACTTCTGTTACGTGTTCGGCCGAACTCCTCCTCCCATTTGAGGCATGCGTCCTAATGTTGTTCCACAAATGGAGGAACCTACAGATTTAAGTCGACTCCGAACGGTAAATGGTTTTTCATGAGGAACTTTTTCACGGCAGGAATACACTCGGAGGCTGGCCATTGCCTGCCGAGGAGCAAAAACTTGTTTATCACTTTTGCTATTTCACCTAAGTACTCCCGAATGGAAGTCACGCACCAATCCATTCCGCTACTACGGTCCTTTATATAGTATATGTTATTGTATTATATTATAAAATATTTTAGTGGGCATAGTCGAAGCTAAAACACAATTCCTGAGTAAGTTTATTTGACCGACACCAAAAAAGAAATGTATACCAGAACAAAGCGATATAAAGTTTTCATTTCCGAGTGGCCGGCTTATGAAAAAAGTAGGGTTCTTTATCACGCTGCCATCCATTGACATGATAATAAGCTGTATGCTATTTTCCCGATTACTTTGTGCAAGTATTTCACACAATCTCGAAACTGAGCCATTATGTTTTTCTAATAATGTTCTCATTTTTCGAAAGAAATACCATCTTATTTAATTACATTATACTTATATATTACATATGTATGTCAACTTAACAAAAATATTACCATACGTACTTCGAATGGGAGTGGAAGTTCAGCACTTCCACAAATTATTTGCCCATTTGTGTTGTGTATGATGAACTACATATGGATATTGCGTGTTTGATAAACTATATTGCGTTAAAAAGTATGCCACGTCCCACAATTTGAGAGAGTGGTTAGATAATCAGAAACCAGCTGAAGAAAGATGGGTGGAGGTTTTTAGCTGTTTACATAGCAAAAGTAGTTGAATTCAGTCAAATGCTCCAACAGAAAGATATTCTTCAGTTCTCAATAATGTTTGGACACATGGAAAAATAGATGAAGATAGATACACTTAAATGAATTTTAATAACAAAATATAATTTTGATCTCTTTTGCTTAAAAGAAATTCATAATTTGATAGAACAAATCCAAATCCAAAACTATCAAAATAAATAGAACCATTCTTCTCCTTCTTTATAGAAATAATAACCACCTTAATGATTTTGGCCGAATTTAACAAAGCGCCAGTCCTTTTTACGTGCTAACCAATATCAATTGGGCATGCTAAAGTGAAGGCAATTCTTTCTCCATTTGGTCATTTTAATGCAGTGGAGACCTTGTTCTTCCTATGCTACCAGCCACGGTCATTGTATTAATTACTTAAGGGCTTTTGTATCCATTCGAACGACATGACCTGGTCAGCGGAGCCACTGAATCTTAACTTATCTAACAAATTCTCCATTGGATTTAAGAACTCACGTTTTTATCGTTTTTGATGCTGGTTCCCAAGTAGTCGAAGCACTTTCGTCAACCTCTGTAAAAACTTTATTTGGGGCTTCACGTCCTTTGTTAACCACCCTGTCTTTATGGAAAATGCGTTGTATTATACACTGATTTGTAAATGGCAATATTGGCGCCAATAATGGTAAAAGTTCACATACGAAAAAGCTGTGAAGTCGTTTCACGCTGTGTTTGGTTTTTGTTGAAAATAAAAAGTTTGCATTTATTTGTTGATGTTTATAACTTAAATATACAATGTAACTTAAATAAAACATATCACACATGTTCTTCGAAATAAATTAACACACAAAAAAAGCTGTGAACCACTGTATTGTGATGAATCATGAACATTTGTGAAACGTTTAGTGAAACGAATGATGAACTGAAACAAAACATGAATGTTTTTTCAGCACTCCAGTAATCGAACTCAGAGGAAATTTACAGAATGAGATTGTTGAATAAAGTTTCATAAAACAAGGTAGTAAATATAGCAAAGTTGAGTGAACTAAAGATTACGAAACTTAGGAAGGAAATGGACAAGCGCGGCTTACCTAGCGAAGCTGCAAGCACGACACCGCGAAGTTATGGAGGCAGAGGGCATCAGTGAAGTCAAATATGTGTTCCAACTGAAAACTGAGAAATTATTGACTGAATTGGAAGAGAGGACTATAAGATTATCACCAGGTATTGACTTGGATGTGATAAAGACTGCAATATTGCAAAGTCACTCTAAAGGTAGCGATAGAGAGTCGTTACAGCGGTGACCACAGGCTACAACTGTTCTAGATGAAACTGACAAATCGCTGTCAGAAGAAAATGAGACATTGCAGGTATATGCAACAGAGATCGAGGGTTTAGCGCATTTGGCATTTGCGAATGAAACAGTAGGCTTCGTTGAAAAGATGAAGCACCAGGCATTCATAAGAAGTACACGAGATTCGGACACGAAGTGGGCAGCATACTCATCACGGAAGGTCAGTGTTCTTTCCACTGGCACAGGAAAGAGCAGCTATACTAAGCAAACCAGTACACAAACTCCATCAGGTTGAAGGACCATCACTTAGCCAATCGAGGACGAACTTAGGTGGAAGGGAACGAATAACGCGGAACAGAGACCGTCTCGACCATCCAAAGTTGAGTGGAAGTGCTATAAGAAGTGAACTGAATGATGTTAATTAGGAAATGATCAAAAGACGCTGGAGAAAGACCACCTAAAACTGAAATGACGATAGAAAGTAATGTAGCAGTAGAATGGCATCAAAATAATAATAGCCTCAACTTTCGCATCGCATATATAGTAGGAAAGCGAAGAGAGAAATCATGCCCGTAATACGATCATTGTTCGTAAATGCATAATTAAAGTGGTGTTATAGAATTTCAATAATGAGTCAAGCTGAAGGCATTCGGGTATCGCTAAAACGCTGGAGAAGATTAACCAGCAGTTTTACTGGATAAATTGCAGAGAGTCAGTTGGATAAATTGCAAATCGCGAACAATATATTTCGGCCAAAAGTTCGAAGGGCAGATTACATCAGTACAACGCGGGTGAAGCATTTGAGCGAGTGGCCATGGATGTGGCGGGTCCGTTTTCAATTAGTGACTCCGGCAACAAATATATACTTTTCGTTATGGAGTATGGATCAAGCCATGAAGTTTTGAAAAAAAATATCTTGTCGTATATAAAGGTCGCCTTTTCGCACTTTTCGCAGATCTTAGGATATGATATATCCAAGTCTTTGTGTTGAAGAGACGATTTGGCTTACCTACAATATGATCTCAATTTCTACAACATTTCTTTTTAGTTTTTTTTTTTTTATTATAAGTTTATATTGCGACTAGTGACAAAGAAAAATATTATTAACTAACTACTTCTGTCGTGAGTTTAAAATATACGGTACATACAATACTTGCGATTCTGTTTAGTCCATTAAGTCTTTGGGCTTTTTGCGTTTTAGCCATTTTTGCTGCGTTTTTTATTGTGCCTGATATCGAACCATTATTTAGGTCGCGTTCGAGATCGGACCTACGGATAAGCCAAGGAGCACCGACTGCACATTTAATAATTTTATCGATGCGTTTTCCGTCTTTCCTGTCGAAATAATATCTCTATCGTCTGCACAGATCATATGTAAAGAAGAAATATATGTAATAAAGGGCCAAGTACGCTTCCTTGGGAAGTACTGCTTTGGTAGTAGGGCATTTATTTTCTTCAGTAGCCCTTAGTGGCATACTTTGTCGAACGCCTTGGACACATCAAGGAATATCGCAGAGCGAGTTTTCAATAGTCGAATTATTCGTGCGGAATCCAATTTGGTCCGACCGTTTAATTTTTTCATTTTCTATTATTATAGTAATCATTTTAATCAACAATTTGTCCACCATTTTCGATAGTATTGGAAGAAGTGAAATAGGTCTGTATGATGTTACGTCGTGGGTGGCTTTGCCTGACTTATTAAACATAATGACTACAGCTGTTTTGCAATTTATTGGAAAATATTTTAGCTTAAATGATATTCATCAATATTGCAATTATTCAAGGTCGTAACCTGGCTATTTTTTTAATCTTTAGTTTTGTAATTTCGTCTATTTTTGCGCTACATGTTACCGGAGGGATTCTATTATTAGCAGTACAATCACCGTCGTGTTCCGTCTCAGGAGCCATTACCGATTCATATGATGTGAACGTGACCTCCAGGTAGTTTGCGAAGATATCTGTCATTTGTTTATTTGTTTTTGCCCACTTGTTGTCATGTGTCTTGATTAGTGCGTTCTGCGATGTTGGTTGTTTTAATTTTGTACATTTCCATAGTGAATAATTCGTATGTCGCTCATTTGTTATTTGCGGCCGCCATAGCCGAATGGGTTGGTGCGTGATTACCATTCGGAATTCACAGAGAGAACGTTGGTTCGAATCTCGGTGAAACCAAAATTAATAAAAACATTTTTCTAATTGCGGTCGCCCCTCGGCAGGCAATGGCAAACCTCCGAGTGTATTTCTGCCATGAAAAAGCTCCTCATAAAAATATCTGCCGTTCGGAGTCGGTTTGAAACTGTGGGTCCCTCAATTTGTGGAACAACATCAAGACGCAGACCACAAATAGGAGGAGGAGCTCGGCCAAACACCCAAAAAGGGTGTACGCGCCAATTATATATATATATATATTAAGGTGGTCCAAAAATGCATGGGAAATTAAATAATATATATTAAAATTTTTATGCTGCCGCTTCCCATAATGGTAAAGAATGAAAAATAAAAAGACCCGTTTTTTTGTTTTTTTTAATCAGACCATATTTAATGATGCCGCCGGGGCTTTGAAATATCCCATGTATTTTGCATGGGAAAAAAATACTTTTTCGTAGATTTCATGTAAAAACCTGGAAAATGAATATATTTTAACCGGATACCTCAGTTTCTCTTCATAATTGGTCAGGGAATAACAACCAATTATGAAATAATTAATTTTTTTGTATTAACTATTTTTTATAGAACCCCAAAAAGCCCCCATAAAACGAAAATCTAAGAAAAAATCGAAAAACAATATTTTATATTACTTTTATGAAAAAAATTAAAATTAATTATTTCATAATTGCTTAGATTTGTTTGAAGATTTGGAGTTCGGTGATTTCTGTGGATCTGTTGGCCAGTACGCTGATATAAAAATATATCCTATATTGTGAGGTGCGTCGTAAAGTTTTCTGTTTAAAAAGTGTATATGTTTGGCATTAAAGTCGCCACCCATTATAAATCTATTCCTGTGACTGTTTATTAATTCAAAAAATTGGGCACATTTGATTGTATGTCGTGGAGGGCTATATACCGCGGTAATTCATATTTTACTATCGGCGTTTATCGCAACAGTAGTTGCCTAGAGTTCCTCCGTTCAAGTTTTTATAGTGATAAACCTTATAATTTTTAAATTTTATTGATGACTCCTTTGTAAAAGGTGTCTCTGCTTGTAAGCATACGTCAACTTTTTGTGAATCTAAAATAAATTCCAGCTCTTCTTGATGCTTTAAAAGACCGTTCGCGTTCCATAGCATTATTTTCAAAAAATTTAGTAACATGACTTCTTCTGTAGGTATTTTTCGACGTTTTGCAGTCTTTTTCCGAGTATCAGATTAAATTCATGTTGTTTTTTAGTTTCTCTAGGATCAGCTTGAAAACGTTTTCTTCTTCTGTTTTGTGAGACTTTAAAGTTTTTGCAAATGTAAGTACCTTAGGCGCCGTATCTGATGATAATGGTGTTTGCTGTTTATTTTCAATTACATGTAGTGCATGCTTAGTATTGGTTTTAGCTCCTTCTGTGTTTGGAGCTCCGATATTATCTATTATCTTTATGTTTGTTAGTTTGCTTGTCGCGTTTTTTTTGTAGCTCTTTTGATACAATGCAACCTCTGTTAATAGCTGGGTGGGCTTCTTAACAGTGCAACATTTCGGTTGTTGTTCCTCCGGTTTTGTGTAAAGAGAAGTTTTATGCTTTTCCGTGCACATCACACATCTTGGCTGCTTTTCGCAGTAGTTCTGGGTATGTCCAAAGGATTGACCAGACTTATACTGAGGTATAAATGTTGATTGTGTAATTGATTCAATGTTGACTATTGAGTGAAGTATGGTTTCTATATTGCATATTGTATTTTATTTATGTCTTCGGAAGTTTGGTTCCATATGTAGAAGTCCACG
The DNA here is from genome assembly GCF_027943255.1 of Anastrepha obliqua. Classification (NCBI taxonomy): domain Eukaryota; kingdom Metazoa; phylum Arthropoda; class Insecta; order Diptera; family Tephritidae; genus Anastrepha; species Anastrepha obliqua. The sequence goes on along the minus strand of NC_072897.1, from coordinate 54,042,053 downwards.
CAAGTGAGGAAAGTTACTGATCGCCATTCACTTGCGAGTGGCCAGTACGATTCTTCTGCATATGGTTCAAGCAGCTCACAACGTCCAGGATTAGCCCACGTATCCTCTCGGTAGCTTCCGAGCACCCATACGAGAGTGAGATAACATGAGAAAGCGGATTATTCCATGATAGTTGGTTGTGCGCTGGGTTTGGGACCCGCCACTTAAAAATCCTCCCCAACGAAACGATAAAGTCTCGGATGAGACCTCTCTATACTGATGACGACCGCTGCAAACAAACGAAGAAATACGATTTGAGGACATACACCTGGAATGTCCAGTCCCTTGATGGGGAGCCTCTGCCCGGCTGGTTGATGTTCTCGTGAGACTAAAGGCTAACATCACTGCCATTCAAGAGATGCGATGAACGGGATTCCAGCATAAGATGATTCACCAAGCCACCTGGCTGTCTCCTGATCGAAAAACACGAAACCAGATCGATCATTTTGTGATAGATGGAAGACCCGCTTCTAGTGTATTAGATGTACGTACGATCCGAGGACCCAACATCGACTCGGTTCACTACATTGTTGCAGCCAAACTGCGCACACGCCTCTGTGCAGCAAATAACGTACATCTACCTACACAAAGAATGTTCGGCATCGAAAAGCTGCAATCACAACAGGCAGCCAGAAGATTCGCCATTCGACTCTCAGAGAGTACTTCCCAACAATCCGGCATGCCCGAGTAATAGAGCAACATTTCTCATTTGTGACGTACTTACGTCCACGAAAAAATAGGATTCCGGCGAGCCCGATAAAACAATTGGTACGACGAGGAATGTCATGCTGTCGCAGAAAGAAATGATGCTGCGTGTAGAAGTAAGAGAGGAAAACAGACGTATTATTTCGGAGACGAAACAAATAGCCGAAATACATGAGAGCGCAGAGCTTGAGAGGCGAGCCTATAGGTCTACAGGCCTATAGCCCGAAAATTCTACTACAAAGCTCGGCGGCTTACAGAGGGTTTCAAGACCGGGTCGTTTTCCTATAAGAACAAAGACGGCGATCTAGCGACTCACATTCAGAACATGCTTAAATTGTGGAGGGAACATTTCTCGTACTTGTTAAACAGTGATAGCTGCGCATGTCACAGAGAATGTGAAGATCCCGATACCCCAATCGTTGACAACGTAATTGCCGTTCCGCTACCCGACCATGACGAGTTGAGAATAGCGATAACGCGGCTAAAGAACAACAAAGCCGCGGGCGCCGATGGACTGCCGGCTGAGCTATTCAAACATGGCGGCGAGGAGCTGGTAAGGTGCATGCATCAGTTCCTATGCAAAATACTGCATGCCGATTGGAATTTATTGCGCAATCCATAAGAAGGGCGATCCTGCAATCTGTGCCAATTACCGTGGGATTAGTCTTCTAAATATTGCCTATAAGGTTCTAGCGAGCATATTGTGTGAAAGGCTGAAGCCCACCGTCAACCAACTGATTGGACCTTATAAGTGTGGCTTTAGATCTGGAAAGTATACCATCGACCAAATATTCACAGTACGCCAAATGTTTTCAAAAGACCCATGAAAGGAGAATCGACACACACCATCGTTTCGTCGACTTGAAAGCTGCATTCGACAGTACGGAAAGGAGTTACTTGTATGCCGCGATGTCTGAATTTGGTATCCCCACAAAACTAATACGGCTATGCAAGATGACGTTGCTCAATATGAGCAGCGCCGTCAGAATCGGGTAGGACCTCTCCGAGCCGTTTGATACCAAACGAGGTTTCAGACAGGGTAACTCGCTGTCGTGGGATTTCTTTAACCCGATGTTGGAGAGGATCGTACGAGCCGATGAACTTAATGCTTAGGCACAAATTGTTGGCGTATGCCAGTGATATTGACATCATTGGTCTTAACAACCGCGCTGTTAGTTCTGCCTTGTTCAAACTGGATAAAGAGGCAAAGCGGATGGGTCTGGTGGTGAACGAGGACAAAACAAAGTACCTCCTGTCATCAAGCAAACAGTCGGCGCACTCGCGTATCACCCACGTCACTGTTGACAGTTATAATTTCAAGGGTGTAAAAGACTTCGTATATTTAGGAACCAGCATTAACACCTATCATAATGACAGCCTGAAAATCCAACGTAGAATCTCTCTTGCCAACAAGTGCTACTTTGGACTAAGTAGGCAAATGGGTAGTAAAGTCCTCTCTCGACGAACAAAGCTAACACTCTAAAAGGCTCTCATCATGCCCGTCCTAACCTATGGGGCAGAAACGTGGGCGATGACAACATCCGATGGATCGACGCTTGGAGTGTTTGAGAAAAAGGTTCTGCACGTTGGTAACGGCGAATATCGCAGGCAATGGAACGATGATCTGTTGAACCTTACGACGACATAGACATAGCGCAGCGAATAAAGATCCTGTAGCTACGTTGGCTGGATCATGTTGTCCGAATGGAAACAAACGCTCCGGCTCTGAAAGTATTCGATGTGGTACCAGCTGGTGGTAGCAGAAGAAGACGAAGACCTCCTTTGCGTTAGAAAGATCAGGTGGAGAAGGACTTAACTTCACTTGGTGTGTCCAACTGGCGCCGGTTAGCACGAGAAAGAAACGACTGGCGCGCTTTGTTATACTCGGCCAAAATCGCGTAAGCGATCGGTATACCATGAAATATTCTTGCTATTTAATGCTTTGGTAGCTTACCTATAATCGTTTGAATCCTTGGTAGTTACTTTGTAATATTTATTGTACTACTGAGCAGTTTGATTAGAAACACTTCGCTTCATCTTTCGCTATATTAAAGGAGTGTTGATAATTACACTCTCCCGATACCATTATAGGAGGAATTCGAGGAGTCCTCTTTACTTCCTTGGATTCTTGTGGATTTTTAGTGGTTGCTAGAAATTTTCAATAGTTCGGGGGAAAAATCAGCCTTCCTTTTTCAGTATCCATTCTGTATCACGGGTTAGCTCCTTTTCATCGGTTCGATATATTTTATCATTTGTATTTTGTATTTCTTATATATTTTTCTCAGTGTTGGATTTTAATTGGCAATTTTTTTATTTAAGTTGTACTATTTCTTTATTAGGATAGGCTCATAATTTTTCCATATTTTTTCATTTTTCTGATAATTGGTAAATTATTTTTCCATGATTATGATTTAAATTATTGATTATTTTTAGTTGCAATTAGCTGTGGTTGTTTTGGTTGATCAATTCCAATAATAATGCAGAATTTAGTTTAAGTAGCAGCACATTTTTCAGTAGCAAGGTGTGGTGTGGTCTGGCAGCACCTGACCCAGTATTTGCGTGACAGAGTCAGCTGGTAGCGACCGTGTGAATTTTCAATTAGTCTATTTACTTACAAAATTGTTTTCTTAGAAGCAAAATAGGAGGTTGGGAAAGTCCACCATCGGCCAGTTACTCTGGAGGTGAACGAAGACAAAACGAAATAGCTTCTGTCATCAAAGAAACAGTCGGCGCACTCGCGTATCGGCACCACGGCACTGTTGAGAGTTATGGTTTCGAGGTTGTAAAAGACTTTGGTTATTTTGGAACCATCGATAATAATGTCAGGCTAGAAATCCAACATAGAGTCTCTCTTGCCAACAAGTGCTACTTTGTATGTACTAGGTAGGCGATTGAACAATCGACGAACAAAACTAACACTCTACAAGGATCTCCGTCCTAACGTATGGCGTAAAAGCGTGGACCATGACAATATCCGATGAGGCGTAACTTGGAGTGTTTGAGAGAAAAATAATACTCAAGATTTTTGGGCCTTTTCACGTTGGCGACGGCAAATATCGCATGCGATGGAACGATGAGCTGTATAAGCTTTACGACGACATAGACATAGCGCAGCGAATAAAGATCCAGTGGTATCAGAGGGAGAGGAAGGCCTCCTCTGCGTTGGAAAGATCAGGTGGAGAAGGACTTGGCTTCACTTCGGGTGCCCAACTGGCGCCGGTTAGCACGAAATAGAAGCGACTGCCGCGCTTTGTTAAATTTTGCAAAAATCGCATAAAAGGTTACCGCTCGAATTTAAAAGATAAAGGAACAAGACGGTAAGGCCCATTAGTCACAATTCTAGAAGTGTATCTCCAGAATAAGTTTTGACTTTCTCATTAATTAGAGAACATATCTATATGTTTACAAAATGGTTAGACTGCCTTATACCACTTGTAAGTGGTTCATTACCACTAAAATTGTTTTTTTAGTTAGGTAAAGGAATCATATATACATACATAAATATAAATTATCAGCTCCAGTACGAAGTGGCTTTTGATACGATTCGTGACAATGCCCCTTATAAACATTACCGATGAAGTATGTATTCTCATTTCTAATGTTGGCAATGCTAACAAAAGGCATCTAATTTATATACAGGCAAACTACAAGGCCGCTGGCCGCCGCTGGCAATGGCAGACCTCCGAGTGCATTTCTGCCATGAAAAAGCTCCTCATAAAAATAGCTGCCGTTCGGAGTCGGCTTGAAACTGTAGGTCCCTCCATTAGTGGAACAACATCAAGACGCACACCACAAATAGGAGGAGGAGCTCAGCCAAACACCTAACAGAAGTGTACTCGCCAATTATTTATTTTTTAAACTACAAGGCCAACGAAGGGAATGATTTACAAATCTTCTGAAACTTCTCAACTCTTAAAGATGAAACCATACGGATTGGTTCCCAGATAACGACGCAGTATTTGAGGTTTGGCCTAACAAGAGAAAAATACACATTCTTCAGCGTGGAAAGATCGTGGAACTTCTTTGAAATCCTTATTACAAAGTCAAGCATCTAGATCTAGACTTGGCAATCATAAAGTCTATATGTTAAGAAAACATGTTCGATGTAAATATGACCCCCAAATCTTTCGTTTCATAAATTCTTGTAATCGAATCAATCGCGAATTTGCATCTACTGAAGGACAAGTGCTGGCATTTACCAGCATTAAGAAGTAAGGAGTTATCATCACACCAAACTTTCAATTTCGTTAAGTCCTCTTGAAGTTTTATGTTAGCTACGTCCTCTATACGACTGTAAATCTCCAAATCATCTGTATAAATCAGACAATGTAATGTCACGAAAACGTCTGGAATATTATTAACAAAGATTAAAACCAATAGTGGCCTAAAATGGCTACCTTGGGGAACACTTGCGGTAACTTTGATGGCATCAAAATATATATTGTTTATACGAATGAATCGAGTTCTATCTGTAAGAAAATATGCAATCCACTTAAGTAAGCTACGGTGAAGACCAATTGAACCCAGCATTTTAAGTAAGATTCTATGGCTGACTTTATCGAACGCTTGCAAAAAATGAAAAGAATATGGCGTCGCATTGTTGGCCCGTTTCAAGATGTTTTAAGACAAAATTTGGAATATACTTAAATTCGTAACCTTAGATCTACCCTTAACAAAGCCGTGCTGATAAGGTGATATGATATCTGAAATTTGGAAGAGAATCAAATCATGAACCAGTTTTTTAAAGAGTTTAGGAATGCCAGAGATTTTGCAGATCGAGCGATAATTTTAGACATCCGACTTGCATCCAGTCCTATGTATCAGTATGATACAAAATTTTTCCAATTATATAAAACTTCCCCAGAAGCCAGCGATTTATTAAAGGCGATTGTTCACTGTTGGGCTAAGGATGTAGCACAATTTTTTAATAATGTAGAAGAGAAGCCATCCTTCCCAGGAGATGGGTCTTTTTCAAGACCAAAAGGCCCCCGAATACATCATTAAAAGAGATCTGGAAGTCATTAAATGCCCATGAGCTTAAAGAGATATTTTCTATACCGGTATCATATTAACAAACATAAAAAAACTCTGCAAAAAAGTTACTAATGTTTTGTATGTCCGACAACAATTGCCCCAAATAATGCATTTCATTCGGAATTCCGGTGATTTTCCTTTTACCGTTTATAAACTGCCAAAAAGATATATGTACTATTTTCCCTGATACCACTCACTACTTTAGAAATGCGGTTCTGATATAAAAATTTGTTCAGAACAGGCCGGTTTGTACGCTTCATAAAGCTTTGCGTTATTTTTTAAATTTGCGGTATAGTTGTATGCTTTGGTTTTTTTATTATTAAGACTAATGAGGGTAGAATTGTACCAGGCCGGTTTGTACGCTTCATAAAGTTTTGCGTTATTCTTAGATTTGCGGTATAGCTTGCATGCTTTGGTTTTTTATTATTAAGATTAATGAGCTTAGAATTGTACCAAGACGGTTCGGACTGATTTTTTGCAGACACTATAGGAACGAACATATGAATTGCAACTTCCCGTTTCCTACGAAATCATAAGATCTGTGATAATTCGGGTTGGTTTAAGACAGATTCGCATTTTACCATATTCATTGACCGCGATATCTGATTGAAATAGGCTTTATAGAAGTTATAATTAATAATTATTAATAATTACTAATAACTGATTTTATTTAGTTTATATGTTTAAAGCGTACACACACACAGATTCGCATTTTACCATATTCATTGACCGCGATATCTGATTGAAATAGGCTTTATAGAAGTTATAATTATTAATTATTAATAATTACTAATAACTGATTTTATATAGTTTATATGTTTAAAGCGTAGACATAATTGTGGTGTATGAAATTACGAAGAGGGGGTGAAGAGAGCGGCTCGACATCAGACTTTAGATCATTGTTTATGAACACTAAATGAAGTAAGCGATTGATATCATTGTGACCTCTGTTAATCTGGCAGAGGTTAAATTCGGCAAAAGTGTTAAGTACCTCAAATCCTTTTTTGCTTTAGACTCAATATATATACCATATATTATATATGGTACTAATTTCTTAGCATCATCGTCGATACACCAATTAACGTTCCGTGACTGGAAGTTGCGAAAATAATTATGTTTTGATCACGAATTAGGTTATTCCATATTTTACAACAATTATTTACATGCGTTTTATATAGGGTGGGCCAAAAAAGACCTAATAATGGCTAAAGAATACTGCCTAGTAGAATGCGCAGTTGCTCCATCTTGTTGAAACCACAAATTAGGACACTGCTCCGCCATTGGCCGCCATTTTCAATCAATGTTCTGTAAGAAGCTCCTGAAATCGATTCCGGCGTTTCATCCTCATTTTCGAAGAAATATGGACGATAACTCTAGTGGCCATATTTCATAATAAATTTCCAACAATTCAATTATAATCTTCAAAAAGAGAAAATTAAATATGTCACAAAATAAAAAAGTTATTTGTGCTTAACATTAGTAGATCTTATTTGGCCCACCCTGTATAATACATTGGGCTTGAAGGCAGAAAATAACGAAATAATAATTCGATCGATTTTTCTAAATTAATTTTAATTATTATTTGATCAATATCAAAACATGCCTTGTGGGAACTCACATTAGGTGACAAAGTGATTTGTGTACTGGGTAGCCACGAACTTACAGCAACAAGTACACCACCACCTTTAGAGAGACCAGTAGTGCGGGAGCATCTGCAGAGAACGTTAATGTATAGAGAAATCTCACGGGCTACGAATAGTGTGAATTGTCAAAAATGAAGTCTAACCACCGCCGGGGTGTGGTGAAACTTTTAACAAAGCTGATTAAAGCGAATTCTCCCTTTAGTATACTGGCTCTGCACAGTTTTTGGCTTCTGTAGGAAACCAAATTGACAAATAGTCGACGGCATTTTGCAAGGAATTTGCTTGTGCATTTCTATGTTCCCTTGATAAACGAAATTTTATTCAATTTATATTTTGAAACAAACTTAAATGATTTGAATATTTATTATATGCGCCAACATTTAAAAACAAAGTAACTTTAATGTTTGTTAATTTAATTTAAAAAGAAGAATTTAAACAAAATACATTATAAAACGACCTCACATTTTGGTGTGTGTGTTTTATTAAACTTAAAACTATACAAATTTCATGCAAATTTTGTTTAATTTATTGAGTCGAAATTAATTTTAGGCGAGAATTCATAGAGCATACAAATGTTTTGGTATATTGATATATATGTATGCATATCATTATATACATATATTATGTGAGTTATATTTGTGCAAAAGTTCAATTGAATCTTCAATTCTTATAGCGTTACATATGTATGTGCATACGCACTGCAGCAACCATGACCTATCTCACTACGCATCGCCTTATCATATTTACATGCACTAATTAGGGAGTAAATACTCGAATAATCGAATTCCTGCCTAACATTTGATAAAACAATTCCGTTTTGCATATGCATGTACATACAGCCGCACACACAGACCACTCACTTTATTTCTCTAAATGCCCACATACATAGTATGTCCTCCAAAGCAAAAATTCTATGCCTAGAGACTACAAGAACAAAATGCATCAATAGGCGCAGACGTAGCGGCCATCATTATAAAAGGTGATTTTTTAAGAGCTATAGGAAAGTTTTTCAAAAAAACACAAGTAAAATTCAGAAAAATGCATGAAATTTTTATTTAAGTCTGTAGTACAGTCCATATAATTTAATGTTTGAAGATTATTTCATGCAAATGTTGACCGCGACTACGCTTCAAATGGTTCATCCGCTTAGTCCAATTTTGGCATACTCTTTCCAATGTTTCGGCCGCTATTTCACATATAAATGCTTTAATGTTGTCTCCCACAGCTTTAATTGAAGCAGGCTTGTCTGAATAGATATGAGTTTTAACATAGCCCCACAAAAAATAGTCTAAAGGTGTTATATCGCACGATCTGGGTGGCCAATTGACAGGTCCCGAACGTGAAATAAAATGTTCACTGAACTCGCCCCTCAACAAGTCCATTGTTACGCGTGCTATGTGGCATATGGCACCGTATTTCTGAAACCACATGCCATGCAAGTCAAGCTCTTGCATTTTGGGCAAAAAAAAAGTTGGATATCATTTCACGGTAGCGCTCACCATTCACAGTTACGTTACGATTCGCAGCATCTTTGAAGAAGTACGGTCTAATGATACCTCCAGCCCATAAACCGCACCAAACTGTGACCTTTTCTGGATACATTGGTAGCTCTTGCAATCCTTCTCGCTGATCTTCACTCCAAAATCGACAATTCTGCTTATTTACGTAAACATTGATCCAAAAATGAGCTTCGTCGCTGAACACAATTTTTCGATAAAATGTGGATCTTCGGCCAACTTTTCAAGAACCCATTCACCAAAAATTCTGCGTTGCGGTAGGTCGTTCGGCTTCAATTCTTGCACCAGCTGTATTTTGAAAGGCTTCACATCTAAACCCTTTCGCAAAATTATCGACGTTGTTGAGTAACAGAGGCCCAATTGCTGCGAACGGCGACGAATCGATAATTGATGGTTTAACACTGGCCGATACAGCTGCGATATTTTCTTCAGTTCGCACTCTACGTGACCGTGTTGGTGGCTTGATGTCCAATAATGTAAATTTGGTTCTAAATTTAGTCACAATAGCTCGAATAGCCGCTTCAGTGGGTCTATTAAACTGACCATAAAATGGAAGAAGCGCGCGATAAACTTTCTTAACAGAACACGCATTTCTATAATAAAATTCAATAATTTGCAAGCGTTGTTCGTTTGCAAGACGATTCATGGTTAAATTATAGACCAAACTGAAGATGTTTGACAGTGAAACAAAACACAAAACGTGCGTCATCTGTTTAAACCAACTGTTTAAAAAGATAATAGCTAAAAAATTACCCGTTAGTTGTCATGGCGCTGAACACTTTCAACTATTGTACAGCACAACAAATTCATTGATAAATTCGAGCTCATAGTTCTAAGAGCAAAGTACTTTGATTCATAAAACGAGCCGCCCGTATGCCAATTTTCTCGACCATTCAAAAATAGTCAATATTGGAATATTTCGCGTAGAATTATTTGCGAATATTTGGTAATCTTGATTTGTTTCATGTCGAATGGTCGCGGCTCGTATATATGGTATGTACGTAAATATGTCTCCGAAATGCTCGACAACCGCAGCTGTTGTGCGTCAAGTGCCCGCATGAGCATACAGTAAGTTGCAGAAAACAGCAGAAAATAATTAAAATAATTCTGCAGTATAATGGCATTTAAAAAGCCAAGTCTCTGTTCAAACTATAATATCAAACGAGAGGGAGTTTATTGCAAACAGTAGCGTTTCGTTTGATAGTGACAACAGAAGGTTTGTCGACTGCTGAGTCGGCAGCGGCTGCAGCAGCACCATAAAAGGTAGATGGAGCATAAGCGAAAGATATCAGCGTAGAGTTAGATTCAAGTGCTCGATCCTTGTCTTTTGTTGTAGCAGAAATATTATCTTGCAGCACAAGGAAATTATTGCGAAGGTCTTTGATATCACTAGCTATCGCTGTAATTGTAGCAGGGACATCAAGATCACAAAGTTTGTGACGAACGGCTTTTTCAAGCTGTAAATTTTTTCTAATAGCGGTCACCCCTCGGCAGACAATGGTAAATCTCCGAGTGTATTTCTCTGATGGCGGATTAGGTTTCTCGGGTAACGAAACAGCTGGCAGTTACGTAATGAAATTTCGGTGCACTCATCATACTTTTTTTTGCATGGCATTGTCGAAAAAATGAAGTTTCCAAATAAAACGATTAAGACAAATCGAATCAATGTCGCACAAATTATTACGTGTATTAACAAGAAAGTTTTAATTAACGCGGGAGGTCCAAAAAACACGTCCCTACCGTATGACAATTAAGGAACTTATACATTTTTCATCGATTTCTCTAGTTAACATGCAATAATTTATGGCCCATGTAATCTTATATTACGTTTCCACCAAAAGCAATCACCGTGTTTGCAGGAGTTGTGTTTGGGAGAACTGTCAACTGTTTCCACCGGAAGTTTGGGAGAAATTGTGTTTGAACTGTCTTTTGTTGACATTGTAAAATAAAAATTATAAAAATTGATAGAATTATAAAATGGTGCATAAAATTCAATTGGTTATGTTGATTTTATCATTTTATTTTAAAACTAGCAAACCCGGCCCCCTTCGCTGGGCACACTAAAATAGAATAGATATGGTTTAGAACAGAAAATATATGGTTTTCATATTATTTATTTCTTTATTCTTTATTCAAGCGCTTTGGCATAAACAATATTTTTTGTTTTTCTATTTGTTTTTGAGTAAATATAAAATATAAATTGAAAATCAGGAAAAAAGAAGATTGTTTTTAAATTTCAAATCAATGCATATGAATAACTAAGAAACAATCGTCTTTTTTCTTGATCATCCATGAATTTTTCGTTTCAATTTATATGTTTTATTAAGCATTGGAGCTTTTTTAACCATTATCCATTTATCTTTTTCAAAAAAAAACAAACGAAAAAAAAATTGTTTTCCACGAACACATAATTTCATTCGGATTTCACATTAAATTCTCAAATTTCGTAAGAAATTATTCACTGTTCCAAAATCCACTCCAAAAAAATTCACAAACAATTTTTACATGTTGCACTTACGTTTTTTCCTTATGGCATCCAAATCAGAAAGAAATATTGACACATTGTAACTCACACTGTCAATTTGACAGTACAGTACCGCCCAAGCGTTAAAAAAGTAAGCGACATTATGGTTGGTTCAAAAGAACGCTGTACCCGTTGCCAGTGCTCCGAATTACAACCAAACTTTACGAAACCCATTTTCAATACTTACTTAACAATGTGCGTAAGTTTGGTTTAATTCGGTGCAAAGACACGGCGGGTCCACGTTTTGGCATATATTTCGAGACCCTAGTCATCAATAGGTATGAAAATTACCCCGTATTAAAGCACTTATCAACAGCTTTCATTTGATACCCATATTGTACATACACAACCAAAGGTTACCCGGGTCCACGTTTTGGCCTCTATCTCGAGACCCTAGTCACGGAGCGGATGGAAATACTCTGAACTAAAGCATTCACCAACAGCTTCCATTTGATACCCATATTGTACATACACGTCCGAAGGTTACCCGGGTCCACGTTTTGACCTATATCTCGAGACCCTATCTACCAATAGGTATCCAAACTATACGGAAATCATCTTCAATACCTCCTTAACAATGTGTGTAAGTTTGGTTTAATTCGGTTTAAAGACACGGCGGGTCCACGTTTTGGCATATATTTCGAGACCCTAGTCATCAATAGGTATGAAAATTACCCCGTATTAAAGCACTTATCAACAGCTTTCATTTGATATCCCTATTGTACAAACACATTCTAGGGTCCACGTTTTGGTCTCTATCTCGAGACCCTAGTCACGGAGCGGATGGAAATACTCTGAACTAAAGCATTCACCAACAGCTTCCATTTGATACCCATATTGTACATACACGTCCGAAGGTTACCCGGGTCCACGTTTTGACCTATATCTCGAGACCCTATCTACCAATAGGTATCCAAACTATACGGAAACCATCTGCAATACCTCCTTAACAATGTGTGTAAGTTTGGTTTAATCCGGTGCAAAGACACGGCCGGTTAGCGAACACACACAAAAAGTTGACTTTATTTTATATTACAACTAGCGGCCCAGTACGTGCTTCGCTACGTATAAAGTGAAATATTAAATCAAACTCATTTATAAAAAAAAATATATATTTAATTATTTGCTAGCTATTTTAAAACTTAATCCAAAACATTTGGATAAACAATATTTTTTGTTTTTCCATTTTGAGCATGAATAAACAAACGGCTGGGGGTCCCGACTCTGGAACAGGCAACATAAAGTTGGCCATATGAAAAACATGATTCCTCCAAATTCACACCACAAACGTTAAGTGTTTGCCCTTGAGCTTTGTTGATGGACATCGCAAATGATAAACGCACAGGATATTGTAATCGTTTGAATTCAATGGCATATCAGTTGGAATCATAGGGATAGGCGGTATTAAACAAACTTCTCCTTTTGATTTACCAGTTAAGATCGTAGCTTCAATCAAATTTGACAATAAATTTTTCACTGCCAATCTGGTGCCATTACACAATTTTAGTGGATTAATATTTCGCAATAATATAATCAAAGAACCCACTTTCAGATTCAAGCAATGCGGTGGCATACCAGCCGGTTCTAATGAATTTAAAAATTCAGTTTGATAATTCATTGCCTCATCTTGATTCATAGCACTGTCAATTGATTTATATGTCGGGACTACACCTAGTAGTTTTGCTTGAATTTGAAAATTAATGGCATTGATATGAATGTTCTTCAGTGCTAAAATGGCGCGTTCTCTCAACCAATCATGATTTTTGTAATTCTGAAGAATATTTAGAAAAACACATTCAATCAATTCATCTATCGATTTCGTAATTGTACAAAAATTGTTCGGTACAGTAATCAATCCGTTGGTTCTGTCGATTTGTATTTTGCCATCACCAATTTGTAACACTTGTTTTGAAAACTCATGGGCAGCTGGATCATTTTGTAGGTGAATACGCATATTAATGTTCAGTGTCAATTTTTGTACATATCTCCAAAGAACTGATGACTTCAAACATGTATTTATTTCATCAGCAGGAGTTGACCGAGGAATGACAGGCAATGTTTGTCGAAAATCCCCTGACAGTAATATCAAAGTACCACCAAAAAGCTATTGGTTACCACGTAAATCTTGCATTGTTCGATTAAATGCTTCTAGTAATTTTTTATTCGCCATTGTACACTCATCCCATAAAATAATTGACGTTAATCGCAGAACTTTTGCCATAGCAGAATTTCTTGAAATATTGCAAATTGGAGTTTCAATCACCTGTACATTCAATGCCAATTTTAATGCAGAGTGTGCTGTCCGACCACCTTCTTATAATGTAGCAGCAATTCCCGAAGATGCAAGTGCCAATGCAATTTTCTGTTCCAATCGAATAGTGGCTAAAATCAGTGATATAACGAACGTTTTGCCTGTACCACCAGGTGCATCCAAGAAATATAACCCAGCTGCATTATTGGAAATGGCTTGCATGATTGTGTCATATAAATGTTTTTGCTGAATATTCATTTTGGTTATATTCGATTGTACAAATAAACGCAAATCATTAGAATTGAATTCCTGCTCACGTTGCAATTCACGATCAAACAGATCATGCATGTCACGATTTGGTGCGGTCATACCCAATTGTACTAATGTTTTATTTGCAATCCGTAGACACATATCTTCAATTGTTATCAAAGCTTCGTTGTACATTTCCAAAGTTATCAACAAATCAGGATTTCTTGCATGATGACGCATACGAATTAAAATATCTTCTGCAATATTATGTTTATATTTGTTTCATAATTCAAGTGGATTTGATGGCATACATGTTGATAATATAACGGCAAACAGCATTCGTATTTATTGAGGATGAGCCGAAATAGATGCATCATGAAGTGTTGAATCCCAATGTGCATCATCCTCCAACAAATGCAAAAGTTGGCATGCTTCACGGTATGTTTCACACAAATGACCGTTGACTGTTCTCAATTCTTGAAATGATTTTGGGCCATTCACGTTAACTAATAACAATCTCAAATAAAAACACTCAACATTGTTTGAATGTACTGTATATATTCTGCCAATTGCATCTGTTTGGAAAATGCCAGGATGTCCATGAACTGCTGTTCCTTGTTTACGTCTTTGAAATTTTTTCGAAGACACATTCCATATGTAATACTGAGGCACTTCAGAATATAACAAAGTTATCGCAAATGTATCAGTTTCGCATAATTTGAAAAAACCTGTGAACGTAGTTGCTGGGGGTTGCGCTGCTCTTTCCAACAAATTTGCTACATTAAAATAAACACGTTGGCCATTCTCAAGATGCACAGCCAAGTGAACAACCGCAGGATGTCTTTCGTGCATTGGAAACGACATAATCCTCCAGACAGCTTCATTGCTACTAATATAGCGACCCATTTGATACTGAGTAATTTCATCATTTCTATTATCACCACCAACACCGAAAATAGCCATATCGCTCCCTTTATTTACATACTTGAAAATATATTTAATGGAGTTGACAGAATTACAATATTCCACATTTATATGAGCGTTGAATATTTTCGATAATAATGGACAATACGGAAACACCCAACGATTATCAACTTCAACTTCCTGGTTATGCATTCTAATGATTACCGTTTTGCCATTATCATTAGGTGATCTACGTCGATACAACGGATATCCGCCATTTCCCGTTATTGTGTCTGAAGTAAATTGCCTTGGGTATCGTTTCGAACACTTTTCATCAATCATACATGGTGAATTCACATTTAGTTCACCGCACGGTCCATGTATCATGTTTTTAACGACAACTTGAAATAACTCAGGATCAGCAGTGTGGTTAGGAATTTCAGCTGATATAAGGATATCGATTTGATCCGGAGTTATTTTATGCACCAGCCAAATTAGTATATGTGCGTGCGGCAACCCCCGTTTCTGCCATTCGATGGAGTACATATGGCAACGCACCTCCCCAAATACATATAATTTCACAATTAAATCCATAAGTGCTTTACATTTTTGCCGAAATGGATACTCATGTGGTTCAAACACATCCTAGGGTTATCCAGGTCCACGTTTTGGTCTATATCTCGAGACCGTAGTTACGGAGGGGCATTAAAAATACTCTATACTATAGAAATCATCAACAGCTCCAATTTGCTACCCATATTGTACGAACACATCCTTAAGTTATCGGGGTCCACATTTTGGCCGATATCTCGAGACCCTAGTCACGGAGCCGCATCAAAAATACTCTATACTATAGAATCATCAGCAGCTTCCATTTGCTGCCCATATTGTACAAACACATCCTAGGGTTACCCGGGTCCACGTTTTGGATTATATCTCGAGACCCTAGTCACGGAACGGTATGAAAAATACTCTATACTATAGAAATCATCAACAGCTTCCATTTGCTACCCATATTGTACAAACACATCCTAGGGTTACCCGGGTTCACGTTTTGGCCTATTTCTCGAGACCCTGGTATCCGATTCTTAAAATTTCAAAACACAAACCATCTACTGAATAGTCCAAACAAAGCCTAAAAATTTGGTTTGGATAGGTGAGCCCGTTCTTGAGTTATAAGATTACCAAGGAAATGTAACTTCTTTTTATATATATACTATAGATATAAGATTTTTTTCAGTTTGTGTCCGAAAAATCCAAATATCTTACGGAACCCTTTTTTTTTCCAAAATAAAATATAATCCATGTTACTCGTGGATAATGTAGCTTTCGAATGGTGAAAGAATTTTTAAAATCGGCCTAAAAGCCTATTCATTACAACCAAACAAACAAACAAAGTTTTCCTCTTTATAATATTAGTATAGATAATTGATAGTGAGTTGGTCACATATTATTTAAAAAAAAGGTTAAGGGAAAATAAAATAATTTTAAGTGTTGCTGCCAATTTAATGCGTTCGCAAAGTGTATGGTCTTTGGTATGGTAAACAGATTTATGATAAATTATTTGTGTATAATGTACATTTATATTTTAGGAACATTCCAGTACCTTTTGGGAAGTAGACTGCCAGAGTAATGGGGACAAGTTTTTCAAAGATAATTTCCGAATGGAAAGATCCTGCTTTGAAAAATTGTTCAGCAAACTTGAAAAAATAGCCAAAAGAAAAACGAACTATCGAAACCCGATTTCACTAAAAAAGCGCGTGGCAATTGCTCTGTATGCACTAGGATCTTCTAGTGAATACAGATCAATTGGACATTTGTTTGGAGTAGGCAAAGCAACTGTTTGCAAAATACTCATCGAGTTTTGCAATGAAGTTGGGACATCTTTGGCTCCAATATATTTGACAAATTTTCCTCTGACAAGGGCGCAAATTGAGAATGGAGTCGCAGATTTTAATGCAATGGGCTATCCACAATGTATTGGAGCAATAGGTAGGTTTATAAGTAATGCGATAAAAATAACGTTTAATCAAAAGCATCTTTATTATACAGATGGATGTCATATTGAAATTCATCCAAGAAAGGAAGAAGGCATTGATTACTACAACTACAAAGGGTGGTATTCCGTAATACTATTGGCTTTGGTAGACGCGAAATATAGATTTGTTTATATACATTGCGGCAGTCCTGGAAGATGCAACGACTCCGCAATTTTTGAAAAATCATCGCTAAAGCGCGAGTTGCAAAGTTGTGCACTTCTTGATGAATTGAGCTTGCAGTATGGATCCCCAAAAATACCAGTCCATATTATAGGGGACTCTGCTTTTCGTCTCTCTCAGCATTTAATGAAGCCATATCCGCATAGTGTGACCAACACACCCGAACAAAAAAAATTCAACTATAGATTGTCTAAGTGCCGGCGTGTTGTGGAAAATGCTTTTGGCCATTTAAAAGCCCGGTAAATACAACTTAGAGATTCTAATATTTTTAAAAATTGGTAATACAGGTTCTATTTTAGATTTAGGAGAATTGGAAAAGGCGTGGATAACCACATCAAAAATGTAAACACAGTTATTTCATGTGCATGTGTTTTACATAATTTTTTGATTGTTGAGAAGGATTTAATTTTGGAAAATTGGCTAGTGGAAATGCATCGCGATTCCAGGCGCAATATTCAATACGGCACCAATGCAGTTGACCGATCTGAAGGAGAATCGATAAGAAATGCGTTAAAGGAATATTTCAGTGAGCAATATAACTTTTTTCATCTAGATTCTTCCGTATGTTTTATTAAATTAACCATAATTTATTGGTTAAAAAGGTTATTTGGTTTAAACAATTTTATCTTCAAACCAAATATTTATTTAAATATTTCAACCTACAAAAGCCACAAAGAGTTCAATTGGTTTGAATCTGAAAAACAACTTTTCACCAGAACAATAAAATTTCTAATACATAATACATATTTAATTAGTGCAACTTTAAAAGGCATAATTCATTAAAACTTAAATATCATTTCACATATTAATTTTTAACCACTTTCACAAGCAATATTTCAAAGGATTTATAAGTTTTAGTTAAATAATTTCTCTCCAAGAAACTAACCACACTTTCTGTCAATAATTCAATAGCAGCAACCTTTTTTTCTCGATATCAATTAACTCAGCAGTTAATTTATTGTTTTCCGTCATAGCAGATTTAATAGTTTCGTTTAATTCACTTACTTTCGCATTTTTTGTTTTTGCTGCAGGTGCGGAAGCTTCGTTCAGTGCTGGAGACGATGGTGGCGAAAATGAAAATGAAGCAGATGGAGCAGCTGAAAGTAAGGAGCATGAAGGTGAATCCGACGATATTGGCGAAAGTGATGGAGCTGGCGAAGCAACCGAATCAGGCATGCCTACATATATAAATAGAAATTAACATTATAAAATTAGATGTGAATACAAATAAAATTACATATATAAATAAAAAAAATACCTGTTATACTATCCACAACGACCGCATCAACATTATTTATTCTATCGCTTCCTATTATCTGGTGAACCCTCTGGTAGTGCTTCCAAGAAACAGGAGAACATTCTGTCCCTTGCCTTGCTTTGCATTTTCTGCAAAGGAAATTTTGAGGCTTTAACAAAATTACTTTAATGAAATAATATATTATATGCCTTACCTATTTTTCATTGTGAAATTGTGTATTTTGTATTTTATGTCAATTGGACGGACCTCATGTCCAAGAACTCCCAGCGACTGAGCCATCTCCGCATATATATGTGAGATCTTTCGTGGACCTCGCAATTCAGCTGCCTTCTCACCCCATATATCCAGAAATGCCTCGTCCGCAGAAGGAAGCCAAATAGTTTTTGATTTTTTATGGTTTTCCATTAAAATCAATAACTTTAATTTTATTTTTTGCGCGCACAAACGCTTACCACACGAAAAATATTAAACGTCAATCAAATGTCATATTGACAAATTGCAATCATTCTTGCCATGTTTCGATAAGAATGCAATAATAAATGAGGAAAATGAACAACATTGGCACCACTTAATAATTAAATTAGATGCAAACCCAACAAAACACACTTTGAAAAATGGGTTTAGGTATGGAGTTGTGTTTTAATTTTGTACGGGATTTGACAGATGTTTTGTTTGGTGTTTGCGCTAAGAACACGATAGCGGCAGAGAACCCAAACTCCGGCTGCGGTGGAAACGTAATATTAATCTATGACGGCGTTCCAAATTCATAAACTACTTGACAAAACGCTCGGTGTTTTTCGAATAATATGGATAAGCTACGAAAGTAATGAAGTTTAGGAAAGAAAACTATCAAATGAAGGTTTCTCCCTTATACCAAGTTCGATTATTTCTTTTGAATATATGTAGGGCTTCTGACTAGTTCTGAGTGAAGAACTGTAAGCAAGGCTGCTCAGTCAATTCGAATTTGGTCCAATCGACTATTTTGAGGAATGAGTTACACTGTTAGTGAAATAATCCAGTTAAGGAAATAATCCACTTGTGGACCGAACATAGGACGAATACATCCCATTGGTCTCTGCGGGCTGCTATACTCTTCGTATGACCATCTAAACGCATGAATAAATTATAAGACATCACAAAACATGGACGGCCGCCATTTGTATACAAAAAACCGCTGACGCTTATGACGAAACTCGTCTAAAGGGAGTTTATTTATTCGGAGTATAATTTATTTACATATTTATATGTATATACATATATAATTGGCATTTACACCTTTTGTTTGGGTGTTTGGCCGAGCTCCTTCTCCAATGTGGTGCGCGTTATGATATCATATTTTCTACAAATGGAAGCAGCTATAGTGTTATACCGCCTCGGAACGGCAGATGGTTTCTTATGAGAAGATTTGTTATGGCATATATACATATACATTCGGCGGTTTACCATTGCCTGCCGAGGGCCGACCGCTTTTAGAAAAAACTTTTCCTATCACTTGGTGTTTCAAGCCAAGGATTTCGTACCCGAACACTACAGTATACTAGTCACCTATCAACCCTTTCGGATACTGCGGCTGCCAAACTATTTCAGCGTGACATATCTAATATTTGATGTTAAAAATTATTCAACAACTACGTGGGCGGTTGGGGTGTAGGGCAGTTTGCCTCCGCGTGGAGAACCGTGGGTGGCGCTAAATTATGTGCGGCCTTGACGCCCTTCTGGAAACCTGAGTAGGGACGACCCCCTGCTTTTGCCTTTGGACTAATCTTACTTAAATATCTACTTTTGATTTCTGATCCCTGAGCTGGTGGTTGAGACTTTCTGCCACCTGAGTATGTTGGTTTGAAACTCAACAGAAGAGACTAGTGGGCTAATTCCGTGACTGCCCCCATCCTGTTAATACCCTGGCAGGCCTCGGAGTACGTTCCTCGTCATTGGATTGGCGGTGTAGGTGAGATTGAGACTCCCGTCTTTGCATCCGGTCTAGCTCTGAAAGCATGCCGCTTAAGGACGTGTGCCAACTCTCACAAGGCCCACCTACCAGAGCATAGAGAACCATGGGACTTCTAAAGGACAACTACACACTACGGGCTTCGAGTGTGGACCAACCAACGCAAACAAAACAAAAACTTCAAGTGGTAGCGGGAACTCGGAGTCGGATCCCACAACCACCTCTCTTAAGACAGACGGAATCGCCTCCTCGCAAATTCTTGACACAAAAGAAAGCCCCGAGGGCTATAGTCTCTAGTGGCGGTAAAAGGTCGATATCGACGAGAAGGGCAGCGACCAAGAGGGACCTTGAGGGTAAGTCGGAAATGAGTTCCAGCATAAATCTCTTAAGTAAGCCAACACCATTAAAACGTTTTTCCCCAGCTTTCCGGTGGTGTGTATTCAGGGACGTTCCGTTAGGATTAAACGGCAGGCAAGGCAAAGTAGACGATACTTCTCTGACCTTTGTTTGGTTACCAAACTCCTGGACCACTACGTTTTTTTTTTTTTTTTATTGAAATGTTATAAATTTTTATTTACATTCCATAAAGATTACACCTAGTATAAAACTATATTAATAAGTAATTTTCATTTCACAATTTGAAGTGCAGCTTAAACAATATTGACAACTAAGTCTTGAGGTTTCTTTCTTTTTAATCTTCTTTTTACAGTTGCTTCATCGCTTAGTACGGAAGCTTCTGCGTTAATGTGTTTTTTTAACTTTTCAGCATGTTTAACTGCACAGAGATTGGCTGTGTCTGAGACGGATCTTTGTGCAGATCTTCATTACGCACGTACCAGGGAGCTTTAACGATTACCCTGATTACTCTATTTTGGAGGCGCTGTATAATGTCGATGTTGGTATTTGCAGTACATCCCCATAATTGGAGACCATAGGTCCACACCGGCTTTAGCACTTGGTTGTAAATGAGGAGTTTATTTTGAGATAATTATTTTATTAGTAAAATCCACGTGAACTGATTTGGTTTCATTTAGCTTTATGTTCCAATTTTCTGTCCATGTGACTACTTCGTCAATGGACTTCTGCAGTTTCTGGATGGATTCGTTTTCAGTTGATCCAACAGCTAAGATGCATGTATCGTCAGCGAATGTAGCTACTTTGCACATTTTCGGTACTGGCAGGTCTGCGGTATAGAGTAGGTACAGTTCTGGGCCGAGTATGCTGCCTTGTGGTACTCCGGCCAATATTTGTTTTATTTCCGAATACGCCTGATTTTGCTTTACTCTAAAGTACCTATTTGTTATATACGATTCCAAAATGTCAGTGAACTGCAACGGAAGAAGGGCTTTTAATTTACAAAGTAGTCAAATGCCTGGGCAACGTCAAGGAATATTGCTGAGCAGACTTTATTACTCTCTAGCGCGTCTTCTATTGTATGTGTTATCCTGTGTATTTGCTCGACGGTAGAGTGTTTTTCCCGGAAGCCAAACTGATGTGAGGGTATGATGTTTCTACATGCAATTATAGATTTTAAGCGTTTGGAGAGCAGCTTTTCGAATAGTTTACCCATTACTGGAAGCAGAGCGATTGGCCGGTAAGATGTCACTTCATTCGGATTTTTGCCTGGTTTAGGTATCATTACTATTTCTGATACTTTCCATTGAAATGGTATATATTTCCAATCTAGGCATGCATTCATTATAAAAGTTAATTTCATTAGCGCCTTAGTTGATATATTTCTCAAAACTTCGGCGGTTATTAAGTCGAACCCTGGACTCTTCCTTAATTTTAAATTGGAAATTTCGGTAGCAACTTCATCTATACTGAAATGCTTTATTTTAACGAACTCTTGTACAGTTGATGGCGGAGTGAAATTTATTGTTTTTCGGTGCGGTTGAAAGATTTTCTGCAGGTGGTTGGCAAATACGTCAGCTTTTGGAGTTTACTCCTTAAGAAACGATGTAGTAAAGTAAAATCGTGTGAATCACTGGCGTACGCTGACGGAAGTGTATGCTGACGGAAGTGACGCATTGCCCTTTCTCTATGCCCCTTCCCTACTCATCTTATACAGAACGCATAGAGAAAGGGAAAGAGATATGAATCACTACATATTATAAAACAAAGTCGCTTTTTCTGTCCCTATGTCCCCTTGAATGCTTAAATCTTTAAAACTACGCAACGGATTTTGATGCGGTTTTTTTAAAGATAGATTGATTGAAGAGGAAGGTTTATATCAATATAATGTGAAGAAATATATAAAGGGGGCGTGGCAATCGGTCAAAATGTGGCAAAAAAACATAATTTTTTTGTTTTCACGGCCATAAATCATAAACGAATCAACCAATTAAAATGAAACTTTCTTGAAGTTTAACTTTGAAATATTTACTTTCGCTCTGCGTCAAAAAAAAAATTGATTTATTTGTTACTTAACCAAAATTGTTTAAACAAAAGCAGCTCTTTTTCCAAAAAAAGCTGTTTGTGTGTTTGTTCGCTGTCAACCGAATGAAGCAACAGTCGTTAAGCGATAATCTCACCACACCTCATTAATGTTGAATTACATCGTATGGTGACGTATGTATGTATGTATTTACGAATCGCTCGCATTATTTCATTTCGGACGTATGTACATATGTATCTATGTATGTACTGAATTCCATGTAATAATATGTACATATAATTTTACAGCGAAATAAAACGCTATTTTCACGTTCTATATTAGTAAATCGCACATAATTAAAATACAGTTTTTGAATAGTTTTTATTGATTCGGAGCGCGTTAAGTTTGCTATCGATTCCATACAATAACATTTTTTGTCATTTACTTTTTACGACAACTAATAGATTATTTTCGAAGCGTTTTCAACAAATCTATGTATATGGCTCTTTACAGCATATAATTGAAAAAAAAGGGGTGTGTGTGTCAGCTCCGACACGCGACTGGAGTTTACTCCTTAAGGCCGGCGGGCCAATTAAAAGGTCGAAAAAATCGATTTTTTTTTTTCCTGAAATCAATAGCTTAGATATTCAAGAACATGAGACACAAATTTTCAGAGTTAAATTCCAAGTATTTGCAGAGCTACAGAGCCGAGCGTAGTGCGGCGTCAAGCAACCGTGCGCTTACTTTGAACCTTTGAAGCGCGTTTTCTCGGCTTTTCATTTTCACGATTTTACCTAATTTATGTACACGATTGCAAAAAAACTAAACGAGCTATCCATTTCATTCAAAATGCGTTATCTTCAGTATTGTTTTCTCTTCTATGTGAACTAAAAAAAACATCCAAAAACTTTTTTTAAGCGACTCTTTTACCCAGTTGAAGAATTTTTTTTTCCTTGAAAAACCACTTTATTTTTTCTACCTTCCCCAAAAATTCGAATTTTACGTGTTTCTCCCAATTTTCTTAGTTCACATCGAAGATAATTACATCAAAATTAATAATCTTTTTTTTTTTTTTGTTTTAAGATGAAAATTGCAAGTTGTATCTTGTACACAAGTTGGATACTTCAGTGGCAAGGCGCTCTGGGAATCTATTGATAACTCGGCTTACAATATATTGTTGGAGATTGTACAAATTTTGTTTTTTAGTTCAAATATATATTAAACTATCCCCAAAACTTCATTTGGCTAATTGTTTTTTTTCTCATCCTACAACGCTTCGCGAAAACTACTGAATTTAGGACATCTAATTGGCCCGCCGGCCTTAAGAACGATTACCGTGATATTTAAAAATAAAGGTTCCAGAGAGCTTAAAATACGTTCACATATGCATTAATTACCAATAAATCAACAAAATTAATATACCCGTTCACATATGGCAGATACCTGCAAAATTGACAATCAGCTATCAATACTGTTGTGAAAGGTTTTTCTTCATAGAAATTATTTTGGTGGAATATTTCGGTGTTTTTGCTTTGTTTAATTATTTTCATCTTAACGATATGATGAAAAGACAAGGAGAAGGATTAGCTAATTTAATTGCGCAATTCGCTGCTAATAAATAAATTTATATTTTTCCAGTAATATATATTAGAAAAGGTCTTCATTTACTCCTTTTGCCTATTAAATATATTTTTAAATATCACGGTAATCGTTCTTCAGGAGTAAACTCCAGTCGCGTATCGGAGCTGACACACACACCTCTTTTTTTCTGCATCGCTTTTAGCCCAAATGTGAATACCATTTTGCTGTTTTATTGGCGGATTATGTTGAATTGGTCGCTTGACACACGTCATCGCTTTCCAAAGCGAGAAATCACCTGTTTTTTCTGCTGATAAGTTTTTCAGAGTGTTTTTATGATATTGTTTTTATGCTCCTGTATTTTTTCTCTGAGCAATTTTGTTAATCTGTTTAGTTCAGTTTTCTTGGAGGAGTGTTTGTTTACTTCCTGGTGTACTTATCCAAGCTGCTTTCTGAATATGTGTTGTAAATTTTGATTTGCCATTAATATACATAAAAATAGGTGAATGGTCTGAGTTCAGGTCTACGCCGTCTTCTACTTGGATGATATGGTTTGGTATTTGCTTGACTACAAAGAAATCTATAACATCGGGGATTTTGTTAGGGTCTGAAGGCCAGTAGATTGGACTTCCGGTTGTGATAATTTGGCAGCCAAGTTGTTTTGCCGCTTTCCATAGTTCACGCCTTTAGTTGTTGTTAGGCGAGAACCCCAGCTTACATGTTTCGTGTTGAAATCTCCACCAATTACGTATCTGCCATTGTAGGTTTCAAAAAGTTTTTTATAGTCTTCTGGCTTTAGGTTATGTCTAGGTGGACTGTATAGCGCTATTACTGTTAAATCAGCTTCAGATAGTTTTATACAAACTGCTACTGCTTGGAACTCTGTTAATCTTATTTTTTCATCCTCGAAGTGATGTATGGCTTTCTTTATAATAATGGCGCTGCCACCTCTTGCATTTTCTAGGGGATGATTTGAGCAGTACATATTGTAACATTGAAATGTAATATACATTTGCTTAGTTAAGTGTGTTTGGGATATAAGGCAAATATCAATTTTTTCCTTGTGCAGCAGTAGTTCTAACTCATTTTGGTGCTGTATAATACCATTTGCATTCCAAACCATTATTATGACATTTTTCATGCTCTTCATGTCATACATTTGCTGTTTTCTCTAGATTGGTAATTCGACTAAGCAAAAGTTGATTAAAAGATGTTTGTTCATCCAATTTCTTCAGAATTTGAGCCAAGATATCTTCCTTTATTGGTGCAGGTTTATTCTCGGAAAGAACTTCAGCAAAAGTTTTGCCGCTTTCGACTCTTGAGAGTTGTTTTTTTAAAATCGGATTAGCGGCGGTTAATGATTTGCGACCAGCAATGTTTTTATTGCGTAGTTTTTGTAAGTCTTTGGCCACTTGACAACCTTTATACTTGCTGGGTGATTTTGGCCACAGTTACAACATTTTGGTAACTCGTTATCTTGTTTAGTGATTTTAATTGTTTCGTGATCGCCAGCGCATATGACACACTTAGAAGGCTTGCAGCAATAGTTTTTTGTATGCATAAATCCTTGGCATGATTTGCACTGTGGGATGAGTTTCGATGGTTTTAATTGTTCTATTTTAATAATACAATTAAGGGTCTGTATGATTTCATATATTTTCTTTATGTCTTCGTTGGAGTCAAAGCATAGTATAGGGGCGATCCATTAAAGTAGTACCAGTTGGTCCTTCAATTTTCTTTATACTTTGGAATTTTGTTGTGTTTGTGACTCTTTGGAAGCATGCCAAAGGGTTTTGCAAAATCTCAATTATTTTGCAAGTTATTGTTTATTGAATTTTTATGCTAAATTTTTTTCGATAATTTTTATCTTGAAATATATTAGTGATACAAAAAACAGTTGTTTATAAAAATTATAGGTTTATAAAAATGTAGTAGGAAAAGGTTGAATTTTCATAATATATTTTTTAAAAAATAAAAAAAATAATTTTTAGCTAATTTGTTTAAACAATAATTTTTTATTGTTGGTTTTTTACTCGAAGTACACTGTGGAATTTTGTAAAAAAAATTCTTTATCAAAGTTTGAACCCTTCTTAAAAGATACTGCAAATTATAGAGATGGGTTTTTTTTTGTTCTCAAGAAATTAATTTTTGAATTTTACACTGCATGACTCGGCCTAGTAGCCGCGTGCGGCAGCTCCCGCAGCATGCTTTATTCTTTACCAATACAGTATAAAGAACACAGTATTACATCATATCATTTGTATCACTAATATATTTCAAGATAAAAATTGTCGAAAAAAATTTAGCATAAAAATTCAATAAACAATAACTTGCAAAATAATTGAAATTTTGCAAAACCCTTTGGCATGCTTCCAAAGAGTCACAAACACAACAAAATTTCAAAGTATAAAGAAAATTGAAGGACCAACTGGTACTACTTTCATGGAACGCCCCTATAAACATATTCAGAGGCTCTTTTTTCTTCCACTTTAATTTTCTAAAAGCATTCGTTGCCTTAAGACCTTGATTCACCAGATCCGCAACAATTTCTTCTGGCTCGCAAGTGTGATGGAGATCTTTCACAATTACTCTTATTTACCTTGTTTGCTTACTTTCATACAAGTGTCAGGCTAGCTTCAGTGTCGTTAGTTTCTTTGTTAGCGCTCTGTAGTCTAAGCTATCGAATAGATTAATTTTGTAGCTATCTTTAACAGTTAGCTTTAGAAAAAAGTCTTTTTGAATAGTTTCTTTTATCATTTTTTGAATATATTGGTGGGTTATACCGGTTTGTGTAAGAATAATTGGTGGCGGGCGCAGCTCATGTGACTCTTTTGTTTTTGTTTTTGTTTTTGAAGTATCTAAAATGATCTCTGGGGACGTTTCCATTCTTCGCTTCTTCTGGGGTCTTCTAGATTTGTTGAGCAGCCAGTTAGTCTCATTTTCGAGTTCATCTTCATCGGTGTGGTACTGAATTTATCACTCTACTTCTTCACTAGCTCTTGTATTTTTAGTTTTAACGCTATTTAGCTCATGCTTAAGAGACTCATTTTCCTCTCTGAGGGTTGCGCATATATTCTCTAATTCTTTCATCTTTTGTAGAATCAGATAATAGTCATTTCTTTGGCCTCCTCCAGGAGGCTCTGTACTCAGCGCCATCTAGTGGTCGCTAGAGCAACTGCGATTAATAAAAGTAAATAATCTTACCGGTTGAGCAATATGGCAGCACTCCGTTTTCCCAGTAGTTTGACTGAGCAGAACAGATGGTGTTGTTTACAATTACAATGTGCGGGTTATGTATAAGTTCAAATTTCGCGCTTTCCAATAAAATTTATGTATTTTCTTACAAAATTGTAGAATTGAATTATTGATAATCCACTAAAGCTGATATAAATCGAAAGCAGTAATGGTCGGTTCCACGCGCGTTAAAAATGCTTGTTGTTTTTCAGTGAGTTTGAAGAAATTTGTTTGTTTGCAAGTAAACTTTTTGAGACTTTTTCAGACACCTTAGTAAACACACGTCTAATCAGCAACACACTAAAGCACACTATTTAACCACTACGCTGACCAACATGTTTCTCAGCTATCTGAGAAGCATTCTCGGACGTCCGAGTAGGCCAGGAGTCTTCTCAGTTCGGCAGGAGAAGGTAGCTGAAAGGGAGTGGATACGACCGTGCAACAACCAGATTTGGGGGTAAAAAGGCAATACTCCGAAGTGGAGGATGTTTCCCTAGAAAAAAGGTCCAGGATTGGTGGCGGTCGGCCGAAATCCTTTAGCAAATAGGCAGGTCATCAACCTCACAGTTTTCCGCAATGATGCTGTGACCAGGAACCCAGATTAGCCTTATAAATATCAAAGAATTCGGATGCAATCGAAAGTGAAGATAGACATTCCAAACCCTGTTTTGAATACACCACCGTTAACCTCCGCCAACCTTTCCTTCAAACTTCGATTCATCCGTGAACCAGTTCTACAGGCCCTGTATCGAAGTGTAGCCCCCCGTCCACTTATTCCCTGATAAAATGTGAATTGAGAATGTTCCGGTTAGACTAAGCGAGGGTTTACATTGATCCGTCGAAAGGGTGATGAACCCAAAGTTTTTAAAGACACTTGAGTGTCCATAAGTGGGGTGGAGTCCATAGGCCGAACCCCTCAGTTTGATTGCGGTACGTGCAGCTTGCGATGCGATGCCTACCTACATTGCGTTAAGCGCTAGGATAGGAGTAGTTCGAAGCCCCCCACTGACTCCAATGAATGCAGTCCATTGAACTCTCTCCAGCTTCTTCACCGATGTCGTCTTATCTAGTGAGTTCCACCAGACTATGATTCCATATAACAAAATTGGCTTTATAATGCTATCATAGAGCCAAAATACAACTGTAGACGATAATCCCCATTTTTTGCCAACAGCGCCCTTGCATCCATACATGGTGATTGTTGCCTTTCATACTCTCTCCTCAATGTTGGGCTTCTACGTAAGCTTACTGTCAAGGACAATATCTAGGTATTTCACCTTATCACAAAGCACCGTCGGAGCGCGCCGTATTGCGAGAAGTTGAGCTAAATGAACTTTAAATCAAATGATGAGAAAGACATGCAAATTTAAATCCAGAAGATATGGCGAAAAATTTAAGCAGGCTTGCCTACGATCGGCTAAGAAGTAAATAAATTGAATTCGTATCGAAAAAAGTAAAAGTAAAATTTAAACGGGCTTCAGTTTACTGATATTAAGGTGTTACGTTAAGCTGGTAAGAACTGACATCTGGTGGGTAAGTATTAAAAGGGGGTGCTTGAGGCCAATAAGCTTTGAGGCAAGTAAAATCATCTTTGTATATAAAACTTTAAGATCTCACTGTAAGCCACTCAAGAGTAATGAAATTATCTTTGTGTCGCACCTTCTTCTTCTTCTTAATTAGCGCGATAACCGCTTACGCGATTTGACCGAGTTTAACAAAGCGCGCTAGTCGTTTCTTTCTCGTGCTAACCGTCGCCGATTGGACACACAAAGTGAAGCCAAGTCCTTCTCCACCTGATCTTTCCAACGCGGAGCAGGCCTTCCTCTTCTACTACCACCAGCTGGTACCGCATCGAATACTTTCAAAGCCGGAGAGTTTGTATCCATTTGGACGACATGACCCAGCCAACGTAGCCACTGGATGTCGTCGTAAAGCTCATACAGCTCGTCGTTCCATCGCCTGCGATATTCTCTATCTCTCAAACACTCCAAGCGTCGCTTCATCGGATGTTGTCATCGTCCAAGCTTCTGCACCATACGTTAGGCTGGGCAAGATGAAAGCATTGTAGAGTGTTAGTTTCTTTAGTCGAGCGAGGACTTTACTACTCAGTTGCCAACTTAGTCCCCAGAAACACTTGTTGGCAAGAGAGGTTCTGCGTTGGATTTCAAGGCTGACATTGTTATCGGTTAAAGAAGTCACACGACAGCGAGTCACCCTGTCTGAAACCTCATTTGGTATCAAACGGCTCGGAAAGGTCTTTCCCAATTCTGACGGCGCTGCTCATATTGAGCAACGTCATCTTGCATAGCCGTATTAGTTTTGTGGGGATACCAAATTCAGACATCGCGGCATACAAGTAACTCCTTTCCGTACTGTCGAATGCAGCTTTGAAATCGACGAAAAGATGGTGTGTGTCGATTCTCCTTTCATGGGTCTTTTGAAAACATTTGGTGTATTGTGAATATTTGGTCGATGGTAGACTTTCCAGATCTAAAGCCACACTTATAAGGTCCAATCAGTTGGTTGACGGTGGGCTTCAGCCTTTCACACAATATGCTCGCTAGAACCTTATAGGCAATATTTAGAAGACTAATTCCACGGTAATTGGGACACCGAATTTGCGCTCCTTTACATGGCAGCTGTAGTAGACGTCACAAGGTCTTATGGTTTTCTTGCCTTGCCCCGTCCATTGCATCTCTTGAATGGCAGTGATGTCAGCCTTTACTCTCACGAGGACACCAACTAACCGGACGGAGGCACCTTCCCCATTAAGGGACCGGACATTCCCTTCTCTTATTTTTGCTGTGCGTTTTAATAGTTTTGTTGATATCTGTTCCTGTTTACGGCTTCTAAAGCACAGTATTTTTTATCTTTTTATCTCATTTATCCTGAATATCTGCTGAATTGAAATTATTTATGAATCCGTTTGCCTTTTCCCGTTTAGCTGTTTCATATTTCGCTGGAATCCGTTGAAGGTTAGTTAATGTTACCTCTCTGAACTCGGAACAGGGTTCGTACCCTGCACTCAGAGATATCTTCTTATTCTAGCACGACAGCACTATTTTACTTAAATCCAATGTAAAACCAGGCAAGAGCGGGAAGCCTCCAATTATTACTTCATTCATGCTTTCAGCCGGTAAGAATGTTTGAACGACTTACAAAGATCCAGTAATAACCTCGCAAAATACCTTTCCAAAAAACAGCTTCTTTCCTGTAACTTTTTGAAGCTTGTATCCAACTAATAGTTCCACATTTTTACTTAACAAGCTTGACCGGATGATCGAGTTCGTTGCATCCGCGTCCAGGGTAAGCAACTGGAGTCGACCATTTACAATACCCCTCACTGCCAAGTTTTTGCTTTTCTACCCAATTCGCGAGACGGAGATTGCCTGGCATTCAGTAATGGAAACCAGTTCTCGCCTCTTAGAGCTGGTTCATTTTAGCTCAACATCTGCAGCACCACTGTCAGTTCCAGCGCTTCACTTCCTTCAATATTGCCAGTTTGTTACCGCAGTTGAAACACTTTATATCGGAACTGCAAGGTGATAAGGACTCTAGTATTAGCCTTTTCATGGTTTCTTCCATCGAGGTTGCCCTTAAGTGGGACAACTAATGCTGTTCTTCCAGTTGGGCATTTAT
Source organism: Anastrepha obliqua (assembly GCF_027943255.1). Lineage (NCBI taxonomy): Eukaryota > Metazoa > Arthropoda > Insecta > Diptera > Tephritidae > Anastrepha > Anastrepha obliqua. Next base: position 54,010,935 of record NC_072897.1, on the reverse strand, counting down.
CTGCGTCGGCAACTCCACTGACATTTGTGATATTGCAGTTATCATTGCATTCATGCCAACTCCTGTTTTCCGAAACTGATGCTCCAACAATTTGAGCTTTAATTCATGGAGTTTAGCCACTGTCAAAACGCTCTTGTGGCATTGTGCATTGCCCTGATGAAAAAAAACTTTTTTCTTTTGCAAACCGGGTCGTTTTCACGAATTTTTTCGTTCTGCTGGTCTAAAAGGTTACAATAATATTATATTACCGGTTTTCAAGTAATCCAGAAACAAAAGTCCTTTCGCATCCCAAAACCTTCTTGGCCGATTTCTGATCACGAACTAGTTTCGGAGCCGAAAAACCGGGTTCACACCACTCTTTAGCATCTTGTTTTGAAATAGGATCATGGTGATAGACCCAAGTTTCATCCATAGTGATGCATCGATGTACAAAATCCACTTTATCCTTTCGAAAACGCTGTAAATGTTCCTGAGAAAGTCATATTCGAATGTCTTTTTATTCCATTCTTAGCGAATGCGGCACCCATTGTGCACACAGTTTTCTGAAACCCAATGCTTCAGTCAAAATATTGCTTACACTGCCCACTAGGCATCTCAGTGCTTCTACTAAATCTCTTTCAGTTACTTGAGGATTTCCCAATACGATTCCCTGTATTCTTTCTACGATTTCTGGTGTTGATGCTATTTTTGGACGTCCTTGACGTGGATCGTCTTTAAGGCTTTTATGACCACGTTTGAATTCAGCAACCCATTTTCTATAGTACTATTTAATGGCAAAAAGTCCTTATACACCAACATTCGTTCATAAAACACATGAACCAATTCATTGAGAAGTAATAAGGTAAAGTCCCATTCACTCAATTTTCGGCAAACGGGCATAATGATGCGGTCGGTCGGGTAAAAATAAAAGGAAGGGCGAACCGTTGCAACCCCATGCCCAGAGTTCTCAGAGGGGCCCGGACTCGAGATTATACGTATTTATATGAATTAGACATAATTGGAAATGGCCCGCGTTTGCAAATTTTCCCCGGGGCTTCTACTCTCTGCGGCGCTGATTCGGACAATGGGGTAATAGACAATAGCAGTGGAGTCAGCATCTATACTGATGGTTCCAAGTATGCGGAGGCCTTCATTCTGAAGGAATGAATGCCAATATCTCATTCGAGTTACCAGATCACTGCAGTGTATTTCAAGTTGAAATATTGACTATCGGGGAAGGCCTGCTAGCCCTAAATAAAAGTGTCCTCACAACAAGAGATATAAACATATATTCAGATAGCCAATCGGCCCTGAAAGTTTTAAAATCGCCTAATATTAACTCGAAGACAGTAAAAGAATGTACTTTGTAATAACCTGCTCTGGGTGCCGGGTAATAGAGACATAGAAGGCAACTGCAAAGCAGATGAACTAGTGAAATTGGGTAATACATTACCGATCCAACCAGACAAAGCGAACATGCCTATACCTTTATCAAATTGTAAGATGCTTATAGATAAATACACTATCAGTGCTGCCAATAGGCTATGGTCTCAGTCCCTGACCTGCGCAACTAGTAGAATGACGTGGCCGGAATGGAACATGGGCTGCACAAAACGACTGTTGAAACTGAACAGGAAGAACATGAGAAATCTTCTTGGGGTTCTAGCAGGGCACTGTCTAATTGGCAGACATGCCAGTAGACTGGGAGCGCCCTATAACGACTATTGCAGAAGAACATTGAAGAAGAAGAGACTGTAGAACACTTTCTATGCGGGTGCATGGCTCTGGATAGGAGAAGGTTCAATATTTTAGGAAAAAGTTCCCTGAATAACTTGGCAGAAGTAGGCAATATACAAATAACAAGTCTTGTTAGATGTATTAAAGCCACAGGTTGGTTCAATGAGGACAATGTAGAGTGAGGAGAGGGGACAGCCTCGGTGGTATCACAATGGGTCTACAGCAGGCCCAGGTTTTTCAACAGACAACCACTATACCTACCTACCTACCTATGTACATACATATATCCATGCACACATTTGTATGCACGCACTAATGTATCATATTTGATACTACGACAAAATTTTAATTTGACTATTTTTGATTTTTGTAGGATATATTATAAAATATTTTATTTAAATATTTATAGCGCATGAAAGTAGATGCTTATATACCTACTATACATTACCATTTAACGTTCTATGCTCCAACCAGGCGTTAGAGGATCTTATATATAAAGAGATCAAAGACAGTTAAAGACTTGGTTGGTAGTTAAAGACTTGATGAATTTAATTTTAGAGTAATTCTTAACCCTTTGTTAATACTGGACTGACTGTCAACATATTTGACAGTAGTATTAATACCTATACCTCATTTTACTGTTTTAGGTACACGACTTGCATATTAGTTTCTTTGTTTGCTTATTAGGAAAAACATGTTTATCTTTTGTTATTCTGAACATATGTTTAACTTTTGTTATTCTTAAAATACATGTGTTTGGATCTGTTCAGCCCTGAATGATTATACTTAAAATTTAATTAACTATTTTTATTTATTATTCGTGAATGAAATCATTCCTTAACTAGATTTGATTTAATATTGACAATACATACATTTACATACATATCTGAATTTATGTATAGAGGTTAATAAAATACACTGGGGAACAGTCATTTTGCGGCAGGGTTGGTTTAAGTCAATTCTGTGTGAGACTAGTGTGCTGAATACTAGAAAAATTTTAAATTTCTCAAATTGACTCTAGTTTTTAAGATAAAGACTATTATCTATTTCACTGAAAAAAACAGTATTAAAATACCAATATGCACTAAAAAAATATTTTTATTAATATATTTCATGAAAAATTATACAAAAACAAAAATATATATTTGCAGTTAACTTAAATAATTTAAAAACATTACAAAAAAGTTTTTCTGTTGGCTTTTCTGTTATGGTTTTGCTTAGGAAAATTCCTTAATAAGGTCCAGCAGTAGTCTGCCATCATGTGGCAGTCCCATCGACCTTGGTACCTTTCTTCCATTATTTTTATATCCTGGTGGAACCGTTCTCCCTGTTCCTCACTATAATCGCCCAAGTTTTTCGGGAATTTGTCCAAATGGCTATGAAATGCAATTTAATGCTCATATTAGCTCCTAAACTGCAGAAATTTCGAAGCATTTCATCAACTAGTTTTTGGTAATCTGGTGCCTTATGATTCCCCAAAAAATTTTTGACTACTAAGACAAAGCTTAGCCATGCTTTAGATTCAATTTGTGACATATGGTTTATAAATTCAATGTCTTTTATAAGAGTACGGATCTGCGGCCCATCAAAGACACCTGCTTTTAATTTTTCCATACTTAAAGACGGAAATTTTTGACACACATATTTAAAAGTCACCGGTCTTATCAAGGGCATTGATAAACTGTTTCATTAGCCCAAGCTTGATGTGAAGTGGTGGAAGAAGAATATTTTCTCAGCTTATCAGTGGTTCATGAACCACATTTGCTTTTTCTACTTCCATATTTTCTCTCAATGGCCAAACCTTTCTAGTCCAATGTTCTTTTTTTGCGCGACTATCCCATAGACATATGAAACAGGGGTATTTAGTATACCCACCTTGCTGACCTAATAAAAAATTCACCATCTTTAAGTCCACACATACTGACCATTGATGTTGTGCGTATGAAATCTTTTCTAAAACAATTTTAATATTTTGGTATTCTTCTTTCAGTTTCGTTGAATGACCAATTGGAACCGAAGCAAATTTATTTCCATTGTGCAGCAATACACATTTCAGACTTCTTTTTGAGCTATCTATAAAAAATCTCCACTGTTCAGGATTATATTCAGGATGCCCCATACAATTTAACAGACCAGAAACATTGTTACAAAATACAAGCTTGTATTCTTCTTGAAAGAAAGGAAGAAGTTCTTGCTCTCTGGTCCTAAAGAATGTGATGGTAACGCCAGGTTGAAGACATTGTTTTTCTTTTAGTCTTGAAGCAAGAATTTCGGCAGATTTTTTTGATAAATTTAAATCACGAACCAATTCGCTAAGCTCTGCTTGCGAAAATCCTTGTTTCATACAACTACTTTCTTCGAACTCGCTTTCACTGCTGCTTGCTTGATTGTCAGAATTCTCTAACATTTCAATGTCATTACAGTTAGCAGAAGATGTACCTGTAAACACAGGAATTGGTAAATTGTCACTGTGCAATACTGGGGGTCTAACTGATTTAATATTAGGATAAACCCAATTCCGTTTCTTAAAACGGTTTGTACCTTTCACTTTTACTGCACAGAAATAACAGTCATTAAAATGATTCGTTGGCTCATTCCACATCATCGGTACTCCGAATTGAAACCCTTTACGTCCTCCTTGGCTTCAGTATCGCAAAGATTCTACACAAGACTTACACACAATATTGGGCACCCAATATTTATTATTTTGTACATACTTTATCCCAAAGTATGCTTGGTAGGTTGTTTTCACAAACTCTGTGATCTGTTTTCTTTGCTTTTGCGAACAAAATTTGCCACATATATAACAAAAACTGTTGCAATCGTTAACACAAGGTTTTCGTGACGAACTCATATTTTCGAGACAACAATTTCTTTAAAACTGAAAAATGACACTAACTGATAACTTCTGAGTCTAACAGCAAATAAGTGAAAGTGTTGTACCTAAATATGCAAACAGATAACGAAACCGTAGTTAGGTTTAATCAAATTAGTGCAACTGTAGAAGGGCACTTCAAATTTTTTTAGTAATTTTTAATTTTGCGTTTATCTCAAGAACCAGAGTCAATTCAAAAAATGTCATTTCATACTCAATATATATAATACAAGTGCTAATGAAAACCATTAACAAAATTATTGCCGCAGATTTTTTTTTTTTTTTTGTTGCCATGTGATATTTGCCCTTTATGTATTACTAACTTAATGAAATTTGTCTTCCCCCAGTTAATATACCAAATATTGTACTTACAGGAACAAAATACCTTCATAGGGGCAGTAGCAGTATCCCAAATTGTTCTTTAATACAACAAAACTATTTCATTCATAATCGCAAGTACATATTTTCAAAAGCAAGGCTCGTTCATTCATAAAACGAGCCCACCACAACTTCCCTCACACGCCTGAGCTATTCATAATACTCGTATATAAATTTATACATATAATTGGCGCGTACACTCTTTTTGGGTGTTTGGCCGAGCTCCTCCTCCTAATTGTCGCGTGCGTCTTGATGTTGTTCAACAAATGGAGGGACCTACAGTTTCAAGCCGACTCCGAACGGCAGATATTTTTATGAGGAGCTTTTTCATGGCAGAAATGCACTCGGAGGTTTGCCATTGCCTGCCTAAGGGCGACCGCTATTAGGAAAATGTTTTTTCTTAATTTTGGTGTTTCACCGAGATTCGAATCTACGTTCTCTCTGTAAATTCCGAATGGTAGTCACGCATCAACCCATTCGTCTACGGCGGCCGCAGAGCTATTCATAAACCTATTTTTTTTTTGAGGAAGACAAAAATATTTGGCGAGCCGCCAATTTTTATCGTGGCATCTGCAGATATTCATATGTATACATGTATGTGTTCATGTTCATATGTATAAATGCGCGACAGATTGACGACAGTCATAGCGAATGGCGATTGTTTGTCTACGAATAGTGTGAATTGTCAAAAGTGAAGTCTAACCGCCGCCGTGGTCTGGTGAAACTTTTAATAGAGCTGATTACAGTGAATTCTCTCTTAAGTATATTGGCTCTGCAGTTTTTGGCTTCTGCAGGAAATCATATTGACGAATGACCGACAGGATTTTGCAAGGTGTTTGAATGAATTTATTTTTATCTTCCCGTGACAAACGAAATTTTATTCATTTTATATTTTCAAAAAACTTAAATGTACGTTGAAAGATACCTATATTTGAATTATAAGCGCGTAAATTTAAAACCAAAGTAACTTTAATGTTCTCTGCTTTTATTTAACCTTTAACTACTGAGGTGAAATATTTGGACGTAGTTACTGAGGTGGGGGTAAATTTTACCCCTATATCTTATATATAAAATAAAGTCAACTTTTTGTGTGTGTTCGCTAACCGGCCGTGTCGTTGCACCGAATTAAACCAAACTTACACACATTGTTAAGTAGGTATTGAAGATGGTTTACGTATAGTTTGGATACCTATTGGTGGATAGAGCTCGAGATATAGGTCAAAACGTGGACCCGGGTAACCTTCGGATGTGTATGTACAATATGGGTATCAAATGGAAGCTGTTGGTGAATGCTTTAGTTCAGAGTATTTTTCATGCCGCTCCGTGACTAGGGTCTCGAGATAGAGACCAAAACGTGGAGCCTAGAATGTGTTTGTACAATATGGATATCAAATTGAAGCTGTTGGTGAATGCTTTAGTACAGAGTATTTTGCATGCCGCTCCGTGACTAGGGTCTCGAGATATAGGTCAAAACGTGGACCCGGGTAACCTTCGAATGTGTATGTACAATATGGGTATCAAATGAAAGCTGTGGGTGAATGCTTTAGTTCAGAGTATTTTTCATGCCGCTCCGTGACTAGGGTCTCGAGATAGAGACCAAAACGTGGAGCCTAGAATGTGTTTGTACAATATGGATATCAAATTGAAGCTGTTGGTAAATGCTTTTGTACAGAGTATTTTTCATGCCGCTCCGTGACTGGGGTCTCGAGATATAGGTCAAAACGTGGACCCGGGTAACCTTTGGTTGTGTATGTACAATATGGGTATCAAATGAAAGCTGATGATAAGTGCTTTAATACGGGGTAATTTTCATACTTATTGATGACTAGGGTCTCGAAATATATGTCAAAACGTGGATCCACCGTGTCTTTGCCCAGCGAAGCGGGCCGGGTTTGCTAGTAATCTATAAAAAATTTTTGTGAACGAAATTTTTTTTTTTAACTATTTGTTTTTAATTGGAATACTAAAACATATGTTTAAATGAATAGAGTAATAAATTTAAAGAAAACGAACTTTAAGTTTAACAAAACAAGGACTTTATTTCATAGTCACTTTTCTTAAAACTAAAAAAACAGCACTAACATAACTTTAAAAAAATTGTAAGAAAAAATTCAAAACTAGATAAAGGCACTTTTCACAGCCAAATTTATGACATTAGAATCACAAAAAAGAAAACAAACAAAAATTATGTTAAAAAAAAAAACTGCAGATCAATCTTTTTGGAGGATTTTTACTCATCAAATTCCTTATTTGCACACTTCACGCATACGCGTTTACTTCATCCCATACACATAGGCTTAGTACAAAACAAACAAACATGTGGAGTCTTCCGCTTCAACCTACTAGGGCAAATGTAGCATAACTTTTTCGCAGTTGTGGCTGGCTCTACTAGAGGGGAAGCTACGGAGTCTGGTCCTAAAATGCTACTTATATTGTCACGAATTAACCTGGGTAGTCGAGGATAATGTTGTAGCCTTTGCAAACGTGGTAAAATCAATTGCCGGCCTAGACTTTTCAAAAAGTCTGCCCTCGATTTATCATCAAACTCAGCACAAGATTGATATATAACGTAAGCATTTGCAGCACTTATATCCAGTAGTCTATAAAAAATTGCGAGTGGCCAGCGTCGCGTACGTCGAGTGGTTGAATATATGGAGCACTTCTTATCAAGTTCATCAACTCCCCCTTTTGTGTTATTATAGTCTGCTATTATTGCCGGCTTTCCACTTTGGATATCGCTTTCTTCCCTGTGATGCATAGAAGATAACAAAAGAACAGCTTTGTTTTTGTGTGGCACATAGAAGTTACCATTTTACTTCTTTGGTAAAACCGTACAAACAAGATCCAATTGGTCTGTTTTTATTGGGCTGGAATTCGGGAGGTATTTCCCTTTTATTTTTCTTTAATGTACCCAAGTACGTAAGCCGTCTTTTTTTTAATTCTTCTATAACCTGCATTGAGGAAAACCAATTATCAGCAGTAATATTTCTGTTACTTCCTTCTATAATTTTAGTTAGCCTTAATACGGCTTGTGTTGGTACTGATAGCCTTTTTTCTTCAGTTGTGAGACCATTTCCGTCAGAATTTTTGCCATGGTATATGTAAGCATTTGCAAGGTACTGTGTGCGAGCATCTGTTAACGCCATTATTTTGATGCCATATTTTGCAGGCTTTTTTGGCATATACATTTAAATCTGCACCTACCGCGAAACGGCACTAACATTTCATCGATGCATCCATGGGTACCAATTGTATAATTTTTTCGGCAGTTTTCTATAAACTTATTGAACAGTTCTGAAATGACAGCCAATGGATCCGTTAATAATCGTTCCTTTCTGTCTGTGGAGTCATCAAATCGTAAACAGCTAAGAATGCATAGGAATCGTTCCTCCGACATTGTGGACCTGAAAATTTGTCTGCCTGTTCCACCTGTTGCAAATATAAGGCTAGTGTCTTCGTGTTTCGATTTGAAAACGGACGAATATATCAAAACACCGAAAAATGCTCGCAACTCAATAATATCCAAACATTTCGCTTCACTTCTTTGAGACTTATCGAACTTAGCCTTTAGTTTGGTATTTGTGTGTTGAAGAATTAGGTTCTCTATATTTCTATCGAAAAATCTTGACCAAAACCCAATTACTCCATCTTCAAGGTTTTGCTGCAATGCTTTTCGCAAGCGCACGATGTTATGTAGGGGAGTTTTACTGCACCGTGCTGGCTCTTTTGCTGACCACTTATACCCATTTTTTCCATAAAAATATTTGGTTACTCCTATTGACTCAATTGCGTCTTCTCCATCTCCATCATTAGCATTGTCAATTTCTTTAGCAACATCTTCCTCGGAAACATCACATTAACTTCCTTCTTCATCTTCAATGCTCATTATATCATCTGTATCACTATCTTGAAGGCAAAAATCAGGATCAGCAATTTCATCATGAACGTCATTGATTTCGTCATCGTCTTCCAGCAATCTGGCTATCGCTAAGTCATTTAATTTGCTTGAATTTGACATAACCTAATAAAATAAGTTGCAATAAATCGTAGGAGTAGTCAAAATGATTCCACAAAAAACTAACGCTAAGCCTGAGAAGTGGTATTTTATTTTCTATTAAATACTTACGCTTAGTCTGATGAGGTGGTAAAATAATGTCTATTAAAGAAATACGTAACCCTGGACGAGTGGTAATTTTGACACCAGCACTGGTACATCTCCGCTTATACAATACCCCCGACTGTAGAAACACAACTGATTAATAATCATAGGATGACGGGGAGATACCAAGAGAATGAAATTGATAGCGCTCAACTGCAGAGAGTGAGAGAGAAAACAAACTACGAGGTGTAAAATTTACCACCACCTCAGTAGTTAAAGGTTAAAGAGAAGATTAGAGGAGAAACAAAATGCATTGTAAAATGACCGCACAACTTGGTGCGAGCGTTTTATTAAATTTAAAACTTTATACAAATTTTATGAAAATCTTTACCCAATTTTTTGAGTTGAAACTACAATAATTTTAGATGAGAATGCATAGAGCGCACAGGGGTTTTGGTATATTTTTTTTTGTTTTATTTTTATTTATTTATTTATTGTCTTTGAATGGATACTATACATTCTTACAGACTATATTAAGCTAATGTACAATAGTTTAGTAGTTACTAAGAAAAGAACGATTTAAGATGATTGACTAAGATGCCATACGGCTATGTAAAATCAGCACCAGAAGAATTGAAAAACATATTTAAATCTGCACATGCCCTAGGAATCGGAGCATTCACCCAATAGTTGGTTCTCGAGAAGCCAACTTTAAAGGTTTCGTACTGTCGGATCCTCATATTGGTATATTAAATTAAATTTTACTTAAAAGCAAAGAACAATCAATAGATCTAGGAATGATACGAATAATAAATGATCACGATAGAATAGATCGTCTGCTATCAAGTGGTTTTAAGTCAATCAATAAACATCGAGAGCGGTACGATGATACAGGTTCAGAAAAGTTTAAAGATCGGAGCGCAAAACCAAGAAAAACTTTCTGAACTCTCTCAATCCGATTAGACAGACCTATTTGGTACGGTCTACAAATAACAGCGGCATACTCTAATCTTGATCTAACAAAAGCACAATACAATGTTTTGAGAGTGTGTGGGTTGGTAAATGCAGAAAGATTTCGGCGTACGAATGCTAGCATCGCATATGATCCTCTTATGACGTGGTTAACATGGCTGGTGAAATTCAGCTTCGAGTCGAAAATAACGCCTAAGCCTTTAATTTCCTCAACGGATTGCAAAGGTAAGCCAGCAACTTAACAGTATGCAAAGTATTGTTTGATTAAGCATATTTTACGTGAAAGCATTTGCTTATATTTAGTGGCAAACGGCTTAAATAGCACCAGTTCCGGACATTGTGCAAGTCGGTTTGCATCTTTTCAGAGTCACTAACACTGTTAATCACCGCAAATATTTTAAGATCAACAAGTGTTCAGCAAAAGAAAAGCAAGAACCAATATCGTTAATAAAGAGTATAATGAGAAGGGGTCCTAGAATACTTCCCTGTGGGACACCAGAGGACACCACAGAATGTCGTATTATCAACGGCTACAACGCAGTGCCTGTTGCACAAATATGATTTGATCCACGACAAAAACGTGGAGTGTATACCCAATGATGCAAGCTTCGACAAGAGTATTCGGTGCGATACTTTGTCAAACGTTTTAGAGAAGTCTATATTAATTGTATCAACTTGAGATCTGTTCTGGAAGACTGAAATGCAGTTATCATTGAAAATAGACAAATTAGTGACAGTGAAGCGACTTCCAACGAAGCCATGCTGGTTGGTAGATATTAGGTCTTTGGCAGCAAAATATAACTTATCATTCACTGTTATCTCAAAAAGTTTTAAGAGAGACGAAAGCTTCGAAACCGGCCACTAATTGCCAACATCGTTTTTATTTCCACTCTTAAATATAGGCCTAACGGAAGTAAATTTCCAGTCGTCAACAAAGATACCCGAGGACAACGATTTATTAAATATAGTTGTAAGAGGCCCAGCGAGAATCAAGCAGTTCCTCCGCAAAATGGCCGAGAGGCCATCCGAGTCAGTTTTCCGTGTGGACTTGAGCTTCATAATACCCTTGACGACATCAGTAACAGATAGGCACAATGTCCCAAAACTAAGAGGTGAAAAACTATTAGAGGGCAAACTAGAATCGAAGTCTAAGTCGGGTTCAAAATTAGAGCAAAAAAGGTCGGCAAATAAATTGGCAGATTCTATGCCAGAATTTGCATATTTACTATTATAAAAAACATTGTTTGGCACCGTTGAGCAAGACTTTTTTTGATTTGATGAATTGCCAAAAGGCCTTCGAATCCGAAATAATATTGTTTTCGAAATTCAAGATGTAGTTTCTATATAAAAACTTGTTCAAACAGTTAAACTCTATTAAATGGCATTGAAATTTTGAGTAGTGCATTGGGTCTCCAGACCTTTTCTACAGTTTAGAAAATTTGTTTTTTAGATGCCTAAGCCGTTTGGTATGCCAAGGTACTTTCTTATGATAAATAGGAATGCGCTTCAAACACAGCTCAGAAACCTTAGCTTAAAAAAAATGAAAACAAGAGGTAACATCATTGTCGTGGAAGGTATTATCCCAGTCAATACTTAATAAAATTTCATTAAAAATTGAGAAGTCGCATGAGTTGTAGTTGAATTGGATGTTAGGCTCATCGGATACCTCAGAAAATTCATAAAATTCCAACTCAACAGAAAGAGGAACATGATGTTTATCAGTTAAAGATATGGGAGCAATGCCTTCCGACAATATGTAGTTGATGTTATTTGAAATAAGCACTAGATCTAGGATTCTATTAAGGTTATTATAAAAACCATTAATTTGTGATAAATCAATGTTTAAAAAGCTATCAATGACATGAATTTCGGCTGAAGAATTTACGTTAGAAACAATAAAAGCAGCTGAGTTTCTAAGTGGGGACCAACTCAAGCTACATAAATTAAAATCACCGAGGACACAAACATGACTGTCACCAGCTATGCTTGATGCTAATGTCACAACATTGTCAGCATGTGCAAAGAATAAATAATGCGGACTATTCGGTGGAGTGTAGGATGCACACACATAAACTGTTCCAGATGAGCCATAAACACGTACACAAAGCTGATCGTAGAGTGTGTCAGAATTGGTAAGTGTTACCAATGATGCCCGAAATTTTCTCCGAACAGCAATGAGAACACCACCTCCTCTGGAACATCCAGATTTGACAGGGTCACGGTCTTTACGGAAAACATCGTACAAATTGAGGTCAAAAATTTTACAGTCGAAAAAATTTTTATTCAGCCAAGATTCAACGAATACAAAAATATCAAAGTCTAAGAAAGAACTTTTCATATACACCGTGGAGCATTTAGTCCAAAGTCTAGATACATATATTTTGAAAATACAATTTTAGTAATTTATTACTAGCGATGGAGTTAGCTGCAGCAGTTACGGAATTAGAGGTGGAGTGACGTCTTCTTGAAAAAAAAAAAAAAAAAAATACCAGTCTAACGGTTAGACGCGATAGAAGTGAAACCTTCCGTAAAACAAACTGAGAGAGAATAAGACGAAAGCAGCATTAGGAGCGGGATAATTATAGGTTCATTATAATATTGCTATAAAGTTCATATTTTATTTTCTTCATTTTATTATTATTCATCCTCAATGTTTTCAATTTCAACAAATGATACGAGTGGCTTATGATAGCTAAAATATGATACAAATGCTTTGGTTTCGATGTTGTCAACATATCTTTGAAATACCGCGTCAATTGTTGTTTTTGATCGTGTTGTCGATTCAGTGCGATTGTTACACATTTTTAAATTGAATGTTTTATTGAGAACGTCAATTAAAGGAACCGCTGTGTCTAATGCAAAATTTACGTTAAAATCGCCACTTAAAATCATTGGAACTTTATTGTAATCTTTTCAAAGTATCCGCGATACTTCTGGTGTATACTTTATTAAATTTTCGTGAATGAATTCCGTGATGCTATTTATTGATTTTTTTTCTGTCGATATTCACGACACTTTTCTGTATTATTTTTCGGCATAATTGCGCTAAATATTTAAAAATGAAAATATTTACGAATATAAAAATACACACGCGGTTGCTATTATGAGCGTCCCCAGCAAAACCTGCGTGACCGAAACTCTAACACAATTACATTTTTTTGAATGTTACAAACACATATGCACGCAGGTTTTGCTGGGGCGTGACCGAAACTCTAACACAATTACACATATGCACTCGTATTTGTTTGAAAATCGACTTTTTTTTTTGGTTCTCCGTCACCTTTGGAAAATGTGTAAACAGTAAGCAAACTTTATTCCTTTATTTTTCCTCATTTTTGCATCAGTAAAATTAAACAAACGCCGTAGTCGGATGGGTTGGTGCGTGACTACTATTCAGAGTTCACAGAGAGAACGTCAGTTCGAATCTCGGTGAAAACACCAAAATTAAGGAAAACTATTTTTCTCATAGCGCTCACCCCTCAGCAGGCAATGGCAAAACACCGAGTGTATTTCTGCCATGAAAAAAAGCTCCTCATAAACATATCATAAAATAAAATAAAATAACTGTATAAAAAAATTTTTTTTCTTGTGATTCGAACCAAGGATTTTGGATCGGAAGCTCACATTGCTAGCCGCTCGGCTATCGCGCCATGCTGTCGGCGCTGGCCTAAAAGTTATTTAGTTCGTCGCTACGTTTATATGTAACTGGTACTGAAACGAATCCATATGTATGAAAGGGATAGAAAATCACACGAACACTAAGTTTTTGGCACGATTTTCCCAACGCTCTTAACAAAGTGATTGTAAAGAGGCGTGGTTAGTGACCGCTTAACGGTCACGCGTCCCGGTACCGTGACCGGTCACGTGACCGGGACTCTTCTTGCTGGGTCGTAACGCGTATATTACACAGACGTAGTAACATACACACAAACATTCGTAGGACGCTTGGTCTAAGCAAGTATTAGGTAGTGTAGTATAGGTATACATAATGCCTTCTCGCTTACCGTGGCTCCGTATCACGCAGGCGCGCTCACATACGTACTAGCATACCTACAAACATACATACGTATGACGCTTGAACTAAACACCAAAGCAAGTAATAGGCAGTGTAGTATACATACTACAATACTCACTATATTAGCGTGGCTCAGCAGTACGCAGCCACACACATATACGTATATCAACATATAATATAACGCTTCGTAGCCAAGAGTGTCGCTTTTTCGTTTCATCGAGTCTCAAATCACTCCCAACGATTCTAAAGAAGTTTTCACTTCAAAAAGTGAATGGCCGAATTTTTACGTTCGTAGGCCATATATCCGCATTTAAAAGCTTATCATAAGAAAACTCAGAAACGCCTAGCTTAAAGTTGATTTTCTTGAAATCCTTTACGAGGGTATCCTTTTTGATAAGCATTTAGCAGAAAAGAAATTTGTGGTCAATTTTTGCATGTTTCGCAACATAGTCCACAATATCGGCTGCTGTGAAAGTGTTTGAGAATGACGATATGTGCAGCCACTTCATGTTAGGAACTGCACTTAAATCATTATTTTGGTTTGAACCGATAACTAAAGGTTGTTTAACCTTTTTTCTATTAGCTCTAGTTACGGTTTTCCATTCACGTGTACGATTAGAGAGATCATTCGACCCATCAGTCATGGCTAATTGAGCTGGAACTTCAAGTTGAATGCGATTTGATGTAGGTGCAAGAGAAGTCGGCATTTCCGACGTTTTTTTTGAAGTTGATGTTGTTGGGAGAACGGACGGGGTAGCAGCAGCAGCAGCAATTTGTGTCAGCTTCACTTTAGCTGTATTAGTAACAGCAGCGCTATAAGAGAGCGGCGCAGCGCCAACAGCAGCATGAGAGTGCGAAGCAGAGGAAAACGAATTTGTCTCACCATGCGGAGCATCAACAATAGACACGTTTACAGGCGACGTAGCAGCAGTCACTGGTAGTAGTCAAGAATGATAGAAACAAGATTGCGCCCATCAGAGCGTACGTGACGTCACGTTTGCTGCGTTGTGCAGTATTGCCAACCATTTGCTCTTCGCAATAAATTTAGTGCTTTTTTATACCGAAAATGCGAAAATTTTGAAGTTTCGTGTTTGTTTCTTTTTGCGTTTAATTTAAAGCTACCGAAACTGTAAGTAAAAACAAACTGTATTATTAAAGAAAGAATGTTATAAAAGGTCACTCTGAGAAGATTTTAGTGCTAATGAAAATTAGTTGATTCTTATAAAATTTAGTATTTTGAAAAAAATGGTGGGAAAAATCTTAAATATTTTGCAAATCATATTAAATTGTTCAACCAAGTCGTGGATCTACACATTTTATAGTGTCTAATATTGTTGCACAGCCGCTGATAAGATTGAACAATGTGTGAATGTGGAT
Organism: Anastrepha obliqua; assembly: GCF_027943255.1. Taxonomy (NCBI): domain Eukaryota; kingdom Metazoa; phylum Arthropoda; class Insecta; order Diptera; family Tephritidae; genus Anastrepha; species Anastrepha obliqua. The sequence goes on along the minus strand of NC_072897.1, from coordinate 53,995,503 downwards.
TTTAATAGTGCTGATGGAGTTGCGCCAGGCGAAGTGCCTTGAACGGATGGTGCCACTGGATGGATGGCGGAGGCAGTGTACTCAGTCCGTGGATCGGTGCTCAGTTACTATTCCTATAGACATTTTAAAACATTTAACTTTAATTTAATTAAATATTATAAACATATGTATGCAGAGCGCCTCATCCTTTGGAAATATAAAAAAGCTTATATCACACCCTTTATTGAGGTTCTTACTAGCATAATTTTTCACTGCACATTTCATGTTTTCTTATTTTTCATTTATACGAGTACACTTTCACGAATTATCTTATTTTTGCGTAAATATTCACTAAAACGTTTGTTACCGTTTGTTCTTATTAACGCACATTTCAAAGAAGAAACGAATATTCATAAACATCAACAATAACCGCAATCATGGGCAATGAGACCAGATCTCTGAGAAGATTTTGGTGCTAATGAAAATTTTTTTTACTCTTATAAAATTTGATAATTTGAAAGTGCAAATTTAATTTTTGGCTCCATTTAAGGTTATGCAAAAATATTAAATGCCCCTCTCTCAACTCTTCTTAAGATTAAAAACCTTTTTACACATTTTAAAAAGCCTTTGAATTTATTGAATGCGAATTAAAACCATAGAGGTGTAATCGTTTCTTCCCGTCATCAATCCTTAGTGAGACATAGGGCATTAAGAGTTATATTCATTGTAAAAATAAACAACAAAATACCAGAAAATACTAAAGAAACCATACTGACAATTTTACAAAAAGAGTACCTTATCTAGTTACATAACTTCAAATATAGCAAAAAAGTCGTTCCCTTAACAAAAGAGTCTCGCTTAAAAAAAACCTCATAAATTAAATTGTACATAAGCATGACACATTTATTTAAAAAAACGCACATTTTAAAGACAATTTGTCACGCATACAAAGTTCTTTAAGTGATTCAATAAAAATTTATTGGGTTATTTTCTTTGAATGGGCATTTTAATGCGTTTTTATATCCAAAGCTAGGCAACATTGCAGTAGCGAGAGAGAGATTTGACTGCCGAAAGCAGAAGAACACCAACAACACCTGCACTCGCGGGCAATGCCACCAGATGTTAAAAAAAAGTAAAGCTAAATAAAACTGAGTGAATTATTTAAATAATTATTAAAAAATGTATATTTTACAAAATTAGAAACATGACATTTTAATTAGAACAACTAGAAAAATGTAATGAAGAAAGAACTAAAACTCCGAGACACAAAATAATACAAATAACAAAAAAAAAAGATAAATCAAGTTACGAAAATGGTAATCTGGCCATACTGGAGCTAAAATCACGTAACTAGTTGTCAAATTCGCTGAGCGCAAAGTAACGGGACCACGATAGGCGCCACCTCATTATTCTTTCCATAATGGGTAGTAGTGGCTCCTCTCTTAGATTTGCTTTACGCATTTTTTGTGTTCCTTGCATGACACTGACATCATAGATAATATTCACATGCAAGAACACAAGCACTAAAGTCTTTCACCTCAGCGGTTAGCTGTACAAGAGCAGAGGAGACATCAACCGCTTGATGTTTTCGTAATTCCTTTACTTCTGCACAGAGTTCAATTATTTGCGAAATCAGCAACTGATTATCCTCTTTGAAAGAGCAGCCATCGCATGAGCATTTTCTGATTTCAGAGCACCAATTTCTCCGATAATTGGTTTCAGACTGATCTCTGATTTGTTTACATAATCAGCTGATGTTAATTTCGGCACTTGTTGATGTGGTGATAACTGTGCACTTAGGTTAACTGGATTCACTGGTACAGGTTGTAGGTTGGCACAATTTAAGTGAAAAAGATCATTGCACTTGTCGCACTGCACTTTCTCTTGTGTACGCTCACCTTTGTTGGCACATAGACACGGCATTGTTAGTTCGGTATAATAGGTATACAATAGCCAAAAAGAATAAATGTAATACACTAGAGTCACTGTCTCATAAAGAAATTTACACAATTTTTGATTTTCGATGTTTTATGTTCATATTTAAAACTTCGATAGCGGACCAATCAAAAACATGACCGTTCACGTTTGCAATCTGCTATTATATTGATGTCAATATGTATATACATATGTATATTATGTTAGTTATGTTTGTGCAAAATTTTATTTCTGACGATGTTCCAGGAGAATATGACATGACTGTAATTGAATAAATTTAAATTTCTGTATTCTTTATAAATATCAAATAAAAATATATAAATATACTTTTACCTTTGTCCTCCCCCGAAAATAAGCCCCAGCGCGTATTTTGGACCAAAAAAGAAAGTAAGACCGTGTCTTATTTTCGGAAAAAGAATTCATTAAATAATTCATTAATATATTTATTTATTTACGTATGGGGTTCTCCAATTGATAAAAAGTGCACAAAAACTTATGTACATAGGTATATAGCCGAAAGTTAGAAACTTACTCTGAAATTAAATGTAAATGTATTGTCGCGCTGAACGGACGTGTTTTGATTTGCTAGTGCCGTGCTTTGATTTATTTTTTAGTTCGATATTATTCTTTTGTTTTGTTTTTCTCAATATTAAAAAAAAGTATTAACTGAGACAGTGACTCTTGCGTTACGCAAAACAAAAAAAATTTAAATAAAATATCCAAAAATTTAATTTTATTTAATTAGTTACAAACTATACAGGCAATGTTCGTGTGGCCAAAACGTTGAAAGGGCTCAACCGAGAGTGCAGTGCGCGAAGAGGAATGAAATTTTCCATACGCAATGTGTTGATATCCTACCGGCTGATTTGGAATTTCTTATGAGCTCGGATGGGAGTTTCTTTTGCACTGTCTGTACTGCTGCTCTCCGTAAATCAATCCGTTCACCCCATCCACCTCCCTTGAACGCCATTTCAACTAACTCATCTAATTCAAATGTTTAATCCAACTCTTCAAATGCAAATTCTATTGTTAAAAAATTACAAAAACCAGTGCGTGATTCGCGTGTTGAGAACGGTAAAACCTTCGCTGCAATTGTTGCAGAAAAGTCAACTGAACCGAAGAACGACGATATTTAAACTAAACGAACAAACATCTTTTAATACACTCTTGCTTAGCCGCATTGTAAAACTTGAAAAGGCTGCAAATGTTGTATATGACGAATAAAAATCATATTAAAATTATGGCTTGGAACGTAAACGGCCTCTTGAAGCACAAGCACGAGCTTGAACTTTTATTGAACAAAGAGAATATTGATATATGTTTAATATCTGAAACGCACTTAACTTCCCAATCGTTTACGCTTTTTCAAAACTACAGCACATACTGGTCTAATCATCCCCTTAATAATGCCAGAGGAGGTAGCGCATCCATAATTAAGAAAACTATAGAACACCATGAAGAAGACAAAATCTGCTCATCAGAATTTCAAGCCTTATAAATTTGCATCAATTTACTTGGAACGGATCTCTTTGTGACAGCGTTATATAGTTCGCCAAGGCATAACATTAAAGTAGATAAATAAAATAATAAATAAGTAAATAAATAAATAAATAAAACAGAACGTAAGAAACTGTGCGCTTTCAAATAAGTGTACGGACTGGGAGCTCTTCAAACACAAACTTGACACCTATGTAAATATAGATACATCAATTACCAACGCGTATGACATCAAAAAGGAAACAACAGAAAGCTGCTTGGTTAAGCACTCCACAATTGACCCCAAAGAACATTCCCTATAAATATCTTCGCGAAATACTATGTCTTCTTAGCAAAAAGAGAAAAGTAAGAAAAAAATGGCAAACAACAAGATTTCCTCCTTTAAAAACTGAGCTAAACAAACTGACCAAATTGCTCAAAGACAAAATACAAGAATATAAAAATCGAGCGTTCAATACAAAAATTCAAAACCTATCAGCAAATAAAAAAGCTAATTATTCGCTTTGGAAAACTTAAAAAAGCCTATTATTTACAATCCTCCGATCAAAAAAATAAATAATTCCCAAGCTTGTACAAAAAGCGACATTGAGAAAGCCGAGGTCTTTGCAGAACATCTTGTAAAGATATTTCAACCCTACGAAAGATATGATAGCTTCACCCCACCTCCAGCGGTTCAAGAATTTTGCGAAATTGAACTTTTTACACCAGAGGAACAATCATCACAAATATCTAAATTGAAACGAAAGAAGAGCCCCGGTTTTGGCATTATAACTTCGGTTGTTCTTAAAAACCTAACATACAAGGCATTAATTAAACACCAACGATTATAAATGCGTGCATCAGCCTTAAATATATCCCATTACATTGGAAAATTTCAGAGATCATAATGATCCCTAAAGCAGGAGAAAATGCAAACGAGGCAGCCTCATATTGCTCAATTTCATTATTACCACTCATGGGAAAACTATTCGAGAATCTATTTGTCTTGCGCCTAAAAGAAATAATTTCACTCAAGCAACTAATTCCAACACTTCAATTTGGTTTCAGAGAAAAACACTCGACGATAGACCAAGTCATCGAATAGTTCACACAATAGAAGAGTCTCTGGAATAAAACAACATCTGCTCTGCAGGCTTTTGATAAAGTCTGGCATTACGGGCTGATCTATAAACTTAAGACGTTACTTCCGATGCAATTTACCGAATTATTGACTTCTTATATTGAAGATCGATATTTTCGCGTAAAACATGGACAGGCCTTAGAAAAATCAATGCAGGAGTTCCGCAAGGCAGCACACTTGGACCTGTATTGCACTTGTTGTATACTTCCGATTTGCCTGTTCCTAAATCCTGCAAAATAACGACGTTTACGGACGATACGTGCGTCCTCGCTTTTGGCGAAAACGTTGATGAATCTACTGCGAAGCTACAGGAATCGATTACTGTAATAACAATCTGGACTAGTTTGCGGAATATTAAACTTAACGACACTAAATCGGTACACGTAAACTTTACAAACAGAAAAGTTACCTGCAAACCCATTCAAATATTTTCCGCAAACGTTCAGTATGCTTGTACAGCAAAGTACTTGGGCATGATATTAGACACTAAGCTCAGGTGGAAGGAACACGTCAAAACCAAGGTCGCTGTACTCAATTTAAAATATAGAATACTGGCTTATCGGCAGAACGTCTAAATTACACATTGATTGAATTGTTAATTTACAAACAAATAAGCCATTCTTACACGAGATAAGATGAGTGTTTTGGATCATTGTTTTGTTGGAATAAGAACCCTCTAGCATTCAGTCCAAGTTTAACGACACTATCATGCAAATTATTATTCAAAATGTTTAAATGAAGATGTTTGTCCATTTTATCATCAATAAAAACAATTTTTCCTACTCCAGATGCATTTATACACCCCCAAACCATTACATTTCCTCCTCCATGCTTAACAATAGGAATACGATTTTTTTCATTATCTTCTGTATTTTCTTTTCGCAAAACTTTTGGAGGCCCATCTGATCCGGAAACATTAAATTTCGACTCATCACTGAATACGACGTTTTCCCAGAAAGAATCTGGCTCATTTATATAACGTTTGCGAACTCCAATCTCTTCTTTCAGCCATGGACAGATAAATAGCAGAAAATGTGAACGTTATCAGGTGTATACCTATGAAATGAGAATTTCAGAAATTAGTCCATAGATGTCGCTAGGAGTAGTTTTAAACCTTCCCAAATGTTTTTTTCGTCTGTCATCTGTCAACAATATTCAGTTCATTGTTTGTTACTTTTCATACAACAATGCATTTTTGTCGCTCTTAAAAATGTCGAATTTCGTGCCTTTAAACTATTTATTGTATTATTTGCATCGAATCGTTACGGGTGATGAAAAATGGATGTATTTCTCCAATCCCAAGTGTAAACGATCGTATGGTCCGCCCGGCCACAAGCTAAAAACAACGACCAAACCAAATCGTTTCGGCCGCAAGGCAATGCTGTATGTTTTCTGGGATCACCGTGGTATGATTTGGATAATGCACCGCCACATCGAACAAGAGCGACCCGGGAATTGGTGGAGACGTACGATTGGGAACCGCTGGTGCATGGGGCTTACTGACCAGACTTGGCGTCCTCCGGTTATCATTTGTTTGCAGCGCTTCAATTCTCACGAAGAAGCCAAAAAATGGCTCGATGATTGGTTTGCGGCCAAAGACGGCCAATTTTTTTGGCGCGGCATCCACAAATTACCTGAGAGATGGGAAACATTTTAACTTGTGCAGCAGAGAGTAAAACTTTAATGTTGTTTCAGCGATTTTTGGTATAAATTTTGTTTCTTAAATAAAATTTTAAAGTAATTACTAAAATGGGACGTGAAAAACATTGCACGCCGGAGAAAAATGCTCTTATAAATCGTATGAGTCAAAACGGAAAAAGCTATGCAGAAATAGCTGATATGATGATGTGTTCTCGGAAAATGGTTTATAATGCTCTTAATTTAGTTAAGAAAAAGTCATCCTATCTAAGCAAAAAAACGGAAAGAAAACCAAAGCCGCGAAAAACTGATGTTAATGTCGATAGAGCCATAATACGCAAGAGCAAAGCAGATCCTTTTAAGTCGGAACGGCAAATAATGCTTGAAATAAACCAAGAATCTGGTCTACAGGTGTCCAGAAAGCTTGTAGGAAGGCGACTTAACGAAGCCCAGTTGTTTGGCCGCATAAGCAGAAAAAAACCACTCCACTCAAAAAGACATATCAAACTCCGACTTGCCTTTGCAGAAGCCCACAAGGATGGGACCAGATGGGAAAAATATTGTGCGTCGTCCAAAAAATCAAGCGCTAAAGGTTCACAAAAAAGACGATCAAACCGGCGGCGGAAGCAACATGGCTTGGAGAGCTTTTTCCTGGCATGGTGTTGGGCCCAATCGCGTGGTTGGTAAAATGGATAGATCTCAGTATGCCAGTATATACTCTAGAATAAAATGGAGCCAATTTTTGTTTGAGTTTATGCCATTCAGTTTAACATTTATGCAGGACAATGATCCAAAGCATATTACAACGACAGTGAAGCAATGACTCAAAAGAGAAAAAATTAAGTACTGGATTGGCGCAGAGCCCTGATCTCAATCCAATGGAAAATTTGTGGAATGACGTTAAGGTCAAAATCGCTAACAAAAATTTTAAAAATTTTGATGATTTGTGGGCCGCAGTTGAGTAGGCTTGGTACTCGATTCCAAAGGAAAGATGCCACAAGCTTGTAGAAAGCATGGAGCGACGGCTTGAAGAAGTAATCAAAAACGGTGGATATAGTACAAAATACTAATCCGGTAAAACAATATTATTACTTAACTATCTGATTTGTTTACTATTTTTGCTTTCATTTAGAATTTTTTAGGATGTGCTATTTATGTGTCCAGGAGGTTTCGTGAGTTGTCAACGTTCTCATAAATTGAATCAGAACTGAAATTCTTTTTGTCCATGTTTTTGTTTTAAAGTAAATAAGTTTTTTATTTTTATGTTGCTTTTTCCCCCATAAAAAATAATTATTTAAAAACATATTCATCTCTTTGCTTGTAAAATCTAAATGTGCCATTTAACTGTCCATGGCTGTATATATATCTTATCTGGTAACATGGCCTCAAAAATAGCAATCAGGTTCTTTTCGACCTTTTTTTGAAGAACATATCATAGGAACACGCGAGTATGTTTTAAATACAGGATGCATTTTCAAAACTCAGCTTTTTGTACATAACCAGAACATATTTATTTGAAAAAAAAAAAACGCACACAGTGAATACATATTATCACGCTTACAAAGTTCTTTAAGTAATTCAATAAAATTTTCTTTAAATGGGCATTTTATGACTTGGTTATATCAAAAATAGGCAACCCTGCAGTTGCGACAGAGAGATTTGCCTGCTCGAAGGAGAACAAGAAAAACAAACTTGGAAAAAACAAATGTACATAAAGCGAACAATTGTTATACACAAATAAAACAGGCCACAGATGGGGTACAAAGCGAAACAATGGGTTGACGACTTTAGTTTCACGTGGTTCGTTGCTGAGCAAGAAGTTTCTTTACAAGGTGATAGCAGTTGTACAAAAACAAAAAGTTACACGTATTCTGTTCTTGCTTTTTTGGCACAAGTGTCAAAATAATTATTTCCAAGGCGAATTGGATTGTGAATAGTGAATAAAAGCAACCAAAGTTTTTCGAGTATCGCGTTAAATTGTTCGAAATACAATTGTGTTATTAATAGCAAAAATAATTAACAACTAGGATTATTATTTATTCCTGAGCAAGAGGTTACAGCATTCATAATAACAAAGTGTTCAATTTTGTTATTAAATGAAAATGGAGAGCAGGTAAAACGAAATTTGCGGAGACATAGGTATAAAAGTACATATTGAATTTTATTAATGTTTTCCAGACACAAATTATACATGTGTGCGTTGTGGTGATGTGCATTTAAATGCAAGTATGCAAGGGAATACTTTCCTCTGCTTGCATTTAGATAGTATTTTCATGCAGCGCCTGCTATAAGGATTTCATAACTCCAAATAGAAAAGCTGCCAAAAAGCTAGTGAATAAAAGGATGATATAAAAATTCTCGACAATTGCTATTTAAATAAATTAAAGATTAAAAATTAAATAGATTTTGTTTTCTATATGAACTGTGAATTTCTTTATTACGTTATAAAATATCGTTAAACTAATATATTATATTATTACATACTGTATATATGAAAAAGAAAAAAGATATAATTAAAATGTCGAATTAGCAAGTTTTATTTAAACTTAAAGGTTTACAAACTACTTTTGTATTTTTTATTACAATTTCTTCACATAGCTTATAGAATTGATGTTGACTTTGACTATGAAGTTGTCGGATAACTATATGAATTACATTCGTTCTGTACTACACAACGCTAGAGTTATAATAATATAACTACATATGAGCCCTTGATTTTGAAAGTCGACTAAGTCATATTTTCCTTGTTTCGAGATAATTAGAGTTTTGCGTTTTAAAGGGTTAAAAAATATTTTTGCACTATGGAAAATGATTTTTCGACAGTAAAGTAGTGCCAACAAACAAGAATTTATTATGGTTGTGAAATTTATAACAATTTTTAACTGGATATGTGCTTTTGAAAGGTTGCAAATGACTTAGTCGACTTTCAAAATTAACAGAATGACTTTATAAATGACTTATTCCAAGGAAACATTTTTTTTTAGTAATTAACATTTTATTCAAACTCATTTCATTGTAGCAAAGTAAATTATTTGTTAATACATATTTAGGGAAGTAAAGTGTTTGTGAAAAATTGGTGGGATATAGGGTAGTAAATCCATCATATCTTTATGTTTTTCCTTTGTTATTGGTTTAATAGTTGTGTACAATGGAGGCAAATCAATATTTTTGCATATTTTAGGTCTTCCTATTTTAGGTGAGAGGTCTAATATTTTGAATTCGGAATTGTCATCTAAGGAAGTTTTATAAAACATCTTATATGGAGAATTTTTTAGAAATCTGATCCATTGAATTTTTAGCCAAGACACAGCTTCTCCATTGGTGTTTTTCTTTCCATTATTCGTTGAATCTTTTAGTTGTTTTGTCGAAATGAAATTTTTCTGAGCCATTTGTACCACCAAAAATGGGTTTTTTTTACATACTTCTATTAAATTATAATAATGCTCAGGTATGTATAAATAATTCGATTTTTTAATTTTAGTTTCTATCATACCAAAATCGCGATCATTTGGCAAAAAAGAATGACCGGATACCATAAATTTATGATCAACAGTTTCAACATTGTTATCAGATGACTGTACAATTTTTAACCAAACTAAAGCTATATTGATGTTACGATTTTGTCCTGTGCAGGCATCACTGTAAGCTATGACGTGCTTTTGAGTGGTAATGTCCTGAATGTGCTTTAAGATGCAGGGCGCAACTTCCTGTGATCCTCTTGAAGCGATTGTTTCATCCCATACATACATTTTAGCATTTTCATTGTGGAAATTATGAAACCCCAAATTGTATACATACATGTTGCGCTTATAATAAGCTACCGAAACAGAAAGTTTTGGATACGTAAGTGCTTTCTGTAGATCAAATGTGAAACCGTAATATTCACTCGGGTTATCTTTTGCTTTTTGTATGTCATCTGTTAAACTTTTTCTGGCCTGTTCGGCACTGATAAGATGTGAATCACGAATTTCCATAAGATGCAACTTCTCGTCTTCGTTACTGGATGCTTCTATTTTTAGTTTTAGTGAATCACACTTTTGGCAAGTGTCTTTACGAGGAGTATGAAAATTTAAGTTGAACTCCGTATTGAAAATTTTCCTGTAAGTCCACTCCTTCACACGTGATATATTATTTTCATCACATTTTTTCACATACAGCTCATACATTTTACGGATATCTAAGTCAGCACTTAAATACTTTCGACCTGAAGTGTGATGTGATCTCGTGTAATGGCTCTCACATGCTGGAAAACTCAGAATATGTTCTCGTACCACTTTAATTTTATCTTCATCTGTTTTTCTAGATGAACCAAGCATTTTGCCACGTAAATCCATTCCAGGTGATTTGGCATTTAAGGCACCGTTTAATCTTCCGTAAGATATTTTAAAAGTATCCAAAAAAAAAAGTTCTACAAATGGAAACTTCTGAATTCCGTAAATTTATATGATACTTATAACTACATTTTCTCATATATCCTTCTTCATTTCTGGGTCGTCTTTGCTTTATTGATAGTTTTCGAACCAAACCGTGCAGAAACAAATTCTGTTTTTCAAAACTTGCTAATTTCCAAAAAAAAATCAAAATTTGCTTTCCTATCTTCATATCCAATTGCATTTATACATTGTTTGGAACAACAGCAATCTTTATGTTCGAAAAGTTTACCACTCACAAGCTTAGACTTTTTTGTTTCATATTCCTCTCCACTATTTCTCTTCATTTTTCTTATATTTTGTGCATAATTAAGTTGATTTCGGCTCCTCTTTCTTGATTTCATGTTGATTTCTTCCATTTGTAGGGGTCCCGAATTCACTTTCACAGTATCAGTTGATTCATCTGAAGACGATATTGCTCTTATTCGTTTCCATTTCTTGGGAGCATTACTTAAACTTCTTCGCAGTACAATGTCTACAATTAACTATAAATAGTACGTTTTTACATTTAAATGATTACTTGATCATACCTGAATCGTTATCTGAAGGCATTACAAAATTATTATTTATTTTCCAAAATTTCTCAACGAACTGACTTAGTCGACTATCAAAATGAACAGTTTCGGTATTTTGTTTAACAACCAAAAAATACACTCAATTTTACGAGTTAATTTTCATGGCATACTGCTAATCTCTTCAGATTATATTAGTTCATTAGGATTAGATAACAAGTAGCTGATAAACTCGATTTTTAAAAATTTCGACTTAGTCGACTTTCAAAATCAAGGGCTCATATATATATATATATATGCACCAAATAGATACGTGACTTTGACTATGAAGTTGTCGGATAACTATATGAATTACATTCGTTCTGTACTACACAACGCTAGAGTTATAATAATATAACTACATATATACATATATATATATGCACCAAATAGATACGTGGTTATGAGGAGAACACATATGTATATAAATTGGTTTGGTCGTCTTTTGCAGAAAATGTGTACTAAACGCAAACACGGATATATGTATTCTTTAGTGCCTTAACATTGCCACACACGAAGGGATATTTTAATATTTTTACCACCCCAAATATCTATCATAAGCAACAATGTATTATTTATCCACCGATACTGGTATAGTGGAATTTTCTTGCTTCACTCCATGGAGAAGAGGTTCAGTCCACTGTTCATATTTCAGTATAGGAAAACAAGCACATCGTTTTGCGCAGCATATGCATCTACCATACCAAGATCTGAAACATAAATTGAAACATATAAGACAAAAAGAACCCATTTTGCTTTCCATCGTTTTTGCGCACAATACACATTTCACCATATTTTCATTCAAAGTAACAATGCAAAAATATAAGGTTGTCAAAAAAGTCTTGCGGTATTTTTATTGAATTTTCAATTGTTCATAAAATTGGTTATAATAATGCGATTTAAGTCAAATATGCGCCGTTTTGTTCGATGCCGAGTTTCCAACGAGATGCCAACTTCATAACGCCCCTCTTATAGAAGCTCGCTTCCCTATTGTCAAAAAACTCGGAGAGCCAATTTTCACAGGACTCTCTTGAGGACAACTTCCGACTACCAAGCTCGTTCGCCATGGACAGAAATAGGTGGTAATCACTTGGTGCGAGATCCGGACTATACGATGGATGCAAAAGAACCTCCCATCCGAGCTCCCGGAGCTTCTGGCGCGTCACCAAAGATGTGTGTGGCCTGGCGTTGTCCTGATGGAAGACAATTCGGCCTCTGTTGGTCAAAGATGGCCTCTTCTGCATGAGTGCTGCATTCAAGCGGTCCAGTTGTTGGCAGTACAGGTCCGAATTGAGCGTTTGGCCATAGCGGAGCAGCTCATAGTGGATGATTCCCTGCTAATCCCACCAAACACACAGAAGAACCTTCCTGGCCGTCAATCCAGGCTTGGCCACCGTCTGGGCAGCTTCACCGCTTTTCGACCACGACCGTTTGCGCTTCACGTTGTCGTAAGTGACCCACTTTTCATCGCCAGTCACCATCCGCTTCAAAAACGGGTCGATTTTGTTGCGATTCAGAAGCGATTCGCATGCATCCATACGGGCAAAAATGTTTTTTTGCGTTAAGTCGTGTGGCACCCATACATCGAGCTTCTTTTTGAATCCAAGCTTCTTCAAATGGTTTATAACGGTTTGATGACTCATGCCCAGCTCTTGGCCGATGCTATGGCTGCTACTATGCCGGTCTCTTTCGATCAATTCAGCGATTTTATCGCAATTTTCGACGACAGACCTTCCGGACCGTGGCGCATCTTCGATCACCTCTGCACCAGAACGAAAACGTTGAAACCATCGTTGTGCGGTGGAAATGGAAACTGTATCGGGTCCATAAACTGCACAAATTTTATTGGCAGCATGAGATGCATTTTTGCCTTTATCGTAGTAGTACTGTAAAATATGCTGTATTTTCTCTTTATTTTGCTCCATGTTTGCGACGCTATAACTCACGAACGACTAAAAACAAACAACAATTAATCAAACACGTGTTAGCGCATGAAAAGGGCTTTCCAAAAAGCTGTAGCGTGAACCGATGCGACGAATACAACTAGAACTACGCGCTTGCAAAGACAAGCTTGCGGAAATACCGCAAGACTTTTTTGCCAACCTTATATGATATTATGTACGGATAACCTTTATTTTTTGCGTTTCAATAGTACTGCTACAATTATTTTGAATAACAATGTAGAATCAAAGAAGTACGCCAACAAAGCAATTGGCACTAATTTTTGACCGAAGGGCCAATTCGCCCAAGGCGAATTAATCAGTTCTTCTAATGATACTATAGATACCTTGTATAGATATGCCTTATCGCTGCGTGATCATGGAACTAGAAGAAAATTATTGCCATGTATGGTATTTATTTGTGCGTGAAAAAAAGGAGGAGCGGACGAAGAAAAAAGTTCTTTCAATTTGGTTGCAGGAGTAGTGTAAAGCGCGACAAGAATTTTCGCATTTAAATATATTTTTTTTCACACTTTCTATATTTCAAATAAAATTTCGAAGTGTGCACATGTAAAGTAAACCATTTATTGAGCAACTTATAGATTTGTTTAAAAGTCAGCATATGTATAAGGACAGCAATGTGAAATTAAAATTGTGGCAAATTGTATTAGAAAATATAAAGAAGTAGACAAAAACGCTAATATAGAAAGTGTGAAAAAAATGTATATGCGAACATTTATCTCGTCCTTTAAACTAGCTCTGTACCCAAATTGAACCATTTTCTGCCTCTTCCACTTCTCACTTCTTTTCACACACAAATATGTAAATACCATATAACGTTTTCCGTCTGCGGCCTGCTTAACACACGCACAAATAATCACCAACACCAACAATAATAGGAAGTGCGACCAGATGATAAAAAAAAGTAAAACTAAATGGAACTAAAACTAAATAAAAATTGAATTATTTAAATAATTTTTAAGAAGCTTACATATATTTTACATAACTATGAACATCACATTTTTATTAGGAGAGGCTAGAAAAATGTCAGGAAGAAAAAACTAAAATATGATTCATTTATTTGGAGACCTTATCACCAATTTGCTATCACGAGAACAAAACGGGAACAAAAAATTCGACGCTCTCACCCTTTTTATCAAGATATTCAAAATGAATTTCAAGTCCAATGCCCTTATTGCTGGGACTCTAAATCAATTTTCCTCCTTTGTCATTTAATTCGCTAATATAATTATATTTTTTTTAGTCAGCTTGTATTTTAGTTTTAGCTCGTTTTATCTGTTATTCTATTAATATATTGTTTATATTAGCAGTAAGTTAATAGTGACTAAGAATCTTTATGTTTTTTGACTACATTAAATAAAGAAAATGAATAAAAACTCCGAGGGTAGAGAACAAAAAAAAAGCTAAATCAGTTTACGGAAATAGTAATCTGGTCACACTGCACGCTAGCGTGACGTCACTCCTTGCCAAATTCGCTGAGAGCAAAGCCACGAGACCAGAATAGGCGCCATCTCATTATCATTTCCATCATGCTTATCACCATACAAACTTTTCGTTGGTTCCATCTGATTCTGCTTGAGAGTAAAAAGTTAAAGCGTAAGCAAGAGTCAGAACAACGAACTTGAGGTTGCTGCATATTTTAAGTGGCTACATTTGTCCTCTTTCAAACGTACGGTGTCAACTCATACTGTAATACGTTCAAACATATGCCGGCATGGATACGAAACATATCTTATGTTATATATGTATGCATGTTAGGTTGGGGAATAAGTTCGTATCGTTTTTACCGAAAACTTTTATTAAAACAAAAAACAAAAATTATATCAATAAGTTAATGAATTATATATTCGCCGTTGCTGTTTACAACCTCTTCCCACCTCTCGACCAATTTGTTGATGCCGTTCCTCCAAAAATAGCCTGGTTTGGTGTGAAAGAAGTTATTGGGCCAGTTTTTAAGGACCTCTTTGTTATCGAAGGTACCGCCCTTCATATGGTTTGACAGGGAGCGGAAAAGGTGGTATCAGTCGGTGCAAAGTCCAGAGAATACGGTGAATGCTGAAGGACCTCCCATTCGAGCTCATGGAGTGCGGCTTTGGCAACTTGTGCAATATGGGACCTAACGTCGTCGTGAAGGAGTATGGGTTGACCATGTCTAGCAAACTATCATATTTCCGTGCAAAAGACTCGCCTATGACACCTTCTCCATACAAGTAGCAAATGTCCCTGGCTGCTTCGCACCTTTTTTGACCTCGGTGGCAGGTGTCGACAATGTTAATTTTGCCCTGCTGGGTATTCCATTTCTAAGCCTTGAAACTAATAAAAAATTAAATAACTCAAAAATACAATTAGCATAGTTTTGTGGAGCAGAAAAATTCCTATCGAATGAATACTTACTCTTTGCCAAAAAGCAAACAAATCGTTGTAAAATAAAAGAAAATATAATATAAGAACGCTATGAACTTATTCCCCAACCCAATATATACATACGCAGACAAAATTATTCACACAACAACTGATTTTCTAATCAATAAGCTGTATCTTCAGACAAAATTAATGCATTTAAGAATGTTATTCTAACAAAAATACACAAATATATTGTTTATTTAAAACAAACATAAATTTAACAAAACTTAACTCCGTAAATAAACTATTAACGAAAATTATACGATTCCTCATATTTTCAAGGGGAAAAATTATTCACATAGAGTATAAATTTTAAATTTTAACTGATTTCATTTTACTAACGAAGCAGCCTATGCTTTCCAGTAAGTCCCGTTATGAATATGATCCCTCGAAACTCAACTTATTTCGTCATTTCAAGTCTTGATTTCGCGTTATTAATACATTATGGGTGGGAAACAATCAGACAGAACTGAAGCTGAAAGAAAAATGATTTTGCATATCCATATTGAGGGCAAATTATATGCAGATATCGGTCAAACGGTGAATCGAAGTCGTTTTACTATTTAAGACATAATAAAACGTTTTAAAAGGGGAAACAAATCTTAAGAGGCGACCTAATACTGGAAGACCTCGCAAACTGACCCCCAGTGATGAACGCCATATAATAAGAAAAATAAAAACGAATCTAAAAATTACATCAACGCTAGTGTTATCAGAACTTCTTGAAGAGATTATGAAAGAAGTCCATTCGAAAACAGTTCGCAGGTCCTTGAAACGTGTCGGATATAGCTCGCGAATGGCTCGAAGCAAACCACTCATCTGCAAAGCCAATAAAAATAAAAGGATAGAGTCCGCAAAGGAATATAATAATAAACCACTTGATTCCTGGAGCAACGTTATTTCTTTCCGTGTTTAGTATGTCGGGGTCGATTCTGGGTAGGTAGGAGTTTAACCTGCTACAGTGTCCAGAACGTAATTGTCCCAAGGTTAAGCGGGACTCTCAGGGAAATTGGAGCTCTTCGTCTGCAATGGGTGCTAATTAACTCAGTAATACCCCTCGCTCTCAGACAACAAAGAGAGAGATTATTGACCCGTGGACCTAGAGTCTTTAAAGGTCACACGGTCTAACTATGGAATGCGCCTATATCTGAATCTTGGAAGGGTACTTGTTACTGTTCTTGATTCAGACATGGGCAAGGTGTAAAAATTAAATTATGACTACCCCTTTGACACGAAACATTTCATTTCCCGCAACCATGAGAAACTGCACACAAATCCTCACATAATATACAAGAACCGTGTGTGCCTAAAGGACAAATACAGTGCTTGGGAGATATAAAGTGGGGTATATCCTTTTATTTGTTGTCAAGACTTAGTTACAGCTAAGATAAAGTATCGACTAGAGGGTAAAGAGGTAGAGACAATCGTTGTAACTTCAAGGGGCATAAGCCCGTGGATTTAATTTCGCTTTGTTGTACAGAACGTTGGCATCAGCCCAACTTTCTGTAACCAGCAGGAGATAGGAAGTGATTGATATGACATTATCAAACTACAAAATATTAGATCATAACACTATTTGGAAAGTGACCGATAAAGATTCCCGTCTGACGTTTCCAAACACCGGACAATAACTGCGATTGAAGAAGCCACAAACACAGTGTGGAGAATTTTAATTGAGAGTTACGAGAAGGTGTGCCCGGAACGTAGGAGAAGAGAGTGTAAGGTAGTCCCTTAGTGGTATCCTAAACTTTCAAAACTCCGAAAAATTTACAGAAAACTTCTCAACAAAACTCTTAAAACTCAGTTGGAAGCGGACCGGACTGCTTACGGTGAACTGATGAAGGAATGTAAGAAGAAAATTAGATCATCTAAATTGGACTCTTATAGAACCTTCTGCAGTGCACTTGAAACGGCTGAGCTGGATGCACTCCTCAAACCCGATGGGTATGATACTTATACTGCATCAAAGTCAGAAGTGAACGATGTTCTCTTCTTTTCTTTCTGTTATCAGCTCATATTATAAAAAAGGGACGAATGTGGACTCTCTTAAGCACATAAACTTTAAGCTGGGTGTTAGTGAGCATAATTATGATAAATTGCTTAAACCTTAGATTTGGCCTGTTGCTGTATCTATTTGACGGTTTAATTTTTTATGCTCTGTCTCTTTTGCTATGGTTTCACATTTTCAGACCGCATATTTCTTCCGCACCCATACTTTCGTGTTTTAGCTTTAATTTCTTTTAACACACGTGTGCAAATCTAGTTCAAATATTTAAGTGGTTTTTTATTCATCAAATGTGGCCTTTCGGCCCAATAATTTAGAGGCTAATCGCTTTGCTCTATTGGATCTTTCTGGAGTATCAGCTACATGTGGACGAAGGTAGTAATGGGAAGCACTGCAGGATGGCATGGAAGAATTACACCATCATCACCAACGAAAAGATCTTTTCCAAAACTTAAGGCTTCCTGGGAAGTACAAAGCGATCAAAAGGATGAATAATGTGCTGTATCAAATACGGCAATACAAATCTGTACAGGGGAAAATCAAAGTAGTTCACCTGGAGAGATTGGCTCTAATTTGATCGGGACGATTAGACCAAAGCGGAGGGCAATGTTACCAAACATCATCACGAGAATGGTTGCGGTTGGCCAAAGATCACTTAGTGAAGGTCGATTTTGCGCGAACTAGCAGTCATGACATAGATCGGCGCAAAAACAACAGCCCAAAACAGACAAAGTCAATTCAATCAATTGCGCATGAGACGCGTAGCTACTCGACTCGTTCCAAAAAGTTGAATTTCTTAAAAAAAATCATCGGCCACCTTGAAGACATGGTTGAGCAAGTGAATTCGAACCCAACGTTTATCCAATGCATCATAAGAGGTGATGAGACGTGAATATATGAGTTTGGCATGCAAACCAGCCAACAGGCGGCTTAATGGCGCTATCCAACTGAGACGAAACCCAAAAAACCACGTCAAAGTCGATCAAAAGTGAAAGTCATGTTACTCGTTTTCTTTGATTATCATGGGGTTGTGCGCTCGAAATTAGTTCCAAATAGCTCTACTGTAAGTTAAGAATATTATTTGGAGAGAATATGCGTAGGAAACGGCTCAATTTGTGGAAAGAAAACTCATGGATCTTACACCATGATAACGCACCGTCTCGCAAGGTGAACACTTTGTGAACACTTTTTTGACCAAAAACTCGACAAATATCATAAACAACCGCCGTATTCACTGAATTTGGCCTCTGTGACTTTTCCTTTTTCTCAGAACTTACATTGCCACTCCGCGAACGCCGCTTTGAGTCGATAGAGGCAATTAAGGAGAACTCGCTGAAAGAGCTGAAAAAGATCCCTTCAAACTCGTTTAAAAGGTGCTTTGATGACTGGGCTAATCGTTGGCGTATGTGCATTCCTTTGAATGGAGCCTATTTTGAAAGCGACAAAATAAATTTTGATGATTAAACAAATATTTTGCGTTTTATCAAACGATGCCCGGTACTTTTTTAACAGAATGTATATGCTAAAAAAATTAAAAATATGCACACCATTTTCTTTAATACGGAACGTATCAATGTGCCCATTGTACTTTAAATTAACCTCTGGACACCATTTCTTAATTTAACAGTGATTTTACAACACTCTACTTGCAAAGTATTGGAACAACTTGTGAAAGTATTACAAAGAGATGTTCACTTTAGTTTTCTTATATCAAACGAATTACTTTCTCTTTTCTAATTTTCTAAACTAATTTAAATTAGAGGTAAATGCTCCTGGTATATATATTTCCGAATATTAATCAGCCAAACATCGACGGCATTTGGTTCCAACAAGACGGCGGAACTTGCTATACAGCGCTCTTAACAATCGATTTACATATTG
This sequence comes from Anastrepha obliqua, assembly GCF_027943255.1. Taxonomy (NCBI): domain Eukaryota; kingdom Metazoa; phylum Arthropoda; class Insecta; order Diptera; family Tephritidae; genus Anastrepha; species Anastrepha obliqua. Next base: position 53,976,103 of record NC_072897.1, on the reverse strand, counting down.
CAAGATTCAAGCCACCATTGAAGCGGCGGACATATGCCGGATACCATACTCAGAAAATAAATGCCATGAAATTATCAACCAGATTTTAATAAAAAAATTCATTCCAACAATATTTCCTTTTTGTATTGTCATTTTAAGTTCTCAACCTCTAAAAAAGCACCTGATATAATAAATTGCAGGGACAATTCAGGGTGTTCAAAAAGAAAAAAGCTTGAAATTACACAAGTTGTTATTATATTGAATATATTGCTAAAATGTCTCCTTTCATAATAGTAGTCCAAAGAATTCACTATTGACATTAAGCTTTCGATTCTTTTGTTTTTGGGAATTATGTATGTAAGCAATACATCACTCAATTTTTAATTCCCGGAACATGCCTTAAGGCCGCAATAAAATATTTGTGCAACTATGCTCGAAACCAGTAAGTAAATAGAGCCTACTAATAATTATACTAGACTTATTTCTTTAACTTATTTGATCACCAAAGTTCAAATATTATTTTGAACATTTGACCAAACGATATTCACAAGAAGTTTAGTAACACACAACATTTACAACACACACATTAAATTACATCTACAGTCATATTCAGAAACGGGTAAGGTCTTTTGTTGTACATATGTATGTGAATTTAAAACAACCTCATTAGATGTTCAATTTGAGTTATGATGATTTGAGCGACATATTTTGTTATTTTTTGCAAACGTTTGTAAGAAGCAGCTGTTATTTGAATAACGTTCAATGAAATGAAAATAAGCCGAATATCATTAGTTAAACAAATTTAGCTCGTATCAGAAACAGTTAAGAAATGCAAATACATACAAAAAACGGAATGGTAAATTTAAAACCATACAGTTAATTTATCATATACTTAAACAAATAATTCCAATTACGAAAACAAATTTTAGTAAAATCATGGACAGTAGGTAAAATTCAAAACAAAAGCAAATTTAGTAATAGAAAATCTTCTGACAAAAGCTTTAATGTATAGTGGTAATTACTATGTACATATTATTTATATATACATATATATATATTAATGAATATAAATCTTCGTATCATCGGGTAAATTCTAGCACATAATTGTTGAGCTAAGTAATCCGTAATGAATAATTGTAAATTTAAATAAAAATAGTATAGAAATTTATATTATGAACATTCGCTCATAGGCTAACCGTTCAAAACCACAAATTCGTTTGTCAACACATTGAAATAATTTTAATTTCTTTGTTAATATTTTGTATAGCCAATTCGTTTAGTTGCTAAAGCAGCGGTTCAAAAGGATATATCTTTTCCAACTCGAGAAATTGAAATGTATAAAAGAAAGGAGAAAGAAAATAAAAAAGAACTCACAAAATCATACCTTAAATAACTGGACTCCTATTACGGCAAACATGAATTGCAGAAGGCAAGTCACTAAGACAATATTTCCAATTGTCTTGACAGCCACTATTACACATTGAACTACATGCTATAATAATATAATATTATAAAAACAAAATGAAAATAATATGCTTTAGTTCATATTCACTTTTTCCATAGTTATATGAACATATATACATACATATGTACTTTATTTATGAAATAGGTAATATATTCTTAATGCTTGGTTCTTATTGATACACGATATAGAGATTACATAAGTGGCGCCATTCGAATATCGCTACTTTGTTGTTCGCGAATTTTACAATTGACTGACGACATTACAGAAAATAAACAAATCTTTCTGTCCTGGTGTTGCATTGTATCATTCTTAACTTTCCACTCATTTTCTCTTGTTCTTTTTCTTCCTTTTGCTTGCTTATTTTCTGTACTGACGTCTCGGCGCTTGGGATGGCGCAATCTTGTATTCTACAATATTATTTTTGTTATTAATATATTCTTATGTTTTCTTAAGCTATGCATACATGAATAGTATACAGTACATGGAATTGTAAATACATTTAAGTATGTACATACATAATTTATATAATACTAATGGCAGTTTAGATCCAATAATCTTAGTGTATATTAATCGGGGAAAATGCACTTGTGTGTAGATATACTGTAAATAAAACCGTGTCACTAGCTTAACAAAATAGTTAGAATAAGTGGTTTTATTCTCAAATCTTATTTTGTTATTTAAAAAAAACTATTTCAGGTCTATGGAAGACATATTTAGTGTATTTTCTTCAACTCTAACTCAAAACTTCGGCGAAAATAAGTACGTGGCGATAAAGCCAATGTACATACATATGTATGTATTTAAAAATCTGAAGGCACTTTAAACGAATAGGGAGGGGTATCTAACTCAATAAGTCACTATTTATTTCAGATCCAGTTCCGTAAATATTTAATACAAATCCATTTGAGGCAGTTATAAATGAGAAAAATATAATAGGGTTAGAAAATGTATGGATTTATGCGTAATCTTTAAAGAAAACACTATTAAATAACGGCGTGGAGAAAAGTAGAGAGGCAGCCAATGTCTCTTTAAGGTATTGGCCAGGCCTTTAACTATATCGAAACTAGTTGAGCGATACAAGTCATCTCACGGAACTTGTTTTACTCCTAGTATCAGGTTATAAAGTAGTACTCAAAAATAGGTAATTTTGGATAATTTTGCTATTATCAGATAACGTCTGCCATCAGGTCAGTTCAGGTGCGCGCCTATTGTAGAAACCAAAAATTTTAATTTATATTTATTTAACTTTAGATTGCTTTTCTAATTTGTTCTCATGAGATTAACACTCTACTATAAGAACAAATCTTTGTTTGATAAAGGAAAGGATGGGCAAGGGCAACGTTAACCGGAGATTTTCTGGCATTGACTTGGATTTAAAGATACCTTTCAGACACTAATTTTACCCAGAGGCATACAGTTGCATGTATTTTCGTAAATGCAGTATTGAAGTTGTTCTGCACAATTGACTCTTGAAATTCAGTTTCCGAAGCTAAGGATGATGATTACCAATTTCTTCAAAATCGCTGAGAGCCGGTTAACGGTTTGATATTGGCCAAACCTTTTGAATTTTTTGCGCCGTACCTGACACTACTTATATTAAAATACTTTTGATTAAAATGGTTACTTCCACATGACTTTTTTCCTATCGTCAATCATTCAGCGCAAGTATAATACTCCGTTTACGAATAAATCCGAAATCTCTTTCAATGCTGGAGGTGTGAAGCATTTTGGAGAATAATTAGCTCACTGGCGAACTCGCTGGTAACTGAAATAAAAACAGCGGCGTTACTTTTTAATAACTTCCGAAAAACAAAAATGCGCATTTATTTTTCGCTGGAGGAAAGTGATAAACGACATAAAGATAGAGAAAACAGGATAGTTGTGTAGCCTTGACTTCATTTTTCAGCAAAATGACGCTACGATTCATTCTTCTATTGAGGAAAACGAGTTTTTAGGCAAAAAAAGTATTACAGTTCACGGCTGGCCCGCTAAGACTTAAAGAGAGATCTAAACTAACAGGCGACAATTTAATACAGTCAACGACGTAAAAGAAGCTATTAAAGGGGTCCTGGTTTACAATACTTGTACAGGCAAGTTGGCTTGAGAAGGACGAGCAATCGAATGAATCGGATTTGGTTCATGCCTTAGATCGTGCCATAGCTTCTACTGCAGCTTTCCGCATTGTTCGATCCATTGAGAGAAGACGCCGTTACGATGAAGTTATTTTATTTTCGTTGTTCCATTAAACGTTTGTTAGGTGCAAGGGCGTTCACTTCGACCTCCATGCAATAGAGAGAGAGAAGGAGAGAGAGGGAGAGAGAGAGAGAGAGAGATAAACTCCGGAAAAGGCATATCTTATAAACTTTCTGACAGGGCTTCCGGATTTTAAGTCCACGGCAGGTAAACAAAGGCATCGTAGATACGTGTGCAATACTTCACCGACATCGAGGAGCGGTATTGATGCATATGCACTTATTCAAGCAGCGAATCAAGGCGAATCACCGTTTGTTTCATCCAGTGTTCACTATTATGGTATGCTTATATGACACTCAGAACTAGGTATTCTCAGGCAAAAGAACCCATCAATTTCCTTTTTTATGAAGACAAAAAGCGTTAATATGAAAGTGATTGACGACGTTTCGTCTCAGGCATTTCAAGGGTGGTATGTTGGGACGTTTATTAGTGCTAACTGATTAATACAGGTCGATATTGCCACATAGCGCGAAACTTTTAGCAACTAACTTAAAAGTTGCGCTCGACGATTTACGACTATTCAGAAGATAAAATAATTCTTTCATTTTTAGTAGTTTCAACCACGGATTTACGTAATGGCGTAATAAGGAAAGAAGTGACAAGGAAGAAGCGTTTCAAATGCATTGGCTTATAAGTAGGGGAAACTGCCGTACAACCAGACAGTGATGAGTCATCCGAAACATTGTATTGTCTCTTCGATTACGAGGATTCCGAGCAACCTGTTGAAAGATAAGAAGACAGCGCGTTTTTCTGCATCTACGTAGTCTTCTCTAGGATTAAGATATGGTTTCAAGAAACGATGTATGGAGAGATAGATATCTGAGCTTTAATATCCAGCATCTAGGTTCTATCATGCCAATTTATTCGTAAGCACATTAAAGAAAAAACACGGTAACTTTACTATAGACAATATTTATGTATGCAAGTCTTGTTTTTGGCAAGTATTGCTTGTGTAAGTAAATAAAACTTCCATAAGAATCACAAGGTGTCAGAAAATTTAAATTTACTGCTATGAAAAATAGTTTTCCTTCATTCCTAAAGTGCATTTCATATTTAGTACTGCTTGTGACTGTATCATACATCTAATCTAAATGTACAGTACCATATATTCGTACAAACGCACTGTTAATTTTAGTTTTAATAACTTTTCAACTACGTTTACCTCATATTGTTTGTCAAACTAACGGAAATTTAGAATGCAAGTTTCGTTGTTAATGTTGCATTTTAAATATTTACTAAATATAAGAACATGTTCATATAAATGTATTAACTTAATTTTTAATACAAACATATTTACACAACTTTTAATAATTAATTGGTCGCCCATTTTTAATAATAACTTCAAGAAACACGTTTTGGCACTAAATTTTGCGGCAAATTACGGTCCAAATCTTCCCAAGCTTCCTTACCGGCCAATTTGCGCTTTAGTACAGTCTTATACCATATTGGTCTTCTTGCGCCTTTTGTCCATACATTTTGACGCCTAGAAACTTCAATTTTGCATGCAATATAAATTTCCGTGACAAGCAATATGAGTTAGAAGTTGTTGTTAGCAATATATTGAGAAAAGAGAGAGAAGATAATAAAGCTAAATTTAAGAGTGCGTTTATACCAATATAAGTCACTGGAGTTGAAAATGCTGACAACCATATTCTTGGGCGCAAAATTGTTCTTTGCTTTAATCAAGTAGTCCCTTGCAATACTCAGAACTTATATATTCTTTAAATATAATATTATTTTTCTTGAAAGTCTATTCTATCATACAGCTTTATAGATATTCGTTTAAAATATGTAAGTATAAATAGTGGTATAATGTATGTATGCCCATATTCTAATTGTCCCAAATGTGAAGGCAGATAATACGTTAGGATTTTTTCTAGGAAAAAAATTCGTTTACGATGTTTTAAGCAAACCTTACATACGGACACTTTTTCATACAAATATCTTAAAACAACTAAGAGAAAGTAAACGAAAATCGAATAACAAAATTGGAACTTCTTTTCCTTACCTTAAGTCCCTTGGCACGATTAATGGCACGCAGAGGCCTTAGAACGCGAAGTACTCGTAATATTTTCACGAACGAAATCGCATTCGAACTGAAAAGATTAAAAAAAGAAAGAATAACTCATGTGATTACAGATTCTTTCCACTACTTGTGATATATATAAAGATAAGAAGCATAAAAAAGATTTATGAAAAATCTTAGGATGGAAAGGAAAATGGTACTTGCATAAAGGTATGTATGTATGTAACAGTGGCAACAGTGGTTGCAGAGCAGCAGAGAGGCAACGGAACAATTATCGCGAACCCTCAGCCATGTCAAGCAAACTATTTTCGTAGCAGTCAGTAAGTCGTCGCGCCGCGGAACAGTCGAGCCATAAAGGGAACTGAACTTATTTAATAAAATTCGCACTAAAGTCTGTACTGTATTAAAACCCATTTTAGTTTTAGTTCATAAAAGTTACATACAAAATATACCAACACAAATATCTTCAATAAATAATTATTTGTTACATATGGGGGCTCGTCCCAAACAACAAAAATAAACGCGTGTGATTTCCATTATATATCTATAAATTCGGGTGATTTAAAATTTGATTGAACAAAATACGTTGCGATAAATTAATAAAAGTGCATAATCTGAACAAATCTGCGGTAAATTAGCAAAAGTGCATAAATAAAGTGTTGTGTGTGTGTGGCAACTAAGTGGCGTATGTGATTTTAAGTAGAAGGTCATAAAAATACCCTAGGTACAAGATAAGTGTGAATCGTGCCCTTGAAGTTGTCCACATAAAAATAACAGTAGTTGCGGCGCGAAACTAGCGAAATATATAACATATAGACATAACAGTAGTTGCGGCGCGAAAATAGCGAAATATATAACACATAAACATAACAGTGGTTGCGGCGCGAAAATGACGTCGGTCGCAAAACTATTCTTAGAGACAACTCAAATAACCGAGTACGACGAGTTAAAAACGACATTAATAGAAGAATTCGCGAAAGAATACAATAGTGCGGAAGTGCATAAGAAACTGTCGGAACGCGTAAAAAGGAACACAGAGTCGTTTCACGAGTATTTGTTACCCATGCGTAAAATTGCCTCACTAAGTGATATTGAGGAAACGTCTATCGTTCGATACGTTGTCGATGGTTTGCGTATAAAAAGTGAAAACAAACATCTCCTGTACAGGTGTAAAACATATAAATCGCTACAAGAAGAATACGAAATGTTTGAACATTTTATTAAAGACGAAAGATCGTACGACGGGGAGCGCGTAAATAAGATCGGCAAACCTCAAGTCGCGGACAAAAAGTCACCTATAGAAAAAAAAGAACACTGTTTCAATTGCGGATCCCCAAGTCATAAACGAAGGGACTGTCGTTCTGAGACAAAGTGCTTTAAGTGTAACAAATTCGGACATACGTCCAAGGAGTGCGAAAACAGGTCAAAATTTGTTAATGTCGTGATTGAAAAAGAACGCGTAAAAGACGTTTCGGTGAACGGTGTCCGAATAAATGCGCTCATAGATACGGGATCAGATGTTACGATAATGTCAAAAACAACTTTCGAAAAATTGAATAGCGTCGATCTGCAAAAAAGTGATACTACGTTGTTCGGTCTCGGTAATGTAAAAACTAAACACGTTGGACGTTTTGTAGGCGAAATATGCGTCGATGATTTATGCACAGCCCAAACGACGATGGTGGTGCCAAATGGCACTATTCAATACGACATGTTGTTAGGCTGGGACTTAGTTAAAAAGTTTCGTTTTGAGTCCGGTACTGACGGATATTCGTTTATATCCTTGCGGTCGCAACAAAACATAAAAGAGCCGCCGAACGCGAACATTTACAACATAGTTGAGTCATCTAAAGAGATAATGGTGCCGTCGCGATTTGAAAAGCAAGTGCGAGAAATGATAACGGATTACAAGCCTGCAGCTGTAACGAAGGAAAGCATCATATCTCTGAGTATTGTTCCGGATACTACAATGAAACCATTCCATCATTCACCGAGCCGGTTACCTCATCATGAACAAAAAGCTGTAAGTACACAGGTTGATGAATGGTTACAACAAGGAATAGTGCGGAAATCCTCGTCGAACTTTGCCAGCCGAATCGTAGTAGTAAGAAATAAAGACGGCAGCAGAAGGATCTGTATCGACTATAGAAACCTGAATTCGATGGTGTTGAAAGATCGGTTCCCGGTGCCGGTTATTGACGATGTACTAGAAAAATTGCAGAAAGCAAAGTTTTTTACAGTTATGGATCTGGAAAATGGGTTTTTTCATGTCAAAATAGATGAAGAAAGTAAAAAATATACGGCGTTCATCACCAAAGAAGGTTTATTCGAATTCAATGGAGCGCCTTTTGGGTTCTGCAACTCGCCTGCAGTTTTCAGCCGTTACGTAAATCACATCTTCCAAGACTTGATTAACAAAGATATCATGGATTTGTATATCGACGACATAATCATCTACGCGTCGACGACAGAAGAATGTTTAAACAAAATGAAAATGGTCTTAGAAACAGCAGCGAGGTGGAGTTTAAATATCAAGTGGAAGAAGTGCAGTTTCTTACAGTCAAGGATAGACTTTCTTGGCCACACAGCTGAGAATGGAAGAATCTCACCAGGAGAAGAAAAGACTAGAGCCGTAAAAAGGTTTCCTACGCCGCAAAATATAAAGGCAGTCCAGTCATTTCTTGGATTGACGGATTGGATTGAGTCGAAGAAATGAAAGCTGTACAAGAACTGAAGGAAGCGCTTATACAAGAACCAGTGCTACACATTTTTTGTCGACACGCGAACACAGAACTGCATACTGACGCATCAAAAGACGGATTTGGAGCCACGTTACTGCAGCAATTCGAAAATCAACTACATCCGGTGTTTTTCTGGAGTAAAAAGACGTCGCCGAGGGAATCCGCTCAACATAGCTACATTCTTGAAGTTAAAGCAGCGTATCTAGCATTAAAAAAGTTTCGACACTATTTACTGGGGACGAAATTCAAGCTTGTTACGGACTGTGCAGCGTTTAAGCAGACCCTTAAGAAAAAAGATGTGCCCCGTGAAGTTGCACAGTGGGTGCTCTATTTCCAAGAATTTGACTACGAAGCTGAACATCGAAGTGCAGACAAGATGAAACATGTTGATTGTTTAAGCCGATACCCACAGCAAGTTCTCATAATTGCTTCAGAAGTCACAGCTCGCATGCGCGCTGCTCAACAACGGGATAGGCATTTCAAAGCAGTTCACGAAATCTTGAAAACCAAACCATATGAAAATTTCAAAACTAAAGGCGATATAATATACAAAGTATTAGACGGTCTGGAGTTATTAGCAGTCCCGAAATCGATGGAAACCGAAGTTAACAGAAACGCGCACGAACCAGGACATTTTGCCACGCAGAAGACAATGCACGCGATCAAACAGTTTTACTGGATACCACATCTGGAGAGCAAGGTTATACAGTTCATCAACAATTGCGTCAAGTGCATCCTGTACAACAAGAAGCTGGGAAAAAAAGAAGGTTTCCTTAATTGCATTGATAAAGGTGACCTGCCGTTGCATACGATCCACATCGATCACCTCGGTCCAATGGATGCGACTTCAAAAAGTTACCGATATATTTTTGCTGTAGTCGACGAGTTCACTAAGTTTGTGTGGCTATACCCCACAAAGTCAACAAGCTGCGAGGAGGTTATCCAGAAGCTGAGCGAGTGGTCAATGATCTTCGGCAATCCGACACGCATCATAAGTGATAGAGGTGCTGCATTCACATCTAACAATTTTAGCGAGTTTGTTACAAAGAACAACATAAACCACGTTTTGACCACCACGGGCATCCCAAGAGGCAATGGACAAGTAGAAGGGGTCAACAGGGCGATCTTATCTATTATTTCGAAGCTCTCGGCAGCCGATCCTGCCAAATGCTTCAAGTTTGTACCTGAAGTTCAAAAAATAATAAACTCTTCTTTTCACAGCTCGACAAAGGCGTCGCCATTCGAAATTATGTTTGGCATCAAAATGAAAGTCGATCTTGAGAGCCAGATTCTAGATGCTTTACGAGATGAATTGGTTGACAACTTGGATATCGACAGACAGCGTATTCGTGATGACGCGAGGGCACAAATTCTGAAGACTCAAGCTACTTACAAGCGAAATTTTGACAAGGGCAGAAAAGCGGAAATAGGCTACACGGTTGGCGATCTAGTGGCGATCAAACGCATTCAGTTTGTGGCTGGTAAAAAATTGGCCAGCGAATATCTGGGTCCATATGAAATCGTCAAAGTCAAACGCAATGGTCGATACGACGTACGCAAGGCAGCCAATGTAGAGGGTCCCAACAACACGTCTACCAGCTGTGACAACATGAGGCTCTGGAAGTACGCCGAATGCAACGAAGAGCTCCTGTCATCCGAGGCGGATGACGATGATCAGGACGGCCGAATGTAACAGTGGCAACAGTGGTTGCAGAGCAGCAGAGAGGCAACGGAACAATTGTCGCGAACCCTCAGCCATGTCAAGCAAACTATTTTCGTAGCAGTCAGTAAGTCGTCGCGCCGCGGAACAGTCGAGCCATAAAGGGAACTGAACTTATTTAATAAAATTCGCACTAAAGTCTGTACTGTATTAAAACCCATTTTAGTTTTAGTTCATAAAAGTTACATACAAAATATACCAACACAAATATCTTCAATAAATAATTATTTGTTACATGTATGTATGTAGTACACAATCAAAATTAATTTTATCTTTTTATAATTCAGACCATCCACCATATATGCATAAGAGATCACGCAATATATGATACAAAACTTGCCTCTCTATGAGCTTGACTCAGAATTTAGGGTATACAGAAGGTGGCACCAGAGAATGAACATCGACGATATAGACACCACACTGAGTTTTGCATAACTCAAAAATTCAAAACACCATATAAAATACTAAATATATGATAAAATGGTGAAAATTAATCCATGGCGGCTATTCATTACATATGTACATAACATAGCACATAACAGTTCTGCTCTAAAACCACACATATGTACATATGTAGATGTGTATGTAAATACCAGAGAGCGGCAAAATAGACTTGACAATTGTTTTACGAAAATCGACACTCTGTGAAAAGTGTTCATCGCGCGCTCAGGCCTCTGGTTCATGTTCAACGATGAAGCCTATTTTTGGCTTAATGGCTAAGTCAATAAGCGAAATTTCCGCATTGGGCTGAAGAACAACCCTAAACCATTGAAGATAACCATTTGGTGCGACCTATGAGCTGGAGGAATCATCGGCCCATATTTCTTGAAAGACGAAGCTGGCGCCAATATAACAGTGAATGGCGAACTCTATCGCGCTATGATAAACGACTTTTTGATGCCGGAAAATGAAGCCTGTGATCTTCACAACATTTGGTTCCTACAAGACGGCGACTTCCCATACGGCCCGTTTTACTGCGACGTCATTTAGGTGAGCAATTTATCTCTCGTCTCGGACCAGTGCCTCATTAAGTTGGTCTCCTTGCCGCAAGGATGAGGCTTAAGTGTTGGTTTAACCCCCATATCATGGACCACTACGAATTAAAGGGAAGCTCCCTATCGGTGTTGGCTAGCCATCTATCCGCTGAACGGCGGTGACCCTTCAATCACCATGCGGAGATTACCGTACCGATGATCCCACTGTTACTCCTTAGCCTAGTTTCCTTCCCTGCTCCCCTAATTCAGGGTTTCACGCGTCACCGTGCCCAATGTATGGTTTGCAGCCAGGGGTATCCGGCTATATTCTAACGGCACCCTCCTGAAACTGGGTCACCTCAGGAGGCAGAAACACCATACCATGGTAGAGGGGATTACCATGGTCGACGTTTCCCTTTTCTTCCCCTAAAAAACTTAGTCCGCCACACTCGCCACGTCGACCAGCGCGGATGCTTATGAAATATATAATGTATAAAAAAACCTAGCCTCGGAAAACCAAGGCACAATAAAACCATGACCCAATCCCTCGGGAAGGTCTTTCCATAAAAAAGACCATTTATACAAGCGCAGTGAAGCCTGTGGCTAAGCCGGGACCTAGCTCACGCACCGTCCCTACAGGGACTGCCTCTACGGCAACAAGGCCTCTTGCTGACCACCATAGTAACAATCCCAACCCTGTCATAAGACAAGTTGGGGACGACACTCCATCCACGTATAGTGTCAGCAGTAGACCCCCCTCGAAACACAACTCTTGGGAAGCAAGATCTACCCTGTCAAAAAACAAGCGGATCTTGTGGTCCCTGTCCCTCCAAGTGACACGGGAACTCCGGGAGGAGAAACACCCACAGCAACGTCGGCAACACCACATGGTTCAGCCAATGGTTCCTGGTGCCTGCCCTTCTGACACTATCACTGCCCCGGGTAGCACCCACCCCCGGAAGAAAATAAGTGCCCTCAGAAAGTTACTATCGTACTAGGGATCCGCCTTCAGGATCCTGGAGAGGTGGTGAGTACATTTTTGAGTACATTTTGTGCAACAATCTTCATATAATATTAGTAATATAGGTATAATAATACCCCTACTTTTGTAACTACTACTAGAAGGGAAGTGCTACACAACACTTGTGTCAATGAACAAGGGGCGCAAATTTTACAAGACTGGAGAGTGCCTAAAGACAACTCCTTCTCAGATCATAGGTACCTAATGTACAATATTTCATTACCAACCAAGCGGCGAAAGCCGGTCATAAGCCGCAGACGGACAAAATGGGGGGTGTTTGAAACCACACTGGCCAGCAATCTCGCTGGCGCGACATACCAAATTGACTCGGAGCTACAGTTCGACTCAGCGGTTGATGAGCTGACCTCAGCATTTCAACAAGCTGCGAAAGCACCATGTCTTCAGAGAACAAGAAGAGGCAAACCGAAACCTCCATGATGGTCCACTGATATTGCAGACCTTAGAAAGGAGTGCAGAACTATGTATGATATAACGAAGCGAGCAGAACTAACTCGTGGGATAGATACAAGGAATGCCAACGTAGATTCAAGTGTGCCATAAGGGCAGCAAAAACAGCGTCTTGGAGAGACTTCTGTCAAAATATAAAAAGGGTTTCGGAGACTCGTAGACTCCGGAAAGTTTTATTAATGAGCCCAAGCAATCTGAGCTACCTCATAAAAGAGAACGACAATTGGACAACTAGCAGTGCAGAAACACTAGAATTACTAATGTAGATACACTTTCCAGGTTGTCTCTGCAACGAGAATCCCCCAACAGATTTCAAACCATAGGATAACGTAAAATTTGCCATTGGCAACTTCAAACCTTACAAATCGCCCGGGCGAGACAGAATCATCCCTACTGATCTGAACCATACCTAATCTTCGAGGCGGCGACACGACTCAATTATATCCGCCAAAAATGGGCAGAATTAAAAGTGGTATTCATTCCCAAAGGAAGAAAAACCACATATACGAAACCGTAGGACTTCAAGCTGATCATCCTTTCTGTTAAAAGCCCTAGAACGGTTGCTAGATATGCATATCTAAGGAAAAATTAACAACAAGCTATCACCGGCTCAACATGCATACAGCAAAGGCAAATCAGCACTCGCGCTAGTTGACACGGTTGAGAAATCACTTCACTATAAGGAATACACCCTCGCTGGTGCCTCCAATAATATATATCCGGAAGCTATTACAACGTCGCTAACAGAAATAGGAGTAAACAGTGTACTAGTCTCGCTCTATAAACGCTAATGCTAACTGGGCGAACGATAAGCGCCAATCTGGGTGACACATCCACTAAGAACTTCCCGATCAGGGGCCCGCCCCAAGGTGGGGTAATCACTCCTGTGAAACTTAAACTGTCAATAATCTTCTTCAAGAACTTGAAAAAATTGGAGGGAAAATAATATCATTTGCCGATGACATTGTTATAGTAATCTCGGGGAAACACCTTCGGAAAAAACGGAAATGATACTATTTAACAGGAAACATAAAACTGGAACACCTGATCCTTCCAACGTAAAGGAGGCCCTCCTCTTCCTCTGCTACCAGCAGCTGGTACCCCATCAAATACTTTCAGAGCCGGAGCGTTTGTATCCATTCGGACGACATGACCCAGCCAACGTAGCCACTGAATCTTTATTCGCTGCGCTATATATACGTCATCGTAAATCTCATACAGCTCATCGTTCCATCGCTTGCAATATTCGCCGTTGCCAACGTGCAAAGGTCCAAACATCTTACGCATAATCTTTTTCTCAAACACTCCAAGCGTCGCTTCATCGGATGTTGTCATCGCCCACGCTTCTTCGCCATACGTTAAGACGGACATTATGAGAGCCTTGTAGAGTGTTAGTTTTGTTCGCCGAGAGAGGACTTTACTACCCATTTGCCTACTTAGTCCAAAGTAGCACTTGTTGGCAGGAGAGACTCTACGTTGGATTTCAACGCTGACATTATTATAGGTGTTAATGCTGGTTCCTAAATATACGAAATCTTTTACAACCTCGAAATTATAACTGTCAACAGTGACGTCGGCGCCGATACGCGAGTGCGCCGACTGTTTGTTTGAAGGCAGGAGGTACTTCGTTTTGTCCTCGTTCACTCCTTTCTGTACTGTCTGATGCAACTTTGAAGTCGACGTGAAGATGGTGTGTGCTGATTCTCCTTTCTTGAGTACTTTCCAAGATTTGGCGTATTGTGAATGTCTGGTCGATGTTAGAGCTTCCACGTCTAAAGCCACACTGATAAGGTCCAATCAGTTGGTTGACGGTGGGCTTCAGCCTTTCACACAATACGCTCTCTAGAACCTTATAGGCGATGTTAAGAAGACTAATCCCGCGATAATTGGCACAGATTGCCGGATCACCCCTCTTATGGATTGGGCAGAGCACACTTAAATTCCAATCGGCAGGCATACTTTCCTCCGAGCAAAGATTGCGGTATCGGGATCTGCACATTCTCTGTCACATGCGCATCTATCACTATTTAACAGGTTTGAAATGTGTTCCCTTCCTAATTTAAGTATGCTCAGGATGTCAGTCACCAGATCGCCGTCTTTGTTCTAACACGAAAACGCCCCGGTTTTAAAACCTTCTGTAAGCCGCCGAACTTTGTAGTAGATTTTTCGGGCGTTGTTCCAACTGGCCAGTATCTCAAGCTCCTCACACTCACGTATTTCGGCATCTCGTTTCTTCTTCAAGATAATATGTCTCTCTACCTTCTTTAGCTCTCTGTAGCGAACGCACATGGCTCGCGTTGCGCCCGATCGCAGCGTGGCTCTATAGGCGGCATCCTTTCTTTCTGCGGCAGCACGGAATCCGATTTCTTTTTCGGTGGTGGTACGTAGATAACGAAAAATGTTGCATCATTGTTCGTGGATCCCGGTTTGTTGGGCAGTACTCTCTGGGAGCAGGAGTCAGAGTCGAGAGGCGAATCTTCTGACTGTCTGTTGTGATCGCAGCTGTTCGATTTTGAACATTCTTTGCGTAAGTAGATGCACGTCTTTTGCTGCACAGAGGCGTGTGCGCAGTTTAGCAGCAACAAGGTAGTGATCCGAGTCGATGTTGGGTCCTAGGATCGTACGTATATCAAATACAGGAGACAGTCAGGTGGCGTGGTGTATCTTCTTATGCTGGAATCTGGTGTTGCAGACTACCATATTTCGGGCCCCGGCGAAGTCGATCACCCTCTGTTCGTTACCGGATGTTTCGTTGTGCAGGCTGAATTTTTCGGCTGTGGAACCAAAAATTCCCTCATTGCCCACCCTGGCGTTGAAGTCGCCAAGAACGATTTTTATGTCGTGGTAGGGGCAGCGTTCATAGGAACGTTCCAAGCGCTCAAAGAAGGAATCTTTGGTCATATCGTCCTTCTCTTCTGTCGGGGCGTGGGCGCATATTAGCGAGATGTTAAAAAAACGGGCTTTGATGCGGATTATTGCGAGACGTTCGTCCACCGGAGTGAGCGACAGTACTTGGCGCCGAAGTCTCTCTCCCACAACAAATCCAACACCGAATTTGAGCTCCTTTACTTGGCAGCTGTAGTAGACGTTACAAGGTCCTACCCTATTCTTGCCTTGTCCCGTCCATCGCATCTCTTGGATGGCAGTGATGTCAGCCTTTACTCTCACGAGGACATCGACCAGAGGCACCTTCCCTATTAAGGGACCGGACATTCCAGGTGCATGCCCTCAAATCGTATTCCTTAGTTCGTTTGCAGCGGTCGCCATCAGTATATTCTCTACTATGGTATTGTAATATGGTGGAATGCCCTTGAGAAGGGTGTGGACATCAAAAAACTTGACAAGGCTCAAAGACTATCTGTGATCTGTTCTCATAACTGGCGCCATGTCAACCACACCATCGAAAGCATTATACGCGACATTAAACTTCCTGTCGGTAGATCTTCAGGCAAAATATATCGCACGTAGTGCGGCAATAAGGCTGAACGCTCTAAGTAAGTGGTCAAATAAGAGCTACGGTCACGGCAAAATCCTGGCAGGCACTTCGGGGATTCCGGGATTAGTGGATTATGCTCTCCCCCCAACACTTGCCAGTACAACGTTCACGACCCTCCTATCCTCAAAGGAAGAGGGGGAACGAGACGATGTAAGATAGGGCGAGTCCATCCATGTAAACACAGATGGCTCAAAGCTTGAGGGCAGGGTGGGCGGAGGTGTATACTCCGAGCATCTAGAGATCTCTTTCGGTTTTCGGCTCCCCGACTACTGTAGTGTCTTTCAGGCGGAACTGATGGCAATAATGAAAGCCGCGACACTGGTACAATATGATGCGATATCTGGGAATGACATCTACATTTTCACTGACAGGCAGGCGGCGATAAAATCCCTCACCAAACAGTCGGCAACCTCCAAGGTAGCCATGAAATGCCGCACATTTCTTAATGAGATGGCTGAGTCATTAAGGATAATATGGGTTCCTGGCCATCGCGACATTGAGGATAACTGTTCAGCCGATGAACTAGCGAGGCTCGGCACTAAGTTGATCTGCAAAATCGCCCATCAACTGTGGCCGACTCTTAATGCTAAACGCACAGAATCTTTGCTATGCCAAAATAAGCACAGCCTTAGCACACTGATTTCAGTCATAACGGGACATTGTCTAATAGGTAGGCACGCCCAAAGGATGGGTGTGCAAGCACATGACTTCTGTAGAAGTTGTCTTGATGAGGAAGAGACAATCTTGCACCCTCTGTGCCATTGTCCTGCTCTTTCCAGACGAAGATTTGCTATTCTAGGCAGACCAATTTTTTAACGCATTGAAAGATCTGAGTTCTGCAGAAATAGGAGATATTCTAAAATAGTTTAAAAGCACACACTGGTTTTAGGAGAAATAGGGAAAGCTCCCCACGCGGCATCACAAGTGGGCTATGAGCCTGAGTGTGTCCCACAGGACAACCCACTTCAATCTAACCTAACCTAACATCGGACCAGTGGATTGGCCACCAATATCGTGTGATATCACATCTTTGAACTTTTATTTATTTGCTCTTTGGATAAATAAGCTTCGATTGAGGCATTGGAAGCCGACATTAAAGTTATTCACGAGATACAGACCGAAATTCTCCAGTGAGTCATTCAAAGCTAGTGTTTCCGGTTGGCCGAACTACGGCGCAGTTGCGGCCAACATTTGAAAGCGATTATCAAAAAAATGTCATGAATCGTTCTACACAAAAATAATGAAGATCACCCAATCAATTTGAATTTTCGTTGTTTTATTTCAATTTAAAATCCAATATCTCTAAATTGATAACCCTTTAATAGCTATACAAATATAATTTACATATAAGTATTTATTTATAATTTATATACTATATTTGTATTGTATATTAAAATAAGAAATGTCGATTCCGTAACAAACTTCAATAAAAAATTCAGCAATTGGATACCGATTTTTTTGCCCTAAATGCTATTTTATTTTTAAGAAATTAAATTGACGACAAACAAGTCATATTCTTCAAAACGTAGTTCATTCATTATCAATATTTATATATTATATAATATATGTTTTAAATTATTCGTATTTAATTTCTTTCTTTACGGGGATCAAATAGTACGTGGAAGAAAACTCTTTGGTTTGAGGATGCAAACTGTTATCTAAATTTTTCCAGAACTCAAATATATAAAAATATATTATTGAATTTCAAAATCACACGAAAGGCAGCAGCTATCACCAAACGCTTTTGGAGTCATAAATTATTATTTTGCAATCGCTTATTCATAGGTATATCCCAGTAAGTCTACTGTAGTATAATAAAATTAATACTATACAATTACAATGCACATACTCGTATTGTTTCGTTAGTGTCAGAATAGCGACTGATTTTATGAGAGTAAGAATACGTAGGCTGAGTCTACTGCTCGTACGAGTAAAAGCCAGTACAGATTCGATGAAGTTCTTGTGGCTGTGGCGAAAAGAACCGCCTCTTAGAATATGTGTGCCGCCCATCATATGTGGTGATGACGAGTTATTCACAAATTCAGGCGCGTTAGCTCCATAATGGTCGGCTTCCTGGTTAGCGTCTATTCACCAGGTTAGGTGCCGCTGTTAACTGACCGGTACGCACTGCGTATGTGTATTGGACGCATAAGTAGTAGTCGGCGTTGCTCCGGGCGATCTCCGGTTCGTCCGCGTTTTCCGGGGCCGGTAACGCGAAAAACAGGCCTCAGGAAACTGGGATAAGTGCATTTTCTCCGTTCCTGTTTATTTCACCCCGCCCCCTACACACTATGCGCTGGTTAAAACAAACTATGAAAAACAAAATGAGAAATGAAAACAAACAGTGGCAGTAACATTTATGGAGTAATTATGAGTAGCAGCACTGATGGCTTGGACATGGATTCCAGAAGAACGCCCATTTTGAGTGGATCCAGCGATCCATGGTACAAGCGAATCATATTGATTTGTACGACACCCCCAGAGGTCGCACACTCGTGGCCGCTGATCCTTTTAAACGTGCACCAAAGGTAGGAAAGTTGGCTACGAAGGTGCTCAGCGTGGCCGCTGATACTTTTAAACGTGCGCGAAAGGTAGGAAAGTTGGCTACGAAGGTGCTCAGGTGCCAAGAGCGAAATAATCGTCTCCTGCATTGCAAGACAGTGAAGAGGAAACCGTTCACGTACGTTCGTTGCACGTACTGGAAATATGGCACACATTTGCATCCTTAGTCAGAAAAATGATGCCCTGAAAATGTTTGGGGATAAAGTTGCGGGATAAGAAAGACGGCAAAAGGTGAGATCCTGCTGGAGCTTAAAAAAGAGCAAATGACAAACACAAGCGAGTATCAGAAGAAGATAAGCAAGGTGATAGGTGACCAGGCGCAAATAAAAGTCTTAACCCATGAGACACTGAAGAAGATATAGGCAAGACGATATGAGCACAAGTGAACGAGCTAAACCTATTTAGTGAAAGCGCAATCAAAAATGTTAGACCGGCGTATGCAAGCACACAAACAGCGGTGATAAGTCTGGGTGTGTAAGATTGTGGGCGATAGAAGCCAGAGCTGTATTAAATGCGGCGAGAAGGGCCACCAAGCTAAGACTTGCAAGAAAAAGAAACACAAGCCACCAGATTGGAATCAAAAAATGTCCTCTTTACAAAGCAGCGTTTATAAAAGCCAAGAAATAAGATGGAGCAGATCAAGATCTCTTAAAAAAAAGAGTATTTGAGGAAAAAGTGAATATGGTGATGGTCAATGCCCAATATAAAAACTTTGTGGAAGAAATACTTTCCAGGACAATTTAGCTGATAGAGAATATTTCGTATGAGAAAAAATTAGTGGTACCTGCTTCTATAGCTGCTACGCACCGCCGAAGTTGGCGCAAGGCCAATTGGAAAAGTTCCTTGATGAGCTTGTGAAAGAGTACGCGATACAACGCCAAACGTAACTACAGGTGACTTCAATGCGTGTGCCCTGGAATGGGGTAGCAGATGTACCAATAAAAGATATGATGATCTGATTAAGGCGTTTTCCAACGCAGATGACATTGCGCTGACGATAGTTGCCAAAGAAATCTGAATCCAGAGCATCTGCAGCGAAGCAACGACGAAGGTCGAAGGATGACTGTCGGCAGCAAAGCTTCAGATAGTAGGACAGACAACGGAGGCAGTACTTATAACGAGGATGAAAGAGCTAGAAAGGGCCACGCTTAATATTGATAGGTACAATGTTACAAGGCAAACTGCGTTGAGGAGCACATTGAAAAAGCAAGTGGAAAGGCAGCCATGGTGACGGCAGCACTAACAAGGATTATGGCCAACATTGGTGGTCCCAGCCAGAGCAGGAGAGCGGTTCTGGCTAAAGTTAGCCAGTACTCACTTATGTATGCAGCACCCAAATGGGGAAAGGTCCTGATACAGAAATCCTACTCCAAGAAGATGGAAATAGTTTCGCAGGTAAGCACCATTCGCATTGCCTATGTCTTTAGAACGGTCTGATATGAAGCAATAAGTGTCATATCGCATTATTCCGCCGGACATAATGACTTGCGAACTCGGCAGAATATATGGAAAAGCCAAAAGTCTAAATATACAACTTACGGCTGACGAGTGCAAAGAAGAAAAGCAGAGAAGCATTGATGGATGGCTGGGACTTTAGGACAAAAGCCAGGTGGACACACAGACTTATCGGTTGCGTACAGACATGGGTTGAGCCAAGCCATGGTGAAACGGATTTCTAACTGACACAATTCGTGACGGCACATGGCTTCTTCAGAGAGTACCTTCATAGATTTGGTCATGATGACGCAATGGAGTGTTATTCTGCGGTTGTTGCAGTGAAAATGCCAAACACAGCTTCTTTTCTTGCCCAAGATATGTGTCCGAAAGGACGACTATAGAAACAATAGTTAAAGAAAGAGTTACGGCGGGCAATATAGTAAAGCACATGTTGCAATCGAAGTTAATGTGGACCAAAATTAAAGACTGGTCCGTGAATGCGCTACAAGAGCTGCGGAAAAAAGAATGTTAGCGCAGTACAGAAAGGAGACAACCAAACAATGGAGAGTAGATCAATGTTGAAGAGGTTTAGTACGTAGGTGTACTATTTCGCAGTCCAGTCCAGTAAGATAATATTGCCCGTGCGTGGTCCCAAATATGTAGTAAAAGCGAATTCCAACAAAGTCCTAATCCAGCTCAACTGGTCGCGTTAGTGAGAAACAGTGTTGAGCACAGACAACTACAATACTGTCAGTTTTCACATTTAGTGATATTACGAACCTTGCGCTCACTAATCGATGTGGTAAATTTTTACACAATCCGCGCCATAACCAGTACGACAATATGCTTACGGTCTGCCATTTTTGCACAGGAGCAGCGCCAATTGTCTCCAACCTCATTGGCTTCCGCTTGCCCTTCTGGAAGATGTGTACTTACTCGACTATCTCCAGTGCGTACGGTCAACTGGCTACTGTCATCGAGGTCGAGGCACATGATGAAGTTGTGTGCCATAACGAGGTGGAAACTGGGGGTTCGCCGGTATCATGTACAGAAACTTTGAGCCTTGCACCCACTTTTATTATCCAATCGGAAGAGCGCTATTCCCTTGGCTACAATGAAGTATTCAAAACTATGAGCAAAAAAATCGGAGAGCTACGAAACATGATGGAGGGGCAAAGGCATATTAATAAGCAACTGAAGAGCATGCTACCAGACATATGTAAGCAATTCAAGACAATTGAGATCTGAGACATTGCATCAATCAGCACCAAAACAGTGGGTACTAAAGCCACAGAAACAACAGCACCGGCCGTTGTGAATGATAAAGGGAAAAGAGGTAGGTCGCTAACTAAGAGAGATAAAACTCCCAAACCAATCTCAGAACCAATAAAAAAACGTTCGCGAATTTTTTCCTCAACCACTCAATTAATTATGAAAGTAATTTGTTATTGACTGTGGAGCAACTTCTACCTGCCCGTCTTTCATGTTTAAAATCGTGGATACGCCATTTCCCAAACAGAAACGCCATGTGTTCTTAAACACCATGTTAACCCAATTTGACTTCGTTACAGAAGATCAAATGCTAAGGGCTGAAAGCAATTTAACAGACGCAAAAGCCTGGACCGGACGAAGGGCCAAATAAATGCTTGAAACTAGGATTGATCATAGAACAAAGCAAAGTGTTTAGCATCTTGTTTCGATGTACCTCAGGAGAATAATACGCAGTTACTGTAATTTTCGGACTCTGTTGTACAGTACATAAAGGGACGAAAAGAAGTCGAAATAACGGTGGTGCTCCGCAGGGCGAGGTTTCATGTTTTGTTCTTCATGTTAGGATTCCAGATAATTGGCTTCGTCGACGACATTGCGGTTGTGGTGACGGCTACAAAAGTGGGCGATATTCGCAACAACGCGACCCATGCAGTCGTGACCATCCAATTCTGGCTCACACAAAATAACTTAGAATTAGAGCAATAAAAGATGAAAGCTGTACTTTTATCTTGCCGAAACAAACCAGAAGAGGTCACTTCGGAATTCACAGGAATTCGGAACTTCAACATATCGATTTCGGTCGATATGGAAATAATGATAAAAAATACTGTCTTTCAGAGCACACCTCGGGCACTCCAACGAAAAAGTTTCCAACATTACGGCAGCGCTGTACGAGGACCAAAAGAAAACTGCAGTTAACTAATGCCACGAAAAACTCAATTTTGTATGATACAACTATTTGGGCAAACAAGGTGCAACAGGTAGCAGTGGAAGCTGTTCAAATAGCGAGATCGCAGAGACCTGTAAGTTCGTCTACACGTGCGGGGTTACAAAATAACAACTATTTGGGCAAACAAGGTGCAACAGGTAGCAGTGGAAGCTGTTCAAATAGCGAGATCGCAGAGACCTGTAAGTTCGTCTACACGTGCGGGGTTAGAAAATAACTGTATCGATGAGCGGCAAGCAGGGTGGGATAACTCTACTAAAGGGCGTTAGATGCACAAATGCATTCCCAACCTAAAGCTTTGGCTAACGAGACCTTATGGAGAAGTGGAGCCAAATCTGGTGAATACGGTGGATGCTCCAACAATTCGAGCTTTAATTCATGGATTATAGCCATTGTTATAATGCTTTTATGCATTGTCCTAAAGAAAAATAATTTTTTTCTTTTGCAAACTAGGTCTTTTTTTTAATTTTTTCCTTCAGCTGATAATGTTACAATAATATTCAGAAGTTATTGTTTTAGTAGCTTGCAAGTTTCGGAGCCGAAGAACCAGGTTCACACCACTCTTTAGCCTCCTGTTTTAATTTAGGATAATAGTGATAAGCCCAAATTCTTCTATAGTTATGAATTAAAGTACAAAATCCACTTAAGCCCTTCAAAAGCGCTCTAAAGGTTGCCTAGAAAGTCACATTCGAACGCCTTTTTGTTCAATTGCTAGCGAATGCGACACCTATTGTCCACACAGCTTTCTGAAACCCAACACTTTAGTATTACTTTCACTGCACCATAAGATGCCTAGGGCTTCTCCTAAATCTCTTTCAGTCTCTTGAGGATTTTCCAATACGAGCAACCCATCTTTCTACTGTAGTAATTGATGGCGAAAAGTCCTTCTTACCCTCAACATTGTAGAATAATACGCGCGGAATGGAAAAAAGCTTAACTCACTAAACTAGCATGTGACGGTACGCCACAAGGTGACGTGCTATCGCCACTTCCCTGGTTACTCGCAGCGAATCACCTATTAACGGAATTGAAGGCAACTAAACTAATAGCATATGCAGATGACATAACCATAGTATTGGCAGGCAAATGCCTATATACCGTGAGCGACATAATGAATAATTCACTCTCAACAGTGCATCAATGGGCAACTCAGACAGTACTGGAGATAAATGCCGATAAAACGGATATGATACTTTTTAATAGAAGGTACAAGATGCCGAATTGGTACCGCCCGAAGCTAAGCGCAAGTACCAAGAAGCTAACGCAAAGTACCTTGGACTAGTTTTGGATAGCAAACTATGATGGAAGCGCAATATATTGGAGAAGAAGAAACGAACTATATGCATGTAAAAGAATGCTGGGGGTTACAAGGGTTCTATCTCCTTCAATAATGTATTGGTGCTACTCAGCTGTAGTAAAGCAATTATTACTCTAGGGTGTTCTGGGGTGGTGGACTGCAATAAGAAAAACGACACACAAAAAAACACCTAGGGAAAGTATTCAACATCTTGGAGCACTCTGCACTACAGGGGCAATTAAAACTACTGCTACGGCTGCACTTGAAAAAATACTCAACCTACCACCGATTGACATTTTGGCAGAAGGTCTAGCAGCTGGATCTACCGCAAGACTTAACGCAACGGGTGAATTTACCTGTAAAATATTCGACCATAGCTCAACAGGTATGAGTTATCGGACCAATACGGATTATACAACTCCGAAATACAATTGGATGAAGAGATTCCGAACAACATTAGTAGAAGAGGGGTGGAAAAGAAGTATGAAATCTAGCCGCAATACGCTTAATATATTTATTGATGGCTCGAAAATGATGGTTGGAGTAGGTGCAGGGATTTATTGCGCAGGGCTAGACATCAAGCGGCCAATTAAGCTCCCTGACCACTGCAATATTTTTCAAGCCATATGAAAGGCTGCAGAAATAGCACTAGCAAAGACAACAAGCAATTCCAACATAAATATATACCTTGACAGTCAAGCGGCAATAAAGGCAATTTTATTGAAATTTTATATAAAAATGTTCTTAGGATCAGGGAAGCCATTGAGACAGACAGTTGCACATCTATTGGGTAGCCGCACATAAGGGCATTGTAGGAAACGAAATTGTAGATGAGATTGCCAAAGGCGCTGTTTACATAAAATTCGAACAAGAAAACGACATACTGAAACCTTTAAAAACAGTATACAATTGTAAAACCGCGAAAATCATGTGTACACAGAATGTAAATAAATATGCCAGTTTCGTACTAGCCCTATCTAGAAAGGACAGCAGAACTATCGTAGGTATACTGATAGGCCACAATTTTGCAATGAACTAGAAAAGAGGGAAACTCTAGAACACCTTCTATGTTCTTGTCCTGCATTAGCTAGAACCCGAATGAAATGTTTAGAAGCTCTACAATATGAGAGGTTAGAATGCCTCCCGTGGTTAGAGCTTACATAGATTCGCAAAAGCCGCAGGCTTATTACAAGAAGCCTACTACAAGGAAACTTAAGGGTCAAGCTACATCTGGTACCGCTAAGAACCAATAGGTCTATGTAATGGCTTTCAGCCATCCAGATCAACCTAACCTAACCTTTTGTTTTTATCCTAAGCAAGGGCTTGGTTATTTCTTATACGGGTAAGGACCCCACTTTCGTTAAAACGGCCAGGAAGGAGGTGATTGACCTCATCCTAGCCTCTTCTTCTCTGAATCATCGCTCATGTCTTTTCCGATCTTAGATACATTCAATTTTGCCTAAATGAAAGCAAACCTTCTAGATCCTCCTACAGAAACCTTAGGAACATAGGTTAGAAATCTGCACGATCTTCTTCCGCAAGCACCGCAAGGAAATTTAGATCTGTCGGAAGAATCGATAGAGGAAATGGTGGAGACATTCACCTCAGCGTCTAACAGGGCCCTCGAGAACTCTTGTCCACTAAGACCACACCCAAAAGAGATAAAGCCCCCTTGGAGGACAACCGAACTCTCTGAAATTCAGGCTTCGTGTAGACGGCTATTTAATAGAGCCAAAAGAATAAAGCCTCCCTCGGGATGGGAACTATACAAAGTAGGATTCGGAATCTACAAGTCCGAAATTAGGAAAGCGAAGTGAGACTCATGGAAGAGATTTTGCGAAGGTGTGGAAGACTGTCACAAGTCCTCGAGGTACAGATGCATTCTGTCGATGGGTTCCACACCCATGGGGTACCTGAGGGATGAAACAGGGTGCTGGACTATGAGCAACGAGGGGTCGCTCAAGTTGCTTCTCGACGCCCATTTTCCGGCAAACCCAAAATCGAGCAGTATCAGCTGTTTGCTGAATAAGCGCCTCCTTGCTTGGGCGATTGACTCTTTCAAGCCCTTAAAGTCACCTGGGCCCGATGGCATTATACATGCTCAACTGCAGAGACCTGCGCAGCTGCATAGATAAGAGCTACATACCCAGATCTTAGAGGGCTGTGAGAGTTTTTTCATTCCCAAGGCAGGTAACATTTTACATGTATCCCCTAAGAAATTCAGACCAATTAGCTTCCCTTATTTCTTGCTAAAATCATTTGAGAGGCTGATTGATCTGCAACTAATGTGTGTAATTCCTCAGGAGCGTTTATCGTATGCTCAATATGCCTATTGTAAAGGCAGATCGGTAGAGTTTGCCTTGCATTTTATTGTTGAAGATATCACGGTGTCGATCTCTCAGAAAGAGTTCACGGTGGGCGCCTTCCTTAACATTGAAGGGGCTTTTAACAATGCCCTCCCGGAGGCAATCACTAGGTCTCTGGATAAAATAAGGGTCGAAATTGACCTTATTAGGCTAATACATAAATTGCTTAGCGATAGAACGATCGCAGCAGAGTGGGGCGTCGCTTCTCTTCGCCGGCAGGTGAGCAGAGGCACGCCGCAAGAAGGTGTTCTCTTGCCCCTTCTCTGGGTTTTTGTGCTCAACGACTTACTAGAGGAGCTAGAGAGAAGAGACTGCAAGGTTATTGCTAACGCGGATGACATGGCATTTATTGTCAGAGGAAAGTTTTTAGATACTCTGATGGACCTGATGCAGGGTTATCTGAATCTAGTTATGAAATGGACCACTCCTATTCTAGCTATCAACAGTATGACAAATGTGGTACCCGTGGACATTGCAAGAAAAACTGCTGCCACACGCACCGCAATCAGATTGAGGTGTTCGAGCTATATGCCAGATTTAAGTTACGGACGCTCTAGCATTCTTAACAGCTTTGAGTTCATCTCCTGCTGGCTCATTGTACACCCTCGCTAGGTCCGAGCGGAACATTTTCGATTCATATTCTTTCCAGGAAAAAGTGGGCGGGTGCAACATTTAGAGGCAGGGCATGGCAAACAAGTGTACGGATAGCTTGAAGTTGGACGGAAGGTTTGGTGGGGGAGTATTCTGCGAAAAACTCCCATCAAGCTCAAACTTAGGCTTCCGGACCATTTTACTGTTTTCCAAGCGGAAGTAGCCGGAATTAAAGAAGGAGTGGATTGGTTGCTTGCTTCTTTAGTTACTGTAAAGTATGTAAATATCTACTCCGATAGCGAAGCGACAGGTAGTGATTTGGGCTCGTTGTTTGTAATATCTAAATTAGTCAGGGAATGCCGGACTTCTCTCTCGATTGCATCGGAATATTGCGATATAATCTTATTTGGGTTCCCGGCATAAAGAGGAATTACTGGGCTGATGAGCTGGCTTGACAGGGGACCCTGGAGACGGTTTCATCGCAAAATAATAGGATTGGGGTTCCCTTGAGAAACTGCGGTCTGCTACTGGAAATATAGGCCTCGTGTCAACTCAACGAGCCCTGGGCTATTGCGCAAACGTGCAAAGTCACGAGATTCTTCTGGCCACGGGTAGATCGGGGACGCTTGAGCGAACTTCTAAAGCTAACAAAGCCCCAGCAATCCAATTTGGTAGGTATCCTCACCGGACACTGTCGGTTAGGTGTCCATGCGGTGAGGCTTAGGATTGCTTCAAACCCTTTCTGCAGAAGCTGTCTGGAGGACGAGGTGTAATCATCTCAGCTGCCCTGCCTTTGTTGGGCTAAGGTTTAGACGTCTGGGCTCTCATTTTTTCCCAGTACCAAGGGATGTTGCGGGTTTAAATATCACGCATCTGGTGAAATTCATCAGTAGCTTGATGCGGTTAATACAAACATAAATTGCCATCCATCTCTCATCCAAGCCCCTTCTTCCCTTTTTCCACCTCTATAGTTCCTCCTCCTCTCCTTTTTCCTTCACCTCGCCCTGTATCGTATCACAACGGACAAATTTTAAATTTTTGTCCAAG
Source organism: Anastrepha obliqua (assembly GCF_027943255.1). Classification (NCBI taxonomy): domain Eukaryota; kingdom Metazoa; phylum Arthropoda; class Insecta; order Diptera; family Tephritidae; genus Anastrepha; species Anastrepha obliqua. The sequence goes on along the minus strand of NC_072897.1, from coordinate 53,948,442 downwards.
TGTCCCCTTCGCAAGGGCAGCCATTTAACCTAACCTAACACCATTCTCTTATCCTCATGCTCGCGCTTCCGGTCTGCAAAAGAAAAACTCCATAGAGTCTTTGGGGAACCAAACTTTAACTGGCCTCAGAAGCCAACTTGCGAGCTACCAATACGCCTATGAAAAAAAAAACAACGGCACTCCTCGAGAGTCGAAATAATGTACTTACAAAACCACAATACCCTCATAGGCGCCAAATCAGCAGCATGTACAGGGGGATGGTCGCATTGCAGCCAAGCATAAAAAGATCCAGAATCCTCGCATTCTAAAATGTTCTAGAACACAAAAAACATGGGGCACCCACTTCATGCCTCAACATGAATGAAGTTCGTGCGGTTTTTTTCGAAATTTGAAACTTTATTGACGTAAAATGGTTACAAATTTAATATTCAAAGTATTGTCCATCGCTTACTACTACTTTTTCCCATCTTTCTGACAATTCACGGATTCCGCCGTATAGTCCAGACCTTGCGCCATCCGATTACTATCTCTTCCGATCGATGCAACATGGCCTGGCTGACCAGCACTTCCGTAATTACGATGAAGTCAAAAAATGGATCGATTCGTGGATTGCGGCAAAACCGACCGAATTTTTCACAAAGGGAATCCGTGAATTGTCAGAAAGATGGGAAAAAGTAGTAGTAAGCGATGGACAATACTTTGAATATTAAATTTGTAACCATTTTACGTCAATAAAGTTTCAAATTTCGAAAAAAAACCGCACGAACTTATTCATAGTCCTATTATGTATATCATGTTATGTATTATAACATGTCTTCAGAAAACTTAACTGATGAGAAAAACTCATTTTAGCATCCGTCCGGAAAGCCTAACGCGCATATACACGTATACATACATATGTATATTATATTAACAATGAGTTTTGACATAGAAAATAAATTAAATTTTTCGATTTCAATAGCAAAAAATAGCACTCTTTATTTATCTTTGACTTCTTTTTTGTACTGATTCATATTTATTCACAGCATTTAAAGGGAAAAACAACAACGAAAGCAACTAAAACAAATAACACAGTACAAGTATTTCGACACTCTCAATAAACTGGTTTTACATTTTGCTTTTTCAAGAATGTGAGAGAATGTTCGAGAATTTCAATGGAAACACTTGCAAAGCAGCTTAACGAGGAGTGTGGTATTGTTGTTTCTCATGAAGCAGTGCGTCAAATCATACTGCACCACAAATATTCATCGGGATCAGCACGCAAGAAACCATTGCTGCCTGCACGGAATGTATAAAAACGCTTGTAAAGGGTGATTAAGTTTCAAAGGCCGGTGTTGATTTTGAATAAAATACAATTTTTTTAGGAAATTATTGCCATATCTCTCTATTTTGATAATATTGGTATGACTCAATTACGTATGGAATAAAATATCGGCCAAATGGCCGCCGCGGCATCACACCTCCATCCGATGGTCCAAATTTGCAAAGACGTTGAGGCATAATTGAGGTTCTACGCCGTTAATGTGCCGAATTATCTCATCCTACAGCTCTTGAATTGTGGCTGGCTTATCGAAGTACACCCTTTCTTTCAAATAACCCCAAAGAAAGAAGTCCAACGGTGTCAAATCACATGATCTTGGCGGCCAATTGACATCGCCGCGACGTGAGATTATTCGACCATCAAAATTTTCGCGCAAAAGAGCCATTGTTTCGTTAGCTGTGTGACAAGTGGCACCATCCTGTTGAAACCACATATCGTCCACATCCATATCTTCCAATTCGGGCCATAAAAAGTTCGATATCATCTCACGATAGCGAACATTATTCATAGTAACTGCCTGACCGGCCTCACTTTGGGAAAAATACGGCCCATAAACCGCACCAAACCGTCACTCTTTGTGGGTGCATTGCTTTTTCGGCAATCACTCTTGGATTATCATTCGCCCAAATGCGGCAATTCTGCTTATTGACGAATCCACTGAGGTGAAAATGTGCCTCATCACTGAAGATGATTTTCTTCGAAAATTGGTCATTCACTGTTGCCATTTCCTTCAAGAGGCTTTAGTTCTTGAGTCAATTGCACCTTGTACGCGTGTAAATGCAAGCCTTTATGCATAATGTTCATCAATGACGATCGTGAGAGGTGCAATTATTGGGCGAGTTGAAGTGGACGGCCCTTCAACGCACTATCGCGAGCATCAGCAATATTTTCTGGTGTACGAGCTGTACGAGCATGCACTGGTGTTTTCACATCTCCTACAGACCCGGTTTGCTAAAACTTTTGCACAATTTTTCCGATTGTACGCACATTTGACGATTAAATTGACCGAAAAAATCACGAAGTGCGCTATATGCATAATAAGCCTGAATAACTTTCACGCGTTGCTCGATTGCGTATCTTTTCATGGTTCAAATTGAATTTATCTGTAATTGAAAAATGTCAAATGCAGAAACAAACTTGACGTTTAGGTGTGGTTCACATATAACATCGGCCTTTGAAATTTAACCATCCTTTATTGTGTTTTAAACCACATTTGCGAAGCAGACAATTATTGGGACGACGTTGTATTTTGCGACGAGACAATGATAATGACCGTTGCCAGTTTTACAAAGCCGAAATATAATGTCCACGTAAGTAAAGGAGTAGGAGACTTGGTGTTTATTGACGGCACAACAGTATTTAAATATGTATATTGAAAAAAATACCAGTCTAACGGTTAGACGCGATAGAAGTGAAACCTTCCGTAAAACAAACTGAGAGAGAATGAGACGAGCATTAGGAGCGGGATAATTATAGGTTCATTATAATATTGCTATAAAGTTCATATTTTATTTTCTTCATTTTATTATTATTTATCCTCAATGTTTTCAATTTCAACAAATAATACGAGTGGCTTATGATAGCTAAAATATGATACAAAAGCATTTCGTAATGTTTTTCGGCGTGCACGAAATTCACGTACACGTTCTGTTGAAGTCTTTGCGGTTTTTTTAGTTTTAGTTTTATTTTCTTTTTGTTTTTTTCTGTCGATATTCACGACACTTTTCTGCATTATTTTTCGGCATAATTGCGGTAAATATTTAAAAATGAAAATATTTACGAATAAAAAATACGGACGCAATACAGCACACGCGGTTGCTATTATGAGCGTCGTAACGCGTATAATACACAGACGTACTGACATACACGCAAACATTTGTAGGACGCTTGGTTTGAATTTTTTATACATATGTATGTATGCTATACTAAGGCCTAGCCTATGTACGTACATACATATTTGTGTTCTGAACTTCCAGCAAAAAAATGCTTATTAATATACACATATGCATCTACATACAACCGCACACACAGGCCACTCACTTTATTCCTGTAAATGCGTATGTCGTCCAAAGCTAAAATTCTATGCCTAGCGACTACAAGAACAAAATGCATTAATGCATCATCCTAGTTGCCATAGCGCTGAACAGTCGCGGCGGCGCCGAACAGTTTCAACTATTGTACTGTGCAACAAAAACTCATCATCAAAAAATTGATTTATAAATTCGAGCTCATAGTTCTAAGAGCAAGTACTTTCATTCATAAAACGAGCCGCCCATATGCTAATTTTCTCGACAATTCGAAAATAGTCAATATTGGAATATTTCGCGTAGAATTATTTGCCAATATTCAATTTTTGTCAAGTCGAGTGCCCGCGGCTCCGTAAATATGTTTGCACCCATATATGTATGTAAATATATGTTTCTAAATGCTCGACAACCGCAGCTGCCTGTTCAAGGTTACTGTACATTAGGCCGGGTCAATTTGTGGGAAGGCAAAAAAATCACCCATTGCTCTGTGAAAATCATATTCTAGGGATCAGAATAAGAAATTTTGCCGAAGGAACCATACGTCTAAAACGATTTCTGATGTCCCCCAATATGGGTCGAACTTTTTAGTTTCTTTTCTATAACTCACATTCATTCATTTACATATGTTCTGACTAAATAAATTTCTTAAGAGAAAAAATAGATAATATTATAAATAAATAAAAATAAAGAAAAAACATAGCCATTTAGCTGATTTTTTCATGTAAAGGCCAAAAATGGTGATATTTTGAAATTGGGGGACATCAGAATTCGTTTTAGAGGTATGGTTCCTTCGGCAAAGTTTCTTATTTTGATCCCTAGAATACAATTTTCATAGAGCAATGAGCGATTTTTAAATCGACCCGCCCTACTGTACATGCAATGCTGTGCCTATGAATGTGCGCTGTGCCTATGAATGCGCGCTGGATTTCTTGAGAAATTTTACCGTGTTTTGCTGTGGCGAGGCACATATGTACATACACACAACATATATACATATATCCGCATATATACATACATATATAAATTCACAAATTTAAATTTGCTTATGCCATCCTTCTGTGTGCCTGGTAATGAAGCATTTTCTATACATACATATATATACGTATATCTTTTTTCTTCTTCTTTTTGGTGTCGCTTTTTCGTTTCATCGAGTCTCAAATCACTCCCAACGATTCTAAAGAAGTTTTCACTTCAAAAACCTAGTTGGCTGTGCTAAAAATTTTGGGTTTATTACTGAGAATAAACCAAGTTTTAAATTTTACCAACATCACAATCCAAAGCATTAGGAGCACAATGTGCAGATATGGTTTCTCTACAATTGCGGTAAAGTTATAAATACACCAGCCCAGAGCCCCGACATCAACGTGACTGAAAATTTGTGAAAAAGCGCCTGCAAAATGTTGCTGAAGCTAATGGTTATCATACCAAATATTAAATTAATCAAAAAATTACGTAATATTATTAAATTATGTATTTAATACAAAAACAGTTTATTGGCGGTGTCGAAAATGCGTTATTTGATTTTGTTGCTTTAGTTGTTGTTTTCCCTAAGAATTTTAATTGCTTTTGTATTAATTCCATCTAAATTTATATATATATATATAATTGGCGCGTACACCCTTTTTGGGTATTTGGCCGAGCTCCTCCTCCTATTTGTGGTCTGCGTCTTGATGTTGTTCCACAAACGCAGGGACCTACAGTTTCAAGCCGACTCCGAACGGCAGCTATTTTGATGAGGAGCTTTTTCATGGCAGAAATGCACTCGGAGGTTTGCCATTGCCAGCCTAGGGGCGACCGCTATTAGAAAAATGTTTTTCTTAATTTTGGTGTTTCACCGATTCGAACTTACGTTCTCTCTGTGAATTCCGCATGGTATTCACGCACCAACCCATTCGGCTACGGCGGTCATCTAAATGCTGTGAATAAATATGAATCAGTACAAAAAAGAATTCAAAAATAAATAAAGAGGTATATTTTTTGTATTAAAATCGGAAAATTTAATTTATTTTCTATGTCACAACTCATTATGGGCATACTGTATATGTAAAAATGCATACAAACCTTCATTGAACGCAGAATGTAAACTTCTGCGCAAAATTGACATAGGGCTTATAAAAACGAATGCTTGCTGCCATTGTCTTCTAAATATTTGTACGAATTGTGTGAATTGTCAAAAATGAAGTGTATCTGCGAAGCCCTTTTCACCTCGCCCAACTCGACAGCGATGAAGTTCTTAATAGAGCGAATTACAGCGAATTCTATAGAAGTACATACATTGACTCTGCAAAGTTTTTATCTTCTCTAGGAAATCAAATTGGCGACATTTGAAAATGCATTTATTTGTTCCTTTGGTCCTCTAAATGCGTATGTCGTCCAAAGCTAAAATTCTATGACTAGAGACTACAAGAACAAAATGCATTCATAGGCGCAGCCGTAGCAGCCATGATTCAAGTTGCCATGGCGCTGAACAGTCTAAAATAGTCGCGGCGCCACTGAACAGTTACATATATTGTACAGCACAACAAAAACAAATTCATTGATAAGTTCGGGCTCATATTTCTATGAGCAAAATACTTTCATTTATAAAACGAGCCACCCATATGCCAATTTTTCTCAACGATGAAGAAAATTTACATGTAAGATTGAAGGAATCAAATCAAAATAGTCAATACTGAAATATTTCTTAAAGAAATATTTGCCAATATTTGGTGAATCGTGGATTTTTGTCATGTAGAACGATTGCGGCTCCGTATATATGTTTGCACCCCATTTGCAGAAATATGTCTTCTAAATGCTCGATAGCCCTAGCTCCTGTGCGTCAAGTGTGCGCATGAGCGTATATACATTAACCCTCCGATGTTCATATGGGTCTGGCCAGACCCATTCGATCTTTAAATGTATGTAGATCTTTTATTTTTAATATCTGAGGCTTCTTAGTCCATGACTTCCTAAAATGTAGTGTGCTAAACACAATGAAGTAGCAAAATTAAGATTTTTGCTATATTTGTTGTAAGAATAATAATTTTAAACTAATTTCGTTAATTAAGCTCACATGGGTCTGTGCAGACCCATATAAGCTTCTCATGTAAATTGGTTAACCGTTAGGTGTAAACAACTGAACTGTTAGCGGAAGCAACGGCAGAGATAATTTTTTAGTTGGCATTTGAAAATTAAAGTGAACACGTGTTTTTTAATTAGTGGGAAGTGTTTTTTTTAATAAAATGGAACAAGTAAATATGGATGAAGTTGATGTGATGACGTGTTTGCTTCGTAAGCTAAGTGCAGCAAATGTGAGTCCGGAAGAACGTCAGCGACTTCAGGCACAAATTGAAGAAATTATGGGACAGGAGTCCGATCCATTTGAAACAAGTGGCGACGTAGAAGATGATGAATATTTTCCAGATGAAAATGACTTCGGTGAAGCATCAGATATAGAATAGGAAATCGAGTTAGAGGCTGTTCTGGATGAAAACCATGATGATATTGAGGATTTGTATAGAGAAGCTATCGCCCTTCAGGCTTCAACCACAATGGAATCATGCAGCACATCTATTACCCAGGGCCTTATATACAGGTTGAAAGATGGTAAGATGTGGAATTCAAATCCTCCACCACCTGGAAGGCCTCGTTGTCACAATGTTACAACTTTTACTCGTAAAGGGCCACTACGAGGAGCGTCACCGAGTCATAAAGCTCTTTTCAAGCTATTGCTGTCTCCTGAAATCGTAAGTATCATTGTGCGGGAAACCAACAGAAAAGCCGTCGAAGCGTTTCGTCTATGGAATGAAAAGCATCCCAGTAATAAAAAGCGTTCTTGGGTAATGACTAACGAAGACGAAATGTATGCTTTTTTTGGGATGCTACTTATTGCTGGTGTATTCCACTCGAATTCTCAGCCAACGAAAGAATTGTGGGCCAGTTACAATATGTCAATTTATAAGGCCACTATGTTATTGAATCGGTTCAAGAGCTTAACTACTTGTGGTACTCGTGCTGAGAGGTTGAAGCAAAGCAAATCTGCTGCCCTGGACGATGTATGGCTCACGCTGATGGCCAATTTAGAGAAAGCATACACTCCGGATTGTCATGTAACCGTCGATGAACAGATATTTCCATATCGTGGGCGCACTCGATTCACCCAATATATTCCGAGTAAGTCGGCAAAATATGGCATTAAAGTGTGGTGGATTTGTGACTCTGTTTCAAACTACCCTTTGAAAGGTATAATTTATACCGGAAAACCACCAGGTGGCCAGCGAGAAACGAATCAAGGTGAATGGGTCGTCATGAAATTGATGGAAAATTATATGGACAGCGATAGGACTGTTTATGCTGACAATTTTTTTTCAACATACAACTTGGCAGAAATGTTGATGGATCGTAGAGTGGCTTTCGTCGGTACCGTAAGAAAAAATAAGACCTTCATTCCGCATGAATTGCTTAACCCAAAGAGTGATGTTAAAAGCACTTTATTTTGTTATCACAATAATAATATCGCTCTGTGCTCGTATATGGCAAAGTCGAAAAAGCCAGTAATTATGTTATCCACTGCCCATTACCGTCAAAGAACCGATCCATTGAAAGGATTCAAGCCAGATCAAATTTTGGACTACAATAAATTTAAAGCGGGGGTAGATACAATGGATCAAATGTTGACTGGCTATTCGTGCAAACGCTCGACAAACCGTTGGCCACTGGCAATGTTTTATAATATGATTGATATTGCCGGTTTGGCCTCATTCATCATCTATGACGAGCTGAATCCGGCAAAGCAGAGTGATAAGAGGCGCTCATTTATCATTGAATTGGCACGGCAGCTAGTTATCCCATATATGACGAAACGGGCGACTAACCCATTAGTATGGAGGTTTGCTCATATAAGACAAGCAATGAATCTTTTCAATATCAAGGTGAGTATGAATTATATACACACCTACATATATCTCCGCGTACAAAGATATGTGTATGCATGTATTCATATTTACTAATTTAAAATAAATTATTTCGCTACTTTTAGGTACCGGAATCTTGTCCATCGACATCAGATGCAGCACAGCAACAATCATATGCTCAAGTTGCTTCAACATGGTCATCGTGCTACCATTGTGCTGCTTCTTCTTTGAAAAAGCGACGTAAAACTCGTTATAACTGCAGCAAATGTAATCGTCCCATATGTCTTTATGAACATTCCATGCAACTATATAGTTGTAAACCCAATTGCTCTTCGTAATTAATACTAATCCGTTCAAATAAATAAATAAAATTATTTTTAAAACCGTATTTCTTACATTATTTGTATGGGTCTGGGCAGACCCTTATGATGCACTTACCGCATCATAAGGCACCGAACATCGGAGGGTTAAAATGCAGAACACAGCAACAAGTAGCTTATAAAAAAGTTCTGTCCCTGTACATTTCGATACTAGGAGAAATTTTCGAAACAATTATTTTATGTTCTGTGATTAAGGTGAATACATATTTAATTAGTATGTTACTTTACGTATGTAGCTCTTTAATTGATAAAAAGTGCATAAAAACATATGTAAATATCTACAAGGTTAGAAACTTACTCTGAAATTAGAATACGGCTTATTTGAAGGTTACTGTACTATACATAGGTACATTCAGCCATCGGCTGAAGCCCACAGTGTCAAATACTTAATATTGAAGCTTCTGTGAGCTTTGTAGCGCTGTTTCAACATAAAAAGCACCGAAGCCGCAAATTGTTGAACTAATATTTTTCAGTTAATATGTATTTTTTATTTTTAAAATTTATTACATACTTTTCCTGTTGAACATTAAAATTCACATATCGAATAATAATGTACTAAAAAGATTTTTAAGTAAATTATGAAGCAATTTTGTTAACGCTTCATAATTCATAATAATTAATGTGCGCTGGATTTCTTGAGAAGTTTTTGCCAATCCCAATATTTTGCTGAGGTAAGTGCACACAGCCACATACATCCCTACTAATATTATAAACGTGAATGTAAGTTTGTTTGTTACGCTTTCACGCCAAAACTACTTAACCGATTATTATGAAACTTTGTACACATGTTTTTGAAGGTATTAGAAGTAACATAGGATACTTCTTAATAAAAAAAAAAATATTTTTTTTGAATGATAAAAAGTGGTTTGTCAAAAAATTCAGCTGTTTGAAATTGTTATTGTTTTTTTATTAAACAGTTTTATTTAGCTTGCCCAGTTTATTTATTTGGTTGTTTGGGTAAAATTTAGTAATTGGAATTTTACCCTTTTCTTGATGACAGATTGATCTGATATTTGGTATTCTTCTGTCATTTTTATATAAAATATATAAAATTGTGATTTTTGAGGTTTGGTTTTATTTTTGTGGTTAGATGTCACTTGATTATTTTAAATCTTACCACTGATTTTAATTCTTACTCTGTTCTTCTTTAAAAATGCCTCGGAAACGGAAATTCGATCTATCCAAAAATTCGTCGCGGCTCCGTGCGGCAAAAGTTGCACGAAATCAAGAGTCTTCGATTCACTCAGAGCTGAGAAAACAACAACAAGCACAGCGACAAAGGATTTTGAGAGCAACTGAAACGCCTTTTCAAGCACAAGTTCACTCAGAAAGACAAGCTGAGCTGCAGGCAGCTAGAAGAGCAATAGAAACCCCAGAGCAATCGCAGGTGAGAAGAATTCATAATGCAGAGCACGCGCCGTAGAAATTTTATAAGTAAGGTATTGGATTTCAATATGATCCTTCAATTGAATATCATAATCATCCTTTTATTGTTATTGGCACAATGGATAAAAAATGTCAGTATTGCGATGCTTTCAAGTGGAAAGATGAAACTGCTGGAATGTGTTGTTTCAGTGGTCAAGTTTCACTTCCAGTACTTGGTGAACCAGAAGAGCCTTTAAAAACTTTATTGCTAAATGTTACAAATGAGTCAAAGCAATTCTTAAGCAAAATAAGAAAGTATAACTCTTGCTTTCAAATGACATCCTTTGGACTTGATAAAGTGATAAAAATGCCCGGTTTTTCACCAGCTTTTACTGTACAAGGGCAGATATATCATCAAATTGGATCACTATTTCCTGAAGAAAATGATCAGCATAAATTTATGCAAGTTTATTTTATGGGTGATGAACAAATGAAGTGAACCGTCGTTGCCAATATATTGAAGGAGTAGGAAGAGAAACGGTATTGAAAATTCAACAAATGTTACACAGTCACAATAATTTGAAGATCTTCAAAAGTGCAATAGACAACTGGCCTTCAGATAATTATAAAGTTGTCATTCATGCTGATCGAACTCCACGTGGTGAACATGAGAGGCGTTATAATGCGCCGATGGTCAATGAAGCTGCTGTTTTGGTCACTGGTGACCCGTGCTCTCCACGAGACATAGTGTTACGGGCACATGATGATACGCTACAGCGTGTTGCCGATACTCATAAATTTTATGATGCTTTGCAGTACCCATTAATTTTCAGTAAAGGTGAATCAGGATATCATTTTAATATTCCAGTCATTAATCCAACAACAAAACAGCCAATTTCAAATAAAAAAGTTTCCTGTATGGACTTCTATGCGTATTACATCATCATTCGAGAGAATGATTTCAATCTCCTTCTGCGTACAAGGTAACTTTTCCATCAATTCTTGGTAGACATGTATATTAAACGAACGTCTTCGTTACATTTCCCTAAACCAGAAAAAATTACGAGCTGAAAATTATATACATCTACAAGATGCGATTAGCGCAGATGATAATATTATATTAGACCTAACGACGTTGGCAAAATGGTTATTTTACCGTCGACTTTCGTGAACAGTCCCCGTTATTTGCAAGAGTACACTCAACACGCATTTACTTATGTACGAACTTACGGAAGGCCTGACCTCTTCGTAACTTTTACCTGTAATCCTTCGTGGCAGGATATAACTCAAGAGCTTGTGTCTGGACAAAAAACCACTGATCGACATGACATAGTTGCCCAAAAGAAACAGTTCACAGTGATGAGGGTTACCCGTTATATAGACGAACGGCGCTTGCTGATGGTGGTAAACAGGTTGACATTCGGACTCGCAGTGGCGAAATCAAGAGTTTTGATAATAGCTGGGTTGTGTCCTATTCGCCGATTTTGTGTAAGTTATTCAACGCCCACATTAATGTTGAAGTCTGCAATTCTGTGCGTGCGATTAAATATATTTGCAAGTATATCAATAAAGGAAGCGATCAGGCGATCTTCAATCTGCGTAATGAAGGTGTTGTACAGGCCCTCAATGAAGTACAAACTTATCAAGCAGGAAGATATGTCAGTAGCAATGAAGCAGCATGGGGGCTGCTTGGCTTTCCATTACATGGAAGACATCCCACTGTTATACATCTTGCAGTACACTTAGAAAACGGACAGCGTGTTTTTTTTGATGAAAATACCTTTCTAGATAGGATTTTATCTCCTCCTTAGACCACGCTGACTGCCTTTTTCCACCTTTGTCAGAATGATACTTTTGCAAGGACATTATTGTACTCTGAGGTTCCCCGTTATTATACATGGAACACCTCAAAAAAAAGAGTTTCATAGTCGTGTTCAAGGTACACCTGTTGAAAATCAACCTGGGATTAAAGCATCGGATGCTTTTGGTCGTGTCTATACTGTACATGTTACAAATTTCGAATGCTTTTGTCTGCGTATGTTATTGCATCATATTGGAGGTCCAACTAGCCTTACAGAACTTAAAATTGTCAATGGTCAGGAATGTCAAACATACAGAGAAGCATGTGAATCTCGGCGATTGTTAAAAAATGATAATCATTGGCACGAAACTATGGAGGAAGCGGTACACTGTCGATCACCAGATAAAATCAGGGAACTTTACGCTACGCTTTTATCTTCTTGCGGTCTTCCTAATCCTCAAACTCTTTGGGATAAGTACAAAGAATACATGGCCGAAGATATTTTACATCAACTGCAGCGAGTACATACAGATATGACTTTCAATGAAAATATCTAGAACGAAATGCTAATTATAACCGAAAATAAGGGTTTTACAATGGTTGGAAAAAAATTAAATGATTTTGGAATGCAGAGCCCTCGACGAAAAAATACAGATGACTTTAATAATGAAATTGCTCGAGAGCTAGATTATGATTTTATAGCACTGCAACATCAAGTAACAAAATTAGTCCCTCAATTAATTCCAGAGCAAAATCATGTTTTCCACCAAGTTTTACGTAAAATAGACTCCGGCAATGGTGGACTCTTCTTTCTCCACGCACCAGGAGGAACCGGAAAGACGTTCTTGCTTAACCTAAGTAAAGCTGTCTTCTAACGGAGCCTTCCTGTTATTAGGCCACCTCAGATTGTAACGGTGGCATTGCCGTAGTATGGAGCGCTGCCATGGTCGACAGGTTATTTCCCCTTATTCCTCTTTGCTCACCGCGCTTGGCGACATGCGCATCTCCCTGGGCGAGGCCGTACGAAGCATATGATGAACACAAACAAAAAAGAAAACTCGTATAGCGGCGGAAAACAGACGGAAAAAATGACGGGAAGGCAGACGAGCACATTTACAGCTTAAGACAGACAAACGGACACACATACTAAGCGACAGAACAAATAATTGGTCATCCATGACAAACTGGGAATTGGGTTCTTCGTTTGATGAATACCCGGCCTCTAGCCAGAAAACAGTTGAGGGTAAAGCTGTGGGTCACAGCACGCCAAAAACTATAAATGAAGCGACAACATCCGCTAAATCCATGGTGCAAAAGCGCGTAAATAAAGGCCCATCGAGGTGTAAGCCTTACCAGAGGTTTCTCACTATCCTTGGCAGGATTCGTAAGAGCGAAACCGAAGGTGAAGCTCATCCCAAGGATGAAGCTGACAAGGCAAGGTGCCAAAAGGTGGTGGACGAATACCTGGCATTTCAAACCGCCCAAAAGTCAGAAGCCAAAAACGAAACTGTCCGCATGACGAAAACAAGAGGGTAAACAAGATCTCAGATCAGGGTGCAGTTGTCTCTAAACCTATCAAGCAATTCAGTGAGGTAGCACGGGACCAACTTCAAATGGCACTGATAGACGAAACTTTCAACCGCGGCACACGTGGGCTCCACAATTGTTCGGAGATTGAGGCACGGCTGTCTTGCATAATCGTCGGCTATGACATGGCGAACCCGGAGGATCAATCATCAGGTTTCGACAACTGAGTGGCAAAATTCAGAGCAGCTGGGAGGGCTTGAAGCTCAAGCTCATTACAGCCAGCGAGATAACACGAAAGCCGAGGGCTCGCATCTGAATAGCAAACAAGGAGTTTGAAGCCAATCAGCTGATTCCTTACCATCAGACTCACAACCGCTCAGTGCCGATGAACGAGCGGAGGCTCCACATAAGCACAGCATGTTATTCCTTCTTCAAATCACAGAAGAGAGCATTGAAGAGAACCCGGAGCAGGATGAGGTCGACAGCAAGAATGAACTACTGACTGACATGCAGTCAAATGACGCCGAACCTGGGAAAACAAACCAATAGAAATGGTTTTAAAGGTTGTTTAAATTAACTTGCAGCATTCACAAACTGCACCTAACCTCCCGTAGGAGAACGTTGACATCATTAATCCAGGAACCCTGGGTGCAAAGACATGAGGTGAAGGGGTTATCGTAAAGAACTACAATCTGTACTATAAGCAATTTTAAGGTAATCCCAGATGATGTATTGTAGTCAAAAAACATTTAATCATATTTTTAATATTTTAATGTGACGGCTGTTGGTGAAGCAGTGAGCTCTTGGACTGCTACGGCAGAATAATCGCCAAAACTTCTGCTAGGTACGTATTTTCCGGGATGCGCCACCCACGAAAGTGGGAGATGAAATATTAGGCGGAGGCAATATAATCCACAGCATCTTGGGAATGAAATAATTACCAAGGAGCAAGTTGCATATGCAATCAAATCTTTCTCACCTTTTAACTCTACGGGGCTAAATGGGATCATTCCGAAGATGTTATAGGAAACTCTGGGCTGTACTCTACCATGGCTAGAGCAAATTTTTAAAGCATGTTTTAACTTAGGCCATATTCTACGAGTAGATAGTTCGAAACTAGTCAAGGTCGTATTCATACCAAAACTAGATAGGAGGGGTCATGAATCAGCGGAGGGCTTCACGCCAATCAGTCTTTCGTCTTTCTTCTTAAAAATCTTTTGGATATACACCTCAGAAGTTCTTTAGAGAGCTCTGTTATATCAACTGAACAGTATGCGTACCTTAAAGGCAAATCTACGGAGACAGCGCTTCACGAGGTAATCCTATATTAGGACTCTCTAGAAAACAACCATTATACCATGGCATTCTTGGATAAAGAGGGCGTCTTTAACAATGCTAGTGCAGATGCCATCCAACGGGATAGACTTAAAGGTGGAAAATTGCATTAGTGATTGGGTCACCTCTATGCTAGAAACCAGAGTCATCAAAGCTAATATGGGTAATATGAACATAATCACGAAGGTCCACAGGAGCACTCCACAGGGGGAAGTGCTATCTCCACTTCTATGGTTATGCGTTATTAGCAAAATCTTAATAAAACTTAATAGAGGTGGGGTAAAAGCGACGGCGTACGCTGTTGATGTGGTGCGAATGGTGTCAGGACTGTGCCCCAATACCATCAGTGGGATCATCCAAAGGGCGATAGGCGAGCTTGGGCCACAGGCTGTGGTCTGAGTTTAAGCCCGAGTGAAACAGAACTCATGCTTTTTACCACCAGATATAAGGTACCACCTTTTACCCTACCAAATATTAATGGACAAACTCTCTCACTATCACCCAGCGCAAAGTACTTAGGGGTAATTCTGAAATCCAAACTTAGCTGGAAATTAAACCTCGAAGAACGGGTAAGGAAAGCAGAAATTGCTTTATATGCCTGTAAACGTATGCTTGAAAGAAAATGGGGTATTCAACCTAAGTATACATTATGGCTTTATAAGGAGGTTATACGACCAAGTTTATCGAATGGTTCGATAGTTTGGTGGAAAGCTCTACGTATATTACAATACAAAACTACTCAGCAGAATACAAAGATCAACCTGTGCAATAACGCTTGGTGCAGTCAGATCATGTCCTAAGGAAGCTCTCAATGCACTGACACACGTTATTTCCGACAGACCTTTATATAAAGAAGATGGCAACCATGAGTGCATTTAGGTTAAATAAAGAGGGTCGCTGGAAAGAAAAAACGTATGATCATGCCAGTCTATTATTGCGACAAACTCAGTTAACCTCGGAGAGGACAGATTACATCGTTCCAACAGTACCTTTCAATAGGAATTTTGTCAGTCTCCTTCCATCAAAGGAGGAATGGAATAAGAGATTCTCACTAAGCAATTTCGACCTTGTCATGTCGGTCTCCTTGCCGCGGGGATGAGGCTTAAGTGGGGAGTTAACCCCATTCTATGGAGATTAACTTACCACGAACTAAGAGGGCAGCTCCACATAGGAATTGGGTATCCACTCAACCGCGGAACGGCGGAATTGGTGGCCACCCAAGTACTATGTGGAGAGTACCGTACCGACAACCTGGCAGGAGGTATAAAATGCATTTTTCTACAATGTGGAGGCTCAACAAGGATCTCTCTGCACGAGGTAACCCACTTCTGGGAAATCCACCCGTCGAGCAATCGACGGCTCGGGCATCGGATGTGCAGGCCCGAACCCCACATTCCCCTATGACCGGAACTGACACCCATGGTTCCGGAGGAAGCGAACTACTAGTGGTGAAACATGGCACATTGGCTATGCCAATGGAGAGCCGAGTGAGTGTGAGTGATACACCGCCGTCGAAACGATCTGAAGCAACTGAACAAGTTGTGGAGGATGTAGAGATGGCGGACAATCTCTCAGTAGACTCAGACGGATCTCTGGTACCGAGTAAGTCTTTGATAACGGTTAAACCTGGTGCGAATCAGGTAAGTACCGGTAAAAAGACCGAAGTTATTGGAGATTCGAACGCAGGTGTTGGTCTAACCGCAAGGCAGATCAAACGAAGGAGACAGAAGGCGAGGCAAGCCGAAGCACTAGCTAAGGCAAGGACTCAAGCTCCGTCAACTTCGACACCTGTAACGGAAACGGGAAAGCGTGGCAGAACAGAGGATTCCTCTGTAGCGCTGCGCTCTTCCGGAAACGAAACGGGGTCTGTGCCAACGACAGGGAAGAGGAGAAAGGCAAAGAAGAGGAAAGTCGAGAGACGGAATTCGGAAATGCCTGCATCCTCGACCCAATCCAAGGCAGACAAACCTTTGCCTGACAAGGCAGAGGCTAAGGGACCTCAAATGTCGAATGACACTCTTCCGTCAACGTCTGGCGAATCATTCGCGAGAATGGCAGCAAAGGCAATGACGGTGGAGATACATACCGACAAACAAGATGGTCTACTGTCCAAAGGGCAACAAGACTATCTTGACAGCTATCTTTGGAAAGCTATCGGTGAGTCGAAAGACGCGCCGACGTTCGAGGGGAAAAGCGTGGTGGACGGCATCGTAAAGGTGCACTGTTCCAATGCTTTTTCCCGAGAATGGCTAGAAAAAGCTATAGCAAAGATTCCAGCCTGCGAAAACAGCAAGTTTATTCTTGTTGAGGGTAGCAAAGAAAGGCTGGTACGAGCGAGTGTCTGGATTCCGGGTCCTTCCTGTAATTCAGCAGAACTCCTCAAACGCATCCGTGTTCAGAACAAGGATCTTGACACGACTCTCTGGAGAGTATACTCCTGCACCAGGCAGAAATCCGCTACCACTTCGGAGACGGGTTCCCACCTGGTAATGGGTATCGATCTTGGGTCCCTCAAGGTGCTTAAGTCGAAGTACGGTTGCCGTCCTCACCTACATCTGGGGCGGATCCAGTTCCGCGTCCAGGATAAGGTGGAGGACAAAGCGTAAATATACTCAGTCTCATGACTGAAGTAATATTTACACAGATTAATCAGCAGCATAGCAAAGCGTCTACGGCTCTCTTGTGCCGTAGGCATGCAAAACTGCAAACAAACCCACACATAATACTTATACAAGAACCATGGGTATGTCACAAGCGTATCTGTGGTCTAAGTGCTATGTCGTGGGGACAAATACTTCATTGTGAAGGGAATGTGAGACCGCGAGCATGTATTATCATGCCGAGGTTGATCGAACACACGATGTTAAAAGAGCTATGCTCTGGAGATATCGTTGCTGCAAAAATAAAGTACTGGAAAAGTGGGAACAGTGTCGAAGCTATCATAGTTTCGGCCTACCTACCCTATGACTCTGTACAGCCACCTCCTTCGAGGGAGCTAAGAGAAGTGGTCAAGTACGCAGAATCCAATAATCCGGGGCTAATAGTGGGCTGTGACGCAAATTCACAGAACATTGTGTGGGGAAGCAGCAAATGCAACCCCAGAGGTCTCAAGTTACTGGATTTTATCCTGTCATCCGATTTGGTCATTCAAAACACTGGTAACAAACCAACTTTTGTGACCAGAAGGAGACAAGAGGTGATTGATTTAACACTTACCAATAGGTCAGTTGGAAATCAAATCAACCGATGGCGAGTTTTGGAAGAGGACTCTCTTTCTGATCATCGTCTTATCGAATTCCGACTGGGAATTGACACAATATCAATACCTTCCGGTAGGAATCCTCGAAATGTGGACTGGGACAGGTATGGTGAGCTTGTAACAGAGCGATTACCAAACCTGAAAAAACTCAAATCAGCAGAAATGATTGAATATGCGACTAAGAAATTAGAAGGTACTTTAATCAATTGCTTCGAGGAACTGTGTCCACTCAGGCAAAGCAGACAGGGGAAAGCGGTTCCTTGGTGGAACCCTGAACTGTCGAAGCTTCGTGTACGGTCCAGGAAACTTCTTAATAAGGCCTTGAAGACCAAAACAGAAGAGGACTGGGCCAATCATCGACTTACACAGAGAGAATATAAGAAGAAAGTACGGCAAGCCAAACTTGAATCCTATAGAAATTTCTGCAGTAACGTCGAAGAAATGAGGGAAACAGCGAGACTTTGTAAGGTCCTTCATTTAGACCGCTCAGTAAGGCTGGATTCCATTCGAAAACCTGATGGTTCATACACCATTTCCAAATCGGAAACGTTTAATGCTTTACTCGAAACCCACTTTCCGGGTAGTAGAACTCTCTCTGAAGGTGAGAGTGGCATGAACAACAACGGTGGCAATGGTGGAACCTCTAGGTACAGCTGGTATATTGCTAGTCGGATAGTGACAAGGGAATCGATAAGGTTTTCCTTATCTTCCTTTGAAAACTTTAAGTCCCCTGGACCTGACGGAATATATCCAGCAATGCTTAAAAAAGGAGGAGACAGGCTGATTGAGGCCCTGAAAAGGATCTTTACAGCCTGTCTTGCATTTGGTTATATACCATCCCAATGGCGACGCGTAAGAGTAGTATTCATTCCGAAACCAGGAAAAGATGACTATTCCCTAGCAAAAAGTTTTAGACCAATCAGTTTGACATCGTTCATGTTGAAAAGTCTGGAACGAGTGGTGGAGAAACATATTCGAGTGGGGGTATTGCCGAGAAGTCCACTTAGTAGAAATCAACACGCTTACCAGAGTGGAAAATCATGTGAATCAGCCTTACACGATCTTGTTAGCAAGATTGAAGCTGGGCTGGAAGCTGACGAATACACAATGGGCGTGTTCGTGGACATTGAGGGGGCTTTTGATAATGCCACTTTCGGCTCGATATGTTCTTCTGCCGAACGACACGGAGTTAATCAAGCCATTATAAAATGGATATACTCCATGCTCTCTGAGAGGCTGTTAACCGCTGGTGGGAGCGATGACGAGCAAATCACAGTCAGGGCCAAGCAAGGATGTCCCCAAGGGGGTGTTCTTTCTCCGCTGCTGTGGTGCTTCGTCGTAGACTCCCTATTAGTGGAGATGCAGGAACTCGGCTTTCATGTCCAAGCATATGCGGACGACGTCTGTGCGCTAACATCGGATAAATCCTTAAGGAGGCTTTGCACGAAAGTGCAGAGGATTCTTGACAAAATCGATGATTGGTGCATGAGACAAGGTCTTTCCGTTAATCCGAACAAAACAACCATAGTCTTGTTTACGAGAAAACGGAAATTGGATGGACTCAGTCTTCCAACACTGAAAGGTGTGACACTTGGTCTTTCCAACGAAGTTAAATATCTAGGAGTAATTTTGGATAAGAAGCTGACTTAGGAGACACACGTTTCACTGAAGGTGAATCGTGCATTGAAGATTTTTCAGCAATGCCGTAGAGCCTTTGGCAAAACTTGGGGTCTGAAACCTGCTGTGGTCCTATGAATATACACGGCACTTATCAGACCAATCATCACTTACGCTTCTGTGGTCTGGTGGCGACGGAGCATGGTTAAGTCCACAATCCGGGAACTATACAGGCTGCAAAGAAGTGTATGTTTATGCATCACGGGTGCCATGAGTACAACCTCTGGAGATGCCCTAAATGCTATGCTCGATTTGCTCCCCCTGGATCTTAAGATACAACAGGAAGCAATAAAAGCAATGTGCAGACTCCATAAATATGGTCTCTGGCACGAAGATGGAACTTCGGGACACAGAGAAATCTTTAAGTTGCTGTCGGAGCAGTGTCCACTGTTTTTGGCACCTAAAGATGACCTGATACCCACATTTTCATTCGGAAGGAAATTTGATGTCAGATTTCCATTGCGTGAGCAATGGAGCAATCCAGGAGGCATGCAGGGAGGTTTGACGGATATTTTCTTTACCGATGGGTCCAAGACTGAAATAGGGTCTGGAGCCGGATGGTACTTAAACGATAGTAATAAGTATCACTATGCTATGGGGGGAATGGCAACTGTTTTCCAAACAGAAGTTTTTGCCATCCTAAAAGTAGCCGAATGGATAATCGAGAGGAGATGGAGCGGGAAACAGATTGGAGTCTTCAGTGACAGTCAGGCTGCATTGAAGGCCCTGGAGAACGCGAAGCAAACCTCAAAGATTGTTCAAGAATGTAAGAAGAAGCTTAATTCTGTCGCAAGACAAAACAGGCTTGTACTTATATGGGTTCCGGGACACTCCGGTGTTCAAGGAAACGAAATTGCCGACGAATTGGCCAACCGTGGATCAGCGGTGCCCCCACAGGGGCCAGAGCCAATAATCGGAATCAGTCCCGCAGGAATCAAGAACTGGATCAACGATTATGTAGGCAATCTACATAAAGAGCGATGGTCCGGTCTAGAACGCTGCAGAACTGCAAAGTGTTTTGTGACAAGTCCGAACAGAAAACTGTCAAACTTTCTACTAAAACTTAGAAGGAAAGACATTCGGTTGATGGTCGGCATCATTACAGGACACAACCCATGGGGTCAGCATATGACCACCATTGGAATCATCGAGGACCCGGTATGCCTGTCATGCTTGGAGGAGGCGGATAGCACTGAGCACTTTCTCTGTGAGTGTCCTGCCTTTGCTAGAGCGCGACTACGGGTATTGGGTTCCGATGTCATGGGAATGGGTAATATTCGTTCTCTAAAACTGGAGGATATTTACAGATTTGCCAAAGAATCTGGAAAATTCTCACAGGACTAACTATCTCTATCTCTGTCTCTATTCTTTCCTATCTCTTTCTCTGATACTTTTCTCCCTCCCTCCTTGACTATCTACCCCCTTTCCAGAGCTTTAAATACAATGGGCTTTTTAGCCTGAGTGTTTTAGGAGCCACCAAATCTCCTGGTGCTCCTTGGCTCGACCTTTTCAAATTCAAAGCAATTTCGACACTCCAGTCTATACAGACGGTTCTAAAATGGATTGTGGTGTTGGAGCTGATTTATATTTTCATAGACTTAAAATTGAAAAATCTATGCGTCACCCCAATGCCTGCAGTGTCTTCCAGGCGGAAGTACTTGCATTTAGGGAAGCTTGTAGGCTACTAATCGCAGATTTTTCTTTGAAGAGCAATATCGGTGTTCTTTCGGATAGCCAAGCAGCAATCCAGGCACTAGATTCAGCTCCAACAACCTCAATGGTGGGGAAACAAAGTAGGAGTAGCCTTTCCGCCTTGAGTGAAAACCATAAGGTTACCTTAATCTGGGTCCTGGGACATCGGAATATTAAAGGTAAAAAGGTTAAAAAGCAGAGAAACTGGCAGGAGGGGATCTGTCATGAATAATGCTCTTGCAGAATCGGTATTCGCACCATTAGGTGCAGTCAAGAATACAATTTATCGAACAAATGTCTGGTTTAGATGTCAACAACCTAATAAGGTTCATGAACCGCGTAGACTGCATATACGCATGCCGTAAATAACTGGTAAACAAGTTAGTAACGGGGATGTGGAAAGAAAATGGTGTCTGGGTGCTAGTTGCATTCGGGATGAATTGTTATAGTGACATAGACGTACACGCGCAAACATATTTTTTTAGTTCACACGCAAAAATTCATTACGCTGCACTTTTATAATTTTTATTTACAGTCCTAAACCTCGTACTGAGCAGATGGGCCATCTCTCAGTTTTTCGTTTATTGCTATTCACATAGCTTTAGCTTGGTGTTTCCTTTCATACCGTTCTGCTTATTGTATGTAGTTGCGGGCTCAATCATTTTTCATAAGTGAATAATAATCTCAAAAATATACCCCCCTCTTTCGGGGTAACAGGTTTGTTCCGCCTGCCCAGTGTCCCCAACCGAGGCGTAAACAACTTTTCAAAAAATAAAACAATTTCCTCAATTACCCCCAACTAAAAACGACGACCCAAAATACATCGTGATTAAATCTGAAGATTCAACGAAACCTCTTTCGAAAACCTTATGTTTCCGCGTGTACAATGCCCAATTACCGTGAGCAAAGACATTAATAAAATTAGTGAATTACGCGACGGTAGTTTATTTTTGCTAGTGAAAAAGAAGGAAGTGGCAGAAATATTCAAAAAAACCAGATTCCTCTTCAACATTGGCGCTGTTAGCGTCAGCTATCATCAAAACCTAAATTGCTGCAAAGGAACAATTTTTGCACCATTTTTAAATGATATCACTGAAAGTGAAATAATTGAATGTTTGAGTGCCTATGAAGTTTCCTCTGTGTAAAAGTTCACACGAAAAATCAATAGTGTAACGGTAAATACTACTTTCACTTAACAGCAACTCCCTACCAAAGAAAATCAATATTGCTTGGAGGATGACAAGTGTGCGCCCGTACTTGCCGAATCCAATGCGTTGTAAATCTTGCCAAAAGTTAGGTCATAAAAAAAATCACTGCAAAAATACCCCAATGTGCGAAACTTGCAACTTTTCAGCTCCCCATAACAATGACATGTTATGTGTGCGAACTGTTCCGCCGAACATCGCTCTTCGAACAACATGCCCAAAATATATGTAAAGAGGCCAAAGAAATTTTAAAAGTAAAAGCCTTAGATAAATGCACTTTGCGCGAAGCTTCAAAAAAATATAGAGGAATGACCTCTACCTCTTCCCTCACTACCACCTATGCTCAAGTTATACGCCCTTCTAACGAGGTCGAACCTGCTATTAACACACCAACTAAAATTCCAGCCATCAATCATTCGACAAGTTCCCCCAATAATACAATATTATTAAGAAAGTATCAAAAAAAAGAAACGCAGAGGTCACCTCTGTATCACATTTATCAAAATCTTACAAAAACGATTCACACTCCGAAAACAAACAACATACCATAACTAAGCCTACATCACTCACTTCAACATACAATAAAGATCCAGAACCCAACAAGGCAATGAGCGCCAACTGTACTTAATATCTCTCTTCTTTAAACTCCACACCTTTTAATCCCACAACAACCGCATTTATTTCTAACGTAAATAACACCTTAAATTCGATCAATGCCGGCAATTACATAGCAATGCAATCCGATGATCCCAATTATGAAAATAAAATTTCAACAACTGATACTACTTACGAAAATGTAAACATAACAAACAACGGAAACCCTGAACAATTAAAAATCGACTCCGAATAAGCTAACTTTAGGATATTTTTTCCTTTAACATAGTTCTCAACTGGAAACACTTAGCTCAGCTGACTGCTCACACAAGTTGATTCTCTTGCTTTCTATCTCTCCACTTTCTCTCTATTTTTCTCTCTTCCAATTTTATTTCATATGATCTCAATTTTGCAAAGGAATCTAAACGGTTACTCTAATAACTACAACTATTAATACACGAACACACACCAACTATAATACTTCTCAATGAAACTCATCTCCCTTACAACGCTTTGGTTTTCACTCCAAAAGAATACACTGATCTTTTTCACAATCTATGTATATATAATTGGCGCGTATACCCTTTTTGGGTGTTTGGCCGACCTTCTCCTCCTAATTGTGGCGTACGTCTTAATGTTGTTCCATAAATGTTTTAAGCCGACTCCGAACGCAGATATTTTTATAAGGAGCTTTTTCATGGCAGAAATACACTCGGAGGTTTGCCATTGCCTGCAGAGGGGCGACCGCTATTAAAATAATGTTTTTCCTAATTTTGGTGTTTCACCGAGATTCGAACCTGCGTTCTCTCTGTGAATTACGAATGGTAGTCACGCACCAACCTATTCGGCTAACGCGACAGTTTTCTCACAATCTACTACACATAAATACAAACAAAAAAGGTATCGGGATGCTCATAAGAAGAGGCATTGCTTACAAAATAAGCTCCATTCAATCCCGCTTACCGATTCTCTCTATTGAAATGAACTTAGTAGGAAAAATCAATATTATTTGCACGTACATTTCAGCTGATCAACAATTCACTCGCTCAGATATATTGCATATTACTCACCAAGTCCATCCCCCAATAATTTTTGTCGGAGACTTTAATGCATGGAGTCCGCTCTGGGGCTCCCCAAAAGCCAACACTAGGGGAAAAAGTATCGAAGATGCTTTACTATCTTCAAACTTATTATGTTTAAAATATGGTGCCGAAACACACTTCTCAACCTATTAATCCTTTTCACATATAGACGTCACAATGTGTACTGATTCACTTGCTACAAAATGCGAATGGAGTGTACTCAACCATCGTCATGGCAGTGATCATTTTCCAATTGTTTTAAAACTGTCTTTAGGTACAATTTCCAAAAATGTTAAATTTAGTATGAAATTCATAACCGAAATTTCAGTCTCTATGCGAAACAAACAACAACTGTAGCGCAATCGCCGACAACCCAAACCAAGAAAGTGCAGGTTTAACAAAACTTATTCGATCTTCAGCTAACGCGAGCGTACCAAAAACAGAGCCAGTAAGAAACACAACGATTGTTCCCTGGTTGAACAAAGAAATTGCTTAGTTGCAGGAAAGAAAATAAAGTAGCCTGGTATAAATACAAACGTTCTCGGTCACTAGCCAACCTTATCTCCTTCAAAAAAGCAAATGAACTCTTCCGACGAAGTACAAAGCAGTCAAAACGTAACTGCTTAGAGGACTTCACAAGCAATATCAATCCATGCTCTAGTCCAAAAATAATATGGAATGCTTTGAATAAACTTTCTGGAACACCTAGAAATCAAACCATCCGTTGTATGAAGGGGGCAACAGGTTCTATTATCGATCCAAAAGAAATTGCTGAGTTATTCGCAAGATACTACTCTGTAACCAGTTCAGACGATTCCTATAGTTTACGATTTCAAACTGCAAAAACCCATATCTTGTCCAACCATTACCATCTTATTCATTATCTTACCTCTTCTGCTAAACAAATAGAATCATGTATATCCTACACTGAACTCGAGTTTATTGCGTCCGCTGTTAAAGCAAAATCACCGGGTCTAGACAAAATTTCTTACCAAATGATCACACATACGCCCAAAAGTCTCAAGCTACGATTGGTAAATCTGTATAATAAAATATTCGATACAGGTGTCTCCCCCAATTTTGGAAAACTTTTTCTGTCATACCTCTTCTTCCTCAAAATAATGGAAATTGCCAGATTATTGCCAATCTTCTAATGTGATACGCTCAGAGAAGCAAATACATATCATCGAACCAAGTTGCCTATAAAAAAGGACAAAGCACACCAGACGCTTTAATTAACCTCGATGACTTTATATGCGACGCTCTATCGAGCAAAAATCACATATCCGTACTATCCCTTGATTTTCACAGAACTTTCGACAGAATTGAAGCTCATATTATAGTTCGGCAGCTTATAAAATGGAAAATAGGCCCAAAAATGCTACGTTTCGTTACAAACTTTCTCACAAATCGTAAACTCAAAGTTAACGTAAACGGCTTTCTTTCACCAACACTTCCACTACATAATGGTACGCCACGTTTCGTTACAAACTTTCTCACAAATCGTAAACTCAAAGTTAACGTAAACGGCTTTCTTTCACCAACACTTCCACTACATGATGGTACGCCGCAAGGCTCACCTCTCTCCGCCCTTTTTTTTTACTATCGCCTTTGATGATATCAGTCGAATAATAGAAAAATATAAAGGAATTGAGCACCAGATCTATGCAGATGATGTTTTAATGTACTCGAAAGTTTCCGACGTTCGTTTAGCTCAGTCTCTATTTTCAAATATTCTTGTCGACATTGATACATGGTCGCTGGAGTCTGGTGCCTCATTTTCTTTAGAAAAAACCCATATCCTTCATATTTGTAGGGAACACAATTGTACGGGGATAACATAACCACACTAACATCAAATGTGGAACACAGTTAAATATACTAGGTTAAATCTTTGACTCTAAGTACAACTTCAACTCATATTGTAAATACATTAGATGTTCTTTAACGACGAGGCTAAACATTGTAAAATATATTTCACACACTAACATCAAATGTGAAACACAGTTACAAATACTAGGTTTAATCTTTGACTCTAAGTACAACTTCAACTCACATTGTAAATACATTAGAAGTTCTTTAACGACGAGACTAAACATTGGAAACTATATTTCATCTAAGCAATCACATATTCATCCGAATACACTCATCAATGTTGTCAAATCTCTACTTGACGGGCTCGCCATATACGGAAACTGCTCTAAATCTAATATCAAAATGTTAAATGCACCAAACCATTGCGCAATACAACGGAGTCTCAGGGCATTTCCAACCTCACCTACCAACACCATTCTTGCTGAATCAGGACTACCCAGCATTCCAAATAGAATTATTGACCTTACGCGCCAACTTTTTGCGAAAGCGGTCGACAACACTATTCCATTACTTTACAGAACTTTCACACATGCCATACCCAAACCAAAAATACCTAGAACGCATTTAGTTATTATGAGGTGCTTAGATTTTGCCACAAAAACAATATTTTATCCAAACTGATAAAACTGAACAAAATAAAAATCCAACCACCTTGGAAGATCAATGACGTACTTCCTCCCTACAAACTGTTGGTGTTATCTAAACAAAACACACCAAACGAAGTTTTTCAACAAACCTTTACTGAACTAAAATCCAAACACCTAAGTAAGAGCTGGAAGTTACTGTTCACGGACGGGTCCAAGTCTGCAGAATCTAAATCGTTTGCAGTTGTTACTGACACTGGGGTATCAATCTGTAACTGGCTTCTTCCTACAATGTGTTCTATCTTTATCGTTGAAGCGTCTGCAATTCTAAATGCAGTCCACTACGCAAGGAAAACTAAAGGAAAATTTCTAATATATTAATATATTATATAACGTATCCATCCAACCACAACCCAGTAATTGAATCAATTAGAGAGATGGTCATCGGTGCACCTCGAAAAACTAAGCTTACTTGCATTCCAGGTCCCGCTGGAATAAAAGGAAACTACTATGCAGACGCTGCTGCAAAAAATGTAATAAGGACACCTACTTTAGTTCACGACATTCTAACCAAATCCGACATTCTCAACTTAGTCAAACATATTTATGAGGTACCAAGAAGATGCAAGCGATTGGAAGACATACAAATACCATTACACACAAATTAATGAAGACAAAAAGCGAACTACTTATATAATTTTATTATAAACATTTTTGTAATAATTAAATAAATACATATATTTTTTTATTAATAAACAAAATAAGAAGTTTTGAATGGCGCAGTTAGTAGAATTAACGAAAATGATTCTATAAGAACCTAGAAAACAAAAAGTTTAAAAAGTTCGGTAGAATCAACGAAAATGATCCTATAAGAACCTAAAAAAACCATAGTTTAATAAATTCGGTAGAATCAACGAAAATGATCATATAAGAAGCTTTATTCTTAAACTTAACTTAAAATTAATGTTTATAAATAACACAAAGCCACAAAATATAAGCAAATTAAAGAAAAATAAAAATAGTGCAAAAGTGACAAGTTTTAAAATAATATAAGTAAAATTAATAATCTATATATATAAAAAGAAGTTACATTTCTTTGGTAATCTTATAACTCAAGAACTGCCAAACCGATTCACACAAAATTTTTAGAGTTATTTTCTATCTTTGAGGAGGTGGTTTGTGTGAAGTTTGATTGAAATCGGTGCAGCCGTTCCTGAGTTATGACATTTTATGTGAGTAATGGTTTCCTCTCATACGAAATGACTGTATGGGAAAAACAACAACAAATACACAGCCGCTTATGAGCGTTTCTGTTGTACTGTTGTGGTTGTAAGTGTATTATGTTAATATTAATTTGCTGTCGTTGGAATTCAGTTGACAGTTCTCTTATGTGCTTTGAAGTTCTTTTATATCGTGCTCTCATTGCGAACAGACATACTTTTGGTGAGTGTTAACCATGTGTTTTTTTTAACCACGTACACACATTGAACTTTGAATTAAATTTATTTTTATATACTTTCGTCCAAAATGACTTGAAATAATTTTCAATGTTTTGCTTTTACATTCAATTAGTAATATACTGTACTGAAAGAATGCCACGTGCAAGACGAGCAAACATTGGCAGACGTTCACGTCAATCAAATGCTACAGCGTTAAATCGAAGATCACAAAGTGAAGAAGATCGTGTTCGACGAAATGAAGTGGAAACACAACGACACAGACGGAGAAATCAGTCGGTTAATAGTGAAGCACGAAGAAACCGTCGTGGGCGTACGTCCGCTTATGATATACGTCAAATGGAACGCGCGGCTTTCAATTACGATGGCACCATTGATTTCAGCATGCATGCCTACATTGGCCAAATGAATATGTAATAGAATGTATACATTGCAAAGCAATTTAATTCAGAAACGAAACGCCTGGTATGTGCTGTGCTGGTGGGAAAGTCAAATTGCCGGTGCTAGAACTTCCGCCAGAACCTTTGCATTCATTGGTTTTTGGCAATTCACCAATGTCGAACCATTTCCTCTTAAACATTAAAAAATACAATTCATGCTTTCAAATGACATCTTTTGGAGCTACAAATATTATAAGAGATGGATTTATGCCGACGTTTAAGGTTATTACTTCGTTTGGAGTAAACAATATCATATTTAATTAATGTGCCGTCCCTGTGTTCGATGTTTTTAAAAATTCCGATCCGTTATCTACATATATTTCTCGAACTTTACAGATTCAAGGTCAAATATACCTATAAATTTTTGCAAATATATTTTATTGGTGATGAGAATCGTGAATTAGATCAGCGCTGTGCAATTTCGACGAATACGAGAAGATCAATCGTGAATGAATTGCAAACAATGTTCCATCAACGCAATGAATTGGTGAAATTGTTCAAAGTGGCAAAATATAATAAAAAATTGAATGCTCCAGGAGGAACTGGAAAAACATTTTTAACTTTATTTATTTTAGCATAATTTATTTAGCGTAAAAAATTGAAATGGAAATTAAAGAATCAAAGTTTAATTACAAGTTTTTATCGGCTCTTTCACCTTACCTGTATATAGGTGACCACCACAATCAAATTTTAAAAAAGTACAGAAAAGGCTATTGTGACACATTTAGAAAGTATGTTGAATGAAAAAAATTAACTAATTCAACTGTTTAAACATTTTACGAGTTCTATAAAGAAAACTTAATATGAAAAATTTCTTGCGATATAAAAAAACATTTTATGTATGGTGGTGCGAAGCCCACTGGGTAATGCTAGTATAATAATATAATATAATAATAATAAATAAAAAATTTATGTCAAGTTAAAAATATAAGTCGAATCCTGGACTATAGTGATATTAAATATAACTCGAATCCTAAACTATAGTGATATTAAATATAAGTCGAATCGTGGGAAAATGTGATATTAATGAATTTTAAATACTAAAGTGATCTACGCTCAAACCCTTCAAACGACCTGGAAAGCTACATTTAAGCGTCTCTATTTATTTCAAATATTCGGCGAGAAAGCTCATCAACCTTTAACCCTCTAGTGCATAACAGTGCCTTTAGGCAATGCTTGCTTTGCAACAGAATTTTGAATTATTATGTAACTTTTTTATTTTAAAATTTAAACGGGCATATTTTATATAATTTTATGACTCTTTTTTGATATGCAAAGCAGTGCTGCCGTTTTTACTTCGTTTGGAAGATTTTACTTCGCTTGTTTCCAAATATTCCACCACTTTCTCTTTCGAAAAAATACTTCACTTTTTGCCTCGTTCAAAAAAACACTTCCCTTTTTGCCTGTTTCAACAAAAAAAAAATTCACTTTTTAAATATTTTGTTATTTCAATTTCAATTCAATATTTGTGTTCATCGAAAGCTGCTAAAGCCATTCCAAGTAAAATCGAGAATCTTGTGAGGGATATATACCTATTTTTTAATTATAGCGGTAAAAGGCAAAAAGAGTTCGTTGAATTTCAAAATTATTTCAATTTAGAACCACCACTCGACCACTCTTTTGCATAAATCGGACGAAATTCCAGCAATTCCGCGTTCAATATTGGCTCTGAGCTCACAAATCGTCGCCGGCTTGTTACTGTAGACCAATGACTTCACATAACCCCAAAGAAAATAGTCTAGAGGCGTCAAATCACACGAGCCCGGCGGCCATTTAACCGGTCCATTTCTGGAAATAATGCGCTCATCGAACTTACTCTTCAACAAATCAATTGTAGCGTGTGCTGTGTGGCTTGTGGCCCCGTCCTGTTGAAACCACATGTCGTCTAAGTCCATACCATTCAATTGCGGCCAAAAATAATCGTTTATCATGTTGCGGTATCGATTTCCATTCACAGTAACGTGGCGATCGTTCTCGTCAACGAAAAAATATGGGCCAATTACGCCGCCGGCATGTAAACCGCACCAAACAGTGATTTTTTCGGGATGCAACGGTGCCTCATGAATCACGTGTGGATTGCTTTCTCCCCAGTAACGCATATTTTGCTTGTTGACAAAGCCATTGAGCCAAAAGTGAGCTTCATCACTGAAGATGATTTTTTGGAAAAAATCTGGATTAAAGTAGCAGCAACAGAACGATTATTTTCATAAAAAATTTGCACGATTTGCAATCGTTGCTCAAGTGTGTAGCGTTCAATGATGAAATGTATGCTAATGAAGTTTACAAATGACAAGCGAAAAATAAAAAAATATTGCGTCGTTCGCCCTGCAGTTACAATGTGAATACTCTTTTGTAACGAACTTCTCTCTTTTGAAAATTTTAAAGTTAAAATGAATGGTTGGAAAGAAAAAATGCAAAACAAGGTTTCAAGTTTGACTGAAAAAGAAATTGAGGAGTTTCTGAACACTATTGATGTTATAGATGAGGAAGGCAGTGATGACGTGGTCTCAACGGATGATGAAGATGATGGTTGACAAATTCAGTTTTGGCTGTGGCGAACTGGGCATAAGTGTATCAGATCTAAATTTAACTTTGGTTACGCCTACAGCTTCCGTAGCCAGGGAAGAATCAAGTGTAAATTTACATGGTGACAGTACACCACCAGCTCCTCCAAAAAGACCTAACACGTGCGCAGGGGTCAGTAGTTATATTATATATTCAGGAGATTTGATGGAAATGGTGTCCAGAAGGATGAGCAAATAAGCAAAATAGTGTGGAAAAAGAAAAGCATGAAAGTTCATGAAGATCAAATCAAATTCCAATGCCCGGATATATCTGGTTTCGTACAATTAACTACTCCATATAAGTGTTTTTGCTACTTTGTTGATGAACATTTTTTTCTACTATTGTAAATGAAACGAACTTATACGCGAGGCAGAAACAGATGGATACATCTTTTGTATGTACGGTTAATGATGTTCGGCGCTATATTGGAATACTTATTTTTATGTCAGTTTATAAATATCCAAGTGTTGGGTAATATTGGGGCCAACATGGTTTTGAGGCTATTCGTACAACAATGCCTGTAAACCGTTTCGAGGAGATAAATAGATTCATACACTTCGCTGATAATGCACAACGACCGGAAAAAAGCTCCGAGGATTATGACGTCATTTATAACGTGAGAAGGGTCATTGATCATTTCAATATAAAGTTTTCTTCTATTCCAATGCCTCAAAGATTATGCGTTGACGAACAAATGTGCGCAACCAAAATGACGAAAACAAGCATTAGGCAATATTTGCCTAATAAGCCCCATAAATGGAGGTTTAAACTACTTGTTTTATGTGATACTAGTGGGTTTTCATATCAGTTTGAATTATATTCCGGCTCTGGCGATAATAAAATGGAGGAAGAAGTTCCAGATTTAGGCGCCTCATCGAATGTGGTTGTAAGGTTATCAAAAAACATCCCCGAATTTGCAAGCCACATACTTTATTTTGAGAATTTTTACACGTCGCTGGGCTTAGTACTTTATCTGGAAAGCAGGGGTATCCATAGCTTAGGAACAATTCGCGCTAATCGTATCATGAATTGTAAAGTGGGTACTGACTCTGATTTGAAGCAAAATAAGCGCGAGCGTGGTTATTCTGAAGAATTTGTTCGGTCAGCTTATGAAATCGATATACATATCAACGGTATTGTGGAATGATAACAGAAGCGTCCGTTTTGCTTCAACTTACGTGGGTATACAACCACACGGATCCAGTACAGATACATGTTTGCAAAAATCTCGTCGATGGAATCGACGACAAAAATCTTACGAATACATTGATTGTCCACAAATTGTCCAAGACTATAATAAACACTTGGGCGGTGTCGACCTGATGGATAGCCTGATTGGCTGATATAAGATCCGCATAAAGACCCAGAAGTGGACGACCCGTGTTTTTTATCATTTGTTAGACATGACATTAGTTAATGCGTATATTCTTTACAATCGTATTAATTCATTGCAACACGAACGCTTGACTCTGGCTGAATTTCGATGTGAAGTGGCAGAAGCTCTCACTAAAATAGGCCAGGATTCAGTCAAAGGCAGAGGAAGGCCAACAAACTCAAGCAAAGTGGAAAGTTTTGTTGTCGGTAAAAAAAAGGTTATATGCCAATATCAGATGTACGTTTTGATAACGTTGGTCACTGCTGTCAATTTCGAGATCGGTCTGCAAAATTGCATTGTAAAAATAAACCTTGTAATTCGCAGACGCAATCTTATTGTGAAAAATGCGATATTCCATTATGTAATTCATCCACAAAGAACTGTTTCAAAGAATTTCATACCAAGAAATAACTAATTCACATACAAGTACATACATAAGTAAGTCAAACCAATCATATATAATTATATATACATATATATATTCATAAATATATGTATTTATATATCTAATGTACATCTTAATGTAGGCAAAGATACAAACGAATTAAATTATTAAAAAAAAATAATAAAAAAAATATAACTGATCGATCAAAAACGAAAATATGTGTACTTATTTTGATACGGTACAATGATACCTCAACTGCATGGCAGTGCCTTTTGGCAAAAATTTCTTTTCCTAATTTTTGGCAAAACTGTAGGTAAAATATCAAAAGCGATGTCGAATTCGTATTCTCTGACGCTGAATTAAGCGAAGAAAATTTTTAAATTAAAAATTAAAGAAGTATGCACTAGAGGGTTAAGAGATTCCGCAATATTCAATTGAACAACAGTATCAAAAAGATAAATTGTTACACTAGTGGGCAGCCTCTGCCAGCAAATACGTTTTATGAATATTCTAGCAACAACAGAAAATACAAACGCAAGTCAAGACAAGGAAATTAGAGCAGATAAAAGAAGTAAGCTTTATTAATGCACAAAAACATCATCCATACAACATAAGAAGTGAAAGATAGCTTTAAGAAAAAGATACATTGAAAAATTGTATGTAAAAGAAATGTAGTTTTATAAAACAAAATGCGAAAGAAACTTAGTAATAAATGAGTAATAAAAAACAACGTACGAAATAATAAATAAATAATAGTGCTTTTGAGCAAGCAGTAAGTTTAAGCAAATTAACAAAAGAGAAGAAAGTAGTTTTATATGAAAGTTGAAACAAATATAATAGAACAACAAAATTAAAATTTATTTTATTAAGAAGGAAGCTAAGAAATTAAATAGCAACAAGAAAATATTTCTACTTTTTTTTTACCTTTAATAATTTTATTTTAAGAAAGAAAATTTTAGAATAAATTTAAAAAATAAATCATAGAAAATGGTAGAACCACAAGCACCACTATCCATTACAATTAACCCCCTTAAATACCAGAATAATCTCCCTGAATTTAATGGAGATTATCGGGATCTTCAAACTTTTATCAACCTAACCCCAAAAACTTTTCTCAGATATCATTAAAAGTAGACTTAGGGGTAAGGCTCGCAAAATTAATTGCCAAGCCCAGTCTTGGACCGATATAAAACGAGCCTATTAAATAATTTTGGTGGCAGACACAGTATTGAGGAACTTTTTGACAAATTAAAGGGCATAACCTTTAAAACTAACTGCGTAGAATTCAATAATGAACTCAAACAATCCTTAAGGAGTTTGAATAATAAGAAAGGGACAGTAGTTGGGTCTGGTCCAGCAGCAAATGAGTGCGCCAGAAATAATATGAGAACCGCACTTAACGTATTTAAGGAAAACCAGAACCAATGAAAGCAATATTAATTTGTAGAGACCCAGACACCATGGAGGAAGCGATGGAAATATTATTTCAATCCAAATACGCCTACTCAAAGACCCGAAGCGGACCTCTCGGAGTAAAAGGTCATGACAAAAAAAAATTCAACCATAACCAGATGCCCTTTCACGGACAAAACCAAAACCAGGGAAGAAACCAAAATGTTTATAACCTGCGAAATAACTATTTACCAGTGATAAAGCCTCAATACAATTATAGAAGCAACAGGCATAACAATTTCCAACAAAATGGGAGCAATCACATATTACAAAATGTGCCATACCAACCCTTCAACCCTCAATATCAACCACCTGTAGAACCTACGGACGTGAACATGATCCAAATAAATAATAATCGAAATATCATTAATAGTTCTAACGTCCAACTACAGAGAAATACAGTAAACAGAAATATATATTTAATCAATTTTCAGTCTCAGGCCTCACAGGAGAATTACCCTATATAATAATAAAAGGAAAACTCAAATTAATTGTGGACACTGGCGCCACACACTCTATAGTTAATCCTGGCTTTTGTGATCCAAAGTGGAAACTAAAATCCACCACAATAAACCTGAAAATTCTACAGAATACAGTTAAAACTGAAACAATATACAAAGTACAACTATTTTCAGAATTACGAGATACTAACGATTGGATTCAATTGATAGAATACAAATTTCATAAAACTTATTACGGACTATTAGGAAATGACGTATTATAAAATTACAAAGCTATATTAGATTACGTCAAAAATTAATTTATTATGAACTATAAAATTATGCCACTTAACTTTCTGGGTCTAAATACTATAAAATGCATTACCAGTACCGAAAACGGTTTGGTTCATGTAAAAGACTGTTATAATACCAATGTATACTTAAAGAGGGCCTATATGATTCACAAAATTTTGGCGTAACTGTTGACACCTATCATCACTGCTCTGCTGTGATAAAACTAAACCCTCAAGATTTTTGGCCTGTAACCTACGAAAATTACGACATTCATGATGAAGAATCATACAAGGATTATATAATATGGGCAGTAGGGTACTTTCGCCCTTATTTGATTGGGAAAAAATTCACCATTAAGACTGACCACCAACCCTTCCAATGGTTGTTTTCAATTAAAGAACCAAATTCAAAACTGATAAGATGGAGGCTAAAATTGGAAGACTGCGATTACGACATCGTTTTTAACGCGGAACCAATAGAAACCATTAAATAAATTAGAGAAGTTGCAACACCAATAAATTTATATAAAAATCAAAATATCATATCCAAAATTACATCTGGGTCTACTAGAATACGCATTAAGAAAGCATTCCGAAATACCAGAAGAACTTTCCACTTTAAAGAACTTGATAATGCAACAGTAATAACTTTAATTAAAACACATTTTAATCCAACCCAATTAAACGCAATAATTATAGACGAATTCTTTTTGGAGACATTCAGACACACATACCTTCTACTCAAATATGAACGAGACGTTATCAATAAAACGGTCCGCGCATGACATATGGCAAAAATAAATTTTTTGTTTTTTGGTTGGACTTTTATAAGCTTACATGGCAAATTTCAGCGTGATATGTCACATAATTTGTTTTCTGTGCTACTGTAAACAAGTCAAGCTCGAGTGTGATCTTCGAATTTAACGATGGAAATTCAAGTTGAACAAAGAATTTGTTTGAAATTTTGTCATTCCAACAAAATTTCGGCTTCAGACGCCTTAAAAATGTTGCAGACAACCTATGGGGACTCTGCTCTATCGCGTGCACGTGTTTTCCAAAAAGGGCCGTACATCAACCCAAAAAACCACGCCAGAGTCGCTCAAAAATTAAGGTTATGCTGACTGGTTTTTTTCGATTACGAAGGTGTGGTGCACTCGGAGTTCCTTTCGCAAGGCCGATCGGTTAACGCTGAATATTATTTAGACGTTTTAAAGCGTTTGCGCGAGAACATTCGTCTTAAAAGGAAGGAATTGTGGGACAACAAGTCATGGTTCTTGCATCACGATAATGCACCAGCTCACACATCACGTCTTGTTCGCGATTATTTGAACAAAAATAATGTTAATATCGGTCCGCAAGCACCGTATTCGCCTGATATGGCTCCATGTGACTTTTTCCTGTTTCCCAAGCTCAAGTTGCCGCTCCGTGGAAAACATTTTGAGACAATTAAAGTCATAAAAGAGAATTCGAAGAACACACTCGAGCTTGACTTGTTTACAGTAGCACAGAAAACAAACTATGTGACATATCACGCCGAAATTTGCCATGTAAGCTTATAACAGTCTTACCAAAAAACAAAAAATTTAGTTTTGCCATATGTCATCCGCGGACCGTTTTATTGATAACGTCTCGTTCATATTTGAGCAGAAGGTACAATGACTGCAACACCCTAAGAAAAAAAGCAGGACAATGCTCGAGGATATAGACGACAATATCAAATTAATGGAAATTATTACGACCGAATCCCTCCATAATAATCACAGAGGAATCCAGGCAGTCTATGAAGAACTTAAAATAAAATTTTTAGCCCCAACTTGAAATTGGAAATAACTAAATATGTACATTAACAATTGGAAAACATGTATCTTAGAGAAATACGACCGCAACCAAAAATACCCTATATGATTACCGAAACACCAAATAAACCAAGAGAATTGATTCATATTGACGTTTTTTATACTTTATTAGAAGAGTTAAAGATTGTATATTTTATTTTATTTTTTTTTAAATATAATATATGTATGTCTTTATTAAGAACAGCTTAACAACTACAGTTACTTTACACGAAGACCGTAAAAAGAATCAGAATAGAATGAATTAAGACTGATGTTACATTATTATTTATAGCCTAATTTTGTCTATGTTGCATATAAGCATGGTGAATAATTCTTTGGAATTGTTTACCGTTTTTTTGGCATATGCCGAAAATGCAAATTCGGCAAAAAGATGAATTTATGTTGCATTGTTGAATTTTTGTTCAATAAAAATATAAGTTGCATTATTGCATTTTGAATTAAACAATTCTTTGGAATTGTTTACTGTTTATTTGGCAAGTTCCGGAAATGCAAATTCGGCAAAAAGATGAATTTGTGTTCAATAAAAAATATAAATTGCACTATTGCATTTTGAATTAAGCAAAACTTTGGAATTGCTTAATTCCAGACGGCACGTGGCGGAAATGAATAAAATTTAGATTATGTATGTATTAAGGGGTTTAACTATAACACTCCATCGTTAGTTTGAGGCTCCGACGAAATATGCAATATAGACATCTTTTTCTTTACAAAAAATATTATGCTTAAAGTAATTATTACAATAATTATTATTACATCTATACTTATGTGGATTATGTTGGAGTTTTTGTTCTCATGTAATATTGTTTTTATGTTTCTTCATGCTTTGTTTAATATACAATGATTCTAATTTGAAATTGGCGTTAATATTAGGTTTCTTATTAATTTTCGTAAATTTGTTGGGTAGTATAAATTTATTATAAACTTTAATTTTTACATTTAGAAATGTTGTATTTAGTGCATTTACTTCACAGTTTTCAAATTTCAACAAGAAATTTCCTGTCATACTCATATTATATTTGTTACAATTGTGTGTAAATTTATTGGAAAAGTTTCTGAATACAAGAACGCCAGGTGCGATTTCAGTTACAATTGTTTCTTCCAGTTTTTCCATATTGCAAAATTCTTTTTTTAAGTTTATTATTTTTGTTAAACAAGTATCGTTTAATTTAATTAAACTCTTCTTCATGCTATCCTTTACATTTATATTAAAGATATTATTCTGTGAATCCACAAGCACTTCTTTATTTTCTAATGCTACTGAGTTATTATCAATATTTGGAATTGGTTCGAATACGAATTTTGAAAGAATAATTTTCGAATATTGTGGTATAAGGAGAATAATATGGGTGTTAGCTGCTGAAGTCATTAATTAAATCTAGTTCAGTCTCAAATCTGACTTATTAATTTTCGTAAATTTGTTGGGTAGTATAAATTTATTATAAACTTGAATTTTTACATTTAGAAATGTTGTATTTAGTGCATTTACTTCACAGTTTTCAAATTTCAACAAGAAATTTCCTGTCATACTCATATTATATTTGTTACAATTGTGTGTAAATTTATTGGAAAAGTTTCTGAATACAAGAACGCCAGGTGCGATTTCAGTTACAATTGTTTCTTCCAGTTTTTCCATATTGCAAAATTCTTTTTTTAAGTTTATTATTTTTGTTAAACAAGTATCGTTTAATTTAATTAAACTCTTCTTCATGCTATCCTTTACATTTATATTAAAGATATTATTCTGTGAATCCACAAGCACTTCTTTATTTTCTAATGCTACT
Source organism: Anastrepha obliqua (assembly GCF_027943255.1). Classification (NCBI taxonomy): domain Eukaryota; kingdom Metazoa; phylum Arthropoda; class Insecta; order Diptera; family Tephritidae; genus Anastrepha; species Anastrepha obliqua. The sequence goes on along the minus strand of NC_072897.1, from coordinate 53,909,782 downwards.
GAGTTATTATCAATATTTGGAATTGGTTCGAATACGAATTTTGAAAGAATAATTTTCGAATATTGTGGTATAAGGAGAATAATATGGGTGTTAGCTGCTGAAGTCATTAATTAAATCTAGTTCAGTCTCAAATCTGGATATGCTAACTTTTCTATATTTTTTGTGGTTTTTTCCACCCCTTAATAGGTATAAATTGGTCCGCTTTCTAATTTAAAATCTTTCCGGTTTTCATTTAACTTCTGAATATATTTTTCTTTCTTTCCATTTATAAGATCACGTGTTTCTATATATCTACTCTTATGTACTTTGCCATTTACAAAATCAATCGACTTGATGCCGGTCGTAAAGTTATAAAAACCTATTACTCGTATTCTAATCATTTTATCTTCTATACTTTCACCTTTGTTTTCTCTATCGTGTCTTAGTCGATGCCATCCTTTAATTTTGGTGAAAAGATACATCTGCAAGGCTACATAACCTCAAATATGGGCAAAAACGCTGTTTTTTGCACTTTTAGGTTAGGATATCTCGAAAACCAGAGCTGATAGAGCAATTTTGAGGCCAGATTTCGATTCATCGCATCAAAATCCTTCGAAAATATATAGTCCGGTTTCTGGGTCTGAGATGCTGTCGGCCTCTGTTATCAGCAATAGTTTTGTTTTGAATTCCCTCCAACTTCTACCGTTTATTTGAAATGCAAAAGCGAATTTTGAAAATTTGTCGATTGCTGTCATAAAGAGTTTGTTATCTAAGGTATAAAATACGTCTATGTGTAATATTTCGAGAGGTTTATATGGGGTTTCCGTAATTTTATAAGGGATCTTTGGAGGTTTCCTGTCATATTTTTCTAAGTTACAAATTTCACAATTATTTATGAACTGAGTTATTCATTGTTTCAATTTCGGATTGTAAATACGCGTAATTAATTCCTCATAAACCGCCTGAATTCCTCTATGGTTTTTTTAATAACTTCGGTTAACCGATTTTCATCTTCTATGTCTTCTGTCATGAGTATACATCTAAGTACCTTAAAATCTGAGTTATTTTAAAATAGTTCTTCATAAACATTTTTAAACATTGTATAAAATTCATCTTGGATAAAAATAGCGTTCAGCTGTGTTGGATTAAAATGATTCTTTAGTATTGCAATTGTTGTTTCCCTGTCCATTTCTTTCATAAAAATTATTTGGTTGTTTTCATTATAACTACTTGGTTTTAAACATATTAATTGGTGAAGTAGTACTTTTTATTGTAACATTATCCCATTCTAATGTATTTATGCTGGATTCAGTTTCAATCCTTGACAAAGCATCGGCGCTACTATTCTTTATTCCTTTTTTGCACCTAATTTCGTAATCGTATTCGGATAATCCTAATCTCCACCTAACAAGTTTTGAATTGGGTTCCTTTATAGAAAAGAGCCATGTTAGTGGCTTGTGATCCGTTTCTATTATAAATTTGCGACCAAAGAGGTAGGGCCTAAAATATTTTGTTGCCCATATGATAGCCAATAATTCTTTCTCTATTGTACTATAATTAATTTCATGTGTATTAACGGTGCGACTTGCATAGCATATTGGGTGATTGTCTTGCGAAAGTACGGCTCCCAAAGCGCAATTACTCGCGTCCGTTGTCAATGTAAATGTTTTAGAAAAGTCTGGATATGCTAATATTGGATCATGTGTTAGTAGAATCTTAAGGATGTTGCTTGATCTGTTTTGTCGTTTTGGGTATTGGGAAGTTAACAACGCATTCTATCTATCTCTATCTATTTTAGAAATTCTGATTTATCCAGCTGGACTTTCTGGTTTGCCTCCTGTAATCTTGTAAATATAAGTTTGAGTGAGTTTATATGTTCTTGTAACGATGTTGAAAATATGATTATGTCGTCCAGGTATACCAAGAAGATTTTATTGATGTAATCTTGGTATTTACCCGGTGGAACTGCAAAAAGCACACGGGCTACTAGCAATCTACAAAGGTTGCTTTCTCTACGGTCATATACCTCTAAGGTGGAGACAAGTCAAAATTGTTTTCATTCCAAAAGCTGGTAGGAACTCACATACCCATCCAAAAGACTTAAGACCGATATCTCTCTCCTCCTTTTTATTGAAAACTTTGGAGAGGTTGATAGAATTTCACTTAAGCCTAACTATATAATAGATAGAAATCTTATCTCTACGTCACAACATGCCTACACGAAAGGGAAATCAGTAGAGACAGCTCTACATAACCTTATTTACACGGCAGAGAGTTCACTGCACAAACACGAATTTACTTTAGCAGCTTTCCTTGATATTGAAGGGGCCTTTAACAATGTTGAAGGGGGGGCAATTACTGCAGCACTCACTGATCTTAGGGTAGAACCGGGCCTGGTAAGCTTCATTGGCAAAATGCTAAATAGCAGAATCATTGAAGCGGAACTAGGAGAATCGGTGCTCAGGAGATTGGTAAGTAGAGGTACACCGCAAGGTGGAGTCCTCTCACCGTTTTTATGGAACGCAGTTGTAAATAAACTTCTGTTAATACTGGAATCGGTGGGCTGTAAGGTGATAGCTTACGCCGATGATGTTGTTATTGCTGTCACTGGTAAATTTGTATCTACATTAAGAGACCTAATACAAAATGCTCTAGATATACTTTCTAGGTGGGCAGGAAAGTGTGGTCTAGGAGTCAACCCAGACAAAACACAACTCATACTGTTCACTAGGAAACACAGAATCCCTCAGCTAAGTCCAATTATGCTCAAAGGGGAAGCTCTTGTGATTTCGGAAGAAACCAAGTACTTGGGACTAAACATAGATAGAAAACTGACTTGGAAGTCAAACACCTTAGAAAGAGTCAGGAAAGCGAACCTTGCTTTTTATGCCTGTAAGAGAGCTTTAGGTAAGACCTGGGGAATTAAACCTAAGGTTGCTCATTAACTCTACACTGCTGTCGTCAGACCCATTCTTCTATATGGAAATGTTGACTGGTGGTGTGCTATGCAGAAAAAAACCTATTCTAACTTATTGAATAAGGTGCAGAGATCAGCGGAACTAGCAATATGTGGCGCCAGGAAAACCACGCCATCCATGGCTTTGGACATCATGCTACATCTGCCACCCCTAGATCTCTTCTGCAAATACTCAGCGGCCTGTGCCGCTATAAGGCTCAAAGCGAGCTCACAATGGAGAACTGTCACACATGGACATTCAACCATTTTAGACTCCTACACGGATATACCCAGTGACTGTGATTATCATCCTCCCATTCTGTGCTTCGAAAGGAATTTCCTAATGAAAATCCCTTCTAGGCTGGAATGGCTTGAAGAAGATCCAACACCCAACACACCCGTTAAGATCTACACGGACGGATCCAAAATGGACACCGGTGTAGGATCAGGGTTATTTTGCGAGGAGCTTTCTATTAGTGAATCCCTTAAATTACCGGATCACTGTAGTGTTTTTCAAGCGGAAATAAACGCTATTCATGAAGCCTTAAAATGGTTAAAGATAAGCAGAATATCATCAACGGATATCTGCATTCTATCGGACAGCCAAGCTGCCCTACGAGCCCTGGATGCATTCCAAACAACATCAAGGAGTGTCTTACGTTGTCGCCAATCTCTAAATGAGATGGCCAAACAATATCGTGCAACTTGTAAGCTTCTCATTAAGGACGCACTAATCAATTCTGCAAATCAGAGATGGATTAGCGCTAAAACCTGCGAAATTGCTAGGCAAATATGGCCAAGGCTAAATTTACGTCTGTCCAAGGGTATTATAAAACTGAGTAGACTTCAAATTAGGACCTTAGTAGAGGCCCTCACAGGACATTGTCTCATAGGAAATCATGCAAGGAGATTAGGCGTATACACGCATGATTTCTGTCGTAGCTGCAGAAATGAGGAGGAATTGGAAACAATTCAACACCTTTTTTGCACATGCCCGGCTCTAGCCAGAAGCAGAAACCGATTTTTAAAATCCTACTTCTTAACGAATATAGATAATCTATACACTTTAGGTATCAACAACCTTTTACGCTTTGTCAAAAGCTCAGGATGGTTCAATATGGAAAGGGAAATGTAGCCCAGCCCCCGCGGCTCACAACGGACCCATTCCGTGGTCTAAGTGGCATCGTTGTCTCTATGTGCGATGCGGCTGCCAAACCTACCTACCTACCTAATCTTGAAGGATATTGTTCATCAATTTCTAGAATGTTGCAGGGGCTGTTTTTAGTCCGAAAGGCATTCACAGAAATTCATAGTGTTCTCCTTCGACACTAAAAGCGGTTTTGTGGATGTATTCTTCCTATATCTCGATTTGGTGAAAACCCTTCGCCAGATCGAGTGTAGTGAAATACTGGCTTCTTCCCAGTTTTTCAAGTATCTCGTCTATGTTCGGGATGGGGAACCGAAGTAACGATCGATGGTTACTTCGTTCAGTTTACGATAGTCGATTACAAGCCTCCATAGTCCTAGTTCTATGTTTTACTCGTATTGCGGAAGTAAATGAAAGTCTATCATTTTCTTGGTAAAAAATATTATGATATCTATTTATTATTTATAATAGTTGTGATCTTTCTTCAGGGTTTAAGTGTCCTATTCTAATTTGGTCGTTCAATGGTTTAAATTCTTTATTTTCAATTATACTCAAATTTTCGTGATCTACCTTTTGCGTAGTCACGCGATTAGTTTCAGATAGCAAGTTTATCTCTACTTCTCCATTTTCTACATTTAAAATTCCTTCTCTTAAAATATTTCCGCCGTTTTCTTCCATATAATATACTAGGTCGGAGTTATCTGGTGCTATTATCTTTTTCTTATTTAAGTTTTTTCTTTCGAAGTGCATTGTGAGTTTCTTGTTAACGATGACTATTTCTTTCTTTCTATAATCGATACAGGCATTTAGTGGTCTCAATATATCGTTACCTATTAGACCATCGAAAAAATTATGAAATCTTATTATATAAAATTCTAGTGTTTAATTTGTTCCAATGTCGCTAAATTCTTCGAAAATAGGTATTATGGCTTTTTCGGTTACGTTAATTTGGTGTTGAAGAGTTTTAATTAAAAGTGGGTTGGTTGAATGAATTCTTTTGGGGTCACAAATCCCCGGATTTAATATTGAGTTTGTTGCGCCTGTGTCTATTATAATTTTTATAAAACCTATCTTCGTTTTTATTATTATAAATGGTAATTTATTCTTGAGTCTGACTCCCTAAAATTTTCAGCCACTTCTAATTTTTCTATGTCTATCGGTTCTGGTTGGGTCCTAAAATTTGGTCTGTGGAATGGTGGATTTTGAGCATTGGGGTTTTGTGGGTTTGCTTGTTGGTATATACGGTTTTGATGGAATGGTTGTTGGTATAGGCGGTGTTGTTGGAATGGTTGTTGGTATGGGTGGAGTTGTTGGAATGGTTGCTGGTCATTTCTTTCGTTATTTTGGGGCGTTGAATGGAAATTCTTTCTGTGGTTTTGGAATGGTTGTTCGAGGTTTTCGTATTATGTTCTATTCCTACTATCTGTTTTATTGTATTGTGTGTTGTTTCTATAGTTATTATTTCTATTACTTGAATGAGTTTTAAGCTCTGGGCCGTTCCCATTATTGTTCCCAATATGTGCGTACCCGCCTTGAAACAATATTTCCATCGCTTCCTCCATGGTGTCTGGATCTCTACATATTAGTATTGTTTTCATTGGTTCTGGCATCTTTTCTTTAAATACTTTCTATGCGGTTCTCATATTATTTCTGGCGCACTCATTTTCTGCTGGACCAGACCCAACTACTGTCACTGTTTTATTGTTCAAGCTCCTTAAGACTTATTTGAGTAGGCAATTGGTTTTAAAGGTTATCCCCCTTAATCTATCGAAAAGTTCCTCTATATTGTGTCTGTCGCCAAAATTGTTTAATATAATCGTTTTTATGACGGTCCAAGACTGTGCTTGGCAATTGATTTCAATTGTCTCGCGAGCCTTACCCCCGGGTCATAAGCCCTAAGGATAGAATGGACTCTATCTATCAAGTTGATAAATATTTGGAGATCCCGATTATCTCCATTGAATTAGGGGAGATTATTTAGGTATTTAAAGGGGTTAATAGTAACTGATGGTTGTGTTTGTGGTTCTACCATTTTCTATATGTAAATTAGTGGAACACGTTTTTTAATATTTAAAGTTTATTCTCGTTTGAGACCGTCGGCTTACTAACTTAACTCCCACTATTACAATTCGTTTTTATATTGAAATATTCCCGGTTACTTTGTTGGTTGCAGCTGCTTGGTGGCAACGTCAGCACCATCGTTATCCCACGATATTGTGAGAACCATCGATGTTGGTTTGTTATTCAGTTGAAGTGGCGGATTATAAGTTGCAGGTGTTTAGCAAATGATGTCAACATAAACGGTATCCCATTACATCATGAGAATCGTTGATGTTGGTTTGTTATTCAGTTGAAGTGACTGACGATAACTCCTTCCCCGTCAAGCGAGGGGCGTCCTCGGGCCTTTCTAATGCTCTGTTTATTGCCATCTTTAATTCCCTTGCAGATTGTTTCTTTTTTCTTTGTCTAAGTTTATAAAACAATATGTAACCGAGAACAATGCTGATGGCAATTATAACAATACTGCCAACCGTGATAGCTGATTTTCTTTCAAAATCGGAGTACAGGCTTTTAATAAGTTGCCTATTTTGCACACTATGATGCTTTAAGTATGGCAAGCTTAACATTTCCTTGTATCTGCTAAAATCTATTTCTACGTTTAGCGGAATTTCGGCTGCTCTCGTAGACATACCATTCCTATTGAAATACTCAGTGCCATTTAAAATAACTCTGTTGTCGAATGTAACCACATAAGTCCCCTAGATTGGTGGTACGGTTAACAGTCTTTATTGTTATGGGTTCATTGTTTATAATTACCAAGCCATCAATGACTTCTTCAATGGGGGCCAGGTGGCTAAAAGTTATTTCGCAGCGGGCTTTTTCATCGGACATTAATTGTTCTGCGCAACTTCTCTTCGGTAATAACTTGCAAAACTGCTTTGTCGCTCCAGTACAGTCATTCACAGAATATGCATTTTTTCCACATACAGCTACAGAATTCTCTTCCAAGTGTAGTATAGTATTGTTGTGGGTAACCGGGAAAATTAAAAGCTTCTTACATACTAATTTTGGTTTAGGATACTTAACTAAGAAAACTAGGATATCATTATTTTGTAATACTTTAAACTTAGGGGCTAACATTAAATCGGTTATTGTTATATTTGTGAGGTGCTCATTTTCTATTAATGAATTTATTTCACGATTGTCCAGCAATAAAGGGTTCAGAATACCCACTTTCGCCAGAGTGATTGAGAAAATAATGTTGTCTAATTGAATGACCATTGCCCTGTTGCGAGCAAGCAGCATTTCGAATAAGTGACCAGTGTTATTTTTTTCTTTTTTTACCTCCTTTACTATTTTATTCACTACATCTGTTATATTATTAATCTGTTCCTGAAGCTGAGAGTTAATTTGTACTTGCTGTTTGTTGGCGTCTATTAACTCCTCTATTTTAATGGTTGGAGTCTGAAAATCGTCGAAGTCTGGAGTACCGGCAATTACTTTAAGCGTAGTTCCTAGGAAATGTATGCTGCGGGTCTGTCTGGGTTGAATGCTTATTGTTTTCAGTAATTGATTAATGTGATCAAAATCAGCTTCTAGCAGTTTAATCATGTGGGATGCTGGGAAGATATGTAGCAATTGGTACGATTCCTCCACTTATATTGAATATTCTGTTAGGTTTATCACGTGTTTAAGGTGACAATAGGTGTCCCACAGTATAACCTCACCCTCGGAGATTGGGATATAATCCGAGTGAGTATAGTCAATTATCTCCGCATTTGTGAATGTGACAAGGAGTATCAAGGTTAGCACCGACCTAAAAACAAACAGACCAATTATATGATTTTACTATTATTTCGGAGATTGTCCTTATGGATCACCCACCCCCTAATAAGAACAGTCGTTCCCAAATCTTTTTCTATAATTTGTTCTGAATATAGTGGAGTCAGCTTATTGCCCAATCTCCTGTTTGATTTAACAAGAACTTTGTTGCCTAATTATAAGATTTTGGATATCTTGCTTTATTATGATATTCTAGCACATGCTGCTGGGCTGTCTTTAAGTGATCTGCTACATCATTATTATGATTTACAGAGGCGGAATGAATTCTTCACCCCATACTTGACAAAATTACCATTACGTTGGGAATGGGGTATTTGTCATCTATTGTTTTAGCGTTAAGTTTGCGGAAATCCAAGGCAAGTCGTTTCTTTTAATTCCCATTTTCATCAAAGTCTTTTTTGTCAACGACCCACACAGGATTAATGTATGGGGATTTAGATGTCCTAATGATACCATCTTTTAAAAGCTGTTTTATTTCTTCGTTTATGAAATCTGCTACTCCCATAGGATAAAGGTATAATTTCGAATAGACCGGGTCTTGGTCTGAAGTTCGAATATTAGCAACGATGTTTGTGTTAAAAGGAAGTTTTTCCTTTGGATCGGCAAATACCTCCTTTTGAGCATTTAGCATTTTCGTAAATCGTTCCCTAACCAGTTCTGGAATATCTTCCTTCTGGGTCTTTAGCATATTTACATTTTCGCACTCCACGAATAGGATTCCCTCTGTCCCAGAGTCATGAGTAATTAATTTTTGTCTAAGAAAAATTCTAGCATTGACCTTTGTTAAAAGATCAAGCCCTATAATTCCATCAAAAGATGTTAAATTTGGCAGAATGAAAAATTCCGAGTCAACACCGAAAATATTTACCTTACACTTTTCATTAATTTTATTGAAGCCGTGAATTGATTTCACTACACAAGGGGTAGACATAGGTATAATGCCTTTTAGACCGCAAATTTTTTTATATAATTCTCAGCGGGGCCCGTGTCTATTAGCAACTTAATACATCGTTTTTCTTCGCCTATGGATCTGCTAATCCATGGCAGAGCTGACTTTTCTCTAAAAAATTCACCTGTTCTTCTTCTTCGATATCTACCGCTTCGGTCTGTGCCGCACTATTATAACCTTCTTCTCTTTTGTTGTCTTGAATAACATGATTTATCCTTTGCATCTTTGGGCCTGTCATCCAGTCTGAATCCGCAGGTCTCTTGGCTTGTGTTTGAGTTTGCCTACCGAAATTTCAGTACTATTTTATTGTTTATTATTGTTTTTGTTTATAGTCCTTTTTGCCTTCCGATCGCAGGGCTGAACTTAATTTTATGAACCGGAGGGTCCCCCGTTAGGTGGTGAAACGCGGCTCGATTTAATTTTATATTATTGGGTATACAACCCTCTTGTTATAAATTTTATTATTTTTATTATTACATTTATGAACCGGAGGGTCCCCCGTTAGGTGGTGAATCGCGGCTCGTTTTTATTATTATATTTATATTTTATTTATGTAATTGATTACTATTTCATTTTTGCATATGCTTTAATTTTGTGATAAATACTTTTTTTAGTTTTTATTTCATTAGTAGTTAATTCTTTGTGATTTTTATTTTTTATTGTTTTATCATATTACATATACATAATTTTTGTATTTTCTATTTTATATTGTAACGTTTATTTTTGATTGATTTTTTATTGTTTTATCATAATTTATATAATTTTTTAAATTTAAATACTTAATTTTTGTTTTTATTTAATTCTTTTTCCTCTTGTCTATTGCGCATATAATAATTTTATCATAAGCTTTTTCCAATTTAATAGTTAATTTTTTTTTTTAATTTTGGTTTTTATTTGATTTTTTTTTGTTTTGTATTTCAAACTCCCTCTTTTGTTCGCGCAGTGCTGCGGACACTGCAGACTGAACGACACCATATAAGCATTCATATTGTTTTTATTTATGTATTTCACAAAGTCTTAGCCTTTCAAAAATAATTTCTAGTTCTCCTTCACTCATAAGCGGAAAGCAGGGATAAATGGCCTTTGAATTTTCAATGTAATATATATTATATTTTATATCAATCCAGTAATGAGCCTATTACTTACATTATTTAGTTGGTACTATCTCCTAGAACTGTAGTTGATTGTTGCTTTAAAATGTAGTCAGCTTCTGCCTCTCAAAAACCTCCTTTTTCAGTTGTATTGACTGTAGTTGATTGTTGCGTTAAAATGTAGTCAGCTTCTGCCTCTCAAAAACCTCCTTTTTCAGTTGTACTGCATGTTGATTTATTAATTCAATTTAGCTTCTCCAATTTAGTTCCGTACTAATAATTTATTACTTGACTTTACTTTTTATTAACTCGACCCCCATGTTGGGCGCCAATTAGTGAAACACGTTTTTTAATATTTAAAGTTTATTCTCGTTTGAGACCGTCGGCTTACTAACTTAACTCCCACTATTACAATTCGTTTTTATATTGAAATATTCCCGGTTACTTTGTTGGTTGCAGCTGCATGGTGGCAACGTCAGACTCATCGTTATCCCACGATATTGTGAGAACCATCGATGTTGGTTTGTTATTCAGTTGAAGTGGTGGATTATAAGTTGCAGGTACTTAGCAAATGATGTCAACATAAACGGTATCCCATTACATCATGAGAATCGTTGATGTTGGTTTATTATTCAGTTGAAGTGACTGACGATAACTTGTATTCAACGATAAATTCGTAAATCATTCGTATGTGTGTCCTACGTCTTCTTCTAACTAATTGAGGTCTATCAATTTGTCTGGTGGGTATGTATTCTTCAGTGCTGTAACCGTCGTTCGAGTCGAGCCCTGAATCAGGAAGGTATCTAACGGTTTCTAATGTTTCAATTTCTGAATCAGAAAAATAGTCTGATTCTGAGTCACTCATATATAATGACATAAACTAGGTTTACTTGCTTAGTTAAAGAGGAATTTAAATAGAATTTTTTGTTTTTTTTGTATGTATCTTTTCTTAAAGCTATCTTTCACTTTGTAGTTTGATGTTGTTGTGCATTAATAGAACTTACTTCTGTCGCGGAAGTCCTCTCCTCTTATGTATCTTTTGCTGTTGTTTCTTGTTTTAAGTGGACGATTTCTAGACGCTGGGTGCTTTCGATGTCCTTCTGTTGGGCGGAATGAAGCTGTTCTTCGCCTTTTTCCCTTTGGTTTTAATCTATAGTAGCAATCTTTTGCTTACTATATTTTCACACACACTGAAAAAATTTTTGAGCTTTTACTTTATAGTAGCAATCTTTTGCTTACTATATTATCACACAAAAAATATTTTAGTTCTTATTTTATAGTAGCAATCTTTTGCTTACTATATCCTTACCGTTCTGGCAATATTAGCCAACAAGTTCGCGAGAGAAAAAAATTGTTTTCGGTACCGCACTAAAAATATAAATTTACTTATCTTCACTTTAATGAATGATAATTGCGGTATTCTACCGACTGCGCCAGTTAAAAATTGTATATTTTAGTTTTTTTTTTAATATATAATATATGTATGCCTTTATTTAGAACAACTTAACAACTACAGGTACTTTACACGAAGACCGTAAAAAGAATCAGAATAGAATGAATTAAGACTGATGTTACATTATTATTAATAGCCTAATTTTGTATATGTCGCATATTAGCACGGTGAATAATTCTTTGGAATTGTTTACCGTTTATTTGGCAAGTGCCGGAAATGCAAATTCGGCAAAAAGATGAATTTATGTTCAATAAAAATGTAAGTTGCGTTATTGAATTTATGTTCAATAAAAATATAAATTGCATTATTGCATTCTTTGGAATTATTTACTGTTTATTTGGCAAGTTCCGGAAATGCAAATTCGGCAAAAAGATGAATTTATGTTCAATAAAAAATATAAATTGCATTATTGCATTTTAAATTAAGCAAATCTTTGGAATTGCTTAATTCCAGACGGCACGTGGCGGAAATGAATAAAATTTAGATTATGTATGTATTAAGGGGTTTAACTATAACAAAGAAGCAATTTCTAACAATGATAGAAACGTTGTCTAAGTACGCTTTAGCTTTTCCGATTAACGAAAGAAGTTGTACAGAATTTAAAAGTAAAATATTATAAGTCATAAGTATGTTCGGAAAATCGAAAACATAATAGTAGACAACGAACTTGGATTTAAAGCTATAGAAATACAGACATTCTTAGAAAGGGAAAATACAGGGTGAACGATATGTTATCTATTCAAAACACCATAACTTTTTTGTGTGAAACTAGTTTTTATTGATTTCAAAGACAAAACTGTTCAAAAATGTTTACAATTTTAACATATATTCACTTTAGCTCGATGTGACCATCTTTTGCCTTGACTATAGCCTTCACGCGGTCAAAAAATGAGTAGCACGCTGCACGAATGTGATCTTGAGGTATTTTGGCCCATTCTGGTATAATCGCTTTTTTCAGCGCATCCATACTGGCATATTTTTTAGTCCTCACCTTGCTCTCCAAAATGGACCAGATGAAATCCATCGGATTTGCGTCTGGCGAATTCGAAAGCCATTGTGTGGACGAAATGAAGTGTGGAACATGAGACGGTGCCGAGTCTTGTTGGAACGTCCATGGTCTACGACCGAAATGTTTGCGTGGTCACGGCTCTAAAGCAGCTTCTAAAACTTTTTCACGATAATAAGTCGCATTCACTTTGACACCAGGCTCGATAAAAACGATTGGAGAGCGTTCATCAGCGGTCACTGCGGCCCAAACCATTACTTGCGATGGGAAATTGCTTCGAGTGGCCATACGTAGGCTCAAATTCTCGTATGAGTATTCGGTCAAGTAAACATGATCGTTTTGAGTGTTTATGAACTGCTCAATTGGGAAATTTTTTTCATCAGAAAACACAATGTAAGGAATTTCGCCACGTTCGTGCAAGCGCAACAACTCCTTTGCTCTTTCGCACCGAAATTTTTTCTGCTGGGTTGAAAGATCGTGTGCTTTTGGAACTTATAAGCCTTGACCTTGAGCTCATTTTTCAATATGCCTCGAATGCTGTCTTGCGATATTTTCAGTTCTTTGGCCATTTTTCTTCCACTTCGACGTAGATTTCATTCAAGTCGAGCCTTCACTTTCCGAACCATTTCTGGCGTTGTTGCGGTTTTTTTGGTCCACCTCCACAGCATTTTGCAATGCTACCGGTATCATTGTAACGTTTTGTAGTGCGATACACAAACATTTTATTCACTTTGAGGTGACTGAGCTCACGAACAATGGCTGGTTGTGATTTTCCAGAAAAATTTAACGCAATCACACTATTACGTTTGAATTCCATCACAGAAAAAAAAAATTCAACAATACTGAGAGGCAAATGCTTTTGATGGCTTATAAACAATATATTGAACTGTCATTCGAACAATTTTGACGTTGATGTCATGAGTTGTTTTACAGATACAAGCAGTGTGAAGTTGGTAACACTTCATATCGTTCACCATGTATTTATATACATTTCTCCACAAACGGGAATCACACATCTAACACAGATATAGAAAGATGGCATAATACTATAAATGAATATATACGTTAAAGAAGTGAGAGGCGGGAAAAACCATAGAAAATACAGGAAAATTAACGTCGACAAGATACACGATGACCATTTACAAACCAAACGGACCAGACACAAGTACTACAAGAATGACATCAAATCCAAACGAAAATATCAGGACAGAGACAACCCTAACAACAATTGATAAGCTAACCAATTTTCTTTCAGATGACAAAGTTAGTACTTACTCTCACATTTCTCACAATCGTTCGCAATCAATAGACATTCAAGATTTAACAAACAATAACGGATACTTACCAATAAAAACAGATGAAGTTAAAGTCATAGAACATTATAGCAAAATAATCCACATTGTCAATACAACTTCCTAAGAGAAGACTTTGGACTTAATATTGAAAAATATAAATACTTTGAATACAACCAACACCGAAACAAACACTTTACTAGATACGACGAACAAAAACTTCCTTCTACTTGCAGCTAAAATAGAAAACCTTACCCCACAGCTTAGAACAAAACGAGGTCTTGTAAACATTCTAGGAAAAGGTCTAAAACTTATAGCAGGAACTATGGATAGTGACGATGAGACCCAAATCAGCGAATACCTGAATGCAGTTTACAAAAGCCAGCAAACTCTAACTGAAAAAAGGGACAGCCTAACATATTTCAATCATATGATGACCACTCAAATACAGAATATTACAAAAAATATAAACAAAAATCAATTTCTAATAGAAACCTATCTAAATAACTTAAATAACTCCCTACAAAATAGAACAGCGACTTTATAAATAGAAGACACATTTTTATCACATATTTACCAAACAAACAATGATATCTCACATCCATAATATTGGACAAATTATATTTTCCAGTAAACTTGGAATTATTCCTTCATATATAATGACAAAAACTGAACTAGTCCTAATTAATGACTTCAGCAGCTAGGTAAATATAAAAGTAGCCGATGCTTCGCAAGATTCTAACATCTTAATTATTCTCCCTATACCACAATATTCGAAAAAGATTCTTTCAAAAATCGTATTCGAACCAATTCCAAATATTGATAATAACTTAGTGGCATTAGAAAATAAAGAAGTGCTTGTGGATTACAAAATAATGTTTTTAATATAAATTTAAAGGATAACATGAAGAAGAGTTTAATTAAATTAAACGATACTTGTTTAACAAAAATAATAAACTTTGAAACAGCATTTTGCAATATGGAAAAACTGGAAGAAACAATTGTAACTGAAATCGCACCTGTAGTTCTTGTATTCAGAAACTTTTCCAATAAATTTACACACAATTGTAACAAATATAATATGAGTAAGACAGGAAATTTCTTGTTGAAATTTGAAAACATTTCTAAATATAAAAATTAAAGTTTATGATAAATTTATATTACCTAACATAATTACAAAAATTAATAAGAAACCTAATATTAACGCCAATTTAAATTTAAAATCATTGTATATTAAATAAACAAAACATGAAGAAACTATAAAAATAATATTATATAAGAACAAAATCTTAAATATAATCCGCATAAGTATAGTTGCAATAATAATTATTGTGATAATTACTTTAAGTATAATGTTTTTTGTAAAGAGAAATATGTCAATCTTAAAAGTTACGTCGGAGCTTCAAGCTAACGACAGGGGTGTTACAGTGACACCTAATCTCAATGTAATATAATATATAGTAATATAGAACCACCCTATTCTTCGTATAAATAAACGCCTTCCTAACTTTCCGTAAACGCGCAAACATATTTTTTAGTTCACACGCGAAAATTCATACGTTGCACTTTTATAATTTTTATTTATTTGGTTAACAGGTCTGTGGAATTGACACTTTCTTAGCACGAAAAAGAAACGACTGGCGCGCTTTATTAAACTCGGCCATAATCGCGTAAGCGGTTATCGCGCCAATTAAGAAGAGAGAGATTGACACTTTCTTTACGAGTAAATTTTTTTACGTTTACTGTTTATCAAACTGCATGTTAATTTTTTTTACGTTTCCAGTTCACCAAATAACTTTGTAAAAGTAGTAAACAATTCACTAGAATTGGGTACTTTCTTACAGACTATGTTAAGCTAATGTACAATAGTTTAGTAGATTAGTTTAGAAAAGTGCTCTCAGAATAGATTAAATTTCTTTATTTCTGTTTTCCCTCCAAATTGGAGTTTCTAGTATTTGGAAATAATTTCTGTTATATTATATATATGTATTAGCGGCGATCTCTCATCTCTCAGTTGAAAAGGTTTGTCACATCCCTCAATTGTGGAAAATAATTAAAGCTAATACATATAATGTAACGGAAATTATTTCCAAATACTAGAAACACCAATTTGGGGGGAAAACAAAAATAAAGAAATTTAATCTATTCTGAGAGCACTTTTCTAAACTAAACAATAGTTTAGTAATTACTAAGAAAAAAACGATTTAAGGGGTTAGGCCACTCTAGGATTTTCAAAATATCGAATTTTTTTTTTTTTGCTTAAAAGATGCTTTAAACTCTTTAGAATATAAAACAAAAAGTCCTATGCGTGAAAAAAATGTTTATCTCTAATATTTCGCACTTTTGCGCGAGCGCCTCTGACGTCTCTGACACGACTATTCAAATTTAAACCGTGTTTATCTCAAAACGTGATTTTTCAAAACGGCACGCAGCATAACACAAACAATTTTTAATATTTTCACTTGTAATTGTACAAGGATCTTTAGAACATTATTCCGCACTGAAATACGTACGGATTTTTTTATTAATTAATTAGAAAAATTTTTATAAACAATTAACGGTTCCATTTTAGATGAAAAATTCTACTTTTGACTTCAAACATCTGCAAAATACACAAATTTCAATATTTCTAAAATCCCGTACGTATTTCTATAGCTATACTCACGTCGATTGAGAAGAATTTTTTTAATTTGGTTTAGGTGGACATTTACGTCAGTTGTACTGCGTGCCGTGAAGTGCCTTTTTCGCAGGGCGCGTTCAGAGATTCACTCCAAAGGCGCCATTTTGTAATATTTTTCAATAAAAATATTTGTAATTACACTTAAATACATGCTTAATAATATACTTAAAAAGTTTTTTCCTAGCACCTTTCTTTCAATGTAAAAAAAATCCTTAAAAAACTGCTTTTTTTACAGTAGCTAGAGTGGCGTAACCCCTTAAGATGGTTGACTAAGATGCCATACGGCCATGAAAAATCAGCACCAGAAGAATTGAAAAACAAATTTTAATCAATAGATCTCAATCCGATTAGAGGGACCTATTTGGTACCCTTCTCCAAATAACAGCGGCATACTCTAATCTTGATCTAACAAAGCACAATACAATGTTTTGAGAGTGTGTGGGTTGGTAAATGCAGAACAACTTCGGCGTACGAATGCTAGCATCGAATATGACCTTCTTATGACGTGGTTAACACGGCTAGTGAAATTCAGCTTTCAACGAAACCATGCTGGTTGGTAGATATTAGGCACAGTAATCTCAAAAAGTTTTGAGACAGACGATAGCTTCGAAATCGGCCTGTAATTGTAACATCGTTTTTATTTCCACTCTTAAATATAGGCGTAACGGAAGTTAATTACCAGTCATCAACAAAGATACCGGAGCACAACGATTTATTAAATATAGTTGTAAGAGGCCCAGCGAGAATCAAGCAGTTCTTCCGCAAAATGGCCGAGAGGCCATGTGAGTCAGTTTTCCGTGTGGGCTTGAGCTTCATAATACCCTTGACGACATCAGTAACAATGTCCCAAAATTAGCAGGTGAAAAAGTCTAAGTCGGGTTCAAAATTAGATCAAAAAAAGTCAGCAAATAAATTTGGAAGATTCTATGGCAGATTTTGCATATTTACTATTATAAAAACCATTGTTTGGTACCGTTGAACAAGACTTTTTTGATTTAATGAATTGGCAAAAGGCCTTCGAATCAGAAATATACTGTTTTCGAAATTGAGGATGTAATTTCTATATAAGAGCTTGTTCAAACAGTTGAATTGCACTGAAAATTTGAGTAATGCATTGGGCCACCAGACCTTTTATAAAGTTTAAAAAATTTGTGTTTTAGATTCTTTAGATGCCTAAGCCGTTTGGTATGCCAAGGTGTCTTATGTACTTTCTTATGATAAATAGGAATGTGCTTCAAACACAGCTCAGAGGGGTATTATCCCAGTCAATACTTAATAAAATTTCATTAAAAATTGAGAAGTCGTATGAGTTGTAGTTGAATTGGATGTTAGGCTCATCAGATACCTCAGAAAATTCATAAAATTCCAACTCAACAGAAAGAGGAACATGATGTTTATCAGTTAAAGATATGGGAGCAATGCCTTCCGACAATGTGTAGTTGATGTTATTTGAAATAAGCACTAGATCTAGGATTCTATTAAGGCTATTATAAAAACCATTAATTTGTGATAAATCAATGTTTAAAAAGCTATCAATGACATAAATTTCGGCTGAAGAATTTACGTTAGAAACCATAAAAGCAGCCGAGTTTCTAGATGGGGCCAACTCAAGCGACATAACAAGGATACAAAGATCACTGTCACTGGCGATGCTTGATGCTAATGACACAACATCGCCAGCATGTGCAAAGTATAAACAATCCATACTATTCGGCGGAATGTAGGATGCACACATATAAACTCTTCCAGATGAGCCATAAACACGTACACAAGGCTGATCGATGAGTATGTCAGAATTGGTAAGCGTTACCATGATGCCCGAAATTTTTTCAAATGAGAAAGTGTTGAAAAATATGGTTGACGAAAACTTTTATTATGAATTTTTACTCCTTCATTCGGCATATAGATTACTATCTACTCCTGCGAACTTCGCTTCGAATGTTATTACAGCAAATGAGTTATTGACCTTGTTTATCGAAAATTTTCCAATAATATTTGGTGAAAATAGTGTTACATTTAACATACACAACTTACTCCATATTAGTCAATGCGTGGTAGACATGGGTGTATTACCAAGTTTTTCAGCATATGATTTTGAAAATTGTATGCAAAATTTAAAAAGAAATATCAGAAAACCATCTAAAATTTTGGAACAAGTCAATAACAGATATTATAATGCTGATATTGGTTTACGTGAAGAACAGGAGAGATTTATAAGAAATCGACATGGCAGAATTATAAGCTACAGAACTAAAAACTGGTTCCTAAGTAGGGTAGAAGGGGGAGGCTTCGACATGAGGGAGGCTTCGACATTTTGAAATTTGGCTCGCATTATAACTGCTATTTCTTTCATTTCAAGAATGAACAACGGCGAAGTTGAATTCGATGCTTGCATATGAATTGATTAGTGATTGCTTGAACACGGTGGTGAATAGATCAATTTTTTTATTTTTGGTAAGTGTACATGTAAAATAGTGCGTGCAAGTATTAGTGTATAAAAAGTGCAAATTACGACGTATAGGTTTCGTTTTTTGCCAAACAATATTATATTAGAAGTGTGATTTGGTGTTTTTGATGATGTTTTAAGAAACATAAGCAAATAGAGTTTTAAGCGGAAACTTGAAACAAGTGCACGAGGGAGGATTCGACAACGTTTTTTGGGAGATTTCGACAAATTTTCGAAGCCTCCCTTCTGTCCTATTTTACTCAGTAAATAATATTTTGCAGCTACCAAGATGCCGAATGTATATAAAAGGAAGCGTCCCGACAGAGTGATCGACGAAGATAATATGGAAAAAGCCCTGGAGGATGTTAAGAAAAAGAAAGAAACCCCTTCAAGTGCTGCTCGCAAATATGGAATAAAGCGGACAACTCTTATATCCCGATTATTAAAGCAGAAAACAAATATGGGAGTTTTAAAAGATTTTCAATCCAAATTTTCGTCGAACCAAGTTCTTACGGCATCGCAAGAAAGAGATTTAGCAGCTTATTTTAAAAAATGTTCAAATGTTCGTCACGGACTAACTTACGACTTAGCTAGACGATTCGTTTACGAATTCGTGTCTAGATACAAAATAAAACATCCAGCAAACTGGGACAAAGAAAAGAGAGCTGGGGTAGATTGGCTGAAGTGTTTCATGCATAGAAATAATGATATAAGTCTATGAAAACCTGAAAACACTAGCATATTGCGCATTTCTGGATTTTCCGAGGAAGCGGTTTCAATATTTTTTTCAAACTTAAAAAAAGTATACGAATCACACAACTTTACTTCTGATCGAATATACAACGTAGATGAGACTGGAATAACTACTGTGTTAGATTCTCCTAAAGTAAGCATTGCTCTGTTTTGTGTTTCAAATACACATAATGTCAGTACATATATAAAAATTCTTGGGTTATTGCTGAGAAGGGAAAGCGAACGGTGTCTCAAGTCGCATCCGCAGAGCGGGGAACTTTAATAACTATGGTAGGGATTGTCAGCGGGTCTGGTAACCATATTCCACCGATTTACGTTTTCCCCCGGAGGCGAATGAACCCACATTTTCTTAATGGATCAGTGCCAGGGTCAAAAGCACTTTTATCGAAGAACGGATGGATGAACTCAGAGCTCTTCGTAGATGTGCTTATCCATATTAGAGGTTACGCTCGCTGCACTATCGACGATCCTATACTGCTTTTAATGGACAATCATGTTTCGCACTGCAGCCTAGACAGCATCATTTATAGTCGCGATAACGGAATATGTCTAGTTTCTTTTCCACCACATACCTCACATAAACTTCAACCACTGGATGTATCAGTTTTTGGACCTTTCGAAAAATATTGTAAACAATCCTTTACCGATTTTATGGTAAATAATCCTGGAAAGAAAATATACATTTCACATATCGCAGAGCTCACAAAAAATCCATTTTGAGAGCTTTTTCTCCCGAAAACATTGTAAAAGGATTTTCAGCCACTGGGATCTTTCCCTACAATTCATTAATCTTTCCTCAGTTAGACTTTTCCCACTCCGAAATCGAATTAAACTCTGATAGTGCCGCCGAAACTCACCAAGTCGAGTGCTTGTCGTCCGAGAATATTCAGAGGCCGTCATCTGAACCGAATTGTTTTTCTCCAGAAGTTATCCGTCCAATTCACGTATTGAGGAAGAAGAAAATCTTACCCAAAAACCAAGGAAAGTCGAGAATTTATACGGATTCACCAGAAAAGTTACGCTTTGAGGAATTGAAACAGCAAAGCATTGATAAATTTAAGTTACCGAAACTAAAATTGTGTAAGAAAGTCAAAACACTGCGAAATCCAAAAGCTAAGAAACACCGAAGAATAAGTTCCTCACCATCTGGTGAAAACACTTCCTATAGCTTGATAACTCATTTGACTTTGGTGAGGACCTCAGCAACGAGGAAACGGCATTGGAGGTTGCTAAAGAAATTCATATTGAGGGCAAAGATCCTATGAAGGAGCAACTATGTGTGGAGAACGAAATGCAAATTGAGGAAAACCAATTTATACTGGTTAAATTCACAGACAAAGCCGATTTCTTCTACATTGGTGTAGTCGTAGAAGTGGAAATTACTACGTGCATAGTCAAATTTCTTAGACGGCAGCTCAAAACACAACTATTTTATGAACCCCTTATTGAAGACAAAAGCTTGGTTTCAAAGCAGGACATATTGCGTACTTTGCCAACACCTGAACATCCCCCAGGCACTGCACGGGCGCACAGCATATTTATTTTTGACTGCGACTTTTCGAATTTAGATGTGCGTTAAAGTATGTAATGTTTGTATGTATGTAATTTTAATGGATAAAATGTATTTATGAATTGAAATGAGTGAATTGCATTGAATTAAATGTTATAAGTAGTGCTAATGGATAAGAAGATATTTTCCAAAAATTCCACTTAAAATTCATATTTTACTTATATGTTTTATAAGTGTCGAAGCCTCCCCTTCGCTGTCGAAGGCTCCCATAAGGCTGAAGAAGCCTCCCTGAAAGTGGGAGGTTTCGTCAAATATTCCCGTGATAGTTTTTTTGATTAAAAGGTTGAAAAAAAATTAAATAAGAAAAGTAACGACACATTGAGAGTGGCACAAACATGCATAAAATCAATAATTATGAAAGAAAATAACTGCTTCGTACTCCAGTTTCTCTAAAAACAGTATTGTTTCTTAACCTGTCGAAGCCTCCCCCTTCTACCCTACCAACTCCCCAGATGATTTCTGTTGCACGAGTATAAGCCCATTTACCCTAATTAAAGTGACAGGCTTCTGGATGAAGCTGGAGGACGTGTTAAAGGATTGAAAATAGAAAATTTAAAAAACTTTTTTGACGAACAACTGCAATCAATGACGTCTTTAGGCATCTGCACAGGAGAAATTAAATCAGATCTTGACGATGACATTTTTAATGTCAATGAAATTGTTTGCAAAATAATGTGGTTACCATATGAAAATACTCACGTGCTTATTCCTCTACTACAAAGCTGTATGCAGTTAAAAAAATTCTAATTCAACTTTGACATAATTTTAAGGCAAAAATGGCAGAAAACAAGAATGTTTTCCGGCGAATGACTAGCAAGTTAGGCGTTACAAAGTCATACGAACAAATAAATAAATTTGAATTGGAAATGAGTGCCTTAAAAGCGCTGGTAACTCAACAGAGCGAAACTATAAAACAACTGCAAGAGACTTTTTTAAGCCAAAATGAATTAATTGTGAATGAGCTAGCATCCATAAAAATGCATTGTCGGGCCATACTTCTTCGAAGAAAACGGTGTAACAGCGACTGTAAATGGGGACCGTTATTTAAACATGTTGAAGGAGTTTTTTTATCCAGAACTGCGGCGAAGACGTATCCCTTTTAACAGCATTTGGTTCCAGCAAGATGGAGCAACTGCACATATAGCCAGACCGGTTATGGAGGAGCTCCAACGAAAATTTAGAAATAAATTGATATCCAGAAATTCCACTTTCCGCCGGCCCCCAAGGTCACCTGACCTCACTGCACCAGATTTTTTTTTATGGGGTTATCTCAAACAAGAGGTGTATAAAACAAAACCAAGTAATTTGACTGAATTGAAGCAGTCCATCACAACAATAATTGAGGCGATCCCGACTTCAACCCTTCAGTGCGCAATGAACAATTTTCTCATCAGGTGTCGCATATGCGTGAATGAGAATGGAGGTCATTTACGTTCTATTATTTTCAAAACTAATTAGTTACATAAAATAAAATTGAATTATCTATACAATAAAAAAACAAAAAGTTAAATACATTGATTAGAAAAAAAGTTATTACGTTTTGTTTTTGTAGAACGATTCGTGCGCCACCCTGTATTTCCTTTCAATTGTAGAATCTGTTGCAGAAAGCGTAATAACATGGGACAACTATATTGTTGAACTTAAAAAAGGTTTCAAAATCGCAAAGAATCGAGTACACAAGACTACATGTATTGCCAAGAAAAAAATAATTTAATTACATTTAATTATCATTCTTGTTTAAAATTCATATTTATATGTATACATACACATTTGTAAAAACAGATGCACATATGTGTATAAATCATTTATTAAAATACTTATAATTATTAAAATTACAATAAGTTTTTGAAATTATCGTTGCTGTTTGGAAGTAAGATAACATCATATGACAAAGGCGGCTTCATGCAGCCCTTACAAAGTAAGCTAGCAAGAAGGACATACTGCCAGGCGTTTGTGAAGCGCTTGAAGACAGCTCCTTCTCGTATTTATTGCTCACAGCGAAGCGAATGAATTTGCAATTAAGAAAGGCGCGCAAATATGATAGTTAATTTGTGGCGCAGGTACTAAAGCGGACACAGGTGCGGCGGAATGGTTCAAATGGTTTTTATGGCGCGTATTTAATTCAGGTTCAAGTCCAGAAGAGTCATATTTTTTTCCTTGCATGATTTCCTTTTTACAATTCAAACCAGAAAAGTTTGGTACAATTTTTGAGTTTATTTTAATTATAATTGCTTTAAAATAGTGTTTTAGGTTTTTTGTATTTGATATTTAAAAATTTCTTTTCGGTATAAAATAGTTCATACAGAATATGCATTGATTTGTATATATGTAAATACATAAATCAATCAAAAACGTTAGAACACAGTGGCATTTTTCCGCTTTAACAGATGTTTGTATTTCACATTCATTTTCTCTTAGCTTACAAAAAATAACAAGATAGTTTTACAAAATACGATTTGTTTCCATCACAACATATTTTTTTATGTTTATACAATTCAACAAGATAATTAACTTAATAACATCGTGTAGTTCCCTTTGCACAATTTTTCTGTTATAAATCTATTTAACTATAGAAATTACATTTTTTGTTAATTAAAATTTTTTTTTTAACAAAATAAAGTTCTTACATAATTCCATTTACACATTAGTATACTGACCCTCGCTATAACAAGTCTCTTCTGTTATAGTGCGGTCTGTGGAAAATCTGACCCCCGCTATAACAAGTCTCTTCTGTTATAGTGCGGTCTGTGGAAAATCTGACTCCCACTATAACAAGTCTCTTCTGTTATAATGCGGTCTGTGGAGAGTCTGACCCCCGCTATAACAAGTCTCTTCTGTTATAGTGCGGTCTGTGGAAAGTCTGTCACGCATCTGGTGTCTCTTTATTTATTTTATTTAATTTTTAAACATTAGACGCATCTTCTTTCATGCTGTCTTCATTTCCACCTAACTCTTCAATCATTTGGTTATTTGGCAATCCTCGAGAATTTATAAGTTCGCTTTCTACTTAAAGAATGCAGTATGTATCGGTCTCCATCTAATACTTCAATTATTTCAAATGGACCTTTAAATTTTGGATCTAGTTTAGTTTGGTGACGCTTTTCGTTTTTAAGTAATACATGATAACCTACGTTATGTTTAATAACACAGGCCTACAAAATCTCGCTTTTTTACAGCTTTTAAAACCGCTATAGGTGTTTCTTGAAGATTTTTTTATGCTGAAAACCAATATTACCTTGAAAATGCTCGAGCACGTCAGGATTTTTGGCAATTTGAGGTTAAATAGTCAAAAAATGCAGATTTTGGCCATTTTTTTTTTTTTTTGAGCAGGGTAAAGTTTTTTTTTAATTTTTCACAACGGCATCGCAAAGTACTGCTCTTTAGCTTTAAGGTCCTTTTTTAAAAATATTTTTACGATTAATATAAAAAAAGTTATTCTATTTTGAATTGGAGGCTTCTAAATATGCAAATTCAACCTTTCCAACTCTCTAGTGCCCCTGTAAAGGGCGAAATCAAAATAATATAACTTTTTTTATATTAATCGCAAAAATATTTTTAAAAATGGATTTTAAAGCTGAAGACTAGTACTTTGCGATGCCGTTGTGGAAAATTAAAAAAAAAACTTTACCTTGCTCAAAAAAAAATTAAAAAATGGCCAAAATTTTAATTTTTTGACTATTTAACCTCAAATTGCCAAAAATCCTGACGTGCTGGAGCATTTTCAAGGTCATATTCGTTTTCAGCATAAAAAAACCTTCAAGAAACACCAATAGCCGTTTTAGTAACTGTACCTCGCAGGACTGTGAAAAATATCCGATACATTTTGGTACATAAACTTTATTTTTACTTAATTATAAAATGTCAAAAATTGATGGGTGATATAACTTTTTAATAATTTTTTTCGTAATCAGGACACCAAATCACAAAGTAATTAGTTAAAATTATCGAAAAATTTTTTTGGTTGTTGGCTTGTGTAATAGTTGCTTTATTTTTATCGAGCCTGTATTTATCATATCGTGCGTTTTCTTCCATATTTCGTTTAGCCTGTTTTCTTAAATTATCCCTTTCCATGTCATTGTCATCTTCTTCAATTATTGGCAGTAAACCAAAAGGTCTAACATCCTTGCCAATTAGTAATTCTAAGGGACTATACTTTGTTACTCGATTTTCCGTGCAATTCATAGCCAACTAAACATCAGCCAACGCATCCTGCCACGATCTTTGACTGGTTTCTACGGCCGTCAACATATTTTTGAGTGTACTCATTACGCGCTCAACTTGGCCATTGGCTCTACTGGCCCCTGTTGCAAGTAAATGCAATTAATCTTTTAAGAAGAACAGAAACAGCGACCTTTATCCGCGATTATCCTTGTGGGTAAACCGAATATTGACGCAACTGATTTTGCTGCCTTTATACAACTTTCAGTATCTATATTCAAGGTGGGATAAAAATACACAAACTTTGTAAAAGCATCTATTAGTACTATGATGTAACCTTTCAAATCGTTTTTCCCGCTCAGTTTACCAGTTATATCAATAGGTATGTATGGTGTGCCACGGAATTTCTATCTTGGGAATTGGATGCAGCTCCGCTTGCACCTTTCCTACAGGGGGCTTTGATACTTTACAGGTGATGGAATTGTCCATTTGTCGCACGTATTTTTACATATTTTCGAACCAATAATATAGTAACTATAGACCTTGTCTAACGTTTTCTCCCATCCGAGGTGCATAATAGATTCGTGTACGTGATTTATGACTGCCCATCTGTGCAATATTCCTTTTCGCAATTCATAGGTCTTGTCTAAATCTTTGGAAAGATCATTATTTTTGAGTTTCGTTAATATGTCTAATATTGAGAACTTAGGATCGAATATGATTAATACTAGAGCCTGTGTTAGCATTGATATTATTTTTAATCGTATTTACTCACGCTCTGATTTCCAAACGAAATTTGAATTTTTCTTTGACGTAAGGTGGTACAAGGGTTTTAATATCTCGGAAAATTTGGGAACGAATTGCCGGAAGTAGGAAGACAAACCGATAAATTGCCTTAACTGTGTCACAGATTGCGGCGGTGGTAACCCTATTAATGCCGGAATTTTACGAGCGTTTGGCCTAATTTCTCCGTCACTAATTTCAAACCCAAGGTACTCGATGCTAGTTTTAAGAAAGGAGCATTTGGTTATATTAAAAGAAAACCAGCTTTACTTAAAGTTTCTAGCACGATCTGCTATAATCAAAACATCATCGATGTATACGATGGCAAAAGTATTAACTAATGTTCCCAATGCTTTTATTATAGCCCGCAGGAAGACAGACGGTGCATTTTTAAGACCAAAAAGCATAGTCAAAAACTCATATTGCCCTTCAGGCGTTACAAATGCAGTTCGCTCAATCGAATCCACATGTACTGGGATTTGGTACAACCCGCTTGCCATATCTACACATGAGAAATATCTTGCACCACGGAGTCTAGCAATTTGATCCGGATATTTGTCTGCCACTGTGTTATCGTTCAACATACGATAATCCACACAAAGACGATCGGTGCCATTTTTCTTTTTAATCAACATCATCGGACTGGCAAAAGGTGTACAGCTTGGCCATATTATATTTGATTGCAGTAATTCGTCAATTTTTTGTCGCACCCGGTTTTTCTCATCCTCACCTAGTCTGTATGGGCGTCGTTGTACCGTCTTTTGTGGGTTGATTAGTCTTATTTCCAACTGTCTAGTTGAGACACGTGCCTTTGGTATTCCGTCAATAAACGAATCAGAATATAAATTTAAAATGTGAGTCAGTGCCACTTTATCAGATTCATTAATTTATGTATTGGAACTTATAATATTTTCGTATTCTGTTGAATTTACAAAATTCACCTCTTTTGTTTTATAAATTTGAAACTTAGCAGCGTCCATTAAAACACCGAAGACCTGGCCAAGAATTTTACGGTCAATCAGCACGTCAGAACTTAAAAACTTATCCATACCTACATGCAACAAAATCTCAAAACAATATTGTTCCATATTTATATTAGATAAAACTTGCTGTGTACTATATACATATGGAGTCATTACCAATTAATTTCCGTTAAGTTTTAGAATATTATTGATTCGAACTCCTTTAAATTTCTTTGCGATGCTCTCCTTGACCAAGGAACATTCAGCCCCTGAGTCAAAACAGTACAGTACTGTACAAATTTCAACACGCTTCTCGTAGACTTTGCCATTTCCACCTGATCGACCTTTTGGACAAGCTGATGCAAAATGTCAATTTCGTCACACTTAAAGCATTTCACACTAGGCCGCTCCTTTGCTTCCGTTGCGATTCTTTCCAGTGTTCCTACCCTGCTCCAGTCTAGCTCGACAATCGGCGTATCTGGGACCGGCCTTTCCACAAAAGCTGCACTTCATCTTATTCTGGGGCTTGGGCTTCTTCTGCTCAAAAGTAGTATTCGCATCGCCGTCTGAACTACGCTTCTTATAAGCGTGTGCTTGTAGTTGTTGTTGGAGCCCATTACGGGTTTTAACATTGCTGGTCAAAATCCAACGTGACAATTTACTATTAAGTTGAGCCATGTGTGTCAATGTTACGAAAACTGCTATTTCTTCACAGTTTTGAGTTTTCCATTTTGACAATAGCAACGTTACGATGCGAGTCCCATACTCAGCGAGGCCTTCTCCAGTTTTTGGTCGGCCATTAAAAACGTGCAGTAGAACAGCTGCATCAGTCTCAATTCCAACAAACCGTCCAATAAACAGCTCCTTAAACTGCTTCCAAGTGATGCCTGCAAAGCATACTTGGGCTAACCACTGTGACGTGCTACCTTCCAGTGCCTTTCTCAAGGCCATCACTAAATCGCTGCCCTCGACCACATTCTCCGCCATGATTAGATCGACTGTCGTGCACCATGCTGAAGCGTCCGCTCCAGCGCCATCGGGATTAAATTTTGGTAGCGTTACGCGTTTTAACTTGTCATTGGTTGTTGGATTTCTTGGTGTCTGCAGATTTTTAATTATGTCCATGAGATTGCGGTTCTATTAGCGCTGTTATATTTGATTCAATAGGAAAAGCAGATCCCACTTCTGATGTCGGAACGTTGTTTTCACTCATTATTCTTTGTGACTAATTTCACAATTTACGCAAGCAATAATTTCATCATCTCATTATTCTATTGCTCTCTTCGTTTCACTTATGTATTCCGCGCCTAACGACCACAGTTACATATACTTGCAGAAATATGGCGCCACCGAAAAATATACACACACGTACAATGGTCATACTTAGCTCTTATTGTGGAATTGGTACAATGGGCAAATAAGCCTATTCTGCGACATATACAAACCTTCATCGAACGCAAAATGTATGCATATAAAAAATACAACTGCGACCGTCTTCTTGGCCGTCAGTGAAAAGATGGGATATATATACCCTATGATTAAAAAGTACCGGGAAGGTGATGTTGACTGTTTTCTTCGATTGCCAAGGCGTAGTGCACCATGAGTACCTTCCATCGGGCCAGACAGTCAATAAAGAATATTATTTATCAGTTTCGAAGCGTTTGAGAGATGCTGTACGTCGCAAACGGCCGGCACCAAGCCCAAATTGTGCTGGATTATTTGACCAAACACCAACTAAATCCCATCCCTTATTCACCTGATATGGCCCCGTGCGACATCTTTCTGTTTCCCAAATTGAAGTTACCACTTCGTGGAAGGAGATTTCAGTCGATAGAGGAGATAAAAGAGAATGCGACGAAGGAGCTGAAGGCATACCTTCGTCGGCCTACCAGGGGTGCATGGAGGACTGGGTTAAACGTTGGATCATGGGTGTTGCTTGAAGGAGATAAAATAAATTTGCCTGAAATTTTACTCTGTTTGGTTTTATTTAAACATTCGGTACTTTCTGATCATGGGGTATAAAAATTTTACGCGAAATATTCCAATATTGACTATTTTCGGATGGTCGAGAAAATTGGTATATGGGCGGCTTGTTTTATGAATGAAAGTACTTTGTTTTTGTAGCCACTAGGCTTAGATTTTGGGTCTGGACGACATACGCATATTGAGGCATGAAGTGAGTGCGCTGTTTTTGTTGTGTTCTAGAACATTTTAGAATGCGTCTTTGAAAGTATGATATTTTGCTTTTGTAAGTTCAATATTCGGAATATCGACTGGTGGATGACAAAAGTGCATAGAAACAAGAAGGGAGTGCTGTGCTCGCGCGAATTTTATATTTGATTAATGCAAAAGGATTTAAAAAAAAACACACACAGCAGTTGCTTGACCAAAAGCTTTCAGTCACAGACTAACTTTATTAATTGACTTTAGGTTTAATGAAAGCTTATAATCAATATTATATTTTACTACTTCTTCACTAGTTAAAATATTTGGGTGTAATATTACATATTTGGCTGATACAACATTTTCTTTTATTTGCTCAATTTTACTTTTTAATAACTGAATCTTTGTATACTGGTCTAAGTATCAATTTTGTTTATATTCGTCATACATAAATTTATTAATAGAATTAAGTTCTTTTTCAATTTTTACTCTATCACTTTTAACAATTTCTTTGAGATGCTCTATAGCTGAACTGAAATAATTGTTTATTTTGATTTGTTGGTTCAATGTGTCATTCGTCTGTAAAAAGTGTATAGTTTGTCTATGGTCTTCGTCCATTGTACCAAAAAACCATTTTGACATACTACCTATTGCATTAATTAGTCCGCGCTTATTTCTAGTTTTTACTGGCATGAGCGTTAGTAACTTATTCCTTATGTCTAACATCTCTCGTTGTAGTGCCTCTTTATTTTCTAATTTCATTAATATTATATTGTCCGTCATTTCGTTGATAATAGTTTCTAGTTTGTAAACGTCAATCATGTGTAGTACTATGTCACTATCCTTGGGTATTTCTTGGTTTCTAATTTGTAAATCTATAAATCCGGTTTGTTCCGTTAGTTCCGTCAAAGTCATTATACCTTTACATTGTCGTATCGTTAGTATTATTGCTATCATCATGATCCATGTCTGTAAATTTTAAAGGTCGTTTAATATTGCTTGGATGGACTTTATCTAATTTGTGTTTTCTGTACTTGGGTTGTTCTTTGTGTCTAATTGCCTTGTAATTCTTTATAAATCCTTCTGTTCTTTGTTCCGTATACTCTTCTCTGTTTCTATTTAGTTTGACAATTGTTTTTTCCTTTATCTGTTCCAAATTTCTTCTTACAACATCTTGATTCACTTTATAATTATGTACCTCGTAAAGAGTGAATTTTATAGTAGAATGAATTCTATCATTATAGTTTCTAATAGCTTTTTGTATTTACTGTTTAACTTATATGCCCTTGTTTAATTTATTTAACGTTCTAAACTTTTCAGAAATGGTATTATGGAATCTCTCAATGTCCGCATTACCAGTGTGACTGTTAGGCTTGGTTAAATTAAGTTCTATGTCTTCATTGCTTAGAAATTCCTTAATCCTTGCCACATTAAATTCGTTGTCAGCTATTATCTTTTTCGGTTTACATATTTTAGTGAAGTAGTCTTCCAGTTGTTCAATGATAGTAATATGATTTCTGTCGTTTAAAGAATATGCTACTCCATACTTTGAACATTTGTCTATAACTGTTAGAAAGTGGCAACTCTTCATGACATAGGTATCTATATGAATAATTTCTCCCTTATTTGTGGGTGTTTCCGTGTGAAAAAACTTTGGTTTGATTGGTCTTCTATCATATTTAATTTCCTGACATGTCTCACATTGGTTAATAACTATTTGCATTAGTTCCAATAATTTCGGGTAGTAAATTTTATTTTTAAGTTGGTTATATGTTTCTTGGATACCTGAGTACATGCTTTCTCTGACATGATATAGCGAAATTTGTTTAACCGCTTCAACTTCGGTTACGATATCTTGTGCTCTTATTGTGCACTTTATAAACTCTATTTGTTTATCGTTGGAATACATTTCTATTAACTTTTCCTGAACTATGTTATATTTTCGTTCCGATATTTCCGTGAATATTCCTACTTTTCCCTTTGTTATGCATTTCCTGAAGATATCACTCATCCTGTCGAAATCGTATTCGGATACAAAAATTATTCTTTTTCCATGTAGCCTTTTTAATTCCTCTATCTTGTTGTTTGTTAGAATAAATTAATAAATAAATAATTGGTTAGGTGTTTGGCTGAGCTCCTCCTCCTATTTGTGGTGTGCGTCTTGATGTTGTTCCACAAATGGAGGGACCTACAGTTTCAACCCGACTCCGAACGGCAGATATTTTTATGAGAAGCTTTTTCATGGCAGAAATACACTCGGAGGTTTGCCATTGCCTGCCGAAGGGCGACCGCTATTAGCAAAATGTTTTTAGAAATGTTTATTAGAAAAATGTTTGTTAGAATAATTTGTGTTTTATATTTGTTAACTATCTCGTCTTTAATATAGAAATGATCATGTAAGTTTTCTTCAGCTGAATGGACCGTTTCCATCGACACATCGTCATCTAAATTGTCGATTATATTTACGTTACATTCATAATCTTCTAAATTTTGTAATGACTGTGCTTTGCTGGTATTTTCACCCTCCTCCTTATCTTTATTCTGCTTAAAAAGTCTGCTACCCTATTTTCCTAATTTTAATAGCCATCTTTGATGTCTCGGTGACATATCTTTACCTCTATATTTTGAATGTAAATATTTTATTGGTTGATGGTCTGTTACTATTTTGAATTTCCTTCCATTCAAGTATGGTCTAAAATAATTCACGCTCCACATAATAGCTAAAAATTCTTTGTCAGTTGCTGATTAGTTTTGCTCGTGTTTGTTTAGTGTTCTTGACGCGAAGCATACTGGATGTCCTTCTTGTGATATAAATGCGCCAATTGCATAATTTGATGCATCTGTGGTAAGTGTAAATTCTTTTTCAAAATTTGGGTATCGCAAAATTGGATGCGACCTGATCAATAGTTTAAGTTTTTCAAAAGCCTCTATATATGTGGGATCTTTTACATTAATTTTTATGCTACCTTGGCATAATCTTTAATGAATTTCCGATAGTAGCCAGTAAGTCCAAAAAAACTTTTTATTTGTTTCTCAGTTTTAGGTAATACAAGATTTTCACTTACTTTAATTTTATTTGGGTTCGGCTTCATGCCGTCTTTTGTCAAAATATGCCCTAGAAATTCCGTTTCTTTCTTTAAAAATTACATTTGTCTATTTGTATTTTGAAATTTTTATATTCAAGAACTTTAAATATATCCTGTATTGCTTTGATGGGCTCACTTAATGATGTACTAAATATTAAGATATCGTCCAAATATGCAACGCAAGTTTTGTTTATGTAGTCTCTTAAAATTTCGTTCATTAGCCTTCGAAATGTGGCTGGTGCATTCTTTAAACCAAATGGCATTCTTATGAATTCATATAACCCATGTGGAGTTACAAATGCCGTTTTTTCGCGATCTTCAGTTTTTACTAAAATTTGGTGATATCCTTTTGCCAAATCTAACGTGGTAAAGTATTGAGCTCTTCCTAATTTATCTAAAATTGAGTCAATATTTGGAAGTGGGTATTTATCGTCTATTGTAACTTCGTTTAGTTTTCTGTAATCTATTACCAACCGGTATTTCTTTTCACCTGAATTATCTAGTTTTTTTGGTACTACTACGAGTATTAGAGGGCTTGAATATCTGGAGTGACTATCTTGAATGAGGCCTTGGCCTCCATATCTTTAATTTGTTTTCTTACTTCTAATTCATGTTGGGGTGGATATCGATATAATTTTGAATTGATCTGTTGTTGAGTTGTAGTTTTGATTTCATGTTGAATTTCCGTAGTGTTAGTTAATTTATCGGCTTCTTTGAATAATAAATTATTAAATCGTTTTAGTAATTTTGTGATTTCTCTATGCTCTTCTGCATTCAGATGGTCTAATGATAATCTATCTAAACTTAAGTCAGTAGTTTCAAGTTTTTCTTTTCTTCAATATCTATTTGTGCATTTAGAAAGTTTAGTATATCAATGCCAATTATAAAATCGCATTTTCTTCCTATGAGTGAAGTTGCTTTCCATCTCACTCTTGCGTTGCTGGGAAGATTAAATTCTGTTGGTGCCACTGTGCATATTTCATAATTTATCTATCTATTTTCTATTCTCATTTCTATTTTTGGTAAGCATTCCGAGGCTGTTTCATAAAAAAAAATGAATTGAATTTCTCCTTGATTTTCAGATTCTCCATAGCTTTGCCTAGATAATTGCAAGCGATTTTGGCTGCAATTATGGTTAGGGTGTCCTGCATTTGGCGATCTATCGTAATCTCTTTCCACATTATCTATTTCCATTGGTTCTCCTCGATTTTCCCTTAATTGTTCTAAGTTATTGCCTCTACAAAATTGTTGATTCCTTCTTCCTTGACCTGAATTGTTATCTTTATAAAAATGTTGATCATTTCGCCTTACTTGACCTAAATAATTGTCTCTACTTCCCAAGTTTGGTGTAAAATTTTGATTATTCCATCTCCTTTGGCCTGAGTTGTTCTCCCTATTTCCCCAATGATTTGTAAAATTTTGGTTATTCCACCTCTTTTGGCCTGAGTGATTGTCTTTATGACCTTCGTGGGAATATTTTTCCCGTTGTTTATATTGGTAATGTGTTTTATTCTGTTTAAACTGTTCGTCTGTTCTTCTAAACTTTTTGAATTCTGTCCGGACGCAACTGTCTTCAAATCGTCGTTTGGTCATTATTTCTAATATTGTGTATAAATCATGTTCCTCATATATCTTGTCCAACAATGTCCCCTGAGTGATTTCTTTTAAGCTATTCACCAGTACACTGTCTATATTACTTAAATCTATACCTGCATCTCCTTTATAATAAACATTAATTTCGTCTGCCTTATACTTAATTTTTTGGGCTTCTGTTGCCAATTCACTTACTGTGTTTGCTCGCATGTTACAGATTTTTCGATGAGGCGCCACGTCTGGCTTGTATCGAAGTTTAAGCGCCTTCTTTATTTGACTCCAGTTGTTCGGTTGAAGAATGTTGATGACTACGTCCTTTGCTTCACCTTGAATTACTCTATAGAATATTGCTTTTGTCGCTTCTCTTCGCGTTCCTTCGTCTTGAATAGTTGATAGCACATATTCGACACTGCTCATGAAGGAGTTGACTGTTACCTCGCCTGCTCCCGTAAATGTCGGAAGGTGGGTAATGTTCTTCATTATTCTCTGTAGATCGTTGTCATTGGTTGCGTGTCGTTGTTGGAGTTCGATGTACGCCTGTCTTAGCTATTCCAATTGCTGTTCTCTCCTCGCCAGTTTTTCCACTATGTCCTCAGAAGGCATCCTTCCTTGAGCCTGCTCCATCTTCCTTCTTTCGTCAAAACTTTGCTGTCTTTTGCTAATTTTTTCGTTTGTTGGTTTATCAGCTAGCTTGTTTGCTAAGCTGATGTTTCTTTTTTTTTATGTTGGTGGTGTCTACTTTATAAGTATTCACTGCACTGCACTATTTGTGTTTAGTGGTATTAACTAGTGTTCACTGCACTGCACTTTTTATATTAGTGGTGTCTACTTTATAAATATTCACTGCACTGCACTATTTGTGTTTAGTAGTGTTAACTAGTGTTCACTTTGTAAGTGTTCACCCCCCTGGAGGGTCCGGTCAACTCCTGAGTTGGCTACGGATTTGCAGGATTAGTATGGGTATTATAGTGTTTATAATTTTTGTTCACTACTTTATACCGTATTTTCGTATCACTATCCTTTCATTACTTTTTTTTTGTGTGTTAACTAGTGTTCATTGCACTGTAGTATTAAATTATAGTGGCGTTCACTTTGTAAGTGTTCACCCCCCTGGAGGGTCCGGTCAACTCCTGAGTTGGCTACGGATTCGCAGGATTAGTATGGGTATTATAGTGTTTATAATTTTTGTTCACTACTTTATACCGTATTTTCGTATCACTATCCTTTCATTACTTTTTTTTGAAAGGACAACCGACTGCGCCAATTTCATATTTGATTAATGCAAAAGGGCTTAAAAAAACACACACACACAGCAGTTGCTTGACCAGAAGCTTTCAGTCACAGACTAACTTTATTAATTGACTTTAGGTTTAATGAAAGCTTACAACTGTGTACATAATTGCTTATTCAGTAAATTTTACAATTGTACATAAATGTTTACTCAACATATTATATTTCTCAATAATAAAAATGCTTATTTATTAAAATGCTTATTTTTTGAGTTCGATGAAATATTGAGAAATCAACGGAAATGATATCATATTACTTTCTATTGATTTCCTGTTTGACTTATTTGACTGATAAATTCTGCAACCTTATCATTTTCCTTTACCTGTCTATGTGCATATGTAACTTGCGCACATGGATGCATGTTTGTAGGAACGTGCATGTTTGTAATTACTAGGAGTGGGATTATTTTCGAATAATATTCGAATAAACATTATTCGTTTCAAATAATTCGAATAGTTCATTATTCGAATACCTTACTATTCGAATACCTCACTATTCGAATACCTTACTATTCGAATACCTCACTATTCGAATACTTTACTATTCGAATACCTTCTTCTGAATCATCTGTAGCACGGCTGCTCGAAGGTTCCGGTTGATTATCAACTCCATAACTGAGTTTATGCTTAAAGTTATAATGGTTCCATAAACAAGTGGTGGATCCCATACGTTTCAGCATATCACCACAATAATTGCAGGAGGCTTCACCGGTATTTTCCACGATTGTAAAATGTTGCCAAACTTTGCTTCTGGGCATTATTATTATTTTTTTTATTTGTCTTGATTGATGATTAGATTGGCTGAACGTTCTTGCTTGAGGTTCTTGATTGTTAATGAGTGATCTAAGCGCGGGATTTAAAGAAATACAAAGGAAATATGTAGCATAAGCGATCGAAATTCCCCCAACTAAACTCAACCCAAAGAAAAGTTTGCCTGAAATGTCCATCTATATATTTCTCATCGCCAGTTACCTAAGCGTATGCATGGTCGTAGGACTGTCTGCACTCGTTTATCGGGCTTAGGTCAGTCAGTAGCAGGTAGAGTATATGAGTATATATATGTGCATATAATAGTACTGCGAAAAGCAAAAAACCTAAAAGAAAATAATTTCACGCCTCAAGCAAGAGTGGTCCGCTAATCTAAGTAAATATTTACCAAAATATGAAACAAGAACAAAGCGCCGACACAATAAAAAGAAGGTAGTATTTTCATTTAATATAAGCCTTTGCCTGGTTTTTGAATTTGCATACATAGGTACATGCACTTGTACAGAAACCGATTAATAGTCCGCTAATCTAAGTAAATATTTACAAAAAATATTCGAATAGTGAGGTGGTATTCGATAGTAAGGTATTCGAATAGTGAGGTATTCGAATAGCATTATTCGAATAAACGAATAAATATTATTCGAATTACGAATACCTCTCGAATAAAAGATTTTATTATTCGAATAATTTTTATTCGAATAGTCCCACCACTACTAGTTACATACTTATGAATACAATTATTTTGTCGGGAATTTAGAAGGCAAGTAGGTATGCATGTATATATTTTTGTATGCTAGGACTTAAAGTGGTTATATGTATATACATATATACATACACACCTACATAGAATTTAGAGCAGAATTGTTTTTGCACTTGTTAGGAAGAAATTCGCTCACTAGTGCGTATGTGTATTTGATTTCTTGTAGGAATGTGATGTGCTGTGACATGTGAATAAAAAAGTGGAGGTTATTTGGGCATACATGCATATGTACATACATATGAAAGGAAGATGTTGTGATTGTCCTTGACAATGTTGTTTTTCATATACAAATGTACATAGCTTCTACTCAAATATGAACGAGACGGTATCAATAAAACGGTCCGCGGATGACATATGGCAAAAATCAAATCATCACATACGCACTAGTGAGCGAATTTCTTCCTAACAAGTGCAAAAACAATTCTGCTCTAAATTCTATGTAGGTGTGTATGTATGTATATACATATAACCACTTTAAGTCCTAGCATACAAAAATATATACATACATACCTACTTGCCTTCTAAATTCCCGACAAAATAATTGTATCCGCGGACCGTTTTATTGATACTGTCTCGTTCATATTTGAGTAGAATAAACGGTCCGCGGATGACATATGGCAAAAATCAAATCATCACATACGCACTAGTGAGCGAATTTCTTCCTAACAAGGGCAAAAACAATTCTGCTCTAAATTCTATGTAGGTGTGTATGTATGTATATACATATAACCACTTTAAGTCCTAGCATACAAAAATATATACATACATACATACCTACTTGCCTTCTAAATTCCCGACAAAATAATTGTATCCGCGGACCGTTTTATTGATACTGTCTCGTTCATATTTGAGTAGAAGGTACATACATACATATGTATGTAATTTGCCGTCGAATACCTAAACTATAAATTGAAATACAACATAAAATTAGTCTTGATTTACAGTGACCGACAAAAGTCCACAAAGACCCCCCTTTCCACTGGATTGAAAGTTCAAAAACTTCACTGAAAAATTTGTTTACACAGTTTTATTTGAAAACCTTTTCTAATCATTATAAACCTAAAAAATCCATACATTAATATAAAATAGCAAAGCTATGGCAAAAAACCCTAAAACCAACGTTGACAAAAGTCTACATAGCTACAGTACACAAATATCTTACTCCAGTGAGAAAAACTTCACTTAACTCTAAGTAATATTACTTCTTAGTATTTAGTTGGTCCACAATTAGCATCAATTACAGCTTGAAGCCGTCGTGGCATCGAGGTGACTAAATTTGTTAACTCTGCAGAAGTTATATTGTTCCAAGCTTCTATTAGTTGTTCTTTGAGTACTGAGAGCGTGAAATCAGATTTTCAATTCTCCAGACATGTTCAATAATATTCAAAACTGGGTTTTGCGATGGTGTATTTAATTGCTTCTGAGCATGGTAAAGCAGCCAATCCTTCACAATGTGTGCTGTGTGCTTCGGATCGTTATCCTGTTGAAAGAACCAACCTGGACCAAGCTCCAAATCATCCACCGAAAATTTCAGATTGAGTTCTAATAGTGACTTGTATTTATAACGTTCCATATTACCTTGAATAAATACTAATCTTCCAACTCCAGATGCAGCAACAGCTCCCCAAACCATTACATTGCCGCCACCATGCTTTACTTTTAATACCGAATTCTTTGGACTCAGTGCAGTATTTTTTTCCTCAACACTTTTGCTCTTCCATCGCTACCGAATAGATTAAACTTCGCCTCATCTGTAAACAAAACTTTTTGCCGAAAATCCATCCCCTTTTCCTTATGTGCTTTGCCGAACTCCAGGCGAAGTTTACGGTTTTTTTTTCAGAAATAAGAGGCTTTTTTCGTGGTGCTCTACTATGAAACCTGTTTTTGTTACGAGCTCTTTCAATTGTTCTTGGATGAACACACTTGTTGGATGAGCTTGATATATCCTTGGCCAATTTCGGAGCAGAAACTTTTAGATTTTTGTCCACTTCTTTTAGAATCAAGCTGACGTCTCTATCGGCTTATTTTCGGTGGAACCACTATTTTTAAAGTTTCTTACATAGATCTGGACTGTTGCAGGACTTATGTTTAAGATTTTTGAAATTTAGCCATGTGATTTTTTTTCTTTCCTGTGCTGAATAACTAAATTTCTAACGTCAACTGATATTTCTTTTCGAGGAGCCATTGTAGATGCTTAAGTATTCAAATTGCAACTAAAATCAATATTAGCAAAGCAACAAGCATAAGAAAAGGAAAGGGTATTTCAGCGTTATCACAACACAGGATATCAGAGTACAAGATAGGAAACCGGTTCTGTATGTACACTTTTGTCAACACTTTTTATAGCATAACTGTGTTGTTTTATGTTAAAGAATGGATTTGTTTTAGTTAAGTCGATTAGAAAAAGATTTCAAAAGAAATTGCATAAACACATTTTTAAGCAAAGTGTTTGTACTTTGTAAACAACGATAGGGAGGGGTTTATGTAGACTTCTGTCGGCCATTGTATGTATCTTAAACCATTATTTTATTTGTGGACACAAATACTTCCTATTAACATGCACATACATACATATGTATGTATTATATTTGGTAGTTTTATATACTTTCATTAAGTATATACATAGTATGTACATTCATTTGCGCACATAATGAAAAAACGTAATGATTTACTTTTCAGAAAATGTATTAAAACTTATCACCGCCGCACATAAGATATCCACAGCTTTGTACAGAGGCTTTTTCAGCGCCTGAGGCAAGGTGACAATTTAGCACCACGAAAAAAAAGTTCTATATTATATCCGTACGATTTCGGCTACCTCTTGGTCTGCCGCCTGAGGCGGCCGCCTCACTCGCCTCGCCCTCGCTACGCCACTGGCTTTATATCACAACGCACCGCTCCTTTATCCCTGCCATATGTACAAATGACTTGACATCAATTACTGGCGTCAATTTTTTTTTTCTTACTTAAATTTTTTTTCTTTATGTAATTGAAAAAAAAAATACCAGTCTAACGGTTAGACGCGACAGAAGTGAAACCTTCCGTAAAACAAACTGAGAGAGAATGAGACGAAGACAGCATTAGGAGCGGGATAATTATAGCTTCATTATAATATTGCTATAAAGTTCATATTTTATTCATCCTCAATGTTTTCAATTTCAACAAATGATATGAGTGGCTTATGATAGCTAAAATATGATACAAATGCTTTGGTTTCGATGTTGTCAACATATCTTTGAAATACCGTGTCAATTGTTGTTTTTTTCTGTCGATATTCACGACACTTTTCTGCATTATTTTTCGGCATAATTGCGGTAAACATTTAAAAATGAAAATATTTACGAATATAAAAATACGGACGCAATACAGCACACGCGGTTGCTATTATGAGCGTCGTAGCGCGTATATTACACAGACGTACTAACATACACAAAAACATTCGTAGGACGCTTGGTTTGAATTTTTTATACATATGTATGTATGCTATACTATGGCCTAGCCTATGTACGTACATACATATTTGTGTTCTGAACTTCCAGCAAAACAATGCTCATTAATATACACATATGCATCTACATACAACCGCACACACAGGCCACTCACTTTATTCCTGTAAATGCGTATGTCGTCCAAAGCTAAAATTCTATGCCTAGCGACTACAAGAACAAAATGCATTAATAGGCGCAGGCGTAGCTGAACAGTCGCGGCGGCACCGAACAGTTTCAACTATTGTACTGTGCAACAAAAACTCATCATCAAAAAATTGATTTATAAATTCGAGCTCATAGTTCTAAGAGCAAGTACTTTCATTCATAAAACGAGCCGCCCATATGCTAATTTTCTCGACAATTCGAAAATAGTCAATATTGGAATATTTCGCGTAGAATTATTTGCCAATATTCAATTTTTGTCAAGTCGAGTGCCCGCGGCTCCGTAAATATGTTTGCACCCATATATGTATGTAAATATATGTTTCTAAATGCTCGACAACCGCAGTTGCCTGTTCAAGGTTACTGTACATTAGGCCGGGTCGATTTGTGGGAAGGCAAAAAAATCACCCATTGCTCTGTGAAAATCATATTCTAGGGATCAGAATAAGAAATTTTGCCGAAGGAACCATACGTCTAAAACGATTTCTGATGTCCCCCAATATGGGTCGAACTTTTTAGTTTCTTTTCTATAACTCACATTCATTCATTTACATATGTTCTGACTAAATAAATGTCTTAAGAGAAAAAATAGATAATATTATAAATAAATAAAAATAAAGAAAAAACATAGCCATTTAGCTGATTTTTTCATGTAAAGGCCAAAAATGGTGATATTTTGAAATTGGGGGACATCAGAATTCGTTTTAGAGGTATGGTTCCTTCGGCAAAGTTTCTTATTTTGATCCCTAGAATACAATTTTCATAGAGCAATGAGCGATTTTTAAATCGACCCGCCCTACTGTACATGCAATGCTGTGCCTATGAATGTGCGCTGTGCCTATGAATGCGCGCTGGATTTCTTGAGAAATTTTACCGTATGTTTTGCTGTGGCGAGGCAAATATGTACATACACACAACATATATACATATATCCGCATATATATTGTACATACATATATAAATTCACAAATTTAAATTTGCTTATGCCATCCTTCTGTGTGCCTGGTAATGAAGCATTTTCTATACATACATATATATACGTATATCTTTTTTCTTCTTCTTTTTGGAGTCGCTTTTTCGTTTCACTTTTTCTCAAATCACTCCCAACGATTCTAAAGAAGTTTTCACTTCAAAAAGTGTAATAAATTTTATGTATGCACTTATCATTTCAAAAGTAACAAAATAGTAAAAAAATAAGCAGTCGCAGAAATAAACGCACCGCGTATTTTTCCTCGCCAAAGTTAGACTCGATATCAATTCCCGGCTCCGATTTTTTTTTAATTTTTTTTTAATGTAATCGAAAAAAAATTGTGTAATAAATTTATTTATTCGCTTATTATTTCAAAAATAAGAAAATAGTAAAAATTTAATTGGTTTGATGTCGAGGTGAGAG
The DNA here is from genome assembly GCF_027943255.1 of Anastrepha obliqua. Taxonomy (NCBI): domain Eukaryota; kingdom Metazoa; phylum Arthropoda; class Insecta; order Diptera; family Tephritidae; genus Anastrepha; species Anastrepha obliqua. Next base: position 53,868,012 of record NC_072897.1, on the reverse strand, counting down.
ATGTGTTGTGTGTTGAAGTTAAAGGTGTGTGGTGTTTTCAATTTTTGTGGTGGAAAACTCAGTGTGATGTCTATAAAGTCGAGTTCTAAAATCCCTTACTACAAACATTTCAAATCTCAATTGTAAAAAGTAACAGTAACATTTGCGCCTTCTCATCTCACTAACATCCTCTGGTAAAAAATATATTATAATATATTCAACTAATTACTAGAGCTCCCAAAATTCAATTTAACATGTTAGAACCGAGCCCAGTAAGGTTTTAATTTAATGGTATACTGGAAACTACTTTTGATATGTTTGCTTTGAGCTTGTGAGATTGGTATTCCGTTACCTGAATATGTCGGAGTGACAATCTGCAGAATGGGCTTTCTGGGTAATTCCAAGTTTGCCCCAGTCTCGTTGAAACCTTGGCAGGACTGAGAAAACGGTCTTTATTGGTTGTCATTAAGTTAGCCGCGTAGGCTCAGTTGATTTAATCTTGACTAATACCGATTTGGCTCTGAACACAATTCTTTATAAGAGATTGTGTCAACCCTCGCATGCATATGAGTAAAGATAACGGCTCTGAGTGGGGACCCAAAACATGGAAAAATTCAACACAAAAAAAAAAAAAACGAAACCAATGAGCTAAAATATAAAGAAAAACAAAATATGCTTGCCTTGGAGAACATAGATTCCTTCAGGAAAAGCTTACGGTTGGCTCAATCACCGGCAAGATCTCCCACAGATCGGACTTGACGAGTCGGATAGCCACAAAACATTACGGGTGTTGGCTCATTCTCTAACAGAATATCGCTTGATCTGAAACGAAACCCTCGGTTAACAAGCTGAGGGAACAAGTCAGTACCCTCGTGAACATGCTAACCGAAAACGAAAGAAAGCGCCGTACCATCCATCAATTGATAGGGGATGTTATATTTAACATAAAATCCCTCTACCACCGGGCAGTCGCAGAAATGTGTCGTTGCAACTCAAGCGGGATACTCTGCCATGAGAGTAGCACACAAACGTCTCCCAGGCCAAGAATTACAACAGAGATTAGACGCAAAAAGTCAGGCACTGAGGATTCACGGAGAAGTAAAACAGAAGCAGTCGAAAAAATGCAATGGTTGGAAAGGTTCATGTACTAGCTTCCTCCCATCCAGTCCAGCCGAAGCCAACAAATGAGTGGACACTGGTAAAAGCCCCAAAAAAGGTCAAAGAATCTTTTAATGAAAGCAGTACCGGAAGAGTAGGACCCGACGCTTTAATAATTGAAAAAAAAAACGGGTAATACAGGGTGGCTGATGAAAGCCGCTACCAAAAAAAAATTTAATAACTTTTTTTCTTTTTAAGTTATCTGTTCCATTTTTGTTTTAATTTGCAGATTGATCTTTAAAATTTATTAAAATGGATAACTGGGACACGCAAACAAGAATTTGGATAGTCCACCGCTATCACGCACTGGAGTACGTAGTTTTGGTACAGAGAGAGTACAGGCGGATGTTTGGCGGCGATCCCCCGAGCAGATGGACCATAATGAGACTGGTGAATAATTTTGCTGAGCAAGGAACAGTCGCAAGAAGGCCTTATCATCGAAACCCACCAGTTCGGACGGAGGAAACGATCGCTGCTGTAGCTGCAGCTATACAAAGCAATCCAAGGGTTTCAACAAGAAGCTTATCTGCTCAACTTGGTGTCAGCCGACAGTCTTTGCAAACAATAATGCACAAAGATTTAGACTTATTTCCCTACAAAATTCAAATGGTTAACGAACTGAATGCAGCAGACTTGCCGATTCGCTTGGAATTTTGCCAGAAGATCCTGCAAATGGTGGAAGAAGACCAAAACATGTTAAACTGCCTTTTCATGTCTGATGAGGCCCATTTCGATTTAAACGGCAATGTGAACAAACAAAATTGTTGAATATGGAGTACTTCTAACCCACAGATATTCCACGAGACGGAATTGCATCCTCTTCGCGTGACAGTGTGGTGTGCGGTTTCTTCACGCTGTATTGTCGGGCCTTATTTTTTTTAAGAAAATGGTCACACCGTTACGGTTACTGGAGACCGTTATTTGAAAATGCTGAAAGAATTTTTCTATCCAGAACTACGCCGAAAGAGAATTCCTTTCAACTCTGTGTAGTTTCAACAAGATGGGGCAACGTCTCACATAGCCCAGACTGTTATGACAGAGTTGCGACGAAAATTTCCCAATAAACTGATTTCAAGAAACTCCGAATTTCGTTGGCCCCCCAGGTCGCCTGACCTTACTGCACCTGACTTTTTCTTGTGGGGTTTATGTAAACAAGAAGTTTATAAAACAAAGCCAACAAATTTGGATGAACTAAAACAATCCATTCGGGCAACAATTGCGGCTATTCCTGTCGCAACTCTCAAAGCAGCAATGAACAACTTACTTATCGCATCACAATAGAATTCAAGGACATCGATGAAGTGACCTCCAAGGTAAAGGTGCACAACACGATGAAATCTTTGCCTGGTTTGACGATGTGGAGTTGGCAGATATAACTGGACTCCGAGCAGCTTATGCGAGCCTGCCAGCTCTGAAAGTCAAAAAACTAATGGAGACTGGCAAAGTTAAAATTGGATGGTTCGTCTGTCTCGTGCGAGAACGTGTCTCGTTACAAATATGGTATAGAAGTCTACAAGTGGAATACGGGCACATGTCGCGCAGCTGTGCTAGTGCATTCGATAGATCTAAGCAATGCAGAAAATGTGGTGTTGACGGTCAGTTCGCCCAGAATTGTCAAAATAGCCCAAAATGTGGGCTTTGCGAGGCCGAGAGAACATCAACCATATTACCGGGATCTATAGGTGCCCTGTATTCAGGAGAGCTATAAATAATAAAAGTAAATGAGAATTGTTCAGATAAACCATAACTGTGAGGCCGCTGAAAACCTACTATTACAAAGAGTTAAAGAAATTAGAGCAGATATTGCCTTTATAAGTGAGCCCTACAAGTGTGAAAACCACAGCACATGGGCCTCTGACAGCAAAAACTGCGCGGCCATTTGGCTTTGTCGAGGGTTCGCTTTCCAATCATAGCGCTGGTGAATTGCTCGTGCGATTCAAAAAAAAATGGAATCAATTTTGTTAGTTGCTACGCAAGTCTGATAACAGCGCAGTACAAGCAGACCATTTTACTGGAAGCTACTGGGAAACCGGCTTTAATCTTAGCGGGTGATTTTAACGCCTGAGCATCCGAATGGGGCAGCCGGCGCACAAATAAAAGAGAAGATATGCTTGTTGAAGCACTCGCTCCACTCCACATTACTGCTCTAAATAGCGGGTCAACTTACATCTACTGTAGGATGGGAATGGGTTCAGTCATAGATATTACCCTGGAAAATAATTACCTTGCCCAAAAGATCAAATGGAGGATGCGTGAGGAATACACCCAAAGTGACCATCAAGCTGCTTCTTCTTCTTCTGTGTTAAGAAAGCTTTTACAAAAATCATAGTATGAGAGTCCTAACCTTCTGACGTGGTTGCCTATTAAACCATTACCAGTTAATACCCCTATCATGTTTTTTATAACTTCCCTGTTAAATCTTAACAAGCACTTTCTTCGACCGCTGTTCCATTTCGGCCATGTCTGTCTGCTTAGTTCGCATGTTGTGAGGTTTTGTCAAATTATATTTACCTTGTTAATAGTTTCCCTATCTATAAGAAGTTTCCATGTGGCTATAACCATAGGTATCAGCGTCTTTTCCACTTGAACATCAAGAATTGTACCAATTTGAGCAAGTTCCCTGCTATATATATGTGGCCTGGCATCGAAATAAGGTGTACTTTTTAGTATTTGGATACGTCATTTAGGGGTTTAAAACAGTCTATTACTGTTTTTACGAGTGAGTTTTATATTCAAGCGCTTTTATAGCTGCTTGACTGTCCAAGTATATGAAGACCTCATTTGTGCAAATTATAAAATTATAAGTTTTTTATAATATAAAAATTATTTATTTATTGAACACAATTATTTTATTGAACACAACCTTTTACCATGGAGTCTCTGCCAAAAAGAAAGATCCATTTTCAACAGAACTCCCATTTACAAATTCTAATTGGACAATAGTCAGTTTCACACTTATTACTCATCGCTGTTAATTGCTCTGGTCGCTCTCATAACAGTCGCCTCACACTTTCATTGTAACTGCAAGTTGCGTGTGCTGTTCGCTGTTAACTGCACTCGCTTTCACAGCAGTCGACTCACACTTGCATTGCAACTGTAGAAGCGCTGTAAAGTCGTATGCTTCGCTGGTAGGGACACATCAGAGAGCATATCCATGTGTGAAGGTGGCCAGCAGTTATTTCTGCTTAACTCCTCTCCTTCTAAATGAGGGACGTCCGCGATCCTCAACAATAATGCCAAAATTAATTTCATTTTTATGATTGGTTTGGTAGGTTATCACGACGATATTATTGCATAAACTTCTGAGCAATTACAGTGTTGCACATATAATAGGTTGAGTTATAATTTTGTATGGTTATGGTTGAGTCACCTTTACTTTTGGCATTAGTTCCGCAGACCCATACATAAATTGCAACAGAAATGAGTTACAAGTTAATGACTGAGATAGAGAGAACGACGATGATGAGTGGTCGAGCATTGTGAAATTTAATAGCAGTTTAGCAGCGGTATGATAAATCCATGAGAGCTCTAATATGCTGGTATTTGTGAGTAAGTTGCAATTACGTGGTTGCCAAGTCGGGTTTTCTTAAAACTACTAACTATCGTTATAACTTAACATAAATTTCCATTTCATTATAGTTAACAAACATTTCAAAGCCAAGTCAGGTTTTCTTAAAACTACTAACTATCGTTATAACTTAACATAAATTTCCATTTCATTATTGTTAACAAACATTTCAAAGCCAAGTCGGGTTTTCTTAAAACTACTAACTATCGTTATAACTTAACATAAATTTCCATTTCATTATAGTTAACAAACATTTCAAAGCCAAGTCGGGTTTTCTTAAAACTACTAACTATTGTTATAACTTAACATAAATTTCCATTTCATTATAGTTAACAAAAATTTCAAAGTACAGAATTACATAGTGGAAATGAATATTCGTGAAATGCTCAGTTACCAAGTCACCATAGAATTCGATGTATCAAAATTTAATTTTTTGTAATAAGCCTAGGTTTCTGTTATTGGAGTTTCAAAGAAGAAATGGGGCCAGACTAGTATTTATTTCAAATTGTCTTTATGGACCACCCTCCCTTTAATTAAAACTTTACTACCTAGGTCTTTTTCAATTGTATGTTCCTCATAAAGTGGTGTTAACTTATTACCTAGTCTAGTATTTCTTTTCACCATTACTTTATCTCCTTCTTTAAAAACGCGCTCTGTTCTGTTTTTGTTGTGACTTGTGAGCTCTTTTTGTTGCGCACATCTAATACGTTCAGATACTTCATTATTCGGTTCATCAATGGTGGATCTAAATATGTCTACTGGCCTCAATTTAGTAACAGAATGTATTGTTTTGTTATATTCAATGGTTGACAGCAAGATTAGATCCACCGTATCATCAATACATCTTTCCAACTTCAGGCATCTAGCAATTTCAATTAAAGTGCTGTGAAACCTCTCTACCTGACCATTGGAGCAGCTATGCAAAGGTGGAGCATTGACGATATTAATACCAAAATTATTGGAAAGAAGTTGTCTGACAGTGTTTGAATTCAACGATTTTTCGTTGTCACAATAAATAATTTTTGCTTTTGGAAAAATGTTCAAAATTTGTATTAATTGGGGCTTTATGTCCAAAATTGTTCTCGACGCTATGGTCTGAACGATTGCGAATTTTGAGAACTTGTCTACACAAGTCAAGAAATACTTTGAGTCGGTAGAAAAAATGTCAATATGCAGGATCTCTCCTGAGTATAGTGGGATGGGTGTATCTTCTATTTTATGTTTCCGATGCTGCCTATTGTACTTCGATTTAGAGCAGATCCTACAGTTTACCACAACCTCTTTGGCTTTCTTTTCCATCTTCGGGAAAAAGTAGTCCCTCAAGATTTGCTTAACATTTTCCTGTGCTGCACGGTGTGCACGATTATGCTCCGTAGCTATTATTTCCAGCTGATCATTCGGGTCAAAAATGTCCGTTACATATGTTTTAGTGTATCTAAATTTTGTACTTGGAAACATTTGTACCAAGCCATGCTGAATGTAGGCTAGTATGGATAAATTACAATAGATTGCGTTAACTACATTGGTATTCACAATGTCCTGAATAGTACCTAAGAGCGTGCTTCTGTCACAAAACTGTATGCAGTGTCTAGTTTTATTCCCAAAAATAATGAAAGTTCGTTTTGATGGAAACTCACTTTCTTCAATAATTATTTGGTTCCTAAAACAATTAACAGGCTTTTCAACTACCCCTATGGTGTACGTTAACGATCCTTCGCTGTGGATCGTGGCTGAATCTGAGTTCATATTTTCATCTATCATATTGACTTGCTGACGCGAAAGAGCATCGGCAACGTAGTTTTCTTTTCCAGGCTTATAATAAAGCTTCGCATTATGTTCGTCGATAAATGCTTTCCAACGCTTAATTTTTGCATTTGGGTTTCGGTCAGAAACCGCAAACGTTAGCGGTTGATGGTCAGTAAAAATATTCAACTGGCGTACACCATAAAGATAGTTACGAAGGTTTTTTAGTGCCCAGACTATGGCCAAAAGTTCCCTTTCATTAGTGGCAAAGTGAAGTTCATTGTCTTTTAGGGTTCTGGAAACCATAGTTATTGGTCTGCCCTCCTGAGAAAGAACAGCACCCAGGCCATGGTTAGACGCATCTGTAGTTAAATCAAATGGTTTTTTAAATTTGGGGTAAGCGAGCATTACGTCTTCCGATACTAAAATTTGTTTAAGTGTCTCAAATGCTTGCAGTTGCTTTGAATTTAAAAGTATTTTCACTTTTTTGGATCTGTAAGCGCTCCCCTTTCAAAATATCTGTCAATGGTTTGGCAATACTGGCAAAGTCTCTCACGAAACATCTATAATAGCTTGCTAATCCTAAAAAGGACCTGAGACCGTACAAGGTTTCGGGGGTTGGGAAGTTTAGCATTGTGCTAACTTTATCTGGACACGTCTTAATGCCACCCCTTGATACAATAAATCCGAGATACTCTGTTTCAGTTTTAAAAAATTTGGATTTGTCGACTGACACCCTCATGTTAGCGTCATATAGACTCTTCAAGACCCAGTCTATGTCTTTAATGTGTTGTTCTTTAGATTCGGAATAAATAATAACGTCATCCACGTAAACAAAACAGCTTTTACCTATCTTTTCCCTTAATATGTCGTCTATGGCTCTTTGAAAAATACTCGGAGCGTTTTTTAATCCGAAAGGTAGCCTACAAAATTCATACTTTCCGTTGCTAACGGAAAAGGCCGTTTTTTCCCTATCTCGCTCAGCGAGCTCGATCTGGTGGAACCCAGACTTCAAATCAAGAGTTGTGAAGTATTGTGCAAGTCCCATATTTGATAAAATCGAAATGACATTTGGTATTGGGTATTTGTCGTCAATGGTATTTTCGTTCAGTTTGCGAAAATCTACCACGAGACGCTTTTTTTTATTGCCAAACTCATCAATGCCCTTCTTGTCCACGACCCAAATGGGGTTATTGTAGGGAGACGTAGATCGTCTTATAATACCATTTCGTAAAAGCTCTTTTATTTCATTGTTTACAAAGTCAACTACCCCCATTGGACATGGATACATCTTAGAATAAATCGGTTCTTCATGTTTTGTACGAATCCTAGCAACTACATTTGTGTTATAGGGCAGAGATTCGTTGGGATCGGCGAAAGCCTGTGATCTTTTTTTAATCATATTTGAAAAATCCCCCTTTATTGCAAGAGGTACGCTTTCCTGTTGAACTTTCAAAGCATTAATGTTGTCAATTTTTACAAAAAATAATTTTTCAATTCCAAAATCATGAACTATTTCACCTTTTTGAAGGTCCACGACTGCATTGACTTGCGTTAGCAGGTCAAGCCCAATTATCGCGTCAAAGTTTATCAAGTTTGGTAATATTATAAAATCCGAAGTTATGCCAAACAAGTTAATTTTACATTTTTGCCCAACTTTGCTCTCGCCGTGAACTGACTTAACTACGAACGGTCTCGTTAAAGGTACAATGCCTTTTAATTCAGTAAGGGGTTTTATATAGCTTTTTGAAGCTCCTGTGTCCACTAACATTTTTATTTCTTTGCCCTCAGCTCCTATTGTTCGTTTGACCCAAGGGAGCTGGGCACCCTCCCTAAAAAATTAATTTCTTCGACTTCGAGTTCCACAATACCATCGTACGTAGTTTTTGTTTCTACATCTTCCGATGTATCCGATATGTGGTGGATTCTCTGGACTTTTGGACCAGTACTTCTATCTGATACAAAAGGTCGCTTAATTTGTTGACCTTGATTGCCTGTATTAAAAGGGATTTGCCGATTATTAGAGATTTGTACATTTTGGGACTTATTTTGTTGTAAAAAATTTCCTGTGGGATTGTGGTGCTCGAACTTCGTTGAGCGGCGGAGACGAGATGTGGATGGATCTATGTCCATTGGTTCAGTGCCCTGATCTCTATTAGTACTCGAAAGATTGCGCTTTTCTTGTCTATTTTGGAAGTAGGGATTTTTATGACCGCTACGTGATTCTATTTGGTTGTTCTTGGTCTCATCTATTCTCTTAACTGAAGGGTGACACCGGTCCTTGTCCTCAAGATGTTTAGAGTAGTTTGATGCAAACATGTATCGTTCATGATTTGCTTCTACTTCCTGAGCAAGTGCCAAAGCAGAAGGCAAATCTGTTGGACGAGTGGAAAAGAGTATATCGCAAAGGGGCTTCCTTAGGCCAGAGACAAAAACACGTAATGCATCTAACCTATATTTATCATTTATTGAGTTAGCTATGTGACTTTCATATGTCATGATAGTTTTATTGGTAAGCAACGTAAGCTTTCTTTCGACTTCGTCGTAGAAATTCAACACTGTCAGATTTCCTTGCCTCGAGGTACTTAGCTCCTGTTCGATTAAATATATTGGCCGCTTATCAGCGTACGTGAAATCTAATCTTGCCACTATAGCCTTAAAATTAAGAACAGTGTTGAAAGACGCTAAAACAGCATCTGCAGCGCCTCTAATTTTATTCCTTATAATGGCCACTGCTTGATAATGTTTAGCGCTTCCATCATAAGGTTCATATAATTTATAGGCGGTATGTGCGGCTTGCCTCCATGAGACGTAAGTCTCTTTCCTACCATCGAATTCAGGCAAAGATTTAATTAGGTCAAGAGTTTCCTCGCAACGCACAGTACCTGAAATCCTAACCTCTTCGAAACTCTCCACGTTAGCTGTCGGCGTACTTGTAAATCTTCTTGAGATTTCGTTCAACTTTTTGTCGAATTCCTCTTTTTGTGAGCTTAAGGCGGCTGATACCGCAGCTGTTACTATAGCAGTTAACTCCTCAGTATTCATTTTTGGTTGATCTTTATCATTCAGAACTAAACTATTAAAAAGGCTCGCTAAATCTACGTCGCACATTAAAGTATTGGCCGCGCAAAAACTCGGTCTAATAATATACCGTCCTATCTCAATCGCAAATCAAGTTAGATTTATAAAAAAGTTTCAAAAATACATTGAATTCCAATGATGATCATAGTATTTAAATATATTTATTAAGAAAAAAGGCACTGAGCAAGTCACTTACGTAATTTACTTTCTCTAAGCACGTGGTTTAGTTTGTTACATCCTTAAAGATTATTTTTTCAAAGGTCAGCCAAAGCCGTAAGATACCACAGCAGGTGTTTCAAAAATTGGTAGAACTTAGTGATTTTTTCAGCAATGGTTAGATTTTCATGCTTTCGTCCCAAAGCATCCAATTTAAAGCAAAATGAAAAACGTGTTTTAAGCTCCTCTGCGGACGGGTTCCTTTTTGGCCAGCGAACAGCAATATCCACGCGTTAGGTTTAGTTTTTCGGGGTTTTTCAGTATTTCTTGAAATCCGAAATTTTAATAAAATTGAGGCTGTAGATTTTTTGCTAGCCCCACGTTGGGCGCCAATTATAAAATTATAAGTTTTTTATAATATAAAAATTATTTATTTATTGAACACAATTATTTTATTGAACACAACCTTTTACCACGGAGTCTCTGCCAAAAAGAAAGATCCATTTTCAACAGAACTCCCATTTACAAATTCTAATTGGACAATAGTCAGTTTCACACTTATTACTCATCGCTGTTAATTGCTCTGGTCGCTCTCATAACAGTCGCCTCACACTTTCATTGTAACTGCAAGTTGCGTGTGCTGTTCGCTGTTAACTGCACTCGCTTTCACAGCAGTCGACTCACACTTGCATTGCAACTGTAGAAGCGCTGTAAAGTCGTATGCTTCGCTGGTAGGAACACATCAGAGAGCATATCCATGTGTGAAGGTGGCCAGCAGTTATTTCTGCTTAACTTGCATAATACTCTCGTTTTCATTACCGTGAGTCCCTCTTTTATGGCAGTTTCTTCCGCTTGAAATTCACTGCATTGATCAGGTAGGCGAAATGATTGGGTCGAGTTTATCGGATCACTAAGATCTCAATGACTCGGCGCTAGACCTGATTTTGTTGAAAATGTGCAAAATCAAATCAGCCATACAGGCGCTAAAAAAAGCCATTAAAACTAGCAAGCCAGAAAGTTTCAAGAAGCTTTGTGAGGAATCTGTTATCAAATCCTGGGGCACTGCGTACTGGGTGGTATTATCCAAAGCGCACCCTACATCCAACACACACCCTACATTACTTACCCAGTAAGGGTGCGCAAAATTGTTACTACTCTCTTCCCTTAAAAATCTGAAAACAATTTGTCAACTTGCATACAACACGAAGTTCCCCCGTGTCACCGAACAAGAACTCCACGCAACGTAGAATGAAATAAGGTCTAAGATAGCTCCAGGCCCAGACGGTATACTATACCCATTTTGGGTGTTTGACCGAGCTCCTCCTCCTATTTGTGGTGTGCGTCTTGATGTTGTTCCACATATGGAGGGACCTACAGTTTCAAGCCGACTACGAACGGCAGATATTTTTATGAGGGGCTTTTTTATGGCAGAGATACACTCGGAGGTTTGCCATTGCCTGCCGAGAGGCGACCGCTATTAGAAAAATGTTTTTTTTAATTTTGGTGTTTCGCCGAGATTCGAACCAACGTTCTCTCTGTGAATTCCGAATGGTAATCACGCACCAACCCATTCGGCTACGGCGGCCGCCAGTATAGTAAATAGAGCCCGGAAATTAGCGATTTCTGAAAATCCAGACATATTTCTAGCAGTATGCCAAACCTGCTTAAACGAAGGCACTTTCCCAAAGAAGTGGAAGAAGCAAAAATTTGTGCTTCTACCCAAGGGCAACAAAAAGTTTGGCAAACCCGAGCCTTACCGACCAAAATGGCTACTAGACACATTTGGAAAAATTCTCGAGAAAATTATTTGCGCTGAAGATAAATGTATTCTATCCACATGCCAGTTTCGCTTCAGGAACTTTAGTCTTTTGTATGCCGCACCGATCTGGGCTGATTCACTGAAAATAAATAGCTGTACAAAAAGCCTGATAGCCGTCTATCGGCTAAGCGCTTTGCGGACTATCTGCGGCTTCCGTACAATTTTGTACGATGCTTCCATCGTTATAGCAGATCTAGTCCCCGTAGACATTTTGGCGAAAGAAATGCAGAGAGTGTATATAAGGCTATCCGAACGCGACGGTAGAGCAAGTCGTAAAAATAATGCAGAAGAAGAAATTTGTCGTTCGAGCAACCACTGGCAGGACCGGTGGAACAGATTACCGAAAGGTAGATGGACGCATGGGCTAATACCCATTCTTACGACGCGGTTAGAAAGAATTTCCCTAGGTTTCTTTCTTCCACTTAACCCAATTCCTTTCAGGGCACGAAGCATTTCGAAAATATCTCCATAGATTCGGCTATGATATTTCACCACACTGCCCAGACTGAACGGAGAGGGAAGAAGTCGCTGATCCCGTATTGTTCCAATGTCGAAAATACCTCCATAGATTCTGCTATGATAGTTCACCACACTGCCCAGTCTGAACGGAGAGGGAAGAAGACGCTGATCCCGTATTGTTCCAATGTCCACGATGTGCTCTTGAAAACTGTAGTATATTAAATTGTGGAAATATGTAGATTGACAATGATTTAAGACGCGCGGAGATGCGTTGACGAAATAACTAGCAGGCTATGAGGTAATACCTTTTTGGACAATTCCGCGGGGAGAGTGGCAGATAGTGGAGAGGGGCTTAGTACGTAGGTGTAGCTGTGAGGCTACAACTCGTGCATACTGCGTCATCCCGGGAAAAAAAACATATGTACATACACATGTACTGAAGCTACCATGACCTACCTCACGACACATCGCCTTATCATATTTGCCATACATACAATAATTAGGGAGTACATACCCAAATTATTGAATTCCTGCCTAACAAATGCTAAAACAATTATCATACCAGTTAGCAAAGGGTAACACGTTAGAACAGTCGCTTGTGCAGTATTTTGTGTCAATCTCAAATAACATTCGAACAAGTGTACTTTTTACGAGTCAAGATGCCACCAAACTCTCTTTATAATACTGGTTAAAAAGTTAATTTGCTTATTTTTGACAAATTACCATGGAAGAAGACCCCGAAAGGGGCAGAAGTAACTACTTCGCCATCTTAGGCGAATAACCAAAAACTAAACGAAAGGCCTACAATGTAAGCAACCACTATGACTTTCCAGCACTAAAAACGATCAAGTCCGCAATTACCCAACAAAACCTATCATGCCCAAAATTCTTATTAATAAAAAGCAAAACCGAGAAATCAATTAAAACCTACAATATTTTCGCAGTCAGCAAAGCACTAGAATCGATAACAACAGAAATCCCTTTTAGAAATATCATTCACTAAAGAAGGAGACTCACTTATTCTAGTTAAAACTCAACAACAGGCGAATAAATACCTTAAAGCAACACAATTGTCAAATATTTGCAATATACATGTCTCTCTTCTAGGAATATACTCCGGGGTATTAAAAGATTTAAGCGAAAATGAAATCGTAGAAGGTTTGAAACAGCATGGTGCAGTAGAATGCAAAAAAAAATCAAAAAATACGTAGAGCGAAAACTCACCAACACCCCCTCATACGAGGGGTGCCTTTTATACGTCGGGATTAGAGAGCAAAAACAAATTTTAATCATCGAAAATCACTTTATTGTTTTTCAAAATATTGACCTCTCAGTTTGTTTTTTACGTACGGGAATAAAAAGAAGTCATTCGGTGCCATAGTCCTGACTATACGGCGGATGACCCATTAATTCGATGTTTTGGGTGCTCAAAAATGCAGTTGTTTGAGCCGATGTGTGAGAGCTCGCATTGTCCTGGTGAAAAGTGATCCGTCTTTGGCGATTGGTTTTCCTAATTTCTTGGAAGACAACTAGCAAACAAATGGTTGTGTACCACTCAGAATTTACTGTTCTGCGTTGTTCTAGTTGTACGGTTGCGACATGTCCAGTTTTTCCGAAAAAACAGGCGACCATTTGCTTGGAAGTGCTTCGTGCGCGAACAACTTTTGTTGGGTTTGGTTCATCTTGAAACACCCATACAGTCGACTGCTGTTTACTTTCGAGCTCATACGCGTAAATCCATGATTCATCACCTGTCACGATGTCATAGACGTGTTTCGAAGCCCCGCGATCGTATTTTTTGAGCATTTCCTTCGACCAATCGACACGAGCCTTTTTTTGAGCGATTAACAAATTGTGTGGGATCCAACGCGAAAAAACTTTTTTGACAGTCAAATGTTTATGCAATATTGAATGTATGCTGGTCCCACTAATGCCTAAGATTGTCTCAATCTCACGATAGGTCACATGACGATCTTGCAATATCAGTTCACGTACAGCATCAATGGTTTTCGGAACAACAACTGATTTTGGACGGCCTTCACGAAATTCGTCTTGGAGTGAACTACGACAACGATTGAATTGACCATACCGTCGATAAACACTGGTCCTTGATGGAGCTTCATCGCCAAAAAATGAATTAAGTCCATCCATGCAATGTTGCTGAGTTAATTCACGTCGAAAGTTGTAAAAAATAGTCGCACGAAAATGTTCACGATTTAATTCCATTTTTGGACCGAGATGAATCTTTTAAGTTACTGTAAACAACACAAATAGCGCTGGTATTTCAAAACGTTCTGAGTACGTAAAAGCCAAAAAATGTCAAACTTTGTGATACAGCTGTCAGTTGCCAGATTGCAACCCCAGGGTTGCCAAGTCCCGACATATAAAAGGCACCCCTCGTAAAACCGTTTCCTTCAGCACCTATACCCTATTAAAAGAAGTGAACGTAGGATGGCTTAAAATAAAAGTTGAGCCATATATCCCATCTCCTATGCAATGTAAACACTTCTTCATGATCGGTCACACAGCTCAACATTGTACCTCTGAAGCGAAATACAATGTATGCTCATCTAGCATTCACTACTCCACGCCTTGTTCAAAAGTGTTGTGCATAAATAGCAAACATAACCATCGTTCTAACAACAAACAATGTACCACGTATAGAAAAAGGCAAGATATAATAAAACATAAAATTTTAAACAAATGCTCTTTTAAGGAAGCTATTGAGTCAGTCAATAAATACAACACAGACTACAGTAAAAATTTACCTGAAGAGAGCGTTGAAGGAGCAATTTAAAAAAAAAAATTAGGAAACCACAAACGAAAACAGCAACTATACAAAACAGAACTCAACAACTACAATCCGCTCCCAGAGCGCAGGCTGCGAATCAAATAATAAAGAAAACACAGATCAATTATGAACCAACTCTGCATTAACTTTATGAACAATACAAATTTGTTAGTCAGTCCAATAACTTAACAAACACACCAATGACCACAAACATACACGTCCCACTCACTAGCATAGACTCCACAAATTCCACAATAGAAGACAGGGGAAAAATGCATCAAAACTAAACCATCTTCCTCTCACCTATTGATTTTATCGCTATACGTTAGAAGAGTATGTCCAATTTAAATTTCAATATGGTACTTTAAGTTCTCCAGTGGAACATTAATGGATACCACAACAACTAAAAACAAAAGGGGTAAAAATGTCACCAAATTCATTGAAGATACAAACCGTATCATCTTAAACGACAAAAGCCCTACCCACTGGTCCACACACCTCACACTCGCACACATCGACATTTCCATGTGCACCCCACCACTAAATATTCCATCCCCCTGGAAAGTAAAGGAGGAACTTAGTGGGGTAACCATTTTCCTACACCATAACACTCTTTAATACGACCTCAAGCACGACCTACCAGACTCCCAAAAAATTTATATTAAAAATGCAGACTGGGCCCAATACCAAATGCGCTTGACAAACGACCTGGAAAACTTGAGGATTGATACAATGAATCCAAACAAAGCCGCTGCGATCCTTAAAAAAAAAAGGAAAAACACCTGGCCAAGATAATATCTCCTATGAGTTTATAAAACAACTTCCTTCAATTGGCAAGCTCGAGCTATGTGAACTTTACAACCTCATATACCACAACAAATGAAAATTGCTCTTGTTGTACCCATACCGAAACCAAACAAGCCAAAGAACCTGAGAGAAGGGTATAGGCCTATTTCCCTTTCATCTTGCCTTGCCAAAAGCCATAGAAAAAATGATATCTCGGAGACTTATGTGGTATTTCCACACAAATAAGTTTCTGTCAAGTAACCAAACCGCGTTTAAGTCCGGAACCAACACAATAAACGCATTACTTTGCTTAAACGAATACATAGCCAATAGTATTTCCAGTAGAAACCACACGTCTCTTATATCCATAGACAAACAAACTATACCAGATTGTTAGCCTCTGGGTTCCCCCCTATTTGTCACTCTCTTTCTAGTCGCCTTTGACACGCTCAGTCGAGTAATCAATGAGAACAAATACTTCAATCATGTCTTATTTGCAGATGATTTACGTATATATGGCAAAGTATAAGACACAACGACATTCCAATCAAAATTCAATAGCCTTTTCGTAGAAATGTCAAACTGGTGCAACATCAGCGGAGCTAAGATACCCATAGCCAAATCTAATTATTTACATATATGACAGACATACTTGCAAAAGCTTTGTCGTAAATACAGAAGATACACACATAAAAAATTCTTCATCGCTTCAAATAATAGGTATATTTTTTAACAACAAATACAACTGGAATGATCACACAAATTATTTGCACAAATCACTATAAAACAGGCTTAATATAATAAAATGTTTAAGCAACCTCAAACTTGAAAGCAATACAAATGCACTACTAAATATTGTGAGAGCCACCATTCTCTCGAAAATCGATTATGGATTATATCTATATGGCATTACATCACAAACAAATCATTCAAAAATCTCATCTATATACCATTCTGCGATTCGTCTGGCGTTAGGCGCTTTTCGCACCACTCCCATCCTCAACATTCTCGCCGAAGGGGGATTTCCGCTAATCAAAGATAAAATCAGTTATATATCGGGACGAACGGAAACTAACACAAAATGATGACACTGCCTTAAAATCGATAGTAAAAAACAGGCTGAAACGAAAACGAAAATCACGTAAAAAACCAGCAATAGAAAGGCTAATAGAGATAGCGAAACACCTTGACATGCCGTTGGAAAACAATATCACCACCAACATAAAAAATCCTTCATGGACACTACCGACGGACAGCATTCTACTGCAGTTAACACAATATAAAAAAGAAAAAACTCCGGTGTCCGTATTTCTGCAAAACTTTCAACGCATACGCAACAATTACCATAATTGATCCACACTATATACTGACGGCTCCAAATATGAAGATGTACTCGCCTTCAGCGTTGTTAACGAGAATGCAACACTATCTTTCGCCTTACTCGTATTACCATATTATGCATCCGTTTTCACAGCAGAAGAAACTGTCATCTATGACGCCTGTAAAAGAGCACAAAAAAACGAAGGACAATGGCTTATCTGCAGTGACTCACTTTCTACTTTGACTTCAATAAAAAACATAAACAACAACGATATATTGATATCTCAAATCAGAGATGCGCTAATATCAAACCCCGAAAAAATAAAGTTGTTTTGGATCCCTAGTCATATTGGAATACGTGAAAAAGGCAACCAACAAAGCAAATCGACGACAAATGTAACAACGATGGCAAAATATAAACCATTGTTATAAATGCATTAATCCCAGCTTCAACCCTCCAATCTTCCCAGCAACAACCACAAGGCGAAACACAATTATATATACCCGTTTTCGGCTTGGACATACACGCCTGACCCACAGCAACCTCTTTCGAAACAACAATCCACACAACCACGTTTGTCAATTCTGCAACGAAGAGATACTTTCTATCAAACACATCGTTACAAATTGTGAAGCATTACATTCAATAAGGCAATCAGCATCAAGCCACACAATAGAAGAACACCTGTCCGAAGTAAACGCAGAAAGCATTAAAAGATTCATACACTTTATTTGCAAAATTAATTTGTACTTTGAAATATACCTAAATGATATAAGAATATAAATATACGAGTACTTATATAAATACCTATGATACGGAAAGCTGATGGCCTAGCCGCTAATGCTTTATAAAAATAATTGTGATTGTAATTTATTACTTTTCCAATTAAAAAAAAAAAAAATTATCATATACAAATGCATGTGCATTAGACTGGCCGCAGCTTGTATGGAGAAAAATAAAAATTGAAAATCCAAAAGTTTTCGGGTCGTAAAACATGAGGTTAGATGCAATAAAGAACGGTATATTTTTTCAGCCCGATCCGATGATGTCTAACCGTGCCCATTTGATTCCAAAGTATGGAAAATTTGAAAAAATCACAATTTTTACTAATTTTTTTTCGTTTCCAATTTTTTTGTTCGAATCTTATATTTATTGATGTGATGCGATTTTAATTAATGATCTTGTTTACTTTATTGCGGTATGGCCAAATTTATATCGCGAAAGCCACCTGAAAAAAAGGCGCTTTCAGCACACATAACTGACTAGTGATACGTGGAAAATATGTCACCATCAGTTGAGTAATAGAAATTTGTGTTTTATGAACGGTGTGTTGAGCCAGCTGCTAAATGGAATATTTATTTTTAAATTTTATGCAAAGGTAATTTTTAAATAATTTTTCACACTTCAATATAATAATAAAAATAAAAATTTGTTTCATAATCAACACTTTGGTGATCACTAAACAATTCATCAACTGTTGTGTTCGCTGAATACGCTAAAAGTTTTGAATTTTTACTCGACATTTGAATTAGTAGGCTTTGACATTGCATTCTTAATCAGTGTGAATTTTTTTCTCGATATTTGAATTGGTAGGCTATGGCATTGCATTTTTATTCAGTTTCAGTTGTCTTATGCGTTTAATAGTACACAAGTAATTAGTTAGTGAAAAAATGAGTTCAAAATCATTATCAGGCATTCCGAAAAAAATTACGTTCTGAGCAAAAAATATTTCTTGTGGGTGAATGTGAAAGTGTTATTTTGGGGGCCAAGTTGCTATCAATGAAACAGGTTCTCCAATTATTGTTTTACAAAATGAGGCACGAAAACTTGACTTTGGAAAGCAGTATGAAATACACGATTGGTGCCACGATTGAATTTTGGTTTTATTAAAAAACTTAAAAATCTTTATGAGGAATGGAGTAATTTACAAAAACATTCCAAGACTCCTAACGAGAAGTGTCGTAAAAATGAAGCAGAGTTTAAGGATAAAATTGAAAACTTCATATTTGACATTGCAGCCATGGATGCCCTAAGTATAATGAGAATGCAGACAAGCTCAAGAGATTATTAATGGATTCAATGTATTGGTTTTACTGAATATGTTTATAAGATTTTGGATTCTTGACCTTTCTTTTTACTTGTTTGTAGATTCCCGACGTTTTTGTCCTTCACTGGGATGGCAAGCTGCTTGCAGAAATCCGAGGCACAGAAAAGAAAGATAGATTGCCTCTCGTTGTCACAGGAGAAAATATGGAAAAACTGCTGGGGATACCAAAAATTGAAAATTCAACGGGAGATGCAATAGCTGCGGAAATACATAATTTTTTGTGCAAATGGAAGCTCGATGATTTAGTGGAAATTGTATCATTTGATACAACAGCTGCTAATACGGGAGGTAATAATGGAGCAGCGTTCTTGCTTGAAAAAAAGTTCGGCCGAAATCTACTTTTCTTTCCCTGTCGTCACCATGTTAGTGAGTTGCTAGCCAAAGCAGTGTTCGAACTAAATTTTGGCAAATCATCAGCACCGGAAGTTCCCTTATTCAATCGTTTCTCTAACAGCTGGAAAAACATTAATTCTAAGTCATTCAAAAGTGGAATATCGGAAAATGAAGTTCGGAAAGTCTTTACAATAGCTGAAGTGGAAATATTTAAGAATTTTTGTCTAACTGCATTAAATAGTCACCACACTCGTGCCGATTATAAAGAATTACTACAACTATCGTTTCTCTTTGTTGGGGAAGACGTACCAAATTTTTCACAAGTACGGTCACCTGGTGCAACATCACACGCAAGGTTTATGTCGTAGTGACTATATTGCTACAAAATGTTTCTGTTTCGCGAGCAATTCGTGTTAACGACTTCAGAAATAAAGAGTCTAAGAAGCATTTGTATTTTTTTAACCTGCATCTACGTTCCATATTGGTTTCGTTGTGTGAATCCAATAGCTGCTCCACAAAATGACCTTAAGCTCATTCAAGATGTGATTGTATATTTCGATAAGAATGTATCCAATGCCTTCTTACATAAAATTAAAAATCATCTATGGTATTTGTCGGAAGAGGCGGTTGGCCTTTCATTTTTTGATGATCAAATTCCTTCACATATTAAGCGAAAAATGGTGGAAGCAATTACTAGCGATAACCAGAAGGAAGATGCTGTTCCAAAGGGAGTTGTTGCAACAATGTCAGAAATAACGCTTTACGGCAGCAAGAATATAAATGATTTTATTTCTTTAAGAACTAAAACATTCTTTACCCGATTAGGAATTGAAATAAGTTTTTTGGAATCAGATCCTTCAACATGGCAAGAAAGTGAAGACTATATAGCGGGAAAACGAATTTGTCAGCATTTGTCTGTAGTTAATGACGCTGCAGAGAGAGCATTGAAATTGATCACAGACTACAACAGATCGCTTACTTATAATGAAGAAGATAAACAGTACTTACTGCAAGTTGTTGAGCACTACAGGCAATTGTATCCGTCTTACACCAAAACATCTCTCATTAAATAGGCAATCTAATTCTTTAATTAAAATTTTATTAAATTAAAATAAATTATATAAATAAAGTTAAATTATATATATATTATATTAAGTAATATATATACATATTAAGTTAAATTAAATTATATAAATTGGAAACAAAAAAAAATTTTGCAAAAATTGTGATTTTTTGAAATTGTCCATACTTTGGGGTCAAATGGGCACGGTTAGGCATCATCGGATCGGGTTAAAAAATTACACCGTTTTTCATTACTCCTAACCTCATGTTTAAGACCCGAAAATTTATGGATTTCCACAAAAAAAAGTTACGGCCAGTCTAATGTGCATATATACATACATATTTATTTATGTGCGTATGCACACGGAAATAATCGAGGTTGACCGGTATGTTAGTAGTCGTAGCATAGCCCAGGAGCTAAAGATCAACCATAAACAGTTTTAAGCCTTTTCAACTATAAATGTAGAGAACAAAGTACTCGTATACTAAGAAGTATTGCAAATAGCTGTACAATAAGTAAGCTTGTTTTGTATTTGTGTAAAAGCTTAGTTAATATCAAAATAATTTAAATAGTAAAGTAAAAAAATATAAGACCAAAATATTAAAAAGAAACAAGTTCAATACTAGTTTGTAAACGACCAAAATTATAATTATATGTACTTTCCTAGTAAAGCGCTTCAGTTTAATTACGTTGACGGTTAATGGACTGAAAGATAAGTTACGGGAATTGAGAATTCCGACTTATGGACAAAAACGTGGACTTCAGGATAGAACTACGGTTTACGAAATGAGCCAAGTGGTAATGGGTCGAGTCAGTCGATATATTATATAACGATGTTGAAAAAAACAACAATCTTTTGTCTTCCCAGTCTCTTAGGCAGCAATAACAATTCACTCTCAAAAATTTTGGTGATTGTGTTAGTGCCTTCACTGGAGAAGGATCGGTGGACATTAGATTTTGGGTTAATGAATTTGAAATGAACTCAGATATTAATATATAAAGTGGAATGATTTACAAAAATGTGTATATGGCAGGCATTTTTTGCGTGGAGCCGCGAAACTATTTATTAAAGTCAATGCAATATCAATGGGTATGTGAAAAGACGCATTAATTAATGAGTTTTGCTGTAAATTATCTTCATCGGAAGTCCATAAAATTTTTAAAAATCGGCGTAAGCATGCAAACGAAACGCAGGGAGGCAGATCAATTTGGAGGAGCTACCATTATATATTATTTCATAGAGGGTATTCCAGATTCTAAAATTAACAAATGTAAAATCAAAAGCGGAAGTAGTCAAAAGATGTTTTAAGTGTGGCGATAAATCGCATATGGTAACTCAGAGTTCATATCTTAAATGCTGTAAAAATAACGAAATGGATCATCGCTCTTTCGAACACAATCTCAAGAAATCCAAAGGTCCAAAAAAAGAACCGATCTCTGTCAATACATTGACCGATGAAATGTTTCAACCTTTCGTGAATAGTGGGAGCGATGAGTTGCATTTTGAAACGATTAAAATAAACGAATTAAAATTTGAAGCGTTAATTGATTCAGACTGTTCACTTAATTTAATTCACTACGACACGAGAGGGTGCGAAACAAAGTTCACGAATGATAAGAGGAAGCTTTATAGCACCTGTACGAACGTGATTGAAACGGTAGGCAGCCTCGAAACTTTTATGTTTTTCATGTGATCAGAGGGCAATTCACTGGAATGGTAGGCAATGTTATTCTTAAAGATGATGACATTATTTTAACAGACGAAGAAGGCCATTGGTAATAGAATCGGCAGCAGATTTCGTCTCTAACAATGAATAATATGAATTTCTCTAAATACCATATGAGATTTCCAATTCGCCGCCACTATTTGTAGATATAGTATAAAAACGCTGTATTTAGAACGCTAATCCAGAAAGGAATAGTAGTTAATCATTACTTCTAAAGATGAGGCTGAAGGCTTAGAGAAGCTTATATTAAAGAGGTATTGAAGGTCTGCACGGGATACGGATTAAAAATAAAACGGCAGAAATTCCAATTCCTCGAAAGAATAGTAGAACTTCCGGGGTACATTATTAAAGCTGGTACTATACAAATTACAGGAGATAAGACGGCAGCCGTGATTTTTCTAACGCAGAGGAGGCCTTCCTTTTCCTCTGCTACCAGCAGCTGGTACCGCATCAAATACTTTCAGAGCCGGAGCGTTTGTATCCATTCGGACGACATGACTGAGCCGGCGTAGCCGCTGAATCTTTATTCGCTGCGCTATGTCTATGTCGTCGTAAAACTCATACAGCTCATCGTTCCATCGCTTGCGATATTCGCCGCTTTCAAAGTGCAAAGATCCAAACATCTTACGCAGAATCTTACTCTCAAACACTCCAAGCGTCGCTTCATCGGATGTTGTCATCGTCCAAGCTTCTGCGCCATACGATAGGACGGGCATGTTGAGAGCCTTTTGGAGTGTTAGTTTTGTTCGTCGACAGAGGACTTTACTGTTCAATTATCTACTTAGTCCAAAGTAGCACTTGTTGGCAAGAGAGATTCTACGTTGGATTTCAAGGCTGACATTGTTATCGGTGTTAAAGCTGGTTCCTAAATAAACAAAGTTTTTTACAACCTCGAAATTATAACTGTCAACAGTGACGTCGGTGCCGATACTCTCGTGCGCCGACTGTTTGTTTGAAAACAGGAGGTACTCCGTTTTGTCCTCGTTTACCACCAGACCCATTCGCTTTGCCTCTTTATCCAGTTTGGAGAAGGCAGAACTAACAGCGCGGTTGTTAAGGCCGATGATGTCAATATCATCGGTATACGCCAGCAATTGTACGCCCTTATAAAATATTGTGCCTGACCGATTAGGTTCTACGACTCATACGATGCTCTCCAACATCAGGTTAAAGAAGTCACACGACAGCGAGTCACCCTGTCTGAAACCTCGTTTGGTATCAAACGGCTCAGACATGTACTTTCCAATTCTGACGGCGCTGCTGCTGTTGAGCAACGTCATCTTGCATAGCCGTATTAGTTTTGTGGGGATACCATATTCAGACATCGCAGCTACAAGTAACTCCTTTCCGTACTGTCGAATGCAGCTTTGAAATCGACGAAAAGATGGTGTGTGTCGATTATCCTTTAATGGGTATTTTCCAAGATTTGACGTTTAGTGAATATTTGGTCGATGGTAGACTTTCCAGGTTTAAAGCCACACTGATAAGGTCCAATCAGTTGGTTGACAGTGGGCTTCAGCCTTTCACACAATACGCTCGCTAGAACCTAATAGGTGATATTTGGAAGACTAATCCCACGGTAATTGGCACAGATTGCAGGATCGCCCTTCTTATGATTGGACACACTTAAATTCGAATAGGCAGGAATGCTTTCATCCGACCATATTTTGCATAGAAGCTGATGCATGCACCTTACCAGCTGCTCGCCGCCATGTTTGAATAGCTCAGCCGGCAGTCCTTAGGCGCCCGCGGCTTTGTTGTTCTTAAGCCGCGTTATCCCTATTCTCACCTCGTCATGGTCGGGTAACGGAACGACAATTCCGTCGTCAACGATTGGGGTATCGGGATCTTCACATTCTCTGTGACATGCGCAGCTGTCACTATTTAATAGGTTCGAGAAGTGTTCCCTACATAATTTCAGATTTTTCTGGATGTCAGACACCAGATCGCCGTCTTGGTTCCTAAAGGAATACGCCCCGGTCTCGAAACCTTCTGTAAGTCGCCGAACTTTCTGTTGGAATTTTCGGACGTTATTCCTATTGGCCAGCATCTCAAGCTCCTCGCACTCGTTTCTTCTTTCGGATAATACGTCTCTCGTTGCGTCCGATCGCAGCGTGGCTCTATAGGCGGCATCCTTTCTTTCTGCGGCAGCTTGACCTTCCTCGTCGAACCAACTGTTTCTTCGGGCTCGCCGGAATCTGATTTCTTCTTCGGCGGCGGTACGTAGAGAAGGAGAAATGTCTTCATTGCTCGTTCATGACGGTTTGTTGGAGAGTACTCTCTGAGAGCAGGAGTGAGAGTCGAGTGGCGGACCTTCAGGCTGTCTGTTGTGATTGCAGCTTTTCGATGTCGAACATTCTTTGCGTATTTAGATGTACGTTTTTTGCTGCACAGAGGTGTGTGCGAAGTTTGGCTGCAACAAGGTAATCATCCGAGTCGATGTTGGATCCTCGGATCGTACGTACATCTAATACACTAGAAGCGTGTCTTCCATCTATCACAACATGATCGATCTGGTTTCGTATTTTTCTATCAGGAGACAGCCAGGTGGTTTGGTTAATTTTCTTATGCTGGAATCTGGTGCTGCAGACTACCATGTTTTAGGCCCCGGCGAAGTCGATCAGGCTCTGTTCGTTACCGGATGTTTCGTTGTGCAGGCTGAATTTTTCGGCTGTAGGACCAAAAATTCCCTCCTTGTCCACCTTGGCGTTGAAGTCGCCAAGCACGATTTTTATGTCGTGGCGGGGGCAGCGCTCATAGGAACGTTCCATGCGCTCAAAGGAGGAACCTTTGGTCGCATTGTCCCTCTCTTCCTTCGGGGCGCGGGCGAAAATTAGCGAGATGTTAAAAAGACGGGTTTTGATTTGGATTGTTGCCAGACACTCGTGCATATAGAGTGAGTGAACGACAGTACTTGGCGACGAAGTCTCTCTCCCACAACAAATCTAACACCGAATTTGCGCTCCTTAACATGGCAGCTGTAGTAGACGTCGCAAGATCCCATGATTTTATTGCCTTGTCCCGTCCATCGCATTTCTTGAATGGCAGTGATGTCAGCCTTTACTCTCACGAGGGCATCATTCCAGCTGCATGCCCTCAAATCGTAATCCTTATTTCGTTTGCAGTGGTCGTCATCAGTATAGGGAGGTCTCATCCGAGGCTTTGTAAATCTTTTCATTAGGGGGGATTTTTAAGTGGCGGGTCCCAAACCCAGCGCACAACCAGCTATTATGAAATGATCTGCCTTCTCACATTAGCTCAATCCCGAACGGGTGTTCGGAAGCTACCCAAAGGATAAGTGGGCTAATCCCGAACGTTGTGAGCTGCTTGAACGAAATGCAGAAGAATCGTCCTGGCCACTCCCAAACGAATGGCGATCAGTAACTTTCCCCACTTGCGTGGACTTCTACATATGGAACCAACAGTTATGTCCTGTACAATACATGAGCAGTAAAACGAAACCGGTAGAAGAAAATTATCCGTCTTATGAGCTAGAAGTACTAGCAATTATCGAGGGTTTTGAAAAAAAGGATGATATATTTGTTGGGCATAAAATTTAAAATCGTAACAGATTGTAACGCTTTTACAATGACTCTTCACAGTGAAGATGTGCCACCGATGTCTTCCTTTAAGATTTTAATTACGAAACGAGAATCGCTAATGTTGACCTGCTGAGTAGAGTATATTGTTTGATACTCGAAGACTCACTGAATTATTGGCTTAGGCAAGCTCAACACTAAGACGAACGAACAGACGCAGTACGAAAAATTTTAGAAAAAGACGAAAGTGAAGATTTTTATATTAAAAATACCATTCTTTTTAAAAACGCTGTAAATCAACCAGTTCTAATGGAGGAGGAAATAATTAAAAAGACAAGGGCACTTCTCGACAAAGGAAATTCAACATCAAGGCGGTACATAAGGTGAACAAGTACAAAAAAAAAACGAACCGCTGACAGAACCCTTCGAAATAACTTGACATCAAACTATTATTGAGAAACTAAGAGCAGAGGTGCAGGCACTTTCAAAAAAAATAGACAGTTCGGAGGGCGGCTATAGTATTTCGCCTAACAGCAATCTATGTCACTATCATCTTCGCTTTCGCTATCATCTTCCGCAACCTTTCGAGTTTAAAAACAACAACAACAATTCGGGAAACTAGGCAGGCCTTCACTAATTTTAGTATACACCGCCTAATGTCCCCTCACATCCCGTCTACAAATCACAGACAGCAAAAATAATGTAACGTTCCTTGTGGATCCGGTGCACAAGACGGTGAAAGAGTTCAAGGAGCTTACAAAACGCGCTCATTACCGAATTTCCAAACATAACATTCATTATCATTAAATAGGGCATACTCGTTGAGGATCGAATTCAAAGAGTGACCGGCAAAATATTAGCACACCCTTCGAAAGTGTCCATTACACCTAGCGCGCATGCGGCCACTACCACCGACTTAATAAGGTCGGTACTCGACCGCTATCCGATACCGTATTTGCGAAATTTTACATTCCAGCTGCACGCTTGCTTGGTATTAACGATACTCGACCTTGACCGTACATACTAATCCCGGTCGATTATTGTCATGTCTATATGGACGATTTTTTAATCGCGTCACTGTCCATGGCAGAATACCGAAAGCAGTGAAGTAATATACCTGAGCCACACGGTCAACAGTCAAGGTATTAAGCCAATAAACGATGGGATGATGTCCAAGCCCAAAACCGTTTCCGTCTTACACAGATTTCTAGGGTAGTGGAAATTCTATCGGGTTAATATGCCAGGCGCAAAGCTCACGGCGGGCGCATCTAAAAATGCCAAAACAAAATTCGTGTGGGATAAGTCAACAACCGACGCATTTGAAAACTGCAAACCACTCTTGACTAACGTGGTACAACTCATACCACTCACACTACGCTGCGACGCATCGGACCAATACATCGGAGCACCATTAGACCAGTTTTTCGGACCACATGCCTTTAACCTTTGAAATTGTCAAAAGCTTTGTTGCGCCCATTGCGTTCTGAAACAAGTTCCATCCGAAACTAATGTGGTATCCGAAACGAGCTGAAAAATATATATTATGACGCACTTAACTTTCCTGACTATAAACTTGTCAAGTCTGACCTGCCAATAGAGGAAAAAATATGCATAATTACAGAAAAGATAAAATCTGCAGCAAGTAGGATGATTGGGAAAAAGATATTTGAACCAAAAGATTAATGGTTCGTCTGCCAATTTCACAACGGCCGTAAAAAAGGGTTGAACGCTCTTAACCTTTTACGGTAATTTAACTTAGACTCAAACAGAGTAAAATATTTAAACTACCAAACCATTTACAACAAATTATGCAGTCAGATAAAGCTTGAGTGGCAGAGTAATCAAATCGACCGGTAATAGTAGTGAATGGTGGCGTCTCGTTAATGACATAAAAAAACCTTCGCCTAGAGTTTATAATAGCCCTTAAATTTTTGAATTTTACGAACATTTCAAATCTTTATTGTTCCGCCAGGATGGCGGGCGTCCTATACATTTGACCATGCCGGCCATCTCGGATCCGTTTCTGGATGCGCCTCCTGAAATGCCCGAGCTAAAATCTGTGTTAAAGGAATCAAAACACAATAAAGCCCCTAGCGAGATCGTATAGGTTACGGATTTTATAAATATGCACCTGAAAGCTTTTTGTATGGAGTATTATCAATTTTCAACACAATATTAAAAAAAAATCAAATTTCAACCTCGTTCCGAAAAGCTGTATTTATTTGTCTATTCAAAAAAAAGGGATCCGTGTGTCACCTCAAATTATAGGGGCCTCTCCCTGCTTGATACTTTGTACAAAACACCTTTATTGGACTTCTTTTAACATTCATCAATGCTTGGGCGAATGGTTTTTCGGAGAGGATAGTCAACCATAAATAATTTCTTTTTACCTGTCTTCAATTGTGCATCTAAACTTGAAGGCTAATAAAAAAACGTTTGCATTTTTGTTGACTTCTCATGTGCATTCGGTATTATCTCATGAGATATGCTTTTTTATAAACTAGCATCTTATGGCCTGTAGACCCATATGGTAGAAATATAAAAACTGCTACATGAAGATACTTTAATTCCTATTTGGCTCCGTGACTGTAGACCCATATGGTAGAAATATTAAAACTGCTACATGAAGATACTTTAATTCCTATTTGGCTCCATGACGAAAAATAATTTTTTTGCCGCCAAATACTCCGAATTATATGATTCACATCGAAACAGGTTTGGTTTCGCAATACCCACATACACTCCGAGCACATATGTCCTTTTTCTTGCGGTGTTTTATTATGCCACAGGCTTCCCCGCATCTTTGCTGAGAAGACTCCTCGGCGCTTATTGGGTAAATAAGTGGAAGGACATCTCGCTAATGTTACATATAAAGCCTCTTACTGCTTTTACTGCTGAGCCTTTGTCTGCGTTCACACCGTTTTTAGACAATTTTAAGAATAAAAAAAGGACGCATCAATTGCATAAGACGTACTATGCAAATATAAAATTGTTCAGATCAAAGGTTTTATCGCGAATGCAGAAAATCAAGATGTATAAAACTTTGATATGTCCGATTCTTACTTATGGTGCTGAAATCTGGACACTGAAACCTAATGATATAAACCAGCTATTGCGATTTGAAAGAACCATAATAGAAAAAACTACGGTCCAATTCGGTTTGAAAACGGCTCGTATCGCATCCGTTATAACAACGAAATTGAAAACCTTATTGGTGGGGAAAATGTAATACGTTTTATTAAAGCGCAGCGGATTAGATGGATTGGCCAGATCATAAGAATGCCAAACGAAGGAGTCCAAAAAAGCGTGTTTACTTGGCGTCCAATTGGAGGAAGAAAGAGAGGCCGACCAAGAAAGAGATGGCTTGATGACGTAGAAGCAGACTTAAAAGCGATGAACGTTCGTAATTGGAGAAATGAGGCAAGAGAGAGACTGAATTGGAGGAGGATGGTTGATGAAGCTATGCTCCACCACAGACTGTGAAGCTAAAAGAGAGAGAGATAACATATCAATGTTATAGTCGTACGTTGTACTAGCTATAAGTACCCATTGTATATACAGGGTAGGCCATTTAAAGCGGGCCCATTTGTTTCTGAAAAAAAACATTGAAAAAAACATTTTTTTTTGTGTTGATATGAAAAATCATTTATTTTGATTCAAGGAGATTTGTTCCAGCTAGTTTTTGAAAATGATATCCTTCAAATGTTTGCCTCTGGCCTTGATGGCCAAATGTATCCTTTTTTCGGCGTTTTCCATCGTTTTGGCCAATATTTCGGCCGGTATGGCGGCGATTTCGCGTCGGATATTGTTTTTAAGTTGAGTTAGAGTCCTTGGCTTGTTGATGTATACCTTGGATTTCAGATAACCCCACAAATAAAAGTCCGGTGGCGTCAAATCTGGTGATCTCGGTGGCCACGGAAAATCACCATTTTTCGAAATCAACCTTCCAGGGAACAATGGCTTCAAAAAATCGATTGTAGCGCGTGAAGTGTGGCATGTAGCCCCGTCCTGTTGGAACCAGTAGCCTTCCATGTCATTTTCTTCGATGATTGGCATAAACATTGGGATAACTCGATGTTCGCGGAGCCTCCTCAACACTGGCTCGTACAGCCTCGATATTTTCAGCAGAACGTCGTGTACGTTGTCTGGATGCGTGGCTGGTATTGCTGAGACTACCGTGGTTAATAAATTTTGCGTATAAACGCTGTAAAGTGCTTTTGGATGGCGCACTTTTAACTTTATTTTTTTTTTTAAACGCACGTTGAGTTTTCACAATTGAGAAGTTATTTTGGATGTAAAGCTGAATTATTTCAGCGCGTTCTTTTGGAGTGTACTGCTCCATGGTAAAAATTGTCTTGTACTGACGCTTCCAACGCGCTATGTCATTAGTCGATCTGACGTTCCTGTCAAAAGTTATAGGGTTGCCCGATGGGCCCGCTTTAAATGGCCTACCCTGTATATAATTATCTTTTTTTAAAATAAAGAACATAACATGCATACATCCGAGGGGTGTTCAAAATATAAGGTGAATTTTCGGTCTACGGGCTACGTACATTCGATTTTCGATTATTATTTTTGTTAATGTAGGTACACTCGTCTCGAAGATATGTTTAAGCAATATAGCATGTTTAGAGAAGTTGCTGAGGATGTCGGCATATCGGTTGGTTCATGCCATGCAATCTTTTCGGAATTTTTGGGCATGAAGCGTTTGGCAGCAAATTTCGTTCCAAAATTGCTGAATTTTGACCAAAAAAACGTCGCATGAGCATCGCTCAGGAATAGTTGAAAGATGTCCAAGATGATCCAGATTTGCTTAGAAGGGTCATCACTGGTGACGAATCATGGGTATATGGTAATGACATCGAAACCAAAGCCCGATCGTCCCAGTGGAAGAGTCCAGGAGAGCCAAGATCATAAAGAGTATGCCCAGTTCGATCAAATGCCAAGATTTTGCTCACTGTTTTCTTCGATTACCATGGAGTTCATCAGGAGTTCTTACAACAAGGTCGTACGGTAAATGAGGAGTATTACCTTAAAGTTATGAGCCGTTTGCGTGAAGCAATACGAAAAAACGCCCGGAATTGGGGGAAAAAAATTGATGGCTGTTGCATCATGATAATGCACCTGCTCACTCATTTTTGCTTGTGAGAGATTATTTGGCTACCGTTATCATGCCACAGCCACCATATTCACCATATTTGGTCCCCTGCGACTTTTTCCTGCTCCCAAGATTGAACAGACCCATGAAAGGGCGGCGGTTTGCGACGATTGAGGCATATCAGAACTGCTTCTGGGATTGGAAAAAACCCTGGCACAAGGTTATTATATCTGAGAAGGACTACTTTGAAGGATATAAAATAGAAATTGATAAATAAATAAATATTTTTTGAGAAAAATGAAAGTTCACCTAATTTTTTGAACACACTTCGTACACCATACGCTCTGCATCTACAGCGCATCATAATAAATTTCGAACATTCATTCACAAGACACTAAATACAACGACTCACGTTTTCCTCAAAGAGTAGCCATACAGGGTTTGATTGAAAAGTAATGAGCCTTCCTGCGCGGAGCGTACGCCAAGCGATCAACCGAATAGGCTGGTGGGGGAAAATGATCGTTGGACCTTCCCCTTCCACTAAAAACCGGTCCCAGTTCGCTGGCAACAGCGGTGCAGTCGACATCGCTCCGCGCGTGAAAGCTGTTTTAAAAGTGAGTTAGGATTTTGCAGTAGCGAAAATGCAGCGAACGTTGGAGCAACGTTACTCGATCAAATTTTGAGTAAAGCTGAACAGTTTGTACCTCCAGGAAGCACTGTAAATGCGGCATTTTACGAAAAAGTGCTCCTTCGGCTGAAAAACCGTGTCGCCCGGGTTCGGCCCGACCTCGTCAACAATTGGATCCTTCATCACGACAATGCGTCGGCGCACACCGCCTTCCTCTGCACCTCTGCATTGGCCAAGATGGGGGTTCCGGTGCTTCCCCACCCTCTCTACAGCCCAGACTTGTCCCCTCCGGACTTCTTCTTGTTCCCGCGCCTGAAAAGAAAGCTGAAGGGGAGGCGTTTCGACTCCATCGAGGCGATCCAAAAAACTGTGACAGCCGATTTGAACGCGATTCCGGCGGATTAGTTTCAAAAATGTTTCCTGCAGTGGAAGGATCGCTACCAGGTGTACTGACGCTTGAGGGTCCTATTTTGAGAATATTAGGTGTATAAGCCAAAAGGTTTAATAAAACTGCTTAAAAAAATAAGGCTCATTACTTTTCAATTAAACCCTGTATGAAGTACTTGAGCGAATTAACGACTATATTCATCGAATCAACGTTGAATAATGCCTGATTACAATCTCCACCGACCGCTATAAGTCCTGCATTCATCGAAACACAGCAAGGCTTAAGAAAAACATATACTGCCCCAGCAAACAATATTCGACGAGGGCATCCCGATCTGGTTATGCTTAAGCGCCAAAGGGACTGATGTGGCAAATTCAAAAACAGCTGACACGAAGATGTTGAATTACGCTGGACTCGTGCAATAGGTAAATTAAGGATAAGAAAAATGCTGGAATTTCTTTTCCTATTTAGCATAGACGGAACTGGGAATAAAATTTTGTAGTCATAAAATAAAGAATATTTTTGCATCACATGTTAGTCATACTCTACATAGGTATATATATGTACATATATCCCGTTGTTCTTAGGAGGAAAAAAGGGCCTCAACAAACAAGTTAAAGTTTAACATATTGTATTTAACGCAAGAAATTTTATTTGTTTCCATTAACAGACTTCCTCGTGGGCACTAGCTTAATGTTGCTTTTGCTTCCGAATCCATTTTCGTCGCCGAATTCCGAGACGAACAGAAACTTGCTTGGTTATGCTCCAAAGACCAGTGTTGGAAATGGTGATTGACCAGAAAACGCGCACAATCCTGCGGAGACAGCGATTGATAAATGCTTGCAGAGTTTGTATATCGCACCTTGCCGTGTTCCATGTCTCGCATCCATACGGCACGGCAGACTTCACGTTTGACTCAAAGACCCTTAGTTTCGAACGCCTGGATATATATACTCCAAACTTTGTCTAACATACCAAATAAAGCGCGACCTTTCGCTATTCGATTGTGTATGTCAGCTGCTGACCCGTCAGATTTGTTGATAATACTTCCGAGATAGTAGAATTCGTCGACTTCTTCAGTGATAATGCCACATATCTGAAGATTCGTGGTTCAGTGGCGCTTACAGCCTATATCTTTTACTTCATATGTGTCAGTTTGTGTGGCAACACCCAGACGTCATCAGCGTAGTCTAAGCCTTCCAGGTTGCCGTTCAGACCCCACGATATACCACTATTAGAACTGTAGTGTATACACATAAAATACATATAAATAGGTACAATAGGTATATGTATACACATAAAATGCATATAAATACAATATGGATTGTAACATATAGCTGGAAATTATGCTGCGATTTAAAAGTAGTTGCTGCATTAACTAAATTTCAGAGTGGCTATACTAAAAATTATTGTTTCTTATGTGAATGGAGCAGCAATACAAAAGCATCACATTATGTTCAACGAAATTGGCCAGAAAGATCAAGTAATGTAATTTGTCAAAAAAAAGTATCGCAAATAAACATCTTGCATCAAGTAAAAAAGTTGTTTGCCAAAATTACACCTAAAATTGGGATTTTTCAAAAATTGTATAATTTTTGGTTTAATGAAAATTATATTTCAAAATATGGTATGATAGATTCCTTACGAGTCATGAGTCGAAAATGAAATGAATATCGCAATGTACATCCACAGCGTATTTACATATTGTATTTTCGACGGCCAGAAAAAATTTTTTAAAATTAATGCCATGTTTTTAGGCACTTAATTATAACAATACTCAGTGGACTTTAATTCTATCTTCTCGAAATTTTCCGTTCAAATCGGGGTTAAAAAGTTTCAAATTAATTCATTCAAATAAAATTATACCATCTCTTAACTGAGCCCTCCTGATATCAGGCCGCTTCAGGTTGTAATGGTGGCCTTACCGTGGTATGGGGCGCTGCCATGGCGGACCTTAATCCTGGTCGAAGACATAAACTTCGTTAAAAAAAACTCCCTCAACCCATGGCGTAACAAGAGTACAATTTCCCTAAAATACCTCCGAATCGCGGATTGTAGATGGACGAAATGCAAAATTAGCAGAACGTTATGGCCCACCTACAACCTCAAAGAATCGTCAATATTGGTAAACATGAAACGACGGGACGCCTGGATACTAACGGCAGTCATAACTGGCTTTTGGTCTGTCGGAGAACAAGCAGCCACAATAGGCATCCCTTACAATACATACTGTCACAGTCAACAATCTTCCACTTCCTTTGTGAATGCCCTGCCTTATGGAATTCGACCGTATTCGAGGGTCTCGGCTTAGCGGTCAACAACCGTATAAGGTTCTTTAACGGCACAGGCTAGATATATGTAGTCATGCCGTAAATAACTGGTATACAGGTTGGTTACGTGGCAACAAAATGTTGCGGAAGCGCTAGTTGGATTATGGATGAATCACCACTCAAACCAACTCACCAACCAAGCAAATTATTAAACTTAAATAAGAGACAAATAAATGCCGAAACCTGTGAATGAGTCTCTGCGCTGCTGCCATTAAGTGCGGCCGCCGTGGCCGAATGAGTTGGTGCGTGACTACCATTCGGAGTTCAGAGAGAGAACGTCGGTTGAAAGATCAAAATTAAGAAAAAGTGTTTTCTAATAGCGGTCGCCCCTCGGTGGGCTATGGGAAGCCTCCAAATAAAAAATATCTGCCGTTCGGAGTCGGCTTGAAACTGTAGGTCCCTCCTTTTTGTGGAACAACATCAAGACGACATCCCAAATAGGAGGAGGAGCTTGGCCAAAGACCCAAAAAGGGTGTACGCGTCAATTATATATATATGTATATATATGAAATTTTAAAGCATATTTTATAAAGCTTTTATTTCAAAAAAAGTTTTAATAGAATAGCAAAGGAGTTTTGCAATTAAACAGATTTTTAAGTTCTATAGCTTAATTTAAAGGTAAAGAACCTTGTTGGATGATTTTAAATACGGTGTATGCCATAATATCACAAAATCTTGTATAAAATGAGAATTATAAGCATTCCGATGACATAAAATAAAAAAAAAACTAATACGAATATTTGGTAAAATATGTGTCTTCCTATTTTCCTTAATCTATCAGAAAAATACTATGAGACTGCAGCGACAAAACTCTCATTTCATTTTGTTTCGCTGTGTTATCATATACGAGTATTACTCTGCTAGATTTCTCGGTTTCAAAGAAATAATTATCTGTACTTTGAACTTTACCAGTTAGTTTAGTCAGACCTACGTTTTGTAGGATTCATTCACGTATGTGTACCTGAATAGGCCTTTCAGTACATAGACGTAGAGATTTCATGTGCTTATGACTATTTAAACCTTTAGTATTGTTCTAACTTAGCTGTAACTAGGCTTTAATGGCACATACAGACGGTGTCGTTAATCGACATTAACGACTTAATTCGGAATTATCTCAAGAATTAGGTACGTGTACCTAATACGCATCAACTACTAGACTTAATTTTCATAATTTAAGGGGATTCAGGGAATTTTCGATAGCGACACTGCCGAAAAAGGACAGTTCATCCATTGTGTCCGTCCATTCAGTATTCATTGTGAATGAAACTTTTAAACAGAAGAACAAGAAGACTGAAAATAATCATTGCAGCATTAATATTATGGAACAATATGATGAGCACAACAGGAGTATTTTATTGCATGATTTTCCAGATTTATCGTTCTTTTTCCTGAGATAGTATGGATGCAGTGCATTAACACGTTCGAAATTACAATAATTGTTTTTATATTTCGTATCAGTTTGAGAAATAAAACTTTAAGATTTTTTTTAGAATGAGGGAGCTAATACACGTCCATCTTTTACTGACATAACTATCCAATAAACAAATCAGCTGTCCACTAAACCACCTAACAACTGTTTGTCACACTACAATTTCAATCAGTTTAATTGCCCCGGTAATCTGAAAAACGCCGTCGTGAGTTAATTCTCTAAGACTCACTTGTATCGGTCAGTCCATAAGTTCGTGCGTATTTTACCCATAATTTCACTTTTGTGCGATTTTTGCATACAAAAAATTATTCGTAGA
This sequence comes from Anastrepha obliqua, assembly GCF_027943255.1. NCBI lineage: Eukaryota > Metazoa > Arthropoda > Insecta > Diptera > Tephritidae > Anastrepha > Anastrepha obliqua. The sequence continues at coordinate 53,832,193 of NC_072897.1, read as the reverse complement.
ATATAACGGAACTATTTATATTTTCTTTGATATATGTATTGTGCATTCAACAAGTGATTTTAATAGCGAACAGAAGCACGTGTTGTTAAAAAATATATTGGAATCTTCGACCGCGTATAAGAGGCATATTTTGTATTTTTTTTTATAAAAGTGCAACAACTGCCGCTGCAGAAATAAACACTGTTCACAGAGAGGATACCGTGAGTGTAAGGACTGCGCAAAAGTGGTTTTCAAAATTCAGAAGTGGTAACTGCGACGTGGAGGATGCCCCGCGCGAGTTACGTACCATCACTCCACCACCCTATCTATTTATTTCTATTTTTTGAGTTGTGACAGTATTGTCTTACATGAAATTGGAATCATACACCAAACTATTTAAATGCTAAGATACTAAGATTTCACAAATAAAGGTTCCCACCAAAAGATTTGCTTAATATGCAATATTACACCGACACGTTTTTCGCTCAATGCAGTTATGCTCTCAATAAGCATAAGGTACTGCATAAAGTGAGCGCAAAACAGGTGTTATTAGAATTAAGGAAATTGTAAAAAGTCAGTCTGTAGATTCGCAGCAACCAAGAAGGTTGAATTTGCTTAAAAATAAAACTGTGAAAAAAAAATTAACTTTAGTGTTTTAATTTAAGTCTAAGGACTTAAAACACATTAGTTGAATTTGCTTAAAAATAAAACTGTGAAAAAAAAAAATAACTTTAGTGTTTTAATTTAAGTCTAAAGACTTAATACACATTAGTGGCGCAGTCATTGGAGATATTCCCGAAGGAATATTTAAAGAAAAAGGAAGTGAATGCAACGAAGTGAAATGGCGAACCAACACGACGTGGAAGAACTACTAGAGATCATCCGCAGACAAGAAGCGGAGTTACAACTGCAGCAGCAACAACAACAAACACAACAGCAATAACAGCAAACACAACAGCAACAACAACAAACACAACACCAACAACAGGAGTTTAATTTTAATATGACCGCCAAGGATGTCATCGACCAATTTCGACGCTTGAAGCCCCTTTCAGAAAATCAAAACGCAAGGGCCTTTATCAATGCTGTAGAATCAAATCTTACGTTATGCGGAACAAATCTGAGCCTTATTCAGTTTTATTTGAGAATTGTGGCCGATGAGAAGATTCATGGCAATGCTGGCCGGCGTGTAAGAGACCTAGAAAGCGGCGCTTCGTGGGAGGAAATGAAGGGGAAAATTCAACAAGAATGCAGCCCAAAGACGACCTACGGAGAAGTCTTCAACTTGTGCCGGACAATAAAAGTAAGAAATTTAAGAGAACTATTTAATATTTTTGAAAATTCCAAATTTCATATTAATGATATATACTTGTCTGACTCATTAAAACCTGGTATCTACCGACCAGAAAATGTAGACAGGGACCTGGTAGACATATTATTAGAAAAAATTGACGGACCAATTAGGGCTCATTTAAGTGAAAATGCGACTTTGAATGAGATAATTACAAAATATACCAAATTGAAACTATTAGATGACACAAGGGCCATTGCATTTAACCATAGAGTTAATATACAAAGTGAACGAAAAACAAACAACAATTGGCAATCATTAAAGCCAAGTAATATATTAGTTTTCATAGCAATAATTGGAATACTAATAATTGTTTTCAAAACACAAATTGGCAAAAATCTAAGCCAAATAATAACTTCCAAAATGGCAACTTTAAACCGAATAGTAGCATTCAAACCCGAAATTTCAACTGGCAGAATTCAGACCCTTACCACAGATCACAATACAAATTAATCAATAATTTTCCAGTGGAAAATTACAGCAGAAATTCAACCCAGCAATTAAATTCCAGTAAATTATTTCAGTAAAATCAACCAAATTCTTCTCAAACTAGAAAATCTTATCATAGTAGGCAACAACGCCAAACTAATGCGTATCAACAAGAACCAGAGCCAATGGACATTGGTAATTTAAAAGAAGAGGAGGACGTAAATTTTTATATGACAGCTTCTCCACAAAATTACCCATAATATTAGTAACAATTGGAAATTGTTAAATTAGATGTCTCATAGACACCGGATCAGAAACAAGCATAATTAAACCTAATGTCCTTGGGAATACTTTTCCCACTCAACAACTCAATTCACCCCTTTTTTACAGAACCATAAACGGAATAAATCAAGTGACACACAAATTAGTTACCCCAATACCTAGAAATTTAATATCTCAGGTACCTTCTCTTGGAAAGTTATTTCCATAGCAAAATTTATTCAGCAATAATATATTAGGTCAAAATTTTCTCATCGCTCTTAAAGCTAAGATTGATGTAGAGAATAAATTTATTACTATACTAGATAAACATATACCGTTTAGAAATTACAATCCATACAATAGTGTAGAAATTTGCTCACTTGAACACAGCGACCTAGAAAAATTGAATCTGAGACATCTAAATTCGGAAGAAACCCAATTGATAACGAAGTTATTGCACAGTTTCAAGGATTTATTTTATAAAGAGGGTGATAAGCTTTCTGCAACCCATGAAATTAAACATGAAATAATTACATCAACTGATAGAGCTGTATATTCAAAAATTTATAGGTACCCCCAAATTCACGAAGAAGAAATAAAGAAACAAATCAAAGAAATATTAGAGCAAAACATAATTAAGGAAAGCAATTCAACTTATAATAGTCCTTTATGGGTAGTGCCAAAGAAGATCGACAATTCTGGCATCCAAAATTGGCGAATTGTTGTAGATTATCGGAAGCTAAATGAAATTACTGTTAATGATAAATTTCCAATTCCCAGAATTCCTTCCATATTCTTGATAAATTGGGCAAAGCTCAATACTTCTCTTCTATTGATCTTGCCAAAGGTTTTCATCAAATTGTTGTAGATGAAAATGACAGAAAAAAAACTGCCTTTTCTACACCTTTTGGCCACTACGAATTCATAAGAGTGCCATTTGGGCTTAAAAATGCCCCTTCGACTTTCCAGCGACTTATGAATTCAGTCCTTCGTCAGTATATAAATAAAATTTGTGTTGTCTATTTAGACGACATCTTAATATTCAGTACTTCTTTATCAGAACACTAGCAAACCCGGCCCCCTTCGCTGGGCACACTAAAATAGAATAGATATGGTTTAGAACAGAAAATATATGGTTTTCATATTATTTATTTCTTTATTCTTTATTCAAGCGCTTTGGCATAAACAATATTTTTTGTTTTTCTTTTTGTTTTTGAGTAAATATAAAATATAAATTTTAAATCAGGAAAAAAGAAGATTGTTTTTAAATTTCAAATCAACGCATATGAATAACTAAGAAACAATCGTCTTTTTTCCTGATCATCCATGAATTTTTCGTTTCAATTTATATGTTTTATTAAGCATTGGAGCTTTTTTAACCATTATCCATTTATATTTTTCAAAAAAAAAAACGAAAAAATATTTTTTTCCCACGAACACATAATTTCATTCGGGTTTCACATTAAATTCTCAAATTTCGTAAGAAGTTATTCACTGTTCCAAAATCCACTCCAAAAAAATTCACAAACAATTTTTACATATTGCACTTACGTTTTTTCCTTATGGCATCCAAATCAGAAAGAAATATTGACACATTGTAACTCACACTGTCAATTTGACAGTTCAGTTCCGCCCCAAGCGTTAAAAAAGTAAGCGACATTATGGCCGGTTCAAAAGAACGCTGTACCCGTTGCCAGTGCTCCGAATTATAACCAAACTTTCCGAAACCCATTTTCAATACTTACTTAACAATGTGCGTAAGTTTGGTTTAATTCGGTGCAAAGACACGGCGGGTCCACGTTTTGGCATATATTTCGAGACCCTAGTCATCAATAGGTATGAAAATTACCCCGTATTAAAGCACTTATCAACAGCTTTCATTTGATACCCATATTGTACATACACAACCAAAGGTTACCCGGGTCCACGTTTTGACCTATATCTCGAGACCCCAGTCACGGAGTGGCATGAAAAATACTCTGTACTAAAGCATTCACCAACAGCTTTCATTTGATATCCATATTGTACATACACATTCTAGGGTCCACGTTTTGGTCTCTATCTCGAGACCCTAGTCACGGAGCGGAAGGAAATACTCTGAACTAAAGCATTCACCAACAGCTTCCATTTGATACCCGAAGGTTACCCGGGTCCACGTTTTGACCTATATCTCGAGACCCTATCTACCAATAGGTATCCAAACTATACGGAAACCATCTTCAATACCTCCTTAACAATGTGAGTAAGTTTGGTTTAATTCGGTGCAAAGACACGGCGGGTCCACGTTTTGGCATATATTTCGAGACCCTAGTCATCAATAGGTATGAAAATTACCCCGTATTAAAGCACTTATCAACAGCTTCCATTTGATACCGATATTGTACATACACAACCAAAGGTTACCCGGGTCCACGTTTTGACCTATATCTCGAGACCCCAGTCACGGAGCGGCATGATAAATACTCTGTACTAAAGCATTCACCAAAAGCTTCAATTTGATGTCCATATTGTACAAACTCATTCTAGGGTCCACGTTTTGGTCTCTACCTCGAGACCCTAGTCACGGAACGGCATGAAAAATACTCTGAACTATAGCATTCACCAACAGCTTCCATTTGATACCCATATTGTACATACACGTCCGAAGGTTACCCGGGTCCACGTTTTGACCTATATCTCGAGCCCTATTTCCAAAATAAAGTATAATCCATGTTACTCGTGGATAATGTAGCTTTCGAATGGTGAAAGAATTTTTAAAATCGGTCCAGTAGTTTTTGAGCCTATTCATTACAACCAAACAAACAAACAAACAAAGTTTTCCTCTTTATAATATTAGTATAGATATACAAAATATTACAAAAATATTTCAAACTTTGAAAACAGCAGGACTTAAAATTCAAATTGATAAATGTAGCTTCTTAAAGAAGGAAACCGAATTTTTAGGTCATATACTTACACCTAAAGGTGTTAAGCCAAATCCAGCTAAGGTCGAAGTAATTCAAAAATTGAAGCTTCCGACAACACAAAAGCAGATTAAATCATTTTTAGGAATAACAGGTTTCTACCGAAAATTTATAAAAGACTATTCTAAAGTAACTTACCCCATGATCGCATATTTAAAGAAAAATGCTAAAATCAACATAAGAGACCCAAATTATATTATAGCTTTTGAAAAACTAAAGGATATAATAACAAATCCGCCTATTTTAAAATATCCAAATTTTAATAAGCGCTTTAAGCTTATCACTGATGCCAGCAATTTTGCTATTGGTGCGGTTTTGACCCAAGATGGTCATCCTGTTTCATTCGCATCGCGAACACTAAATAATTTTTTTTTTTTTTTTTTTTTTGTTTTTATTATTGCAACTAGTTCATAAATATTTACAAATGACTAACAAGCAACTTAATTATGATAACATTACACAATTTACACTCTACATGACATAAAGCATTTCTATGGAGGTATGAGATCGCTAGGTTTAGTGCGTCTGAGCCTTCGTATTAATCCGTTGGTTTCAATTAAATTAAGTGCTTCTTCACTGATGTGGTTTAATAGTCTTTATTTGTGGGCAACTGCAATCTTTGCGATTTCAGTGTTAACGGAGTTTATTTTAAGGTCGCGCTCAATGTCGGAACTTCTGCAGTACCATGGTGCTTTGACCTTATTTTGGAAGTGTTGGATTTCGTTTTTCGTACTTTGACCCCATAGCTGCGCACCATAACTCCATGCTGGCCTTAGTATCTGCTTGTAAATTAACAGCTTGTTTTCTATCGTGAGAGCTGATCTGCTACCCATGAGCCATTGCATGTTTTAGAGTTTGATGTCCAATTCTTGCCTCTTTTTCTTGTCATGCTCTTTCCATCGAAGTTTGCAGTCAAGTGTCATACCTAGGTATTTCGCATAGTTTGAGTATGGGACTTGTTGATCATCTATGTATAGTGGTATATGTTGTATTTTAGTGTTTGTGAAAACTACGTGTACAGATTTTGTTTGGTTAAGTTTTTTAATTTATTTAATATAATTTTTATAATTTAATTAATTTTCCATGTATTATTACACTGGCAGATCTTATTTAACGCGGTTTGTAATGTGGCTGTCGATTCGTTTTCAGTTTTACCAACTGCAATCAATGCGGTGTCATCTGCAAACGTTGCTGTGACGTAATTAGGATCAGACGGTAGGTCATGTGTAAAGATAAGGTACAGCAGAGGCCCAAGAACGCTGCCTTGAGGTACTCCTGCATTTATTTGTCGAAGACTTGAATAAGCATCATCTTGCTTGACTCGAAAATAGCGATCTGATAAGTACGACTCCAAGATTTCGTAGTATTGCTTAGGAAGTATTAATTTTAGTTTAAAAAGCAAACCTGTGTGACAAACTTTATCGAATGCCTTTGCCACATCGAGGAATACGCCAGAACATAAATACTTTTTTATTTTCGAGTGCTTTTTCTATTTCGTGTTTACTTCGAAAGCCAAACTGATGTGTTTGAATTATTTTTTTTCGTTCTATTATTTTATTGAGTCTTTTAATCAACAGCTTTCCAAACAGTTTTGAGATCACTGGTAGGAGTGATATAGGTCTATACGATGAGACTTCGTGTCCAGGTTTGCCTGGTTTTTGGAGCATAATAACCTCCGCAGTTTTCCAGAGAATAGGAACGTAATGAAACTTAAAAGATGCATTCATTATGCTAGTGAGAATTTGGATGCTTTTAGGGGGAAGCTGCTTGAGTATTTCTGCAGTGATTATATCGAAACCAGGCGATTTTTTATTTTTTAGCATTTTAATTTCTCTTTTTAGTTCGGCGCTCGTGACTCGTGGAATTTCTTCAAACTCTTGGAGTACGGATGTAGACAGGTTTTCGGATGTTGCCTCATGAGGTGTAAAAATATCAGCTAGATAATCCGCATATAGTTCTGCTTTCTAGGAATTGTTATTAGCCCATTTTCCTTCTTTTATCTTGAGTGGAGGACAGTGCATTTGTGGCCTTTTTAAGTACTTTTTGCATTTCCATAAAGAGTAATCCACACGACGATCGTTGGACAATGAATGCAAGTAACGAGAAAACCCATCGTTTTTAAACTTCTTTATTTTCCGACTGAGGTCTTTGGTCATTTTGTTTAGCCTAGTTTTATCTATTGGTGCTCGTGTTTGATGCCACTTACTGCGAAGTTTTCTCTTTAGTGAAATAAGATCTCTGATGTCCTTTGGGTATTGAGTAATGACTGCGGTTTTTTTAATAGTTGGAGTACTTTTCCATGCGGCAAGTTGCACGTTGGACGTAAAATTTTGAACTTCACTATCTAATTGTTCCTCATTAACTATTTGTGCTGCATTATTTTTGCAATTTTGTAGAATTTTCTTGAAGTAATGCCAATCTGTGAATCGGTTACTCAATTTGTCCATATGTCCTTTAAAAATGATATGCTCGCTGAGAGACAAAAATATTGGTGAGTGATCCGAGTTTAGATAATCACTATCTTCAATTTCTAGAAAAATTCGAGATATTTTGTTAACTATGAAGAAATCGATTAGGTCAGGCATTTTTTTGGAATCAGTTGGCCAGTACGTTGGTTTGCATGTTGTGACTGCATCACATCCAGCAAGTTGCATTGCCTTATGTAATTCTCTTCCTTTCTTGTAGTTAGTCTCGAACCCCAGTATACGTTTTTAGCGTTAAAGTCTCCACCCATGATGAATCTATTTTTATATCTTTTTAATAGTTTATAATATTGTTCACATTTGATCTGGTATCTTGGGGGGCTGTATAGTGCGATAAGCGAAAGGGGGTTTTGATCTTCATTAATGGTTACTGTTGTAACTTGGAACTCATCATCAGAAACTTTTTCTTCTTCGAAGTGCTTGATGCAGCTTTTTATTATTATTGCACTACCACCTCGGGCACAATTGCTTGGATGAATCACATGATAGGTTTCATAGTTTTTAATTTTTATGTATGAATTAGGGGAATACGACGCAAAAATTGATTACATTGCTGGCAAAGAGAATAAATTAGCAGACTTTCTCAGCCGCATTAATTGCGAAAAGTGTGAAATAAACGCGTTAGATTCTGATGATTTAGGAATCACTCTTAACGAAACTTTTATAATAAAAAATCTAAATGCTGAAGAAGCAGCAAATCAATCTGATATAACGGGTGATCAATCATGAGGTGATTTTTTCAATAGTTAAAATAAACAAAAATGTAAATTATGTTCAAAACCTTTATTTATCATTTGAAAGGACATTCTTTGACATTTACTTTTTGAATATGACTTCATTCAAATGTTGGCCGAAACTACGCTTAAGGTGGTCCATTCTGAAGGTCCAATTTTCAATCACTCGTTCGAGCATTTCGACTGGTATGTCGTGAATAACACGCGTAATGTTGGCTTCCAGAGCTTCAATCGTAGCTGGTTTATCAGCATAGACCTTGGACTTCACGAATCCCCAAAGAAAAAAGTCCAAAGGTGTGATATCACAAGATCTTAGTGGCCAACTCACAGGTCCTAAACGTGAAATCAGCTGCTCTCCGAAATGACTTCTCAATAAAGTCATTGTTTCACGAGCTGTATGGCAAGTGGCTTCGTCTTGTTGAAACCAAATGTCGTAGAGATCATTAGATTCAATTTCAGGTAGCAAAAAGTCCGATATCATGGTACGGTAGCGAGCACCATTCACAATTACGTTGCGGCCATCATCATTTTTGAAAAAATATGGACCGATGATTCCACCAGCCCATAAACCACACCAGACCGTTGTTTTCTCTGGGTGTAAAGGTAGCTCTTGAACCTGTTTTGGTTGCTCTTCATCCCAAATACGGCAATTTTGCTTATTGACGTAACCATTGAGCCAGAAATGCGCCTCATCGCTGAACAAAATTTTGCTCGAAAACAGCGGATCTTCTTCAATCTTTTCAAGAGCCCAATCAGCAAAACGGTGACGTGCAGGAAGGTCATTTGGCTTTAGTTCTTGTACGAGCTGTATTTTGTATGCTTTTAAATGAAGATCCTTCCGTAAAATTGACCAAGTTGTTCCATACGACAGTCCAAGTTGCTGAGAACGGTGCCGAATCGATTCATCGTAGTTTTCACGTACACTCTCTGCTACTGCCGCTATATTCTCAATGCTTTTTGCTGGACGTGGTCTATTCGGTCGAGAATTATCCACCAATGAATATTCGGATTCAAATTTGTTGATGGTATGTCGAATAGTGTTTAAGGCAAGCCGATTATGTTGACCATAATGCGGTCTAAGCGCACGAAAAACATTTGTCACAGAAAGCTGATTTTCATAATACAGTTGAACAATTTGTAGACGTTGTTGCGGTGTGAGTCTTTCCATGATGAAATGCCAAACGCTGTTCAACAAATCCACGATGACAGTTTGCCACAACTCGCCCGAGATCTGTAAAAAAAACGCAAATGAAAAAAACTCCTCTTAATTGATCACCCGTTATCTCTAGAAGTTCATTCCAACCATTCCCTTGAAACCATACATTCTCAGGCAGAGAATTGCAATGATCATATTTCTATTTTAGATACCATAGTAAATAGGTTCAAAAACCAACTCATTTTAGTAAATAACAAGGAAGTTGAGGTCATGGAAATTTTCAAAAACAAAAGAATCTTTATCGATAAACAAGATATTGACTCTGATAATGTAACTAATATAGTCCGAAGAAATTTTGATAAAGGAAAAGTGGCGATATTTTCCCAAATTAATGACCATGAATACAACAAATTACAGCAAATTTTAATTAACAATTTCTTAAGTAGTGAACGGTTATCATTTGTAAGATGTAGCTTTTTAGCACGGGACATCCAGGATGAAAGCGAGTTAAGAAAGCAAATATCTCTGTTTCATAAGTACGAAACTGGGCATTCTGGAATATTAGTAACTTACGAGGGCATGAAGCACAAGGTTTATCATCCTCAATTAAAAATAAAAATACATGAAATTATAAATAACTGTGACATATGCTCTGGAGGAAAATATGATAGAAATCCAATTAAAAATAAATTCCATTTAACCGAGACTCCTACTTCTACTAATAAAATTGTTCGATACTTATGTTAATAGTAAACACTCTTTTATAATTTTCCTTGAAAATTTTTCAAAACATGCTGTGGCTTTTTACCTACCCGATAGAAATAATCAAACTATTATTGGCAAAATAAACGAATTTTTATCAATTAAGGGTTCCATTGAAAAGTTTGTGTTTGACAATGAGTTTAATTCCAAAAATGTTAGAGATTTTTTAACTAGGGAAGGAATTGAGTTTCACGTAACTAAACCAAACAGTCATACAGGAAATGCTGATATTGAGAGACTTAATAACACTCTAACAGAACGCATTCGAATATTAAACCTAGAGGAAAAACTCCCAGTTATAACTCAAATGCAGAAGGCCATAAAATTTTATAACAATTCTTTCCATAGTACAATAAAAACTACTCCACAAGAAGTTCAAAATTACAAAGTTGATCACAAATTAATAAAAAATCTAATTGAAAGATCAAAGTTAACCACAATTTATAAACAAAACCAAAAACGGGAAAACTATTCAGAGAATCGGCTGGAAAAATAAAAAATTACAAAAGTTTGACGCATAAAGAAGAACCCAAATTTATAAAAAGGAAATTGCAAAATATTCATACATCCAATATTAAAAGGCCAAACAAATTTTCAGGTGGCAACATTCGTACTGGTGATAGCGATATTGGTAACAGGGACTCAAGGGACATTGCAAGTCAACAAAATATTGGAAGAAACAGGTTACACTCAAATTAAATTAAGAGAAGTGGAAGTAATAAATGAAACAATTACCGTAATACATTTAATAGATTTAACCGAAATAAATATAATAATTTCACAAATAGAATCCAATATTAAAAATTTAGATATTCTCCATAAGGATTTATTACTCAAAGAAATAGAAATACTTAAAGACAAAGTTAAATCAATTACACCTTCGCCAGTGAATTTTAAACAAAAAAGAGGACTTTTAAATATTGTCGGGACAACTCATAAATGGCTATTTGGCACAATGGACGACGATGACCGTCAAGAAATTTTACAGCATTTAAAAGTTACGGACGAAAATAATCACAACGTTATTGAAACAGTTAATAAACAAATTCAGATAAACCTACACTTTAATGACACTTTAAACCTTCTAAAAAATAATATAGAAGAAGACAGAAAAAGAATCCAGGCAGCTTTTAACGAAATTAAAACCAGGAACAGCGAAATTGTAAGATATTTGCTATACTTAGACCAAATGCAAAAAATCAGATACTTGGAAAATAGGCTTAATCAAATTCAAGATAACATATCAGCGGCTAGGCATAAGACTTTACACCCTAGTATATTGACGGCCAATGAAATAGAACGTTACAATATTGATTTTTATAAGCTAAAATTACTAAAATTAGGTATAATGAAATACGATAAATCTAAGTTAATTATTGCCATTAAAATACCAACAAATTTTATTAAAACCTATGTAAAAGCTATAGTGCCAATACCCAACAAAGAGTTCATGGAAATAAATACTGATATTGAACATGTTGTCGAAATAGCAAATAACGTATATTATTATGAAGAAGAGACAGATTTGAAAAATTAAAAAAAAACTCAAAACTGTGTATATTATCAAAACTTTATGTTAAAGTATAACAACAAATTCGAGATCTTAGCTATGGACGATGAGACTTTAATTGTTAAGAATGCAATAAATGAAACTGTTTTACAAAATTGTGACAACCGAAAAATCACACTTAACAAAAATTATTTAATATCTGTATACAACTGTAAAATAACAATAAAAGAGTACGTTCTTCAAAATAAAATAGAAATTGTAAAAGAGAAATATTACATTCCAGTAAACAACGAAAATAACACGTTTGAAAAAGAAATTAACTTCAAAAAAATTGTATTGGAAAATTTTGAAAATATTAAAGAAATAAAAGAATTAAAATATCATAGAAATGTTTTTTATGCAATAAGCACTTTCTTCTTTGTAAGCATTGTTATAATTATTGTGATATTGTATTTAAGGAAAAATAATAATAAAATAAGATTATCAATAAAATTGAAAAAAAATCTGAGGATGTGGAACTGGAAGCCATTAAAGAGAAATACGGCTTAAAAAATAACAAACCATAAGATCCAGGAGAATCTTTTGACAAAGGGGGGAGGAGTTACGTACCATCACTCCACCACCCTGTCTATTTATTTCTCTTTTTTGAGTTGTGACAGTATTGTCTTACATTTAATGAAATTGGAATCATACACCAAACTATTTAAATGCTAAGATTTCACAAATAAAGGTTCCCACCAAAAGATTTGCTTAGTATGCAATATTACACCGACACGTTTTTCGCTCAATGCAGTTATGCTCTCAATAAGCATAAGGTACTGCATAAAGTGAGCGCAAAATAGGTGTTATTAGAATTAAGGAAATTGTAAAAAGTCAGTCTGTAGATTCGCAGCAACCAAGAAGGTTGAATTTGCTTAAAAATAAAACTGTGAAAAAAAAAATTAACTTTAGTGCTTTAATTTAAGTCTAAAGACTTAAAACACATTAGTCGCGCTGATCGACAACGCAAGACCTCATACCGCAAGACAAACATTAGGCAAGCTGAACGAGCTCGGATGTGAGTTAATGCCGCATCCACTATACTCTCCGCATATTGCACCTTGTGATTATCACTTTTCCCGTGGACTCCAATCCCATATGAATAACAAGAGCTACTCCTCAAAAGAAGCTATAAAAAGGGATATCGAAACAATTTTTTGAGCAGGGAATTAAAAAGGTGCCTAAACGTTGGAAAAACGTTGCAAATATTGAAGGAAAATATATTATTGATTAATAAATACTTTAAACATCTTTTTAAAATATGCACGAACTTATGGACTGGCCTGATAAATCTAGCCAATAAAAAGCATTCGTAATAAAGCGAGTAAGTACTGTTTTCTTAACAAGAAGCCTCACACCTTTTTAAAATGGAATAAAACAGGCTTTAGATTAAGTAGTGTCTTTTATCTAACGACTGCCACCTGATGCATTGCAGTTTGTATTTTAATTGCGCATAGCCCAAAAAGTCTGCGTTTACCTTATAAATATTTTGTAATTTGATAAACAACACAATATAAATTTTTAGTTGAAAACATATTTTATTTATTTATTTCTTCATTACATTCTTAAGTTACAAAGAGATTACAAGAACATTCACTTAATTTTTTACATAACGGTAGGTAATTGTAGCAACATGTATGTAAATATAGCAATTACTCTCTTCCCATTAAGTGACAGAGACACCTTTCAAGCAGTACCATTTATCTTTGATCTCGTTAATAGCGAAATTGACTACCCGGTCCTTCTATAAGGAGTACAGTTTAATGTTCTTTGCAGAAATAGTCGTTGTTGCAAGATTTTTCGCGTTGGTTTTAGTAGGACATTATGTGTGTATGTATGTATATAGTGCCAATACGCCACTCGTTAGAATGTTGTCTGACTTTAATTATCTCTCAATCTCTTTGGATTTGGACCTTTCAAATGCAATTAAAAAATTACTTTCTATGTAGGAAATCAAAACAATACTTTGTAAGTAGTTGTTAACGACCCCTGAAAACGAAATAAGGAATACGATTTGAGGGCATACACCTGGAATGTCCGGTCCCTTAATGGGGAAGGTGCCTCTGCCCGGCTGGTTGATGTCCTCGTGAGAGTAAAGGCTGACATCACCGCCATCCAAGAGATGCGAAGAACGGGGCAAGGCAATAAAATCATGGGACCTTCCGACGTCTACTACAGCTGCCATGTAAAGGAGCGCAAATTCGGTGTCGCATTTGTTGTGGGAGAGAGACTTCGTCGCCAAGTACTGTCGTTCACTCCGGTGGAAGAGCGCCTCGCAAGCCGGAAAATTCAGCCTGCACAACGAAACATCCGGTACCGGACAGAGGCTGATCGACTTCGCCGGGGCCCGAAACATGGTAGTCTGCATCACCAGATTCCAGCATAAAAATATCCATCAAGCTACCTGGCTGCCCCCTGATCGAAAAACGCGAAACCAGATCGAGCATGTTATGATAGATGGCAGACACGCTTCTAGTGTATTAGATGTACGTACGATCCGAGGACCCAACATCGACTCGAATGATTACCTTGTTGCAGCCAAACTTCGCACACGCTTCTGTGCAGCAAAAAACGTACATCTACCTACGCAAAGAATGTTCGACATCGAAAAGCTGCAATCACAACAGACAGCCTGAAGATTCGCCACTCGACTCTCACTCCTGCTCTCAGAGACCACTGAACAACAAACCGGCATGCACGAGCAATGGAGCAACATTTCTCGTTCCCTACGTACCGCCGCCGAAGAAGAAATCGGATTCCGGCGAGCCCGAAGAAACAATTGGTTCGACGAGGAATGTCATGCTGCCGCAGAAAGAAAGAGAAGGGGAAGAGAGACGTACTATATTATCCGAAAGAAGAAACGAGAGACCGAAATACGTGAGCACGAAGAGCTTGAAATGCTGGCCAACAAGAACAACGCCCGAAAATTCTATCAGAAAGTTCGGCGGCTTACAGAAGGTTTTAAGACCGGGGCGTTTTCCTTTAGGAACCACGACGGCGAACTGGTGACTGACATCCAGAGCAATCTTAAGTTATGGTGGGAACACTTCTCGAATCTGTTAAACAGTGATAGCTGCGCATGTCACAGAGAATGTGAAGATTCCGATACCCCAATCATCGATGACGGTATTGACGTTCCGCTACCCGACCAGGACGAGTGAGAATAGCGATAACGCGGCTAAAGAACAACAAAGCCGCGGGCGCCGACGGACTGCCGGCAGAGCTATTCAAACATGGCGGCGAGGAGCTGGTAAGGTGCATGCATCAGCTTCTATGCAAAATATGGTCGGATGAAAGCATGCCTGCCGATTGGAATTTAAGTGTGCTCTTCCCAATCCATAAGAAGGGCGATCCTGCAATCTAAATATCGCCTATAAGGTTCTAACGAGCGTATTGTGTGAAAGGCTGAAGCCCACCGTCAACCAACTGACTCGCTGTCGTGTGACTTCTTTAACCTGACGTTGGAGAGCATCGTACGAGCCGCAGAACTTAATCGCTCAGGCACAATATTTTATGAGAGCGTACAATTGTTGGCGTATGCCAATGATATTGACATCATCGGCCTTAACAACCGCGCTGTTAGTTCTGCCTTCTCCAAACTGGATAAAGAGGCAAAGCGAATGGGTCTGGTGGTGAACGAGGACAAAACGGAGTACCTCCTGTTTTCAAACAAACAGTCGGCGCACGAGAGTATCGGCACCGACGTCACTGTTGACAGTTATAATTTTGAGGTTGTAAAAAACTTCGTTTATTTAGGAACCAGCATTAACACCGATAACAATGTCAGCCTTGAAATCCAACGTAGAATCTCTCTTGCCAACAAGTGCTACTTTGGACTAAGTAGGCAGCTGAGCAGTAAAGTCCTCTCTCGACGAATAAAACTAACACTCAACAAGGCTCTGATCATGCCCGTCCTATCGTATGGCACAGAAGCTTTGACGATGACAACATCCGATGAAGCGACGCTTGGAGTGTTTGAGAGAAGGATTCTGCGTAAGAGTTTTGAACCTTTGCAAGTTGGTAACGGCGAATATCGCAGGTGATGGAACAATGAGCTGTATGAGCTTTACGACGACATAGACATAGCGCATATGTTGGCTGGGTCATGTCGTCCGAATGGATACAAACGCTCCGGCTCTGAAAGTATTTGATGCGGAACCAGCTGGTGGTAGCAGAGCAAGAGGAAGGCCTCCTTTGCTTTGGAAAGATCAGGTGGAGAAGGACTTGACTTCACTTGGTGTGTCCAATTGGCGCCGGTTAGCACGAGAAAGAAACGACTGGCGCGCTTTGTTAAACTCGGCCAAAATCGCGTAAGCCGTTATCGCGCCAATTAAGAAGAAGAGAAGTATTTGTAAATTTAGTTTTATAATTAGTTAATATATTTCGTTAAAATTCAATTGTAACTTGTGTGTATTTTTACCACTTTAATGGTTTCTTGTGTTGATAATTTAATTTTAAGATCTTTTTTATTGTCCTGTAAAAAACTTTATGACCATATATCTGTTTTTGCGAAAAAAATTGCTGCCGTATGCTTTTACGACTTGCATAGGCTTAAAAGTTTAGTTTTACTCCACAAGATCATAAACACTCAGAAACCCAGATACCTCAAAGATCGACTTATGCTTTTAATGCTTTCCTGCCGTCCGTTAAACTTTGTCCCGATGAAATACAGTTGTTGGTGACTGAACGTCAATACTTTGTGTTCTCTGTCCGTCTTTGAAATACCTTACCTTGCAAAATTAAACGTATAAAAGAAAGCTTGTGTTTCAAAAATAAATTGCTTCGCTACCTTACCGAAAATTGCTGAATCTACTCAAATGATTCCACATTTTTTAAATCTATTCCAATTAATCCCTACTCCTACTACTACTATTTTTACCTTACTTTCCTTTTAATACTTTCTCCAACTTATACTTCTTTACTAATATACTATCTGTAATTTTAATTTTAATTCTTCATTGCAAGAATAACATATGGTTGTATGTTTGACTTTAATAATAATAATAATAAAAGAGAGAAATTATTGAATTCAATGCCGAATAGGTTGAGTGAAATCGTAAAACATAGCGTTTATCCAACAAAATATTAATTTTTCTTTTTAAATGTTATTTATAAAGCCATTTTGATATGTTCCAAAATTGAACGCACACTTTTTGTTTGCTATAATAACACGTTGCTGCAATTACTTACGGTTATGTAAAAAATAAAAAGGAAAATCTCGTTATTCTCTTCTGGTTTTGTAACTTAAGAGTGTAATGAAGAAATAAATAAATGAAATATGTTTTAACTAAATACTGGAATACTGTCAACAAAAACGTCTCCGGTGGATCCTCTGCTGTGATGCAAATGCGCACCACACAGCGTGGGGGAGCACAAAGATAAATCCAAAAGGTGAGTACCTTCTTGAATTTCTACTTAGGTATAATATATCTATCCTAAATCGAGGCAACGAACCGACTTTCATTAATGCAATCAGGGGAGAAGTCCTTGACATCACTCTCTCTAGTCATAATGCTTTGTCCGAAGTCTCAAATTGGCATGTGTCAGAGGAAACATCTATGCCGGATCACAGACATATTAGATTTGATAGAGGTGCGACCAAACCACAAATAACAATTTACAGAAACCCCAGAAAAACTAATTGGGACTACTTTCACTATTGCTTAGAACAAAGTGTTAACTGCTCTAGGCGTCATATTCAGCTTATATCTGAGGTTGAGTTCGAATCGAACGAACTACACTCAAACATAACATCTGAGTTTCACGAAAGTTGTCCCGTTAAAGTGAAAAAGCCACAAAGAAATCTTCCTTGGTGGAATAGTACACTTTCCGACATGCGTAAAGAAACAAGTACCTTATGGAATTGAGCTAAAGCAACGGGGGACTGGTCCTCTTACTCAACAGCCCTAACCAACTATAACAAAGAATTGAAGAATTCTAAAAGGGTTACTTGGAGGAATCATTGTGAAAAGATTTGTAGTCTTCCGAATGCTATTCGTATCGAAAAAGCCCTACTAAAAGATCACTCAAATGGCGTTAGTACCCTGAAAACGCCAGATGGAAGCTACACAAGGAATCCAGAGGAAACCAGTCAACTTCTGCTGGACACTCAATTCCCTGGATCACTTGTGCTAGACGAGATCTCTACGCCGGCAGAAACTACTACATTTGCGAGTGCTTAGAACCTAAAACTAGCAAACAAGCTATTCCATGAAAAGCGGGTACAATGGGCGATGCCAACATTCAGCCCATACAAATCTCTTGGACCTGATGGGATATTCCCCTGTCTTTTACAGCAGGGTGCACACCATATTATCCCTAATTTTACCAGACTATACAAAGCAAGCTTACTACTAGGATATTTACCTACAAAATGGGCTGAGGTTAAGGTTGTATTTATTCCAAAGGTAGGGAAAACCCCAAACAATTGCCTAAATCATACAGACTAATTAGTCTCAGCTCATTTTTCCTTTAAACAATGGAAAAGATAGTTGATCAGTATATTAGGGAAAACAATCTAGCTAACTTCCCAATGCATTGACTTCGATTTGCCTATCAACAGGGAAAATCCACTGAGACTGCAATACACAGCCTGGTAACAGTTATTGAAAAGGCTATTGAGTCCAAACAGATAGCTCTATGTGTATTTATTGACATATCAGGGGCTTGTGATAACACTTCCTATGAGGCAATCTAGGTTTTCGCACTCAGGGCTACGCTGGTGACCTAGTAGTTTATGTATTATGCTGGCATGAGGAAACCATATCGGATCGCATGCAGCAAGCCCTTACAATAATAAACAAATGGTGCACGGAAAAAGGGCTTTCCATTAACCCATCCAAAACAGCACTTGTACCGTTTACTAGGAGAAGGAACATAAATCTCAAATGTCCGACCCTTAATGGAACAACACTTCAACTCCCGACAGAAGCGAACTATCTTGGCGTCAGTCTTGACAAAACGCTTACGTGGAGTTCCAATATTGAGAGAGTTACTTCAAAAGCCACAAGGGCATTCTTTGCCTGCACAAGGCTTTTTGGTAAGACATGGGGACTGAACCCTAGAATGACCTTCTGGACATTCACCACAGTTGTGAAACCCATAGTTACTTATGCATCCTTGCATGGTGGCCCAAGGTCAAGCAAAGGAAAGTAGTAAACGAATTAAACAAACTGCATCGCCTGATATGTGTTGGTATTACAGGGGCTATGAAAACATGTCCCACGGATGCATTGGGTGTGCTCCTGAACATACCACCGCTTCCAATTCTAAATGAAAGGGAAGCTCGCTCGAGTGCCTTAAGATTAAAAGGTATATCTGAACTTAAAAGTGGGGACATGAAAGGACATTTAAAGATCTTAGAAGACTTCCTACATAGTCCTATTCTTAATAGGGATGACATACTATCACCCAAACCAATACTCTTCAGGAACTTCCAAGTTATAATTAATGAACGCACAGACTGGAGAATTAATTCTATCACTTTCAAACCTGGCTCCCAGCTATGGTTTACTGATGGGTCCAAATTGGAAAATGGTAGAACAGGGGCAGGAATCAATGGACCTAATCTCAAAAAATCGATTCCGAAATGAAATGGCTGATGACCTTGCAAAACAAGGAGCAAATATGCAACTTATTGGTCCTGAGCCTTTCTGTGGACTCACAAAAGGTCACATTAATGAATTCCTTAGGAAATGGGAAGAAAGAAAATTTGCTGCACACTGGCTAAACTGTGCCGGTCAGCGTCAAGCCAAACTATTCCTAAGTCCTAACAAAGGAATATCTGACAAGCTCCTCTCACTAAGCAGAGTAGATCTGCGTCTTTTAACAGGATATCTTACAGGTCACTGCAGCCTGAGGTATCATCTAAATAATATGGTCTATTTGAGACCAATGTCTGCCGCTTTTGCGAAATGGACATAGAAAGCTCAGAACATGTGCTTTGTGAATGTCCTGCGTTGGGCAGACAGAGACTTCATCGCCTTAGTTGTATCGTAATATCTCCATGCAATCTTTGGAACAACAAAGCCAAAATTTTTAAAAAGCCTAAAACTCTAGGGTTACAAAAATAGGCCTTTCACAATAGATCAGCTCTGATCGTTGTGCGTAACGGCCTTCTAATAATAATAATAACTATAATTTTATATTGTGCTTTTAATCAACTTAAAAATATTTTTATGGCGGACGCATATTTTATGAGTTAAAGTCATTGTTCTATAATTTCGGAACAAATAAATAAATAAATGTCATACTTAGCTTCGTGGAGGAGGTTTATAAGCAGCGAACCTTTATCCGCAAACGCTAGAGTGTGTCAAGGGTTCCTTCTCTCGCCACTTCTCTTAGCAATCGTCCTGCAAGATGTGATGACCACATTCACCTTGCAAAAAAGAGGCATGATTTCAGAATTCTGCAGAAAACTTGAAGACTTGGACTTTGCCGATGACGTATGCTTATATGCTTTAACATATACATATATACATATTTGACGCTTACACCCTTCTTGGGTGTTTGGCCGAGCTCCTCCTCCTATTTGTGGTGTAAGTCTTAATGTTGTTCCACAAATGATGGGACCTACCGTTTTAAGCCGACTCTGAACGGCAGATGTTTTGAGCGCTTTTTCATGGCAGAAGGCGAACCTATTGCTCACACTGGTACGAGATGCTGGATTGGAAATTACCATACGAAAGGCCAAGGTTATGATAATTAACCACCGTAACCAGATAATGAGCGAGGGTAATGCAGTGGAATATTTTGATAGTTTCTGCTACCTCGGATGCACAATAACAACAGATGGCGGAGTCGAGGAAGTTCCAATAACAGGTTGAATAAAACAAGAGCGGCATTTGTAAAACTTAATCCTGTATGGTCAAGCTCACAAATCTCCAGAAAAAGTAAGCTGCGTGTATTCAGCGCCTGTGTACAATTTTTCTTAATGTTTGGCAATGAAACTTGGCTTATATCGAATAAAATTAGAAACAAACTATCAAATACCTAAAAATCATATGCAGAATATTTTGGCCAAACAGAAGTACAGAACCCTGGAACTTATCCAGCGAGGAGATGGAGATGAATATGCCACACATTAAGAAAGCTGCCGAGTGGCGCTGGAACGGAACCCGCAAGGAAGCAGAAGTGGTGGTCGCCAAAAAACACTTCCAGAAGATCTACACTCCGCGGATTTGCAGCAACCAATATAATGTGGGATACTCCAAAAATAACTGCTCGGAACCGGGTCAGATGGAAAAGTATTTCATAGGCGCTATGCTTCCAAGACGAGTGAAAAAAGGAAGATTTATTGATTACATTCGTTTATTCTCAATTTAAAACATAAAGATACAGTCCTTGGCCTCCCAACATTTTTTCCGATAATTAAGATATCGACGACGATAATACCAAAAGCAGCACATCTGTATATGTATCTATATATTCTTAATGCCTGTGCACAGCGAAATTACTTTCCGATTTTAGCTTCAATCTGCAACATTTCGTATTCTATCAATGTTGAATACGATCGGCCATAAAGCAAATGGAAGGAATTAAAAAAAAACAAAAGCACACCAAATAATTGTTCTTGGAATATTTATCTAATGGAATACATATCTAAGATTCCATAGAATGTAATACAGGTATTTATTTACTATCATACACATATTTTTTATTATAAATTTAGACAAGACTTACCTGGACTGAATTGATATTAAGGAAACGCAGACTACAAGTAAATCAAGAAGATTAAATGCAGATCTGCAAAAGGCTCCGTCATGCAGCACGAAGCCATATGAAATCAATTTTAGTAACAGTTCTATTGTGAAGACACCCGTGAAAAAATAATCAAACTTATTTAGTACCTGTAATACAGAAAGAAGATTCATGTAAGTATAAGTATATGCAGTTCTTTTCTGCAATAAAAATCTGTTCGAAAAATGTGAAAAAACATATAAGGTCGGTCTATATAGTGCGTTTTTTTTTTTAATCATATGTTATTTTGACAGTGACCGTTCTTTCCCGCTAGAGATTTCGACAGAAAGCCAATATCATATATTCGCAGATTGAAACGAATCGATTTATGTTTGATCAATGTTGGGAAATATTCCAAACTTATTTCCAAAATCTATCTGTGTAGCCCGAAAGTGCATTTATTGGAAAGTAGTCCAAATAATTTTTTCTGACGAGATCGTATCTGGGGATTAGAAACCCAGCACGTGGTCGTCGAAAACCCAGTACATCCTCAAAGACACTTGAAGATATGGACTTAGGCGATCTTTGGTGTCAGCAGGATGGCACTTCACGCCGCACAACTCTTGCCATTATCGGTATTTTGCGCACAAAGTTCAGTAATCGTGTTATCAGCCATCTTGGTGACGTCAATTGCTGTAATTTGATGCCGTTAGACTTTTTTTCTGGGATGCCGCGAAGAAGCGATATTATTCTAATAATCCATTAATGATTCAGTCCCTTAGGCGAATATAGAGCAAGCCATTCTTGAGAAGAGGCCAAAACCGTCTCAAAGATCTTAAAAAACTTTATTAAGAGCATGCGCCTCCGCGACGGCAGCCGAGGCTGCCATATGAAGGAAATAATGTTCTATAAATGATGGGAATGTTTTCTCCTTCGAATATGCCAATAATAGGTATAACGAAAATGTTGATTTTAGTTTTTTTATTTTTAGAAAGAAAACACTATATTTACCAAACTGTATATGTACACCCGGGATCAAATAATTAGAAACGCGATGTTTTTACTACTTTTTTTTTGGTTTTTTAATTTTCACTGCAAATTACATATATATAAAGAGCATGTCGGCACCAAAATTGTTTTGAGTTAAGCGCATAACACTCTTAAAATCCGGTGAACTTTAATTCGTTAAAACTGCGTCTATAAACAAAAACTCTGTTTTAATAAAGAAATATGCACAAAAGAATTATGCTTGTGGGCAAATATCTGTTTTTACATTTAAAGCTACTTTTAATATACCAATAATGTAGTGCCAAAAATAATGATTTTTTCTTAAAACCTCGAATATTTACCTTTGCAATTAAAAACTACGTATGATAAATAAGGAAACCGACTATCGAACAGATTTAGTTGAGCAACCTCATAATACAAAGTAATACTTATATGAATTTTTTGGAAATATTTTCGTACTTTGTTGCGATCGGCATCTGACCGTAATGGATCCTCTGCTGCCAACATTGCTGAGGAGAACATAATACAACATAATATAACGTTTCCAAAGTTACTATGATTGCAGAGCCAATGGCAAAAGACACGAAACCTGCACATTTTAGAAAAGAAAATCGGTAAATGTATAAAAGATATGTTTTAGAGTTATGAATTTTTAAGGGATTAATTTTGGAAATGCAAAATTCGAGCTGTAGAGAATGGTAGAGTAATTTAAAATTATATAAATAGCAAATTCATTATAATATAAGCATGCGACAAACAAATTAAAACCTGCTAGGCCTTGTTTCATTTAATTGATATTATTTTATTTTGCAACAATCTTATCTTAAAACCCATAGGTCTGCAGCTTATATAAAAAAAGCTGGCAAAATTTGGATTGCTTTACGTAGGTATGCATACGTACCATATATACACCTACCTAAGGAATTGTAATCCAAAAAACCAAAAATTCTTCCAGCTTTGATTTCAAGCTGCAAGCCTATATATTGCCTTTCGTTAAAAACAACAAAGCAACATAAATCAAAATCAATAAATTATTTAAAAACCTGTTTGTCTGAGACATTATGAAGAAAGATGAACCCTCTGGAATGGGCTGAATTTTTGTAGCTGTATTGACTTCAGACATGCGTCTTGGTCTGGCTGTAATCACATCTTCATCGCCTTCTTTACATATACACATTAAATTTTTCAAATGTGTGGTTGAATAAATGTTTTCGATTCAGACATATATTATAGTAGGCGTTATCCCAAAGTTGTGTACATTCAGAAATTTTTTGTAAAAACATAGGTGATGAATTGCAATACCAAATAAAGAAAATATAATAATCATAAGCTATATAATGCTGATTCGCTTGTTTTCTTAACTAATTAAAATGAATTAAAAGAAAGGGAAGCAGTAGTATGTAATTAGAATATTGTTCTGCTGATACCTGGCCACGGAATTGTTTCTCTAACATTTGTTAATCTTCATCCTGCATGCTTGCATTTTCATACTTTTTCTGGAACTTCTGTACCTTCTATTTACTAATCAATACAAATCTTAAATACAATTTCTCTATATTATTTAATATTAGTTTCGGCTGAATCGATAGAAACTATTGACAATTTACTCTCTGCCATCAGGAGATAAAACGCCATTTTCAATAGTGCAAACGCTCGCAGTACTCACAGTCGGAATATGTACGAGTATGTTGATGTATACTCAAAGCAAAAACTAATACGGCTATGGACAGAAAAATATTTATTTATTATTTATTTATATTTTTCCCCAATAACATATTTATAATCATTATTTTTACTGGATGACCTAGTAAAACCGTAATTTTTGCACAAACATTATTTCATTAGTATAAACAAACGCAAAACACTTCATTACTATAATTATAAGAAGTGCGAAACATCGGAATTTATCACACAGGACACTGAAATAGCGCACTTCTATCGATCTGCAAGAAAAACATTAACATCTGTCTATTAATCACTCAACTGATTGGTATTTTGTTGAGCATCCATTATTTTTCAAAACTCTTTCATACCTGTGAAGGAACTTTCTATTAACTTCTGGCATCTCTCCAAAGAATTAGAGTTTCACCTGTACTCCTCCCCATGGTTCACTAGAGTTTTTAATTTTTTTTTAGCCCACCGTGCTTTACGGCCTTCGTTGTATACTGGAGTCTGAACTCTTGGTTTCTTTCACGATGAACGAAAGTTTTCCCATCAGGGGAAAGACAAACATATCCTATTATTTTTTTCGACAGTAGTTATTTTTTTTCTACTGGCACGCCTATACAATTTATTTTCGGCGTCTTCGCATAAATCTGCTTGATATATTCAAGCCATATTCCTCATTTATTTCCAGCGTTTTCGCTCGAGAGGTATTATCTCCATAAATAGATAGAAATTAAATTTGAGGAAGCTACCGGGAAGCTCAAGTCGATAGCTATAATAGAAATATGTTAAATTCACGTCCAAAGTCAAATAAGCCTGGCCAGATCCGATGTCCCTCGGAGGGCTAAACATATTTTTATCTGTTCTAATACATTTGATGATATCATATAGTATACCATTTTACGTGAACAACCCATTATTTCAGCAATTTTTGTTTGTTTTTATCTTTTATGTATAAGTTTTTATGAATGAAGTGAGCAGTGAGGTCCCCTTCCCATTATTCACCAGAAAAATTAGTTTTACTTATATTAAGGGGTTATATACCGTTAGAAGGCCGAAAAAAAGCGAATTTTTTAGAATTTTTTCTGAGAAACTTTTAAATTTATTGATTTAGAAAGGTGTACACATATTATGTTATTTTTTAACTGAATTTTAAGACTAAGTATTGGTAAAAATATTTATTTGGAAAGGAGCTACAGCTGATCTCCGGGAGCTCTTCTTTTAAAAAAAGACATTTTGCGGTGACCCCTATATCTCTGAACTGGATCCTCTGAAATTAAAAAAACCAAACAGGTTTCCTTAAAGTAATATTAAATTGATTAATCAAAGGAATAAGCAAAATAAATGTTTTCGACAAAATGACGGCTTCTAAAAAAAATCGATTTTTGACCAAAATTTCGGCTTTAAATTGTTTATAAAAAAATATTTATCGGTGAGAAAAAAATGCCGATTAATTACTAAAAAATATACACGGAGTTGTCTATTCCAGCACCATATAATACACGCTCCGGCGCTTTAGCAGCTTCTAATAACTCGACCTGATGTTGTCTTCTATCTTCGCGTGCTGCTCACCTTCTTTTTCGGCATATGAATGCGCATTCCTTCATTAAATATGCCGACAGTTACATATGTATGCAGTGATTTCCACAGTTTTCGAACCGGCCAGAAAATTTGTGGGAGAAATTTTCCAAATCAGTTGATTGTAGCTCTCATTGTTGTTTTGTTTAAAACCACCTAAACATTTTTATAATAAATTCTCACTGCTGAGATCTGTATAAATCGAAAGTATAGCAACATCTTCTGGTAATGGCTCATAATCATGCTCGAAAGTGGATAATTGATTGGCAGCTACAGCCCTCTGCTAGCTGCACTATAAGTTTGGTCCGTCCAGGCACTTATCGTGTTGAGATTTTTCGTCAGTTGAACAATAATTAGATAATATGTGACCCACATAGCATTTTACATTTTTTCGACGGAAGCAAAATTTCTCGTTATTGGTTAGGCATAATAAACTGTCAACCTATCGATCATCCTTCCAGTAAGTTTTCTTTTTCCACAGAGAGTTTTTTTTTATTTCTTTCCTTTTATTCCATTCTTTTTTCACAACTTCTTGATCACCGTAAGGTGCAGCATTTAAAATTCCCCAGTACATTTTGAAGTCACCGTCTCCGATATAATTTTTGTACTTGACTCCAAGTTTTTCCAATGAACGATGGAACTTTTCGACGACTGAATCAATTTCCATTTTCCCAAAAGAACCAGTTTGATTTGCAGTGCAAGTATTTTTATGTTCTACTTACCATTAATTATATTCTTCGGCATCGAGTTTCTTCGTCCAAGTTTCACACTGTTTGCAGTAAGCACTTTTTATGTGCCTTTATGCCTAGAGTAACAACAGTGCAAGAGCTTCTGTGGCTTTAGCGCGTTGAAAGGGGCCATGGTATTATATGACAGGAATTCGAGTAGACATAGGACTGGTCTTATAGTATCATACCATCTCACTGTGACGAGTCTTGAGCAATTCTGTTGTCACTCTCTCCATTTCAGCATGCCTATCAAAGCGGAAAATCCTGCGAGTTGGCACTGCAAAACCTTGTTGCTAGGATAGAGCAAGCCATAGACAGAAGGGACTACGCTATGGGCATCTTTTTGGATAAAAAGGGGGTTTTGATAATGCCACTTTCGACAGTATGTACAGCTTTGCCAGTAGACATGGTGTAGGCCGGGTGCTGGTAAATTGGATTCGTTCAATGCTAGCCCAAAGAATCGTCACGGTGCGGGTGGAGAAGGATCTGCTGGTGTCGTCCGGTGTTAATAGAGGCTGTCCCCAGGGTGGTGTGTTGTCTCCATTGCTCTGGTGCATGGTGATCGATCCTTTACTCACCACCTTAAACGATTCGGGAATCTACGCACAAGCGTATGCGGACGACGTTGCCTGTTTGATAACGGGCCCTTCGCTTATGAACATCTGTCGAAAAGTGCAGAAAACACTGGATATGATTGACACTTGGTGCTTTGTGAATGGGCTATCGGCAAACCCCACCAAAACTGGTATTGTCCTTTTTACCAGATGGAGGAAGCTTGATGGACTCGTTCTGCCTAAGCTAAAAGGAGTCACAATCCAGCTATCCAAAGAATTCAAATATGTTGGAGTAATCCTCGATAGTAAACTTCTTTGGAAGTCACACGTTGAAACAAAAACATCCAAAGCACTGACAGCTTTCTGGCAGTGCAAATGTGTCTTTGGGAAAACGTGGGGTCTTTCTCCTAGCAAGGTCCTATGGATCTACACGGCTATGATAAGACCTATTATCACCTATGCATCAGTGGTCTGGACGAGTAGACTCCCTCTCGTGGGAGTCAGGAGGACCTTATCGATACTACAACGCACTGCAGCCATCTGTTGCACCGGAGCTTTTCCGACTACTTCAGGCCCGGCATTAGATGCTCTGATTGGTTTGCCATCATTTGATGCTTTCATCCAAGGAGAGCCTTCAAGGCCATTTGCAGGCTGAAACACAATGGGAACTGGTACGGCCCCTGTCCGGCATTGGAAAACAGAGTAGGCATGGACTTCGATCCAACGATTCTCTCCATGCCCCTTGACTCCATGTCATCAAGAGTCGTACTTGAAAAGAGATACAGTGTAGTGTTACCAGAGGCTCAGTTGTGGTCAAACTCAGAAAATGAGCCCGGCAAACACTGTTTTCGCATTTTCACGGATGGCTCCAGGACCGAGCATGGCTGCGGCTCTGGGATCTACGTGGAATCCAGCAGGAAAAAACTGCACTTTGATCTTGGAATGCATGCATTTGTGTTTCTAGTGTTTACAGTTCAAGAAGCGATGAACTTTATTGTGGAAAACCGATGAAGAGTTAGATCTATATGTGTCTGCTGCGACAGCCAAGCTGCGCTCATGACCTTAGACAGCCCCTTAAACAGCCATACTCAACAGACGGATAACGCAGAACTGAGATTTCCTCTTGTTCTTTAAATTTTTTCGCCGAGGCACTGAAACTACTTTCATCCGTTTCAGCTGTTTTAAGATTAAAAACATTTTTGCGCTTTTTTGTTCTCGACTTACGTATGTTAAGAGATTTTCTCATTTCTCTAGAAGACTCATTTTCACGAAAAAAATACAGAAAAAAGTATGAACGAACTCACCAGTTTACTGCTTGGCTTAGCTCCTTATACTCACTAACACTCTTAAATATTTTCTAGTTTGGGGACAAAAAAATAAAAAGTTACCTTTCAGGTATAAAAAAAAACAATAACACACTGTTGCTATACGCCTCTAAATACTTTAGAAGGGAACATTTACATTTAGGGACATAAAAGGGGCAGCGTTCCAGGTAAGCGCTGCCGCTCCGGCCTTGTACTTTCAAGCCCCTGAAACGCCTTTTCAAATTCGCGTGTAACTTCGAAAATATTCACCGGAACGATATTAAATTTCCTGTGTGCATTCTTAAATATATATAAATTAAGAAAAAAAATGGATTTTTGAAAGTTCTAACTGTATATAACCCCTTAACAAATGATTTATTTTGTTGGCCAACTCAACAATATGCGTTTCGAATAATATTGTATTATAAGGCAAAAAAGGAAGATGGAAAAAGTTTACGGAATTATTGTCCGACATTAGAGAGTGCGCTATTTATTAAGGTTATTACGAGTTTTTGAAAAGGACGCTAACTTGGAATATATTATTTGTCTTGCATGCTTGGAGCATGGAAAATTAATTAATGCCTAATCAATCGAACCAGTTTAGTACTTTAATTGCACTGTCCGTCCTCTACATTGTATAACCTAACAGTATAGTATGTATGTACGTGTATTAAGGGGACGAGGTATGCAGAGAAATCTCTTGAATTACATTAGCATGTGCTTCAATTTGTAGTATTGTCTGCCAGAAATGCCTAGACTCAGGATTGGCTACGTAATCCTATTCCAAGGGGCCTTGGAGCTACTTTCTTAGACAATATATGGGGTTATCTGAATATGAAAATAACACCTCTAATTTTCATATTCAAAGAAAAATGCTATTTTCTAATATACATACAAAGTATTAAATCGAGAGATAACACAGTCCGGAAACTTTTCCCGTAAAAGATCAATGGTTTCGTTGCTTGTGTGGCACGTAGCGCCGTCTTGTTGAAAATAAACGTTGTCCAGATCACAAGCATTCAATTCCGGCCAAAAAAATCGTCAATCATCTCTCGATAGCGAGAGATAACACCTGTTATTGGAAAACCCTAACAATACTCACACACAATTTTTTATAGAAAGCAAAAAATAGCCATTTCCGGACCCTGAAGAATGTAGCTACGTTGCTGATTTTCAATACATTTACCAAAGACATTTATATATATGTATAATTGACGGTACACCCTTTAGGATATTTGGCCGAGCTCCTCCTCCTATTTGTGGCGTGCGTCTTGATGTTGTTCCACAAATGGAGGGACCTACAGTTTCAAGCCGACTCCGAACGGCAAATATTTTTATGAGGAGCTTTTTCATGGCAGAAATACACTCGGAGGTCTGTCATTGCCTGCCGAGGGGCGACCGCTATTAGACAAATTTTTTTCTTAATTTTTGGTGTTTCACCGAGATTCGAACCGACGTTCTCTCTCTCTGAATTCCGAATGGTAGTCACGCACCAACCCATTCGGCAACGGTGGCCAACCAACGACAAAAACATTTACCATAACTAAATATATATATTTATACAATTGACCATTCGAAAAGAGAACTACAATACTACTTGCGAAAAAGCTTACATTAATATGAAATTGTAACCTTTTCTCAATCCGATTTATATTAAGGTTAAAAAAAATCGAAATTCACAAGCGATTTAAAACTTACTTGAGAAACGATTATCTGTTACAAACCAATATTTATTCACCACAACAGCTTTTACTCGTTTTCAAAGAATTAATTTGTTATCCCGTTATGTGAATCAAATTCCATTAAAATTTGTCTATCATTTTGCATTCGGCTGTTTAAAGTTCACGGGTAAACATTAAAAGATATTTTAATAAATATATTTGTTTATAAATTAAAGTATTACCGTTTATAGTGAGTGAATAGATTAGTAATTGAAGTGTTAAATACAATACACAATTGATTGTCATTAAAAGTTAACGAAATAATATTACAATATGCCAAAGGAGTTATTGATCTCCTTCTTAATAAAAGAACGAAAACACGTTATATTGAAAGGAATCCTAGTGCCGGTACTCCTGAAAGTGTTACTGAAAACAGTGTGGCTTATGTTGACATTGAAAATTTCATTGAACAAAATAATATTGCAAGTGATACTCCATTCCCAAGTACAAGTTCTTCAGAAAGCGGTGACGAAATCATTGAACAGCATGATACTAGAGACAAGTTAGCTAAATGGAGTGTCAAATTTGCAATTCCCCATGATGCACTAAATGCACTGTTGGCAATTTTAAGACATTCACTGCCTACCTTGCCAAAAGATGCAAGAACACTGAAAAAAAACCCGGCTAGGACTCCTTGCAATGCCCCCTCACTTGTTTTGAGAGAAATATTACGAATTTTCCAATAAAATTCACAGGAAATGTTGATTTCGTGCTTATTTTATAAAACTAGCACCAACACTATTCAGTTAATAATAGTTTTTAAGTTATTTGTTAATAAAATTTGTCTTTTGCCTTCACCAAATTTTGATACAATAAGTGCACTTATCACATTTATTTTAATAATTATTCAAACTACATTAACATGCACACACGTTTCTAACAGTTTTTATTTATATATACCATAAATGAACAATTTAAATTGCATTTATAACTTGCAAACTCTTGACGCGCCAGCTAAATTAACAATAACTGAAAAGCATGGCTGAATGAAGTGCTGCCAGAAGCAAAAAACAAAAAATAGAATGCGATTGAAAACGAAGCAACATAGGAACATAATTTCCACACACTCTTTTCTGTTGGAATAATGAGGGAATGGGAGTTTACAACCTCTAAGGTGTATATATTGAGTTCATATGTATATATATATAAATACAATATCGATATGATTTTCGAAATACAGTTCAGCTTCACATAAAACTCCTGTGTGCAGCGGAGACGGTGTTAGACTATTAAGGGTTATTTCTTTGAAGTGCGGCCGAAGGACGCCTACGCAGAAAAGAGTTTTACGCAAAATTTTTAATTATTCGTTTTTATATATAGACATTTAATATATAAAAAAAAGTATATATCATATATTCATAATATAGTGAAAATCGCGTGATTTTTTATTCCAAATTTTCGCCTGCGGCACTGTTTTTCTTTTTTAAATAAAATATATATGTATATATTACATATTAATGACGTATTTTTGTTTAAAATAAAATATGTGATATATAATATATATATATATATATTATACATATATATTTGATATTTTTTCAAATACAACATATATAGGTATGTATGAAATATTAATAAATAACTTTTTTTTTGTTTGAATACAAATGTAAATACACCCACCAAATACAAATCTGTAAACTCAAAATGCATACAATCAAACATACTTTACTAAAAATCAAGCGTTAATATATATTTGTGTATAAATATATATATATATCCATAAATATACCTATATATATATATATACTCGTATATATTCATTTATATATATACTCGTATATATATATATATAAATGAATAGACGTACTTATATAATATAGAAATATACTGGAAAATTTTGTATTTTTATGCATTTATTACCTTCTAAAATTGTTTATTTATAAGATGTCTGGCAGCACTTCTGCTTGTTGAAATAACCAAAATAGGAGAATTCTTGGTCAATTTTACAAATTTTGAAATCAAATAGCTTAAAAACTATAACCCCTTTCAAGTGAGGTTTTCACTTTTAGAAAGTAGAATACCCCCATTAATGTGCACGGCACGAAGTGTGTATATGTAGCGTATGCGTGTGAGCTCTTTGATGTGTCGTCTCAGAAAGAATGTTCATACGGTTGCTTTCACATTGCTTTGCCTATCAATAGTTACAATAAATGTCGAGACTCGATAGCGGTAGATCTAATGGAAATATTGAGAGAGCTTTTGCTCTCTGTATCATATGATAGTGGCAGGGGGTTGCCACATACCTCCCTTTGCCGTTTTTTTTTTTTTTTATTTTATTTTACAGGATCAAGGTACGAAGAGAAGAAGAAAAAAATATATAAAAATGAACTTAATATTATTTAATAAATCAAGCTTAAACATTATCGGCGAAGTGTACCCGCCGTGTACTTTTAGTTGTGGTTGCGGCTGTGTCTGAGCCTGTGGCTGCGACTGTTTTTGCGTTTGCGAGGGTGGTGGCTCCAACTGTGAAAGTTGCTGTTGCTGTAGCGCAGACTGCAAACCAGTTGGGGGATCTTGTGTCGCCGTCAGCATCGCAGCAAATGGATCTCCAAGCAACTGCTGGTTGTGCTGTTGTTGATATGATTGATGCAGTTGTTGTTGGGGCTGATTGTGTGGTGATAATTGTGGATGAAGTCTGGGTGATTGCTGTTGGAGCATAGATTGTTGATGTGGCGACGGTTACTGTTGTAGCTGTGACTGAGCATGAGACGATGGCTGCTGCTGCTGTTGTTGTTGCACTCGATGTGCTTGTTGTGCTTGCTGTTGCGCCTGTTGTTGTTGTTGCTGCTGTTGTTGCACTTGTTGTTGCGCCTGCTGCTGTTGCTGCTGCTGAGAGGCAGCAAGAGTGGCTGCCAGCAAACTTTGCTGCTGCTGCTGCGGCGTCGCCTGATTAATGCCAATAGTGCTGGTGACCAGCGGCCCAGCCTGATTGGTAATAGTCACCACTGAAGTTGTCGGCAGCGCCGATGCCTTCGACTGATAATAGGCGTGTTGCTGCAACGCTGCGGCTGCGGATGAGGCTATGCTCGCTGGCGTCGAAGAGGACACCGAGAAGGGTACGCCGGCGATTTGCGGTGGTAAGTGTGTTTGCTTGATTCGCGAACGAGGGAAAACAGATAAGTCAGCGCCTGTGTCCACGAGAAATTGTGTCCCAGAAGCGCGGTCTGTCAAAAAGAGGGGGTGCGATGTTGTAATTAGAGAGTCTTTTACCGCCTTTATAGACCCTCTTTCGCGTTTTTTGCAAATTTGCAACCTGGTAGGCATCGTCGAGCATTAGCGCCAAATTTTCGGTGATAAAAACATTGGCCGTCTGTCGACAAACGCACGCGACTGTGTGACGAGCTACGTCTGCCACGAGGTTGTGGACTATGTTGCCTACTACGTGAGTTGCTTATACGGAACGTTTGTAATTGCTTACGTATTTCTGCTATTTCGGAGCGTAGTGACTGCTCTTCGGAAATGTAGGAAATGGAGCGAGCGACGTTTGGAATTACCTCGTGAATTTTGTCAGCTAGGCGACTGAGATCTTCTAGTGAGGCGTCGGGCTGTGCTGCCAGGCAAGCGCGTGTTTGCGGTGAAAGTTGGGACTGCCATCTTGCTTTAATACCGTTGTCTGAAACGTCCGGGCAAAGACTACGAAG
This sequence comes from Anastrepha obliqua, assembly GCF_027943255.1. Classification (NCBI taxonomy): domain Eukaryota; kingdom Metazoa; phylum Arthropoda; class Insecta; order Diptera; family Tephritidae; genus Anastrepha; species Anastrepha obliqua. The sequence continues at coordinate 53,798,649 of NC_072897.1, read as the reverse complement.
GTAACGAAAAAATTGTGACGGGGTGCGGTCACCAATTTCCTCACCATCTAAAAGTTGTAGGAGCTTAGCGTCTTTTGACTTCGTAAGGCGCTCGATTAGGGCCGTCTTCAACGAGGTGTACGGTGTCGATGTAGAAGGACGTAGTATTATATCTTCTACCTCCGCTGCTGATTGCGTATCGATCAATGATACTGCATGGTGGAACATGTCGTCTTCATTGCAAACAGACCGAATTCTAAATTGCGATTCCAGCTGGGCGAACCACAGCGCAGGCCGCCATGCAGAGAACGGTGGAGCGCGAACAGTCGTGCCCGTTGTAGGATACATTAGCGGAGGCTGTGTTGATGAGCCTGCCTCGTTGTTTGTTAGTGAATTTGCTTCGTTCGTCATGACCCTTTAGATGCTTGCGCCGTGTTCAGTCCGCGGAAAATTTACAAAAATATACTCCTTGGTCGCTACGTATTTTTGTAGACTGTCGCACAAATCCAGTCTTATGACTATACCTTACCAATAATCGCCGATGTTGTTGGATGAAAATGGCCCACTTTTAATTAAAATTGTATGTTGTAATTGTCGGGGTCACCAATGTAGCGTATGCGTGTGAGCTCTTTGATGTGTCGTCTCAGAAAGAATGTTCATACGGTTGCTTTCACATTGCTTTGCCTATCAATAGTTACAATAAATGTCGAGACTCGATAGCGGTAGATCTAATGGAAATATTGAGAGAGCTTTTGCTCTCTGTATCATATGATAGTGGCAGGGGGTTGCCACATATATACCGTGGAAGATTATTCTGGTAACAATAAGCCTAAAAACGTGAATCAGTTTTTAACGCCATTTATTAAAAAATTTACCGAATTGCTTAACAAAAACTATGCGCTGGCAAGAGCTTTAGTTATGGGTATAAAAAGTCATAATGGTTATAATTGTTGTCATGACAATAATGTCATGTGTACGCAACAAGGGCATTTTGTAAACAAGCGCATGACGTTCAAGCTCGAAAGTTATACCTTGCGGTCCAATGAAATTTTTGAGCACGGAAAGACCCCAATCACCATACAGCAACTATGATACCTACATGGGAATTGATAAGTTACCAATAGACATAGTTAAGGGGGGACTCTACTGTAAAACTTAAAAAAAATCGATTTTTTACTTTTTGTTGAAACATACTCAGAAACAACTCCAGAATGTTCCATGAAAATCTTAAAAAGAAATCTTGAATAGTTTTCAAGTTATAAAAGTTTTAGCAAAGCAGGTATAAACTGAGCGCTCGAGAGGTTTACGGTCATATGCGTGTTTTTCTCGAAACCACGTTTCCAAAATTGCCCACATCACAGCTCCGTGAAAAATTAACATATCAAGCTCAAACTTTGATAGTATATTTTTAACAATATTTACTAGTTTTTAAAGCTATGGTGGGGAAAAATTTATTATTTATAACCCCTTTTTTAATAACAAAATGACAACAAAAAAATGTCGATTTTTTAAAAAACTTCAAAAATTTTACAAAAAAATTTTTTTTTTGCAAGTAATAGGCTTAACAACTAAAAATAATGATATATAATAAAAAAAATTTGGGTTTTTTGATTTCAGATTTTTTTTAAATGCGCGACAGTGTGGGCAGATTTCAAAAGGCGTTTCGGGGGAGCGGCTGTACAGCTGCCATTTTGAAATGAAAATAAATTTAAAAATTTTTTTTGTACACTCAAGACCTGTGTTTATGTAACCCTAAACTTTTTTTTACTAATTAAATTAATACAAGTATGAAAACAAAATCCATGAAAATTTGATTTTTACAGTAGAATCCCCCCTTAATTCATTTCCTGCTCATTATGCACGTTGTAGGTTTTGGAGTTGTTAAAACCCTTCTGATAGCATGGATAAGAAAAAAATATTCCTTTTCATTACAATAGACAAAAATCAATTTATTGGACACACAGCTTCAAAACTAATCCTAGCACAATATATAATATATGGCGGTACATCAAACTAATTACAGAAATTTTATATCTAACAGATCCAGCTAGATCTTGCAATATCAGTGAATACCAATTTATTAAAGACACCAGAACTTCTTTCCAGTATGCCAAAAACCGAATCGAACGACGCGCAAGTTCCAAAAATTCAACAAAGTCTGAAATTAATATTTTTAGTTTTATAATATAATAGATCTTATATATTTTCTTAATCCAACTGGCAGTGTATTTGAAATGAACTCATTAATTTTCTTCTAATTAACCTATTACATTTTTAAAGTGTAAATTTTATAATTTAATAAAGCTTATAAAAATATTACAAAGGCAATATTATTCTACAATTGTTTTTATAATCATATTATAATTTTGTCTTGAATAATGTTGTAACTAGGGTTCCGTTTTGATTTAACTACAATTGCAGCGATAGTATTTTTCAATGAATTCTCAAGTATTTTTCAAGCTTAACGCTTGCATTGGTAAGCTTTTTATAATATTGTTTACAAGTCATTTGACCGACTGGGAAGTTATTGACTAAAGAAGCATTAAAAAATTAAATTTATTATATGGCGAATATCAGTTAATTATTAAAAATTATATTAAAAAAAATCCAAGCTTTAACATAGTAATAATAGTTATACTACGCTCGAAAACAGAGTTTACTCAAATCGTCATATATCGAAAACTGTAACATCTTTCTAACTGATTTTTTTAAGGTTAATTTCTTTATATATATATATGCATGTATATTTGAATTAATGCGCCAACATTTAAAATCAAAGTAACTTTAATGTTTGTTGATGTAATTTAAAACGAAGAAAAATACATTATAAAACGACCTCACATTTCTCTGTGTGCGTTTTAGTAAATTTAAAACTTCATACAGATGCTTTCCATTTAAATTCAACCGGGCTATTCGGGTCATGTTCTTCGATTTCGATGTAACTTAAATATGTTGCTCTCTGGTCAAAATAATGAGACACGTATTTTTTTGTTCGCCCGAAAAAATTTTTTTTCAAGAGTTATCGGCAATTTTGTTTTTCGCCTCAAACTCGATTTTTTTTTAATTATATAAGAACATTTTTTTTTTAAATGCCCATAACTTAGTCAAAAATGAACCGATTTTAATAATTTTGGGTTCAAAATGATCGTAATTACATACACAAGCGATTTCATGTAGAAACAATTGCAAAAAAGTAGTTGAAATTTTTTTATTTAGCAAAAAAGAAAAAAAATTGAAATTTTTTCGAAATTCAATATTTCAAAAAGTGTATTTTTTTTTTTGTATAACTTTTTCCAAATCAAAAGGACATCTCAAACTTTAATTGAGCTGCATGCCTAGTAGCTAAAATGAGTTGTTTTTGAGTAATGAATTTTTGAGTAAACACCCTGTTTCGCACTTTTTGTTTTTCGCAAAATAAAAAATTTTCAACTACTTTTTTGCAACTATTTCTATATGAAATCGCTCGTGTAAGTAATGACGATCATTTTGAACCCAAAATTATTAAAATCGGTTCATTTTTGACTAAGTTATGAGCATTTAAAAAAAAAAATCTTATATTATTAAAAAAAATCGATTTTGAGCCGAAAAACAAAATTGCCGATAAAGCTAGAAAAAAATTTTTTTTGGGCGAAAAAAAAAATACGTGTCTCATTATTTTGACCAGAGAGCAACATATTTGAGTTACATCGAAATCGAAGAACATGTCCCGAAAAGCCCATTTGAATTGAAATGGAAAGAATCTATATAAGAAATTTTTTTTTAATTGCTCATAGCTTAGTCAAAAATAAGCCGATTTGAATGATTCTGGGTTCAAAATAATCGTAATTACTTACATAAGCGATTTCATGGAGAAATAGTTGCAAAAAGTAGTTAAAAATTTTTTCTTTTGCAAAAAACAAAAACTGCGAAACAGGGTGTTTACTCAAAAATTCATTACTCAAAAACAACTCATTTTAGCTACTAGGCATGCAGCTCAATTAAAGTTTGAGATGTCCTTTTGATTTGGAAAAAGTTATAAAAAAAAAAAATATACACTTTTTGAAATATTGAATTTCGAAAAAATTTCAACTTTTTTTCTTTTTTGCTAAATAAAAAAATTTCAACTACTTTTTTGCAATTGTTTCTACATGAAATCGCTTGTGTATGTAATTACGATCATTTTGAACCCAAAATTATTAAAATCGGTTCATTTTTGACTAAGTTATGGGCATTTAAAAAAAAAATGTTCTTATATAATTAAAAAAAATCGAGTTTGAGGCGAAAAACAAAATTGCCGATAACTCTTGAAAAAAAATTTTTTCGGGCGAACAAAAAAATACGTGTCTCATTATTTTGACCTGAGAGCAACATATTTAAGTTACATCGAAATCGAAGAACATGACCCGAATAGCCCGGTTGAATTTAAATGGAAAGCATCTACACATTTGATGAAAATTTTTATTAATATCTCGAGCGTAGAAAAATGGACGAAAGTTTGGCGAAAGTAAACCATCACCCAATAATGCTACTAGGCGCTCCAATTCCATACGCAAATACTGCCAAATATCTTGGTATAACCCTCGATGCTAAGCTACGTTGCACTGTGGTCAAGTAGCCCGGCGTTCTGGCCAAAAATCCCAAAATCGAAAGTTACCGTTTGAGGTAAAGCTTCATATATTCGTCAACAGATGGCACTGGAGCATTAAAATCCAAAGGGACAGATGTTTACATTGAACAGATGTTCCGTGGTGAACGCTCAAACTTGACATTTGTCGGGAATCGTGCGCGACAGTACGCATGCACGTTTTCGAGCGCCACACAAAAATAGTTGCAAATTCACCATTTTTCAACAAAAAAGGGCAAACTAAAATGGATGTTGTTCGGAAAGGTACGTACATTACGAAAATACTTTACTGTAGCCATATTGTTGTATTTTTAGAGGCAATATTAATGACGCAATACAAGCTTTTTTTCCCCCTTTTTTTCAATTGCACTTCTTCTCGTAGATAATTATTTTTATTGCCACGAATTGCCACGGAGATATTTACGTTTCCTAGTGCAGAAAGGTATACAGATTTCGAATCCGTTTAGATCTTGCTCCCGCGCTATCCCCGCTCGTCAAAAATACGCTTTCTTTGCAGCAGGTCGCTGCCGAGCTTGAAGCGCGTGTTGGGGCATTTGAGCCGCGGGGGGCGATCGAAACTGGCTTTATTTGTGTGTATGCCTGGGAAATGTTAGGAATGAATGTAATATATGCAGAGTGTTTATTTCTACTTTTATCCCAATTTCTGTAGTGAATATTGTTATTAAAACAATAAATAATTATTAATAAATGCAAAAGAGTGCTAAAAATCATGTTTTGATTATATTCAAAAATCATATAATAATAATAATAAAATAATTAATGGAATAAGTATTTTTAAATGGTAATTAAATTATTATTTTAAAGTAATTTTTTTTTTTTTTTAATAGGATTCAAGAGAAAACTTTTTTCATGGACAAGGAGGAAAATATTCGATGCCATCCATGATGTTTTTCTGTCCGAAAAATTTGATAATTTAATACAAATTCTCTGTAATAAACTAATGGACGACGTCACACCTTCCTTTGTTATCGAAAAAAAATCAAAAATGGCTTTGATAAAAGTTATTTCGGTTTTGAAAAAGAAATGGAAAAATGCTCGCAGTACGGAAAATCGTTTTCTGGAGAGTAATAAAAGCTGGTTGGACGATTCAACGAGCGTAACGGTGAATAGTTTACATAAATTTACATTAATATAAATATATTTATAGTAATTTATATACATTAATGAAGTTTTCATTAAACCAGATCAACTTTATGGATCTAGAAGTCAGTGGTGATGACAGTTTGAAGTCAACGACACCAAGGAACAGTGGTGGGCGCGGGCGTCCAGAAACTTCTTTTTCGGAATCCAGTGATCGCTCAAAGAGAAGGAAAGCATAGAAATTGCGTGACAGTTACAGTGCACAAGAGCTATCGTACGCCATGAAAATGGTTCTTCGTGAGTCTGGAGCTACCTTAGCATCGAAAGTCGTCGCAGATGTTACCACCACATCTCCCATGCGAGCAAGCAAGTACATCAATGCCATGAAGGCTAAAACGGAAACACAAATGTCCCCAAACACCGCTTTAGCACTCGTATTTGATTCGAAATTTACTAAGTCTCAGTACATAAATATGAGACACATCACGCAATTGCATAATTGTAAAGTTTTCCCCAGTTACAATTCCGTTTGAAACGCGAAAAAACTATGCTATCCCGAGGATATTTCTATTTCCGAAAACTGCGCACAAGTTAGATTGCAATCACTTTTGAATCATACAGGGCAACGGATATTAGAACTCCAAAACGATGTCTTACATACCATGAAGTGGGGATTCGACGGAAGTTCCGGGCAAAAGGAGTATAAGCAAAAATTTTCCGACCCTAATAACTGCGACACAAATGTTCTCCTCACTTCCCTCGTGCCCCTGCAACTCATTGGCTACGACAAGGACGAATACGATAATGTTGTTATTTGGAAAAACCCGCGACCCTCCTCTCCATGGTATTGCAGACCTATTAGATTGCAATTCATACGCGAAACCGAAGAATCCACACTTGAAGAGAAAAATATTGTCGACGAACAAATCTCAAATCTGAAACCTTTGCAGGCAGTGATAGACGGAAAAGATTGTAAAGTAGGTTTTAAATTGACTTTTACAATGATTGATGGCAAAGTCTGCAGTACAGTAACTGGCACTAAATCTGCAATGAGATGTTATATTTGCAATGCGACATCGAAAAATTTTAATGATTTGGAGGCTATGCGAGATCTGGAAGTTGATGATTCAAAATTAATTTACGGATTATCTACATTGCACTGTTGGATCCGATTTTTTGAATGCTTACTTCATGTTGGTTATAAACTGAAAAGCGAAAAATGGCAAGGTCGTGGCGAAGATGTTAAGCTTTCTTTGAAGGAAAGAAAAAGTTTCATTCAAAAGGCTTTCAAAGATGAATTAAACCTCCTCGTTGATCGCCCAAAGCAAGGCATGGGTAACTCGAATGATGGGAATACGGCTCGGCGTTTTTTTGAAAACACTGAGACGTCTGCTCGCATTCTAGGAATCGATGTTGAACTCATCAAACCATTTCATATAATTTTGCAAGTCGTTTCTAGCGGGTTTCATGTAAAAGTAGATAGCTTCGGCCAATATTGCGATGAAACCGCCGATTTATTTGTAAAGTTATATCCGTGGTACTGTATGTCGACAACTGTGCACAAAGTGCTGTTGCATGGCCCGCGAATAGTAGAATTGGCTATTCTGCCAATAAGACAGCTCTCCGAAGAACACTTCTCCCGCAAATGTTCGAGAGAAAAAAATATTGAAGACATTTTTCTCCGACTTCTAGCTTCTTCGGATCCGTTGATTTCTAGTTTAAGAAAGACTCCTTCCAAAATAGGAAAAAGTTTGTCACCGGAAGCAATTGCCCTTCTCAGTTATGAAAGGCATGATTTCCCAGATGCTGAGGCAGACAGCATCCTTGATGTAAACAATGACGAGGAGATATGAATAAATTTATGTTCTTCCTATTAAAATTTAAGTTTATTTCATAAATAAATGTATGATACGTCACTTTCAGTTTAAGTGTATTATTTTTCAAGACATATTTTCCCTCCTTTTAATGTGGCATATTCTTTCGAAAATCGTACGTCTACTGTCGAAATCAGCGACCCCAAAAACCTTGGTAAAGTGAATTTCAGTAAAATCTGAAAACTTTTCGCAAAAACTGTCCGCCATTTTGGGGCCGCCATTTTGAATTTTGAAATTCTGATCTCATATTCACAATCAGCGATCCCAAAAACCTTGGTAGTGTGAATTTCAGTAAAATCTGAAAACTTTTCACAAAAACTGTCCGCCATTTTGGGTCCGCCATTTTGAATTTTGAAATTCTGATCTCCTATTCACAATCAGCGACCCCAAAAACCTTGGTAATGTGAATTTCAGTAAAATCTGAAAACTTTTCGCAAAAACTGTCCGCCATTTTGGGTCCGCCATTTTGAATTTTGAAATTCTGATCTCATATTCACAATCAGCGACCCCAAAAACCTTGGTAATGTGAATTTTAGTAAAATCTGAACACTTTTCGCGAAAAATGTCCGCCATTTTGAATTTTGAAATTCTGATTTCATTTTCAGAATCAGCGACACAAAAAACCCTATATGTAAAAATTTCATCAAAATCGTACTATTTCTCTTTGACTTATTGTTTTATGACCAAAACGTCTGGCTACTTGACCACTGTGCGTTGGAAGTAGCATATAAAAATAAAACGAAGCGAACTTAATTTGAAAATATTAAAAATGAACTGGCTCATTGGACGGAATTCAAAACTCTCCATATACATACTATATAACAAAATAATGATATACAATCAAATTATCAAACCCGTGTGGTCTTATGGCGCTCAAATTTGGGGCTGTGCCAGTCAAAGTAATATTAACATAATTCAACGATTTCAAAATAAAATTATCAAAAATATTGTCAACGCACCTTGGTACGTTCGCACTGCAGATATTCATCGTGACCTCTGCATTCCTACGGTCGCTGAAGTTATTAAAATACAAGCAGAAGCCCACTCTATGAGACGAGGAAGCCAGCAAACTTCTCAACACCGCAGGCCTAACCCGACGACTCCAGCGAAAAAAACCATATGATCTTATCGGTAGTTAATGTAAAGAAGAGATTTTAAAATTATCTTCATAAAAACCCCACATAATTGTTAAAATCATACTGCTTGTTAGTTTCCCTTAAACTACTTGTAGTGTCAACAAGCATTGTATACCTATATATAGTTAAATGTTTGTAATAAAAAAAAAAAATCTCGAGTCGAAATTAATTTTAGACCAGAATTCATAGAGCATACAAATGTTTAGATAAATTGACATATGTGTAATATGTTGTTTTATTGGGAGTAATAAACACACACTCAATACGATTTATCTAGAAATAGAAACTTAATTATTAATATCGAACTTAATTTATCGAACTAAATTCATAACAAGTAATTGCACGCGGTCGACTAACCTAGAAATAGAAAAATCAACAATTAAAGGTTTTTTACTCCTATTACGAGGGGTGCCTTTTATATTTCGGGATTAGAGAACAAAAACAAATTTTAATCATTAAAAATAACTTTATTGTTTTTCAAAATATTCTCCATGAAGATCTAAACACTTTTGCATGCGTTTGAACCAATTGTCAAAGCACTTTTGCCACTCTGAATGAGGTACCTCCAAAACATGCATTCTGAATGCCGCAACCGCTTCTTCAGATGTCGAAAAACGTTGACCTCTCAGTTTGTTTTTTACGTACGGGAATAAAAAGAAGTCATTCTGTGCCAAGTCAGGACTATACGGCGGATGACCCATTAATTCGATGTTTTGGAGTTGTTTGAGCCGATGTGTAAGAGCTCGCATTGTCCTGGTGAAGAGTGATCCGTCTTTGGCGATTGGTTTTCCTAATTTCTTGGAAGACAACTGGCAAACAAATGGTTGTGTACCACTCAGAATTTACTGTTCTGCGTTGTTCTAGTTGTACGGTTGCGACATGTCCAGTTTTTCCGAAACAGGCGACCATTTGCTTGGAAGTGCTTCGTGCGCGAACAACTTTTGTTGGATTTGGCTCATCTTGAAACACCCATACAGTCGACTGCTGTTTACTTTCGGGCTCATACGCGTAAATCCATGATTCATCACCTGTCACGATGTCATAGACGTGTTTCGAAGCCCCGTGATCGTATTTTTTGAGCATTTCCTTCGACCAATCGACAAGAGCCTTTTTTTTGAGTGATTGACAAATTGTGTGGGATCCAACGCGAACAAACTTTTTTGACAGTCAAATGTTTATGCAATATTGAATGTATGCTGGTCCCACTAATGCCTAAGATTGTCTCAATCTCACGATAGGTCACATGACGATCTTGCAATATCAGTTCGCGCACAGCATCAATGGTTTTCGGAACTACGACCACGATTGAATTCACCATCGATAAACACTGGTCCTTGATGGAGCTTCATCGCCAAAAAATGAATTAAGTCCATCCATGCAATGTTGCTGAGTTAATCCACGTCGAAAGTTGTAAAAAATAATAGCACGAAAATGTTCACGATTTAATTCCATTTTTGGACCGAGATGAATCTTTTAAGTTACAGTAAACAACACAAATAGCGTTGGTATTTCAAAACGTTCTGAATACGTAAAAGCCAAAAAATGTCAAACTTTGCGATACAGCTGTCAGTTGCCAGATTGCAACACCAGGGTTGCCAAATCCCGAAATATAAAAGGCACCCCTCGTACTTTTGTAGATCGACCATCTGCTTTGAATTCACAAACTTGACTCATCGCATAAACAAGTGCAATCTCCTCAATTATCGTTCTCTTCTCTATGTAGTATACTCAGCTTATATTAGTGTATACATGTGAGCGGCAGCACTCACAACAGTACGCAAAGCTTACATCTCCCCCGAAAAGAGCAAATTAGTTGGGGATTAATTGGTTTAAGGTTTAGGAATGAGCTTTGATATGTGGTAAAGTCCTAAGGATCTTTTACTTCTTTCAGTTTTTATTCTGCATATTGAATCTGACACCATTGCTTGTATTTCGAAAGGACCGGTTCTAATTTCACTCATTTTGGATCTGTTTAATTTATTGCAGCCCATTACGTAGACCATATCCCCTTTCTTAAATTTATAATATGTTCTATCCTTGTCGCAGTTGGCTTTGTTTACTTCATGTGATTTTTTTGATCTAAAAAACGCTATTTTCCTATCTTCTTCCAGTTTTCCAGGTTCCATCCTCTTTGGTAATTCTGGTGGTAGTAAGGTGAATAACCTGTCACAGTATGATTCGTTGAGTTGTAGGCTTCCACCACACTTTTTGCTACAGTCGTCCAAGCTACTTTCTTCTCTGTACTGTTTAAGGCACACCTAATTTTGTTAACAAGTGTTTGGTTTAACCTTTCATTTAGGCCATTTGAAAATGGGGCATCGACGGCTGAAAAAATTAATTTCACGGAGTGGTTCTTCAAATTCTTTTAATTCATCAGAATTCAATGCTGGGTACTGATCTGAGAGCAATATTTTCATTTCATTGTTATGTATTATCTGATCTATTAGTTTTGTATAATCCCTAGCCAGTTGAGTTTTGGAGCATGAAATATCGGCGTAACGTGTGAAATGGTCCGTTAATAAATGTAGATATTTCTTTGAAGACCCATTACCACCAAATCCTCCTATTGTGTCTACCGACATTATTTCAAAAGGCTTTTCCGCTGGCCCCAGTTGTGATATTAGTCCAAATTTTCTATTTAATCTTGTCTCGTTTTTAATACAAACTTCGCACTGACGACATGTTAATTTGATATTTTGCAGCAGATTTGGTGTCGTGTAGAAAGGTCTTATTTTTGACTCAGTCTGGTTTATACCTATATGACCGTAATGTTCATGCACCTTCCTAATCAAAATTTTACTATAGTCTTCAGATAAGATAATTTTTTGTTTTTTTTCTTTCTTTGTCTGTAGTACACGCCATTTTCTATAATGATATTGTTTTTATTCTTGATTTCTATATTTGAATTTTGGTCATTGATTATGTCGTTTATGTTCACAATATTTACCGTTTGCAGTTTATCTTCTTCATTTTCATTGCCCTCGAACACCGGATTTCTGCTTAGACAATCTGCTTCCACGTTATCTTTTCTCGGCTTATACTTAATCACGAAATCGTATTGTGACAAGTAATGGGTCATATCACCTAGCTCATCGTCCGTTCTGTTTTTAATATTTAAATTTTCAAGCGGTTTATGGTCTGTGTATATCGTGAATGATATACCTAATAGCCAATGTTGCCAAAACTTTAAACTTTCTTTTATTGCTAGACATTCTAGAAATATGGCTTTCTTTTTTTTTTTGTGATGCATTCAGTTTTTTCGAGAAAAATGCCACTGGTTTGATTTCTCCATCTTTTTGTGTTTGTTTTAGAATTGCACCAATCCCTTCTATGGACGCATCGGTGTGAACAAACGTTTCTGCTTCTCGGTCATAAATGGCCAAAATTGGTGTTGAGCATAGGTAGTCTTTTATTGTTTGAAACGCTATCTGGCAATCAGTATCCCACTCATATTTCACATTTTTCCTAAGTAACAAACGTTTCTGCTTCTCGGTCATAAATGGCCAAAATTGGTGTTGAGCATAGGTAGTCTTTTATTGTTTGAAACGCTATCTCGCAATCAGTATCCCACTCATATTTCACATTTTTCCTAAGTAATTTGTGTAGTGGATCCAGTGTCCTCGCAGAATTAGGGATATATTTATTATAAAAATTCACTTTACCGAGGAATTGCCTCACTTGTTTTCTTGACTCTGGTGCTGGAAATTGATTTGATGTTGTCTTTTAAAGGTGTTATTGTACTATTTGTTATTATGTGTCCCAAGTATTTGGCTGACTGTGCTGCAAATTTACATTTTTTCAAATTCAGACGGAATCCTTCTTCGACAAGTGCCTTCAATAATTTTGACAAGATGTCCATGTGGTCTCTAAAACTCTTCGAAAATATCATGATGTCATCTAAGTAGTTTATTACACATTTTGATAGGCCAAATTTTCGTATTACATTGGCCAAAATTCTTTGGAAAACTGCTGGGGACGTTTTTAGTCCAAATGGAGAGCGTTTTCACTGATAGTGACCTTCTTGTGTGACAAAACCTGTTTTTCTTCTGTCGCTCTTTTTTAATGGACCAAAACGCAGAATTAATATCCAGGGTAGTGAAAAACTTGCAATCTATTGTTTTTACCATCAGATCCTCTATCAAAGGGAATGGTTGCGACTGTGGGACGATGATTTTATTCAGATCCCTGAAGTCAATACACAATCTTGTCTTTTTCTCTTCATTCCCTTTGAATGCCAATGTCACAGGAGCAGCGAACGGGCTGTAAGATTCTTCGATTAATCCATGCTTCAGCAATTGATATATTTGTCCTTCGATTTCATCTTTATCATCTAAGGAGCATCTATATGGTCTTTTTGAGCAATATTTTTCTTCCTTCAAGTCTATGAAAGCTTCGTAATTTTTCACTTTACCAACATCGTATTTATCTTTCGCAAATATATCTTTGTAGTCGTTCAACAGTACACCAATTTTTTTTACCTGGTTTGCATCCAGATAATTGGTGTCCATTTTATATTCACTCAAATCTATCCCTTCATTGAAATGTATTTCGTGTTTTAATTTTGCCTCATTTTCATGAATAGAATCATTTCTTTTTATGTTAAAGTCTATCTTCTTACATGCATTTGGGTTGGCGCTACTATGTAAATGAATATTTAAATTACCATCGTGGGTTAACCCAAACTTCTTAACCGCGTCCAATCCCAAAAGCATATCATGAGTGAAATCCTTCTCATTGCAAATGAATGCATTTATTTTTTTTTTTTACAATTCAATTCTACTAAACCTTCTGTTTTTCCCCCACCACCAATTGTTTTAAATTTATATTCACAGTAATTTGATTCTGGATTCTTATTTTTTATAAATTTAGAATTTATTAAGGTTATATTTGATCCAGGGTCGTAGATACCTGTACATTTGAATTTGTCATTTAGTATAACCTCAATATTCAATAGCGGGGGAATATCTAGTTTTTTTTATTTTGAAATTCTCTCCTTCTTCCTTGAACCAGCATAAGTCTTCTGGATGAAATCTGTTTTTCTTTCCAATCTTAAAACATATTTTCCTCTTGAGTTCAACTTGTGATTTTATAGGACTATTTTTCGTTGGGTTATTTTTTTCTTTTGTAATTTGATTTTCATACATTCTTAAATTGTTAAATAGAGTGGTTGAATTTGTCATTTCTTGTCTATCCAGTTTATTATATTAGTAATAAAACCCGGTAATCCTGGTAAGACTAATCACCACAGACACATTTTTCACCAAAAGTTAACAGTAAGGGACTGAATTAGGTAAATCTAGCAGCAACCGATAAGAATTTCTTGCTGATTAGAAGCAAAGAATGTTAGGTAGCTTTTTAATATGACTATCTATTTGAATTTTTTGCATATCATCCATTATGTCTGTCTGTCTAAGGTGCTCTGAAAACTTCCCTTCAACCAAATCAAAATCCTCTATTGAAAACGTTTGATTACCAGGCACACAGGAAGATGGCATATGCAAATTTAAATTTGTGAATTTATATACATATGTGCGTATATACATATGTATATGATGTGTGTATGTACATATGCGCACTTGCCACAGCAAAAAATATTACGGTAAAACTTCTCAAGAAATCCAGCGCGCATTCATTGGCACAGCCATAGTATGTACAATAAACCTTCAAATATTATATGTACAGGAACTTTCAAATACAGTAGGTTCTGTTTTTATGCGGTAGATACGTTCCGCAAGAAACAGCATAAAAAAAAACAGCATAAAAAAAGCTACTAGTTCTATAGTAAAACTATAGATACGTTTCAAACGCTAAAACCGCATAAATCTGAAATAATGTAATAAAATCGCATAAAAAAGGGCACTAGTCCCATATTATTACTATAGATACGTTCCATAGACCGCATGAATCTGAAATAATTAAATAAAATCGCATAAACAAAATATTGTATCTTTGAAAATTATATCTTTATATATCTTCCATACTTGTAGGGTTAGCTTTTCTGATGTAATCTGTGATGAGTTTTTGCTTAGCTGGTTTAGAATCTTGTTTATATGTACAATTCCCGATAGGTCAACATGCATTTTGTAATTAAAAAAAAAAACCGCACTATTTCAAAACCGCATAAAAAAAAGCCGCATAAAAACAGAACCTACTGTACTCTGATTTCAGAGTAAGTTTCTAGCCTTGCAGATATATGCATATGTTTTGTGCACTTTTTATCAATTGATGAACTACATACGTAAAGTAATATACTAATTAACTATTTACATACTATCAGAGAACATAAAATAATTGTTTCGAAATTTACTTCTAGTATTGAAATGTCCGGCACAGAACTTTTTTATAAGCTACATACTTATGTTGTTTTCTGCAAGTTACTGTATGCTCATGCGCGCACTTTACGCAAAGCAGCTGCGGTTGTCGAGCATTTAGAAAGACATATTTACATACATATATTGATGCATACATATGTACGGAGCCACAGGCACTCGACTTGACAAAAATTCAAGATTTACCAAATATTGGCAAATAATTCAACGCGAAATATTCCCATATGATACACACACATACATATATACATGTATCAAAATACCAAATCACGTGTATGCTCTATGAATTATCGTGTAAAATTAATTTCGACTGAAAAAATTAGTCAAAGTTTTCATCAAATTTGTATAGTTTTAAATTTACTAAAACGCACCCACACCTAAATGTGAGGTCGTTTTATAATGTATTTCGTTTAAATTCTTCTTTTTAAACAAACATTAAAGTTACTTTGATTTTAAATGTTGGTGCATATAATAAATATTCAAATCATTATTTCATTCATCAATCACTTAAGTTTGTTTGAAAATATAAATTGAATAAATTTTCGTTTATCAGGGGAACATAAAAATTCACAAGAAAATTCTTTGCAAAATGCCGTCGGCTATTCGTCAATTTGATTTCCTACAGAAACCAAAAACTGAGCAGAGCTAATGTACTTGTATATAATTCACTGCAATCAGCTCTGTTATGAAGTTCCCCGCTGACGAGTTGAGCGAGGTGAAAAAGTATTCGCGGTTTCACTTCATTTTTGACATTTCACACTTTTTTTAGCCCGTGAGACTTCTCTATACATTAACGTTCTCTGCGTACTTGCTTCGTATCACACATACTTGTTGTCCGCTTTTGCATGATGAAAATCCAAAATTTTAAATATTAGCGTCATGCACCCGACACGCACGCATATAGGTAAGCTGCAGGACATGCATGCTTTAGCGTCACCAGGAGCTATTAGAATGATATTTTCTCATCAAAATACATAGATTAGATTTGATTAAAGAGATTAAATATATGCATTTTTATATGTACATATTTCCTTTTTGATTGATTTATGTATGTACATATATACAAATCAGTTCATATTCAGTATGAACTATTTTATACCGAAAAGAAATTTCTAAATATCAAATACCAAAAAAACCTAAAACACTATTTTAAAGAAATTATAATTAATTAAAATAAACTCAAAAATTTTACTAAATTTTTCTGGTTTGAATTGTAAAAAAGAAATCATGCAACAAAAAAAATATGACTCTTCAGGACTTGAACCTGAATTAAATACGTGCCACAACAAACATTAGAACCATTCCGCCACACCTGTGTTCGCTTTAGCACCTGCGCAACAAATTAACTATTTGTGCGCCTAGTGTGTTGAATCCCGTACTACTGTGGTGAAAAATTATATGAAATCTTTTACTAGTGTGGTAAACACAGAAAAAAACATCAGAAATACTCTACTAGCGTGGTAAATATCTGCAATCCTCTACTAGTGTGGTAAGTGGAATTTTAAAATCCCTTACTATGAATCCACAAATTAGTACTCGAAAAAAGCTCATTTAACATATGCGCCTTCTCATCTCATTAACTTTCTGTGGTTAGACTTCATTTTTGACAACTCACACTACAGAGAACGTTAATGTATAGAGGAGTTTCAATGACAGGAACGTATGGAATTTTGAAGAGTACTCGTTTCGCGCGTGTAGTTCACCACAGACATATTTTCCACCAAAAGTTAATAGAAATGTACTCAACTGGTCAAATCAAACAGCAGTTGAGTAAAATTCGTTTGTATGAAGGAAGAAAGAATGTTAACGCTGTAGGCTAGCTACAGTCACTTTAGCATATCTAAGAAGGCATCTTCTGCAAAACTTTGTTGAATTCCTTCAACCAAATCAAAATCCTCTATAGAAAACGCTTCATTACCAGGCACACAGGAAGATTGTGTATGCAAATGTAAATTTGTGAATTTATACATATGCGGCCGCGTGGACTTGCCACAGAAAAAATATTATGCTTCGCAAAAAATGTCCAAGGTATCCAGCGCGCACTCAGAGGCACAGCATTGTGCTGGTGTTATCAGCTCTAAACAATTCACACACATATATGTATTATATTGTCTATCTGTTTCCCTTCAACCAAATCAAAATCCTTCATAGAGAACTCATGCATTACCAGGAACACAGGAAGATGGACTATGCAAATTTACATATATATGTGAATTTATATACATATGCGCATATACATATGATGTGTGTATGTATGTGCACTTCTCACAGCAAAAAATATTACGGTGAAACTTCTCAGTAAATCCACCGCACATACATAGGCACAGCATTGTATCTACAGTAACCTTCAGATATATGCATATGTTTTTGTGCCCTTTTTAACATACGTGAAGTAATATAGGCACTAATTAACTATTTACCTACTACCAGAGAACATAAAATAATTGTTCCGAAAATTTCTCCTAGTATTCTTATTAGGATTGCCAGGATTAATATTTTCTTTTTTACCTGTGGGCAAAAAGTAAGGTGAATTTGGTTGTAAAATGAAAAATCTTTCTTTATTCTTGTAAATCAATTTCATCCCCTTCAAAACAATCCCCTCTCGATGAAATACACTTATGCCAACGATTTTTCCAGTCCCCGAAACATGTCCAGTCCCTATGCCATTTCCGGTATAGCCATCAGCACCTTCTTCGATTGGCTTTTATCACCTCAATCGACTCGGAGTGGTCTCTTGAGTTTTGGGAATAGCCAGAAGTCACACGGAGCCCAATCAGGCGAATACGGTGGTTGAGGAACGATATGCGTGGAATTTTTGGCGAAATGGTCACGAAGAACGAGTGCAGTGTGAGACGATGCATTATCGTGATGCAAAAACCAAGAGTTGTTGGCCCATAATTCTGGTCTTTTTAGATGAATTGCTTCACGTAAACGACACATAACGCTCAAATAATATTCCTTATTAACAGTTTGGCCAGGTGGAAGGAATTCATAGTGCACCACACCACGAAAATCGAAAAAAACTGGCCAATGGAGTGGGGTAGCCGTTTCTCAGGCTCCCTCCACGAAATAAGTTCTTCATCCCGATTACTTCTTTATCACGGCCGATAACTGCATAGCTTTAGATTCACAGTCGATAAGAAAGGAATTAAATATAACACGAATATATCGAATCATTAATTCACTGACTGCAATGATAACAATAATTTTCATTCATAATAAAAAATAGTTAAAAAAAAAACTAAAAAACACGCTTTTATTGCCAATCAAACTAAAAAGTAGAAAATAAAAAATAGTTTAAAACTATTAGTTTATTAAACTATTTTTTATTTTTGTTATAACTCTGTTCTGAGGTAGTTGACTATGACTGATCGTTAGAGTTGCTATTACTTCATTATAGGTCTCTTTGTCATTAAAATTTATTTTATACTTTTTAGTTCGATTGGCAATAAAAGCGTGTTTTTTAGTTTTTTTAAACTATTTTTTTTTTAGGAAAAGAATTCAAAGAGCATATTGGTATATTGATGAATATATTCGTATATCAATAAACATATGTGTATATATCACATATATTATGTTATGTAGTTATATTTGTTCAAAAATTCATTTGCATCTTCAATTCTTATAGTGTTACAAATGTATGTGCACACGCACTGCAGCAACAATGACCTATCTCACGACGCATTGCCTCATCATATTTATGTATATTTCAATATGTATTCATTTGCTCCTTTGTCAAACGAAATTGTTTTCAATTTACATTTATCACAGGGAATAAAATATGTATGTATGCATTTTATAGATAGTATAAAACTTTGAAATTGAAAATAAATAAAAGAAACCTTGAAAGAAACGTATTTGCATACATATATGGGACAACTAAGTTCTATTGCATCTTTAATAAATATGGTGTTGCACGCATATGTATGCACTGAAGCAACATGACCTACCTCACGAGCATCGCCTTATCATATTTCATGCAATAATTAGGGAGTAAATATTCGAATGATCGAATTCCTGCAAATGCTAAAACAACTTCTTCTGCATATGCATCGACGTATTTGCATGTGCGTATATGCACACTTGATGCCCTAACTATCTATGTACGTTCAATTGATCAAATCAAAAAATTCTTTATAGAAAACGCTTCATTACCAGGCACACAGGAAGATGGCATATGCAAATATAAATATGTATGTGAATTGAATTCAAGCAAAACAATGCTTATTAATATACACATATGCATCCTTCCCCTCCACCATAGTTCCTCCTCCCTTAACTTTAACCTCACCCAAAAAAACAAACTAGTATGTTAGTATGTATGTATAGTATATATGTAGCTACTTAAGTTTATATTATCATAAGCCGAAGGCCCTGGCAGCCAGCGCTTAGTACTTACGTGTGACAGTTATTTATAATTGTTACTCTTGTAAAATAAATAAATAAAATAAATAAATATACACATATGCATGGGCATACAACCGCATACACAGGGCACTCACTTTATTCCTCAAAATACGTATGTCGTTCAAAGCTAAAATTCTATGCCTAGCGACTACAAGAACAAAATGTAGTCATAGGCGCAGGCGTAGCGGCCATCATTCTAGTTGCCATAGCGCTGAATAGTCGCGGCGGCACCGAACAGTTTCAACTATTGTACTGTACAACAAAAACTCATCATCAAACAATTCATTGATAAATTCGAGCTCATAGTTCTAAGGGCAAGTACTTTCATTCATAAAACGAGCCGCCATATGCCAATTTTCTCGACCATTCGAAAATAGTCAATATTGGAATATTTCGCGTAGAATTATTTGCCAATATTTGATAAATCTTGAATTTTTGTCAAGTCGAGTGCCCGCGGATTCGTACATATGTATGCATCAATATATGTATGTAAATATGTGTATATGTACAATGCTGCGCCTATGAATGCGCGCTTGATTTCTTGAGAAGTTTTACCGTTTTATTTTGAGCTGTGGCTAGTGAGCATACATATACACAGCATATATATATACATATATGCGCATATGTATATAAATTCACAAATTTACATTTGCATATGCCATCTTCCTGTGTGCCTGGTAATGAAGCGTTTTCTATAGAGGATTTTGATTCAGTGGAAGGGATTCAACAAAGTTTTACAGACACCAGACAGACAGACATAACATATGTATATAATTTTGGACGATTTGGAAAAAATTCAAACACATATATAGATAGGTCATATTAAAAAGCTACCTAACATTCTTTGCTTCTAATCACCAACAAATTCTTATCGACTGCTGGTTAATTTACATAATTCAGCCCCTTACTGTTAAGTTTTGGTGAAAAATGTGTCTGTGGTGATAGTCTTCGCGAAACGAGTACCCCTCGAAATTCCATACGTTCCTGTCATTGAGACTTCTCTATACATTAACGTTCTCTGGCTAACACTTGCCCAAAGTATATGCAAACGAAAGAAGTACTTAAAACAAAATGTCAAAACAAATGTTCCATGCGCGAAGCACTCAAACTTTACAAAGCACAAAACCATCATTACTCAATTCCTCTTTTGCTGAAGTCGCCAAAGAGACACAAAAATCAACTAACACTCCAGCACTAAACGCCGAATCTCTCCCCTCACCACCACCCTTTTTATCAAACAAATCACATGTTACTGATCCACCGAATATTTCGAACCCACCTCAATCAAATTCTTCTCTACCCAATAATTCACCACAAACCAACTACAAAACTCAACTACCCTATAATGAACTAGTTTCCTCTTTTGCACCTGTTTCGCAAACTCTCTTACACACTCCCTTCAGCTTCGAAGCCACACTTGCAAACATCATTTCGCAAACCAACTCTTATCAAAACATGACTGATTCATGCACTCTGACTGCAATGCCAACCGACACCTCTTGTAGTAACCTAGCAGAAAATATACCACATAATAATGTAAATAATAAAGAGCAAACCATGTCAGCTGACGACTCCCATTAAGCGCAAACAACTCAGCATAGCATATTAATTCTGTCTCAATTCCATTTTATATTCCTATATTCAAGATCTTACAGGGGAATATACACCGCTACTACAACAATTACACGCAAGTCGAACTTCTCTTGAAAGAACATTTACCTAGTTTCATCTCCCTTCAAGAGACGCACATTGTTCCGCATCAATACCAAAACTACTTTCATAATCTGCCACAAAACGCAACCAACAAGTAGGGTATTGCAGTTTTGATAAAGAAATCCATACCCTACAGACAACTCTCTCTTACTTCAAATATAGCCACAATTGCAATAGAAATCTCAGTACCATGACAAAACCATGACATTGCCACCACCATGCTTTACAGTCGGAGTCAGATTCCTAGGATCCATGGCGGTGTTTGGTTTTCTCAATATTTTGGCTTTGCCGTCTTATCCAAATAGGTTGTATTTGGACTCATCAGTGAATAAAACTAGTTTCCAAATTCTATGCCCTTATTAAGGTGCTATCTTGCAAACTCCAGACGAAGCTTTCGGTTTTTCTCGCTTATAAGGGGCTTCTTGCGAGAAGTTCTGCAGTTGTAACCTTCATCTTTAAGGGCCCTGATTATTGTACGTGGGTGGACAACAATTTGATACCTCTCGGCTACCTCCTGGGCCAAATCATTAGCATGTATTTTCGGATTCTGATTCCCTGCTTTGAAAATAAAGGATACATATCTCCGGTTGAGCTTCTTGGGTCGGCCAAATGCAATAAATCAGTTATTTCACCAAAGTTTCTTATTACTTCTGTACTCAACAACTAATTTTATCAAATCAGTAGAGATTTCCTTCCGGAGCGACATTATTCCGATCGTACACTTTTTCAAAAGATAGAATGGGATAAATTTTAAGCAGAATGCAAAGTCGAACCGCAAAATAAAACGATCGGTACTTTCGAGTTAATTTTTCGCAGAAAAGAAGAGCAAAATAAGTGTCTTAATATAACGTACTATGTACACTTTTGTCAGTGTATTTTTTTGGTTTTTCGTGAATAACTCTTAAAGTAAATACTGAAAATAATATTCTTTTTTTTCCATTTGTTATATAATTATACTTAAAACAAAACTGCATCATTACATTTCTTTTAAATGCTTTAGATCGGAATAAATTAAGAAAAAAGTGGTCGTACGGAGAGTTTTATCCGCAACTGTATGTACTATGTGCATACGCACTGCAGCAACCATGACCTATGTATCTCACGACGCATCGCCTTATCAAATGTACATTTGAATATGCATTTACATATTTGTTCCTTTGGAAAACGAAATTTTTTTCAATTTGCATTTTATTGCAGGGAACTATATATGTATGCATTTTCTAGATAGTATACAACTTTCAAATTTAAAATAAAGGAAAACTTCAAAGAAACGTATTTGCGTATATGGGACAACTAAGCTCAGTTCATCTTTAATAAATATAGTGTTGCACGCATATGTAAGCACTGAAGTCACCATTACCAACCTTACGAGCATCGCCTTATGTATGTACATATGTATATATTATATTTCATGCAATAATTAGGGAGTAAATATCCGAATGATCGAATTCCTGCCTAACAAATGCTCAAATAATTCTATTTTGCATATGCGTGTACAAATGATATTTGAATGTGCGTATGCACACTTGATGCGCTAGCCTATGTACGTACATACATACATATTTGTGTTCTGAACTTCAGCAAACCAATGCTTATTTGTATACACATATGTATGTACATACAACCGCACACACGGGCCACTCACTTCATTCCTGTAAATGCGTATGTCGTTCAAAGCTAAAATTCTATGCCTAGCGACTACAAGAACAAAATGCATTAATAAGCGCAGCCGTACCGGCCATCATTCTAGTTGCCATGGTGCTGAACAGCCTAAAATAGTCGCGGCGGTGCTGAACAGAACTCAACAAAAACGTATCATCAAAAAATTCATTGATAAATTCGAGCTCATATTTGTACGAGCAAAGTACTTTTATTCATAAAACGAGCCGCCCATATGCCAATTTTCTTTAAAGTTACTGTAAACATTTCAAGGTTACTGTACATTCAATGCAACAATCAATTCTATAGAGAATTTTGATTTGGTTGAAGGGAATTCAACAAAGTTTTACAGAAGATGCCTTAGGCAGACATAATATATGTATCCATTTTTCAATGATTTGCTCTGTCTAAGTCACTATTGAATTTAGCATATGTATTTGTTTTCTATGATAAAGTGCCTGTAGCTAGCCTACAGCATTAACATTCTTTCTTCCTTCATACAAACAAATTTTACTCAACTGCTATTTAATTTGACCAGTTGAGTATATTTCTGTTAATTTTTGGTGGAAAATATGTCTGTGGTGAACTACGCGCTCAAATGGGTAACCCTTAAAATTCCATACGTTCCCGTTATTGGGACTTCTCTATACGTTAACGTTCTCTGCGGAGAGCTATTGCGAACGAAAGGCGTAACAGACGGCTACAAAGTTTCAGCAGAGAACGTAAATTCATAGTTCTCCGCCCCCTCTTTGTGGGCTCTAACAAAACACGGGTAAGATATTCAATTCAGAAACTACTTCACCATAAGTTAACAGTAGGAAATTAACTAATATGGCTGACGGAGAGAAATGAGAGGGAGAGAATGATACGCAAGTTTGAAAAATGTAGTTTACATTAGCTTACATTTACTTGCGTACAGAATTGATTTGTTCATTTGATGTGTCCATATGATTTGTATGCATGTTTACAGATTTGTTCTTTTTGGTTTTTTATGAAAATTTCGCGAAATTGTATGTATGTGTCAAGGAAAGCTCGACCCCCATTTCCCTTTCAGGGCGCAGCAAATTTCGATGCGTAACCCTGCGATTCCAAAATCGACTGACTCTTTTCTTTTTCTCTATCTCGCACCGAACCACACTCGACGACAGCGCTACAACGCTGTAGTCGCGCTATAACGGTCCTTCTTCAAGCGACAAAATGTAAATAACCAATCACAGCACAATTAGTGGCTGATGCAATATTACCAGAGAATGTTAATGCAATGAGAAAGAGCAAATGTTACTGTGAGCTTTTTTTAGTACAATTGAGATTTGAAAGATTTGTAATAAGGTCATTTAGCACACCGAGTTTATAGACACCTCACTGACTTTTGCCCACACAAAAATTGAAAACACCACACATCTTTCACCTCAACACACAACACATTTCTCAACTCGACATTAATCCAATTAAATTTTTACTAGTTTCGTATTTTTGAAATAATAAGCGAATACGTAAAATTTAGTACATACTTTTTTTTCAATTACATTAAAAAAAAAAACGATTTAAAAAACAAAAAATTTATAAAAAAAGTTTGCGCCGGGAATTGAACTCGAGTCTAACATGTGGCGAGGAAAATTAGGCGGTGCGTTTATTTCTTCGACTGCTTATTTTTTTACCATTTTGTTACTTTTGAAATGATAAGCATATACATAAAATTTATTACAAATTTTTTTACGATTACATTAAAAAAAAAAAATTAAAAACGAAAAAAAAAAAAAATTTGCACCGAGAATTGATGGCGAGTCACGTGGCGAGGGTAAATACGCAGAGCGTTTATTTCTGCGCCTGCGTTGTGAACAAAAGGTTTTGTGCATGCGCGCGACGAGAATAAATTTTAATAAAGTTCTGAAAGTAATTCATGAAGTTTTTCATTACACACATATGTACATAAATGAACGTATACTTTATATGTAAATAAATGATGGTATGTGATAATATACATAAGTACATAATATGTATGTATGTACATGTCAATAGGAGGTATTTGCATTCAGAAAAAAAGAACGGTTTAAGATAAATCAACACTTATTTTATATTTTATGTCAATTTATAGTTTATGTATTCGACAGCATTTACATACATATGTATGTATGTACATTTGTATATGGAAAACAATAATGCACAAGCGCAAGAACATCATATCACATATGCAAGTATGCCCAAATAACCTTGACTTATGTACATATGTACACATGTCACAGCACATCATATTCTTACAAGAAATCAAATACACATACGCACTAGTGAACGAGTTTCTTCCTAACAAGTGCAAAAACAATTCTGCTCTATGTATGTATATATACCCACTTTATGTCCTAGCATATATACATACATATACGAGTATACCTACTTGCCTTCTAAACTTCCTACAAAATAATTGTATTCATATGTTACTACATCCATGCACGTTCATACATTCATGCATATATGCGCGAGCACAGCGCTCCCTTCTTGCTTCCGTGTACTTTTGTCTTTCATCAGTCGATATTCCTAATAGTATACTTACAAAAACACAATACTTTGATAGACGCAAAAGCAACAGCAAGCGTAACGCGATGGCCGCTTTGCCACCACACATTCTAAAATGTTCTAGAACACAACAAAAACACATACCTCACATGCGCATGTCGCCCAAAGCTAAAATATAAGAATAGCGACTACCAAAACAAAATACATTCGTAGACGCAGTCGCAGCGGCCATGATTCTATCAGCGACGGCGCTGAACAATTTAGAACAAAAACAAAAAGTTCATTTATAAGTTCGAGCTCATATTTCAATTTCATTCATAAAACGAGCCGCCCATATGCCAATTTTCGCGACCATTCGAAAATAGTCAATATTGGAATATTTCGCGTGGAATTATTTGCCAATATTTGATAAATCTTAAATTTTTGTCATGTCGAGTGGCCGCGGCTCCGTATGTATGTATGCACCCTTATATGTATGTAAATATGTCTTCTAACTGTGCGACAGTCGCGAGTTAATGCGACTTCCAGCGAATCACACATTGCTGTCCGCAAAGCCGCATATATGTACCTTATGATCAGAAAGTACCGGGAATGTTTAAATTAAACAAAACAGAGTTAAATTTAAGGCAAATTTATATTATCTCCTTCAAAATATGACCGTCTGAAGCAACACACATGTGCCAACGTTTAACCCAGTCCTCCAAACACCCCCGGCAGGCCGATTTGTATTCTCTTTGATCAGTGCGATGGCGCGTTATCATCATGCAAAATCTGAGAATTGTTTGCTCACATTGCCGGTGGTTTGCAACACACAGCATCTCTCTAAGGTTTCAAAACGGATAAATAATATTCTCTGTTGACTGTCTGGCCCGATGGAAGGTACTCATGGTGGACTATGCCTTGGCAATCGAAGGAAACAGTCAACATCACCTTCCCGGTTCTTTTTGCTCATAGGGTATACATATCCCATCTTTTCACTGACGGACAAGAAGACGGTCGCAGTTGTTGTTTTTTATATGCATACATTTTGCGTTCGTTCAAGGTTTGTATATATTTGTATACATATGCGTGTATGCGCGTTTGGCTTTCTGGATGCATCCATGGATATTAGAATATTTTCTCATCAATATGTGTATGTAAGTAGTTCAGATTTGACTGAAGAGATTAAATACATACATACATACATGAATGCATATTCATATGATTGCCTTTATGGCTGTTTTACATATAAATTAATACAAAAGAAGTATGAATAATGTTATATAGAAAATACATTTCTAAATAACAGGTATTAGAAAAACCTGAATACACTATTTTAAACCAAATATAAAAAATTAAATAAAAATATCGAACAAAAAACCGTGTACATGACTTGAACCTGAGTCGAACATGGGATGGTGTACTGCATACACGACAAGTCTTTCACGATTGCGCTAAACTATAATTTCTAGTGATCTTTTCTAATTATATGCATATGTATCTGTGTATGCGCGTTTGGCTTTCTGGACGGAAATTAGAATGATATTTTCTCATCAATATAATTTGGATTTGATGAAAGAGATTAAAGACATATGTACATATTTTCTGTTTTGATTGATTTATATAAAAATCAGGTCATATCCAGTATGAACTATTTTATACCGAAAGGAAATTTCCATTTATGAAATACAAAAAAAAACAGTATTTTAAAGAAATTTTAATTAAAATAAACTCAACAATTTTACCAAACTTTCCTGGTTTGAATTGTAAAAAAAAACTGTGCAAGAAAAAAAATATGACTTCAGGATTTGAACCTGAATTAAATACGTGCCAAAATAACAAAACGAGTAATTCCGCCGACTTTAGCTTCTGCACCACAAATTAACTGCCGCGCGGCTTTCTTAATCGCAAATTTATTCGCTTCGCTATGGGCATGAAATAAGTCGATTTCCTTAGTAGTGTGCCGAAAAATCTTATGAAATCCCTTAGTAGTGTGGTAAACGCTGAATTGCTGTCCTAGCGTGGTAAGTAAATATAGAAACTCTCCACTCGCGTCACTCGCGTGGTAAATATCTGCAATTCCCCACTCGTGAGGAAAGTTGAATTTGAAATTACCTTATTATGAATCTACAAATTAGAACTCGAAAAAAGCTCATTTAACATTTGCTCCTTCTCATTGCATTAACATTCTCTGATATTACTAATGTGATGAAATTGTGATTCTGGCGAAATACCCAAAACAGAATACTCATACACTCACACATACAGTACGCAGTAACACGCGCATACAGTGCGTGCATACAGCACGCTCCGACATATGCATGTCTATATACATATGTGTCAACGACAAATGGCAAGCCTGGTATCAACGACAAATGGCAAGGCTGAAGGATAGAAGTAGAGAGTCGCAATCGAGGAAGAGTTTGGTGAAGCAGCTTTCGTTTTCCTTTGTAACTGAATTTTCGATTATTTTATTATTTTAACAGTTTCATATAACAATAAATATATGAGAATAAATATTTTGACAAGTCAGAAGTGGAATAAGTTTATCCAAACGCCTAAGAAGGAAAAACGCCGACGTCGTGCAACATTGTACAGACATACAAGTACTTCGAGAACTTTCAACGTGGAAAGCAGCGCAAATTGCAAGTTTTGCTAAACGGCATCAGCTTTTCAACGGAAAGTCTCAACGACGCAGTCAAGTATTAGCACTGCGGTACGAGGCCACAACGTATTGTCAACGTCCGAAGAGGAAATATACATTGGTATATATACGAATATTTGCAACGAATTGCAAATACGCAAAATATTAACAATTTGTGGAACTTATACGCTGAAGTTCAGTCACAACGATCAACACTTAACGACAGAGCAGTTGACGTCGCGTACAAACAGAGGCGCTGACTTCGCTGCTTATACAATTTCGACTGCGAAGGTACGAAGCGAATCAACTTCAACTCATCGTCGCTGTTGAAAGAACCAACGTACGAATTTGAAAACAAAAAGACAATAAAACGAATAGCAACGAAAATATATCAAAAGCAAATACAGCGGAAGGCAAACAAATAAGATCAGAGACTACGAATGCGATTTTAGTGAACGAATAAAGCTAGCAAAATACAAAGAGGGTGAAATAAAATTATTAAAGAATACTGCTTTCTACGAAGGAAATATTTTATTTTACAGACACAATGATCAAACTAAATACGCTAAAGGTGATTCAGTTGAATGCACTGCTACGGGCTAATGGTTTGCCAACGACTGGTTTGAAGACAACCAAGATATTAAGGCTTCAAGAAGCCTTAGGCGTGGATGAAATAGATCCATCGGAGCTCGAAGATGAGGGTGTGGAATCAACAAATGATTTAAGAATGCAACTCAACAGCTTGAGAGAAGCAATGGCAGGGTTGACGTCAGCAATTGGCACACTGAATGGTAGTTCGCCACAGGTGCTAAACAATAACGCAAATCAACAAACATCCAACATTAATGACGATGTTGATCCAGTTTCAAACGAGTCAACCTGGGAGTCAGCTGATGATTTACGTAGAGTGTCGTATCCAAGAGTGACGATTCAAGACATGATCGGTGTAATGCCTGAATTTGATCCACTCAAAAGCTTAACATCACCAAGGCAGTTTTTAATCCGAGCTGAGCAATTGCAGAAATGTCACGGTTGGAAAGAAGAAATGATCGCAGTTCAGCACCAAATGAAAGGCATGGCTAAACGTTGGCTGGATGCACAACCGGTGTTTCAGTCCTGGTCACAATTTGTTAACGCATTCAAAATCGATTTTCCATCAACACATAATGCAGCTGAGGCACATAAAATGCTTATGAGGCGCAAACGAAAAAACGGCGAAGACTATGTGGAATATTATTATTCTATGCTAACCATAGGTCGACAAGGTTTGGTGGATGATGTTTCCATCAATACACATATAATTAGTGGTCTCAACGATGGTGCATTAACAAAGGCACTGGCAGCAATGAGTTTTGGTTCATGTAGCCAATTGTTACTTGCACTCAAGAACTTAACGATTACCAGTAGTATATCAACGACATCTACTACTCCAACCCAGCAAATATTGAAATCTGAAACGAAATGTAATGCGAAGCAAACGCAAGTAAAGTGCTTTAATTGTAATGAGTACGGTCATATAACAATCAAGTGTCCGCAACCGCAAAAGAAGGTACGTTGTACTGTATGTACTAAGATAGGGCACGAAGCCAAGAACTGCAACAAGAAACCAACAGTTGTAGAGATTGGGAACCACAATGAAAGCGATGAAGCACCACCAGTCATGAAAGTGGTTGAGTTAAATGGAAAGGAGTTCGAAGCTTTTATTGATACCGGAAGCGTATGCTCTTTAATTCGCGAATCAGCAGCAGATGGCATGCAGATACTGGGAACAAATAAATGTTTCACAGGATTCGGCGGATCTAAAGTGCAAGTGACGAGACAAGTCAATGTTGTTGCAAATGTTGATAACGTTCAGCGAGAGATAATATTGTACATTGTCGCGGATAGCCTGCTGCCCTACGACATTTTATTGGGTCGCGACGTTTTACAAAACAATGGGTATCACATGGTTGTAGACAAAGGCGTACTACATTTAGACGAAATAAAAATAAATAATTTTAATATATCCAGCGATTTATCGGAAGAAGATAAGAGCAAGGTACGTAACCTTTTAGTTGATAAGCAAAATTCTTTTGCCGAAGATATAAGCCGAATTGGCAGATGCAAAAGCGCACAAATGACGATAGAGGTAACCAAATCAGGTCCTATACTTGGTAAGAAATATCAAGTCCCTTTTTCACAACGTCCTGAGTTGTCGAGAATTTTGGCGGAGCTGTTGGACAACGATATTATAAGTCCAAGTAGTTCACCTCACGCAGCTTCAGTACTTTTGGTAAAAAATCTAATGGCGAAAATCGAATGTGCATTGATTACCGTGCGCTTAACGAGGTCACAGTTAAGAAGAATTACGTAATGTCAATAGTGGAAGAACAACTCTCGCGCCTTTCAGGGAACAAATATTTTTCCACATTGGACATGACCTCCGGTTATTACCAAGTACCGATGAACGAAGATTCAAAAAAATATACAGCATTTTTAACTCACGAGGGTTTATTTGAGCATAATGTTATGCCTTTCGGTCTGGTAAATGCTCCTATGGTTTTCCAGGAAATAGTTGTTAACTTAATTAAGTCATTGAAACATCGTGATAAGGTGGTAAGCTATGTTGATGAGGTTATCATAGCCACGAAAACCGTCGACGAAGGCATCATGGTCCTTAAAGAGTTTCTGGAAGCTATCAAAGCTACAGGTTTAACACTTAGACCATCCAAGTGTACGTTTATGGCTCAGCAGGTTCAGTTTTTGGGTCACGATATAAATAGCGATGGAATACGTCCAGGTAAAAATAAAACGAAGGTTATCGAGGAATATCCAAAACCGACTTCGACCAAAGAGGTACGACAATTTTTAGGAGTAACGGGTTATTTCAGAAAATTTGTTAAAGAATATTGTATACTGGCTCGTCCGTTAACGATGTTGCTGAAAAAAAACGTAGAGTTTGTATGGAATAAAGAACAGAACGATGCCTTTGAAAAGCTAAAAGCGATGATAATTACAAAGCCAGTACTAGTAATGTACGACGCAACGAAAACCCATGAGGTGCACACGGATGCAAGTTCCAACGACACTGATTGGAAGCCTGTGTTTTATTTTAGTAGGCAATGTAATGAAGCAGAACGCAACTATGCCAGCCATGAGTTAGAGGTTCTGGCAATAGTTGAAACATTGCAACGATATAGGTTGTATCTAATCGGACAAAAATTTAACGTAATCACTGACTGCAATGCTATAGCAGTAACAAAAGCAACGACACCATTGTTACCGCGAGTGGCTAGGTGGTGGCTCAAACTACAGGAGTTTGATTTTAAATGTATCCATCGTGCGGGTGCAAAGAATACATTGGCTGATGGCTTAAGCAGAAGTCCGACATTTCCACCAACGGAACCGATAACGGTCGCAGAGTCAGTCTATCGAGTAGTTAATATCGACAACGATTGGGTATCGGCAATGCAGATACAAGATGAGACACTTAAAGAGATCATCGAGGTTCTCAACGGGAAAAAAACATTTAATGAACGTCAACTGAAAGATGATTACACTTTGCAAGGCCAACGGTTATATCGCAAGGTCAACGGGAATAAGCTACTAGTAGTCCCAAAAGGCGTGAAGTGGCGTTTGACAAGAGCGTGCCACGATGAAGCAGGTCACTTCGGGTTGGACAAGACCTGTGAACGGTTATCTAAAGACTTTTGGTTCGCTCGTATGCGACAATACGTAAAATCTTATATTGCATCGTGTCCAGAATGCTGCATCAATAAAGTAACAGGAGGGAAGAAAGAAGCGCAGCTACATGTAAGCAAGGTGGTACCAATACCATTTCGTTGTGTGCACATAGATCATTTGGGGCCATTCGTACGAAGCAAACACGGTAATTGCTATATTCTTGTCATTGTCTGTGCTTTCACTAAATATGTAGTTATACGAGCATTGCGGAATACGAAGACAACTCCGGTGTTAGCGGCAATACGTGATTATATGACGATATACGGATGTCCAACGCAAATGGTTTCGGACAGAGGCACAGCCTTTACATCCAAAGAGTTTCAGAACTTCGTCGAACGATACGACATACGTCACACGAAAGTAGCAGTGCGCACGCCTCGTGCCAACGGTCAAGCGGAGCGTATTAATAAAACCATTTTGGCATCACTTAAATGCAGTACGAAATCCGACAAAGATTGGGACGAAGCGCTACCCCAGCTTCAATGGTGCTTAAACTCCCAAAATAATACGACGACAAAGCAGAGTCCAAATAGTATAGTTTTTACCTACAAACTTCGAGATGTTACCACCAATCGGTTAATTCAAGCAGTACAAGACGAAAGCGATGAGGACACATATCAACACGAAGACTTCCGAATGAAAGCAGTGGCCGAACGAATCGATGCCGAAAGGGCCAAATGGAAGCAGCGGTTTGATTCAAAACATCAGACACCCAGACAATACAACGAAGGAGACTTGGTAGTGGTTGATTATGTACCCCAACCCACTGGTACCTCACACAAGCTTGATCCGTCGTTCAAAGGACCGTATATGGTAACTAAAGTTTTACCCAATGACCGCTACGTAGTAGAAGATCTGCCAGATACTACAACTCGGCGAAAACCTTACGCAGGTGTATTTACAAATGAAAACATGAAACCGTGGTGTATTCAAGGTTTAGTAGACGATGATTTCGATGATGAGAAGTCAGGTCCTGATATCAACCGAAATCACATCGATGACAACGACCGCAGAGAATCGTCCGGAGATACGATCAATCAGGAAAGGCCGAGCTGTCAACGACAAATGGCAAGCCTGGTGTCAACGACAAATGGCAAGCCTGGTATCAACGACAAATGGCAAGGCTGAAGGATAGAAGTAGAGAGTCGCAATCGAGGAAGAGTTTGGTGAAGCAGCTTTCGTTTTCCTTTGTAACTGAATTTTCGATTATTTTATTATTTTAACAGTTTCATATAACAATAAATATATGAGAATAAATATTTTGACATATGTATATTAGAAAGAATGTTAGCGCTGCAGGCTAGCTACAGGCACTTTATCATAAAAAACAAATATCCTAAGATCCAAAGTGACTTAGAAAGAGCAAATCATCCAGAAATATATACATACATACCAAAATATAATCAAATCATTCATAGAGAACTGATTCATTACCAGGCACTCAGGAAGATAGCATATGCAAATACAAATATGTGAATTTCATATGCCCATATAAGTATATGTGCATACAGATATGCTGTGTATATGTATGTATGTGCACTTACCACACCAAAAAAAAAATATTACGACTCCCAAAAACTTCTCAAGAAATCCAGCGCACATTCATGGGGCACAGCCTTGTATGTACAGTAACCTTCAAATATGTACAGGAGCCTTCAAATACTCTGATTTCAGAGTAAGTTTCTAGCCTTGCAGATATATGCATATGTTTTTGTGCACTTTTTAAAATTTATGACACAAAATTTTTTTTCAATTACATTAAAAAAGAAACTAATTAAAAAAAAAATTAATAAAAAAAAAGTTGACGCCGGGAATTGATATGGAGTCTAACATGTGGCGAGAAAAAATAGCCGGTGCGTTTATTTCTTCAACTGCTTATTTTTTTACCATTTTGTTACTTTTGAAATGATAAGCGGATACATAAAATTTATTAAAAATTTTTTACGATTACACTAAAAACAAAACACATTTAAAAAAGAAAAAAAAAAAATTGGCGCCGAGAATTGATGCCGAGTCACATGGGGAGGATAAATACGCAGTGCGTTTATTTCTGCGCCTGCGTTGTAAACCAAGGTTTTGTGCATGCGCGCGACGCGAATTAATTTTAATAAAGTTCTGAAAGTAATTCATGAAGTTTTTCATTACATACATACATAAATGAACGTATACTTTATATGTACATAAATGATGGTATATGACAATATACATAACTAGCGACCCGCCCCGGCTTCGCACGGGTGCACCGCCGATACTAAATATATCTCTATTAGAACTAACTAAAGGACCGCCCGCAAAGCGCTAAGTCTTGCTCCCGGCAAAAGTGTTCACTTCTGCCTGCAGTACCGCAGTGCAACCTGTTGTTTTAGGATACATAACTAAATTATTGTAGAGCTTCTCTATAAACAACATTTGACGTTAAATTATTTTCAGCTAACAAAATATACTGATGGTCGGGAGCCCCGACCCGTGATAGGGCAACGTAAAGTTGCCCATGCGTAAAACATTCTTTTCGTAAATCAATTCCTACTAATTTGAATGTTTGGCCTTGTGATTTGTTTATCGTTAGTGCGAAAGAAATTTTTACTGGAAATTGGAGCCTTTTGAAAGGTATTGGCAAATCAGTAGGGATCATGGGTATTCTTGGTATATGAGCTAATTCACCAGCTGCAGGGCCGGTGATAATCTTCGCTACTATTAAATTATCTTTTAGCTCCTTGATAAGAAGTCTCGTACCATTGCACATGTTGGGGGGGGGCTCAAATTTCTGAGAAGCATTATCGGCGTGCCAACTTTTAACGATAGTTCATGAGGTGGTAGCCCAGCGGGGTTCAGGGAATTTAAAAATTCCTGGGGGTAGTGCACTGCGTCCTCGATGTTAGTGACGGTGTCTATGGATTTATAACACTTAACTTCACCCGGTACTTTCTGCATAATTAAATTGTTTATTTCGTTGACTGTTTCATTCCTGGGAGAAACTATTGCTCTACCACACAGCCAACGAAAATCATTTTGATCTAAGTTTTCGATGTCAGGATATATAGCATCTATCAGACTATCTAAATTATGGACTATTTGGCCTAGAGACTCATCCAAAGTAACCGCATAATCGGTGCCCAAATTTAAAGATGGAAAAATTCCTTCTCCAAGTTTCAGAAGCTGTTGTGGAAAGTTGCTATGCATATTTCCATGTAGATGAGCTCTCATATTGGTGCGCAAATTCAAATGTTGTACAGATGTCCAAAGGTGAGATGATTTTAAACGTGCCTGCATAATATCTGCTCGCGTACCTCTGTTGACGACTGGAAGCGTTTGTCGGAAATCTCCAGCAAATACGAAAGTGATACCACCCATGACATCAGCAGAGCTTCGGAGGTCTCTTAAAGTACGGTCCACGGCCTCCACATGAGCTCTATGACTCATGGTGCATTCATCCCATATTACAAACGACGCGTCTTGCAGCAACTTACCAAGAGGTCCATTTTTCCGAATAGAGCATGTAGACCGTTGATCTAAAGATACGGATAGCGGGAGTTTAAACGTAGAGTGAGCAGTTTTTCCTTCGTTCAAGAGAGTTGCAGCAATTCCTGACGAAGCAACTTTAATCGCTATCTTAGCAAGTATCAAATTTGGGAGAAAAGTCTTTCCAGTGCCTCCTGGTGCGTTAAAAAAAAATAATCTCCCCATGTTATTGTTCACGCTGTCCACAATAGTCTGATAAGCATGTCTTTGATCCGGTACTAATTTGGGCGCATTGTCATTATCAAACGCTGTTAGATCATTTCTGTTATACTGTTGTACCATTGTGTCAATAGTATTATTCTGGGCACGAACGGGAGAAGGTAATCCAAAATCACTTAAACTTTTGTCGTTTCATTCTATAAGTTTGTTTTCAATTTCAATTAATCCTTCATTATAAATGACTTCAGTGAAGGGTAAAGTGTTATCCTGGTTCTGTTGTCTGATCCGATGTCTAATATCTTCACAGAACTGATCTTTGAAAGTATCCCATAACTTCAATGGTTCCGATGGTTGACAAAATAAAAGTATGACTACAAACAACTCCCTTAGTTTTTTTGGACACTGTGACAACGAAGCTTCGCTTAAAGTGTTTCCCAAATGGTCATCGTTTTCAAGTAAACCTCGGTCACGGCATGCTGCTTGATACGTCTCTTTGACAATACCATTTAAAGTTTTAAGGTATGCAAATGAGGTCGGACCGCGTACGTGGTGCAGTAGAATCCTAAGATAAAAACACTCTGATTGGGATGGATGTATCCCGTAGACTCTACCTAAAGCGGCATCTTTTTTTATCCCCGGATGTCCAACTACATCTTCACCACGCCTCCTTCTAGTGAATTTATTATTTGCCCATGTATAGTATTGCGGGACTTCATGATACAGAAGAGTTTTCGCAAATTCATCTTCATTACAGAGAGAAAAAAATGCCAGTAATGTGGTATTGCGTGGGTTTTAGACAATTTGATGAGCTGTCTCTGGTGTAAAATACACCCTTTGACCGTTCTCTAGATGAACGGCCAAATGCACTACAGTAGGATGCCGCTCGTGAATAGGAAATTCAAATAAGCGCCATACAGCTTCAGATGTGCTTATGTACCTTCCATTTAAATAGTTTTCGACCTCATCGTGTGGGTTTCTAAGACTAAAAGTTGCCTGATCTGAACCTTTATTTATATATTTACATATATATTTAATGGCTTGGACAGAGTGGCAATACTCCACGTTTATATGAGCATTAAAAGTCTTACATAGTAGCGGGGAGTATGGAACAATCCACCTATTATCTATCGTCACCATGTTGCCCCTGAGTTGTATCGCGCCTACGATAAACTGAATACCCATCCTCTCCGGTCTGGGTGTCGTTAATGAAACGGAGAGGGTATTTTTTTGTGCAGACACCGTTCTTCATGCATGGTGCAGCTAAATTATGTTCTCCGCAGGGTCCATGTTTCATATTTTTAGTTATAATGTCGTGTAGTACCGGATCAATTTGTTGATTGGGTAGCTCCGCAACTATGACACTGTCGATCTCATCTGGTTGTATTTTAGTTTCTAGCCAGAACAGCAAATTACAATGAGGTAAACCGCGCTTCTGCCACTCTACACTTGCCATATAACATTTTACTTTACCGAATATCTGTTCTTTGACAAATAATTTAATGAATTTCTTCATTTTTAAATGAAACACACGTGAAATTATGTCATGACGGTCGAAAGACCGTTGTCCTGGTAGCAGCTCTGCTTTAATTTCAGGCCATTCGGGGTTGCATGTAAAAGTGACAAATAAGTCAGGTCTACCATAATTTCGGACGTACGTCATCGCGTCCTGCGTTTTCTCGTGCATGAAACGCGGAGAACCCGTAAATGATGATGGCAATATGACATGTTGACCGATATTTGATGGGTCAACATTTGCATCATGATTTAAGGCATCTCTGAGATGGATGTAGTCATCAGCCCTCAGTCTTTGTTGATTCCGCGAAATATGATTTAATCTTTCCGATATCATTTTCGCCATCATGTCAACACAATATTGACTAAATAAGTCGCTGTAATAATGTAACGGATTAAAAGAGTTAGTTCTTAACATTAATCTAAATGCATAAAATTGCATACACGAAACAGTTTTATTACGCGCAGAACCCTGTTGAGGAATAGTCAAATAATAACCGTCTTCACCTGTCACAAACATTACAGGATACTGTAGTGGATCATAGGACCGATGTAGCTCAGAAACTCTTTTGAGCTGTCCGTCTCTACCGTGTAAGACTATATCCCTGGGACCTTTGTCTTCATCGACCAAGAGAACGGCTACCTCGTTTACAGTAGGAGCATTGTATCTGCCTCTGTGTGCTGTCTATGGAGTGTGATCAGAATGAATAATTAGCTTTAAATTACGTGATGAGTTAAGTTCTAAGTTTTGTTTAAAACTTCGTATATACACGTTATGATTATTCAAAGTGGTCTGTAATTCGCGAATTAAATACATTTTTAAGGTTGGTGCGATGCTTGATCGCAATGATAACTGGTCTGCATCCGAAATAAAATATATTTGCAGGAACTGTGGGTTTTGGCCTGATGATGGTAAAAGGCTACCAATGAGATGATACACCTGTCCTTCAATTTTAAAAGTGGGCATAAAATTTCCTTCCCTGATTTCTTTTGCGCCAAACGAAGTCATTTGAAAAATACTATTGTATTTACGTATGTTTGTTAAAAAATGACCAGATAATGGATGGTTATTAGTTAAAAGATTTTTTATTGGTTGTGGCGGCTCCTGAAGGTTAGGAAGACACACTTTACCTGAAGCACAACACATACCATTAGGTTCGTCCTCCCATTTCTTGGCAGAGCAGTTAGAGCAGATCTTATTCATGACTCCGATTTGGACGGACGCTTGTTGTGCATAATCAAGCTGCGGATCATATCTGAAAGCCAGTCTGTTCCTGTTAGCTAAAATTCGATTGCGCACTCTATTTGTGGACAACTGCTGCCTCTCTGCTTGAGCTCTAAGTCGCTGCAAACGCTCGACACTCGACTCTCTTTCGCGCAACTGAGAGGTCCTTATATTTTGTTCATGAAGACGTTGGGAACGCTCCAGCCTCGACTCTTGAGCGCGTAGCTCAGAGGTTCTCAAGCTTTGTTCGGCAAGACGTTGCGAACGCTCGACACTTGACTCTCGTTCGCGTAAGTCAGAGGTCCTTACATTTTGTTCATGAAGACGTTGGGAACGCTCCAGCCTCGACTCTTGAGCGCGAGTTAAAGACAAAGTGTAATACTAAACCTATTTCCGATTTGTTTACAGAAATTACGATTAAATTCATAAATCAAAATTCCAAGAATTGCAACCGTCCCAATTTAACTAACTTCACTGTCTGCTTACAATAAACATTGTCAAATCGGCATTTCCGTTCCCACACGAAAATGTAATATTAATAAGTAACACAACAATTTTTTATAAAGCAATGTAATTAGCAAGTAAGAAAACGAAATTGTAAAATATGCCGAGTAAGCAAATATGTATACATATGTAAGCTTTGATTTTACCTTAAGTAAAATAATAAAGTTAGTCTTGTTCCTCCCATTCATTGGAATAGTTGTCAAACTTAACTAAACTGAAATAATATAGAATAAATAAAGTTTATAAGTAAAATAAAAAGAATACAAATTTAGTTTTTTTTTATGTCAACCGCGATCCGGAAACGTAAATGGCGCAGTCGGTAGGATCCTTTAAGCAGTAAAAAGGATCCAGTGAAACGAAATACGGGGGAAAAAAAAAAAATTTTTATAAACACCCAACCTAATCTTGCGAATCCGTAGCCAACTCAGGAGTTGACCGGACCCTCCAGGGTATAACTCAACATACGTTAACTAAAATAAAAAAAAATAAAAAAATAGTGCAGTGAACATTTAGGCAACTTGAACACCACTAAAACGAAAAAAATAGTGCAGTGAACATTTTTGCAACTTGAACACCACTAAAATAAATAATAAAAAAAAAAAATTGTTATAGTGCAGTGAATATTTACAATAGACACCACTATAATTTTTTCTAAAACTGTATTCTAAGAGGCAACAAACCTTTGACAAACGGAGAAGAATGGAAGAACAGGCTCACATTGCATCCGTCAGCGTGGCCGAAGAACTGGCCAGAAAGGATCAACAATTAGAACGCTTACGCCAAGCATACTTAGACCTACAACAACAAACACACCACTTACAGCAACAACAGCAAAACCTGGAACAACACCATATACAGGACAACAGCAAAAGAGACAACATTTTTAAGATGATAAACCACATGCCAACTTTTACCGGTACAGGAGAAGTGACGGTAAACAGCTTCTTCAGCAGCATCGAATATTTGCTGTCAACAATTTCGGACGAAAATCTAAAAAAAGAAGTGGTCCGAACCATATTTTATAAAGTCATCCAAGGACAAGCCAAGGACGTCCTCATTAATATACCTACACCAGACAACTGGAATTTAATAAAGGAGACACTAAAATTGAGGTATTGACCCAACGTGGAACCACACCATCTATATAAAATAATAGCCAACCTAAAGGTACACTCGGTAAGTGAACTTATAATGGAATTACAAAACATTAAGTATAAGGCAGACGAACTAATCATATATTACCAAGACGACCATTACATTGACTTATCGAACATAGATAGCCTTTTAGTCAATACCGCGAAGGAAATGACGCAAGGTGTATTGTTGGAAAAAATTTATGAGGTGGACAATATTAATGACATACTTAAAATTTTGACGAGAAGAAGGTTCGAAGATACCTGTATTAGGTCAGAATATAGGAAATTTAAAAATACTAAATACGATTCAAATATGAACCAAAGCTACAAGAATAAACATAATAATTTTACACAAGAACGTATAGAAAACTACAATCGTAATAATTATAATAATAATAATAGGAAAAACAATAATTGGAATAATTGAAAT
The DNA here is from genome assembly GCF_027943255.1 of Anastrepha obliqua. NCBI lineage: Eukaryota > Metazoa > Arthropoda > Insecta > Diptera > Tephritidae > Anastrepha > Anastrepha obliqua. Next base: position 53,758,506 of record NC_072897.1, on the reverse strand, counting down.
AAACAATTTAATAATTCAGGACGCTATAGAGTTCCACAAACTAATAATAATAACAATTATAATAACCCATCAGGCAACTTCCAGCGTTTCGGGCAGGTAGGACACCCTAGGCCAAATTTCAACCAAAATAGATGGAATCAACCTAGGCAAAACCTAAACGAACCCATGGACGTTGATAATATAGAACCTTATGGTGTACACAATATCCAGAGGATCGGGCAGGTAGGACACCCTAGGCCATGTTTCAGCCAAAATCGCTTGGAACAACCTAGGCAAGACCTAAACGCACCCATGGAATCCAGAAATGATGTACAAAACTATAAGTTAAATGAAATAATAGAAAATTCTGAACTAAAACAATGTAAATACGACGGAGGTCAATTTAAACGAACCCCAAACAATCAAAATATTTTTTTTTGGAAACGACCTCAGATTTTTTACCCATCATAAACATTAAAATAAGAGGAAAAATATATCACGCATTAATAGACACAGGGGCGAGTATTAGTTTAATAGACAGTAACATTAAAGATTTTAGAAAAAATTTATTAAAGGAACCAATAAAGTTTAGTACCATTAACAAAAAAGATTTTATTAGATATGAAGTTGTGACGGATGCACCCGACGAATTTAATATACCCCATTATGCGAAGATTAGATGGAAAGTAGCTGAATTAAAGGGACGAAGATATAAATTTATAATAGGAATCGACTTGTTAAATTGTTTTAAAACAATGGTAAATTTGGAAGACGGATATATCTCATTTAATGATAAAGTAACACATTTTTTAATAAACCCATGTAATAATTTATAGATTTGTGCATTAGAAGCCATAGAATTTTATAGTGAACTTCAAAACAGAATTCAGTTAGAGCACTTGAATGAAGAAGAAAAAAGAGAAATTTTAAAAATAGTATATTAAGTAGATTCCAGAAATTATTCTTTAAAGAAGGAGATAGATTAACTAGTACAATGAAAATACAGCATGAAATTAGGACAACAACCGAAGAAAAAATAAATTCAAAACTATACAGATATCCACCCCAACATGAGACAGAAGGGAGAAAACAAGTAAGGGAAATGGAAGCACAGGGGATAATCAGGAAAAGTTCTTCGCGTTATGCAAGCCCTTTGATAATAGTGCCTAAAAAAATCAATAATTCAGGAGAAAAGAAATATAGACTCGTGGTGGACTACAGGAAGCTAAATGAAATAACTATCGACGACAAATTTCCACTACCAAATATAAATTCCATTCTGGACAAACTGAGCAGGGCGCAATACTTCACCACTCTGGATTTAGCGAAGGGTTATCACCAGATTTTGGTGAGGGAACAAGATAGAGAGAAGACCGCATTTGTGACACCACATGGATTATATGAATTCGCAAGGATGCCCTTCGGTTTAAAAAACGCCCCAGCGACGTTCCAAAGGCTGATGAATGAGACCCTAAGAGATTTCATAAACAAAACTTGCGTAGTATATCTAGATGATATATTAATATTCAGCACCTCATTGAAAGAACATATAAGGGCGATCACGGAGATTTTTACGGCATTAGAAAAAGTGAATTTAAAAATTCAAATAGACAAGTGCAATTTTTTAAAAAAAGAGACGGAATTTTTGGGACATATTCTGACAAAAGACGGACTAAAACCAAACCCTAACAAAATTAAAATAATTCAGGAAATCACGTTACCAAAAACAGAGAAAGAAATTAAAAGTTTCCTTGGGCTCACCGGATATTATAGGAAATTTATAAAAGATTACGTGAAGGTAGCCCAACCTATTACAAAATATCTAAAGAAAGGCATAAAAGTAAACGTAAACGGCTCAACATATATAGAAGCATTCGAAAAGCTAAAATTATTGATTGGTAGTCATCCCATTTTGAGATATCCAGATTTTGAAAAAATGTTCACATTAACCACAGATGCCTCCAATTAGGCGATTGGAGCCGTTCTATCACAAGAAGGACATCCGGTTTGTTTCATTTCAAGAACCTTGAATAATCATGAAATAAATTACGCAGCAACGGACAAGGAATTTTTGGCAATATTATGGAGCGTTAATTACCTAAGACCCTACCTCTACGGGAGAAAATTTAAGATCTTAACGGATCACCAACCAATTAAGTTTTTACATGCAAAGTACAAAGGAAGGGACATGTCGCCAAGACATCAAAGATGGATTTTAAAATTGGGTGAATATGATTTTACGATCGAGTATATTAAAGGAAAAGAGAATAGAGTCGCGGACTTCCTGAGTAGATTGGAACATGTTAATGAAGAAAATGTTCGGAAAAACTGGGATAATGAATCAGATTTTGATATAATAGATAATGTGGAGGACGAAAATGTTTCAATGGCAACAATCCATTCAGCAGATGAAAATTTGCACGATCACTTCTACATTAAGGAAGAAATAGTAAACAAGTATAAGACTCAAATTATATTAACAAACAATAAAGTTGAAGAATTACAGGAATTACATAGAAAAAGGATAATATATATAGCGGAAAGTGATTTTGAAGTAATGGGACAAATATTTAGAAAGTATATCACTAAAGGTAAAGTAGGAATATTTTCTGAACTTTCAGACAGAAGCTATAACATAGTTCAAGAAAAATTGATAGAAATGTTTTCCAACGATAAACAAATTAATTTCACTAAGTGTACTACAAGGGCTAGAGATATAGAAACAGAAGTAGAAGCAGTCAAGCAAATATCATTGTATCACGTTAGGGAAAGCATGCATTCAGGGATAATCGAAACATATAACCAACTTAAGAATAAAATTTACTATCCAAAACTCATGGAGGTAATTCAATTGGTGATTAATCAATGCGAGATATGCCAAGAAGTCAAGTACGATAGAAAATCAATAAAACCTAAATTTTTAGTCACAGAAACACCCTCAGACAAAAATGAGATCGTTCATATAGACACGTAAGTAATGAAAAGGAATTATTTTCTAACAGTAATAGACAAATTTTCTAAATTTGGGGCGGCATACCCGTTAAACGATAGAAACCACGTTACTCTTATCGAGCAATTAGAAGATCATTTTGCCAAAATAGGAAAACCAAAGAAAATAGTGGCAGACAATGAATTTAACACAATCCGAATAAAAGAATTTTTAGAAAAAGAGAACATTGAGTTACATCTAACTAAACCCAACAGTCACACGGGTAATGCAGACATAGAGCGTTTGCATAACACAATAGCCGAAAAATTCAGGATATTATATAAATGAGAGAAAAATATTCCAATAAAACAATTGATTCAAAAAGCAATTAGAAGTAATAATGAGCGCCACCACTTAAGCATTAAATGCACACCTAGTGACGTACATTTGGGAAAAATTGAAAATGGTACAGTGAAAAGGAATTTAGAGGAAAATAAAAGAAAAATATTTTAATTGAAAAATTAAACAGATGTAGGGAAGATTACAACGAAAGTAGGGAAGAAGGATTCATTAAGAACTACAAGGCAGTTAGGCATAAAGAACAACCAAAATATAAAAAATCCAAATTAGAGAGAGTGCATCATTGCAACATCAAACGGCCTCTTAAATTTACAGCTATGGACAATACTGACGATACTCTTATGGACACAACCGATTGAAGGAATAATGAATACCAAACGAATTACAGAACAAAGAGGATTTGTAGACATTTATATCAATAGTCAGGAAATAGTTCAGGAGACGGACATAATATTACATATCATAAATTTGCATGATATCAAAACCATTTTGGACAACATGACAGAAAATATAAAATTAATGAGGATTGATAATAAAGAAATGCTTAATTTAGAACTAAGTGACGCTAAAAATAAATTATTGACATTATTGCCAAGACAAAATAGGCAAAGACGAGGACTAATTAATGGAATTGGAAGCATACAAAAATGGTTATTTGGGACTATGGACGACGAAGACAGACAAAACATACAAAAACAGTTGTTCAATATTGATGAAATTGTTAACAACAATAATCAACAAATTATAATTAATGACTATTTTAATATAACTATAAATCATTTAAAAATGGTAATTACAAATGACAGACAAAAAATTCAAGAAGAACTAAATTCTATAAGTAAGTTTGTAGAAATAGAAAATAATAAAAGTAGATATTTGGAGCAATTAAGTAATATACAACTAATAAAGAGTAGAATAGAGCATTTGCAAGATAATGTAATTTCTGCAAAACATGATTTGGTACATCCAAGTATTCTAACCAGTAACGAAATTAAAAAATACAATATCGATTATAATAAGTTGAAATATATACAGTGTGGTACAACATTTGTTAATGGGACATACTTAGTTTTAGGAGTAAAAATACCTAAAAATTTCATAATTGTTAAATTAAGAACTATTGTTCCACTACCCAATATTCACAATAACGAAATAGATGCTATTATAGAAAAAAGCTTCGAGTTTGAAAATAAAACATATAGATTTGAAAAAAATAAGCATTTAAAAGACTTAAAATTAAGCACTCATTGTATAATAAAAAATAATTGTCAACTAGTAAGTAACAAAGATTTTGAAATTATACAACTAGATATAGACACAATTATAATTAAGAATGCAATGAACGTCAGTGTTAATGAAACTTGTAATTCCAAAAAAGTTATGTTAAACGGAAATTATTTAATAAATTTCAGTAACTGTTCAATAAGAATTTAAGACTATTATTTTTCAAACACTATCGAAAATATAAAAGAAAAACAAATTATCGAAAATCCAAATAGAGATCAGAATTTTACACATAAATTATCCTTTCAAGAAATTGAATTACAACAAAAAAATAATGTAAAGAATATTAAAGCGTTAGATTATCATACAAAATTAACATATGGATGTAACTTTTTTATAATAATTGTAGTACTTATTTTAATTGTGTTAATTCTAACTAAATATAAACAGATAAAAATAAAATTAAATAAAAGAATTCAGGAGAATTCTAATCTAAGGTAGGGAGAAGTTACATATATAAAACCAAGCACTAACACTATAGATGAATTCATTGCAAATATAATTAAAGACAAAGTGTAATACTAAACCTATTTCCGATTTCTTTACAGAAATTACGATTAAATTCATAAATCAAAATTATTTTTCGGTCGCAATTCCAAGAATTGCAACCGTCCCAAATTAACTAACTTCACTGTCTGCTTACAATAAATATTTTCAAATCAGCATTTCCGTTCCCACACGAAAATGTAATATTAATAAGTATTTTTTATAAACCAATGTAATTAGCAAGTAAGAAAACAAAATTATAAAATATACCGAGTAAGCAAATATATATACATATGTAAGCTTTGATTTTACCTTAAGTAAAATAATAAAGTTAGTCTTGTTCCTCCCTTTCATCGGAGAAGTTTGTTGAATTAAATAAATGAAATAATCAGAAATAAAATTAGTTTTTTTTTTACGCAACTTAACGGCTAAACACGTAAATCGCGTGGTACACCACAGCCACATTTTTCACCAAAACTTAACAGTAAGGGGCTGAATTATGTAAATTAACCAGCAGTCGATAAGAATTTGTTGGTGATTAGAAGCAAAGAATGTTAGGTAGCTTTTTAATATGACCTATCTATATATGTGTTTGAATTTTTTCCAAATCGTCCAAAATTATATACATATGTTATGTCTGTCTGTCTGGTGTCTGTAAAACTTTGTTGAATCCCTTCAACTGAATCAAAATCCTCTATAGAAAACGCTTCATTACCAGGCACACAGGAAGATGGCATATGCAAATGTAAATTTGTGAATTTATATACATATGCGCCAAGAATTATAGAAACAAGATTGCGCCCATCAGAGCGTACGTGACGTCACGTTTGCTGACTTGTGCAGTATTGCCAACCATTTGCTCTTCGCAATAAATTTAGTGCTTTTTTATACCGAAAATGCGACAATTTTTAAGTTTGGTGTTTGTTTCTTTTTGTTTTTAATTTAAGGCTACCGAAACTTTAGGTTAAAAAAAAACTGTATTATTATACAAAAGAAGTTTAAAAAAGGCCACTCTGAGAAGATTTTAGTGCTAATGAAAATTTTTTTACTCTTATAAAATTTGATAATTTGAAAGTGCAAATTTAATTTTTGGCTCCATTTAAGGTTATGCAAAAATATTAAATGCCCCTCTCTCAACTCTTCTTAAGAATGAAAACCTTTTTACACATATTAAAAAGCCTTTGAATTTATTGAATGCGAATTAAAACCATAGAGGTGTAATCGTTTCTTCCCGTCATCAATCCTTAGTGAGACATAGGGCATTAAGAGTTATATTCATTGTAAAAATAAACAACAAAATACCAGAAAATACTAAAGAAACCATACTAACATTTTTACAAAAAGAGTACCTTATCTAGTTACATAACTTCAAATATAGCAAAAAAGTCGTTCCCTTAACAAAAGAGTCTCGCATAAAAAAAACCTCATAAATTAAATTGTACATAAGCATGACACATTTATTTAAAAAAACGCACATTTTAAAGACAATTTGTCACGCATACAAAGTTCTTTAAGTGATTCAATAAAAAATTGTTGGGTTATTTTCTTTGAATGGGCATTTTAATGCGTTTTTATATCCAAAGCTAGGCAACTCTGCAGTAGCGAGAGAGAGATTTGACTGCCGAAAGCAGAAGAACACCAACAACACCTGCACTCGCGGGCAATGCCACCAGATGTTAAAAAAAAGTAAAGCTAAATAAAACTGAGTGAATTATTTAAATAATTATTAAAAAATGTATATTTTACAAAATTATAAACATTACTTTTAATTAGAGTAGGCTAGAAAAATGTCATGTGGAATGAACTAAAACTCCGAGACAAAAAGTAATAAAAATAACAAAAAAAAAAATGCTAAATCAAGTTACGAAAATAGTAATCTGGCCATACTGGAGCTAAAATCACGTAACTAGTTGTCAAATTCGCTGAGCGCAAAGTAACGGGACCACGATGGGCGCCATCTCATTATTCTTTGCATCATGCATATGCGCATAAATGTATATATGCTGTGTGTATGTATGCTCACTAGCCACAGCTCAAAATAAAACGGTAAAACTTCTCAAGAAGTCCAGCGCGCATTCGTAGGCGCAGCGCACATTCATTGGCACAGCATTGTACATATACACATATTTACATACATATATTGATGCATACATATGTACGAAGCCGCGGGCACTCGACTTGACAAAAATTCAAGATTTATCAAATATTGGCAAATAATTCTACGCGAAATATTCCAATATTGACTATTTTCGAATTGTCGAGAAAATTGGCATATGGGCGGCTCGTTTTATGAACGAAAGTTCTTGCTCTTAGAACTATGAGCTCGAATTTATCAATGAATTTTTTGATGATGAGTTTTTGTTGCACAGTACAATAGTTGAAACTGTTCGGCGCCGCCGCGACTGTTCAGCGCTATGGCAACTAGAATGATGGCCGCTACGCCTGCGTCTACGACTGCATTTTGTTCTTGTAGTCGCTAGGCATAGAATTTTAGCTTTGAACGACATACCCATTTTGAGGAATAAAGTGAGTGCCCTGTGTGTAAGTAGTTCAGATTTGACTGAAGAAATTAAATATAGGAATGCATATTCTATGATTGCCTCTATGGCTGTTTTACATATAAATCAATTCAAAAGAAGTATGAATAATGTTATATAGAAAATAAATTTCTAAATAACAGGTATTAGAAAAACCTGAATACACTATTTTAAATCAATTCTAATTAAACTAAATACAAAAAATTAAATAAAAATATCGAACAAAGAAAAGTGTGTACAGGACTTGAACCTGAGTCAAATAAAAAACGGTGTAGTACGCCTAGACATGTCTTTCATGCTTGCGCTAATCTATAATGGTTAATTTCAGTGATGGTAAATGATTTTTTGAAAAATCCCTACACAGCCCAAAAAAATTCCCTACTTTTCCCTACGCTTCAAAAAATTTTCCCTACAAAATTCCCCATATATATTTCTCCTGTGTTTACACTATAATGAGGCACTTGCAACGTCAAAATTGAATTATTTGCATAAGTTTTGGGCTTAGTGCTATTTTGACACTTTATAAGACACTTTAATAGGAAATTTTATTTCAAAAATATATATAAATACACATATATATTATATTATAAACACATATATGAAGAAAAATTCAGCAAAAAGACTAAAATTACACTTTTTCATTACATTCAGTTCTGTTTAAACCAAGACAGAGTTTCTATTTTTTCAGAATCCGGCACGATTACTTTTAAGATTGGGATAAAATGGTCCACCACTTGCAGGGCGACATTATGCTCAGCGAAGAAAATGCTAAATCTTATTTCGAAATTTCTGGAACTATTTGGATTACTCGGCTTTTTCTTAAAAAAAAACTGTTTATTTTATGTCTTACGTACGTTTTTGCTTCGGCGTGCTTCTGTAAATCAGAATTGCCGCATTTCAAAACTTTGTCGCACTCAGCGCATTTGCATTTGAATGGATCGTTAGCCACAGCTTTCAACCAGCCACTAAAATTGTCGTCGTCAAGGCACTTGTTATTGAACTTTTTTTTCCGATACTTGAAGTTTTCTCCTGGTGTTTCTCCGAAGAGTCAGTCGAAGAGGAGGAGCTCATTTATGTAAAATATATAAATTTTAAATATAAAAAAAGCTAAAACTAAAAAAAAACCCGGAACAACTAACAATTTTCGCGCAAAGAAAAAATCGCGTTAGCGTTAACGAAGAAAAAATGGCAATGTTGCCGTATTAACGCTTTAAAAGTATGCTGCCATAAGGAAAAAAATACTGGCATGAAATCTTACTGCGGCTTTTTATTTTAAATGAACTTTTTTAATATTTCCCGCTATTGTAAAATTTTTTCTGTCCTTTTTAAAAATTCCCTACATTTACAGAATTTAAAAAAATCTGTCCTTTTTCGACAAATATCCCTACATGTAGGGAATTTTCCCTACATTAACCATCACTGGTTAATTTACCTTTCTAAATCGGTCATTTATTCTATTTGCTATTTTATATGCATACATTTTGCGTTTGTTGAAAGTTTGTATGCGTATTTATATATGTACATATGTATGTGTGTATGCGCGTTTCGCTTTCTGGACGGATATTAGAATGATATTTTGTCATCAATATAGCTTAGATTTGATTAAAGAGATTAAATATATGCATGTTTATATCTACATATTTCCTTTGGGGGTTCAAACCCCCCCTTTTAGGGAGATTTCAGCAAACATTTATATTTCAAATGGCCAAATTCCATTCCATCTGATACTCTTTACAGCCTTAGATGCGGATCGAATTTTTTGGTGGGTGTATGTATTCAAATTGTCATTTACGTTCGTGCACTCACTTGTAAGTGCAAAGCGGTTTAAATTTGCCTTATTACTTATAACTGAACCGCAATGCGGCATTTTCTCTCGCTTTCGCACACATAAAAAACCGAATTGAAAGCTTGTAATGACTACATACTAGATATACTTATTTAATACATATGTAAATACTCCTTTCTGTTTGTTTTTGTTCCCGCAATGCGTATTTAACCGAATCGTCGTGATACTGTGTCTACATAGACGACAGCGAGCGACAGTCAGTATCTGTCAAATTTTATTTACACGCGTTCTTATGGAACCGATTTTTTTGACGACAGCACAACTTCAAGCGGCAAAACTGCAAATTGACGTTGTCGCCGAATTAAATCTATTTCAAATTTTGCCGACGACAACTCACAAGCAAGTCAAGCGAAATTAGCGAACAATATGAAATTGAATTGCGTGTCAAGATATCCGAGATTTAAAAATTATTACTCTTTATTGAAACAAAACATATATTCCTTTTACACAAAATGCATGACCGTCACCGTTCGCTGTCCGATTCAAATCCAATTTTACAAACTACTCTGTCGCTCTATCTTGTCCGTTTTTTTATTGTCAGTGTTGTCATTGTTTGTCAGGGTCGCATTATATAGTATTCATAAAATATATCACTTGACAGCTCGGCCCATCCTACTTTGACTTCGCCTCGATGTCATCTAAGTTATCGTCGCTTTCTACGTTGTCATCTGTTGTATCATCATCTATAGTAGGTGGTAACACACACCACGGTTTCATTCGATCAGATGAATAAATGGAACTGAATCGTTTCTGTTTACGCTGCATACCGTCGATATCTTCAATCAAATATCTGTCTTTACCGATTACTTTCTTTACGACATATGGACCGCGATATCGTGCATCTAACTTGCGCGATTCACCAGTAGACTGTAGATCATTCAAAATTACGACCAAATCATCCACCTTATACTCAGTGGGAGATTTGTGCTTATCGTCGAATCTTTTCTTCCATTTCTCCCGTTGTTGCTGTAATTTACTAAGAGCCTCTGCCCTTCTCTCTGCCATAGGAATTTCAACAGAGTCTTCAATGACTGCAGCTAAAAGTCGGTTTCGAATTACGTCTCGAATTTTAAAATCAAATATTAAATCGTTTGGACTAAACCCAGTGCTAGAGTTTATTTGTTCGTTGACACTGCACTGTAGCGTTTGTAAATATTCGTCCCACTCTTTAGCATGGGTACCTGAAGTTCGCAGAAAATTCAAAATAGTTTGATTGGCCCTCTCCACCTGGCCATTGGAACGAGGTGTTCTGACAGCAGTTTTTATATGCTGAATGTCATGGTCTTCACAAAATTTCTCGAACTGCTGTATACGCTGTACCACGATCGCTTACAATTCTTGTTGGTAATCCAAAGTATGAGCTAAGCTCCCTCAAAACTTGGATTACTGGTTGTGTTTTCGTATTTCTTACTGGCTTCACTATTAAGTACTTGGTAAAAGCGTCGCTGATTGCAATAACATATATATAACCTTTCTTGCTCTTGACAAAGGGACCCAATTGGTCAACATGTATCGTATGAAAAGGTATAGATGTAACAGAGTCCACGTATAACGTACCTTCACGCTTGCCTCCAACCACTTTCTTGTACCAACACTCTACGCAAGCAGTTATGTACTCCTTCACATACTTTCGAATACGGGGAAACCAGAAATGTTGTTTCACTCTTTGAATCGTTTTCTCGAGTCCAAAATGACCCATGTCGTCGTGGCAATACATAACAATACGCCAACGAACGGCTTTCGGTATAACGAAGAGTAGCTTACCACCATCCCGTCGATAAAGTCTATTGTTATCTATTTGGTATTCGTTCTTCAATTGTTTTACTTGATCAGATTTACGATTTCCACGTAACACGTCGATGATTTCTCGTATGTTAGCATCTTGAAGCTGCATGGTTAACAACCAGTCTTCTGTTTGCAACGATACCTGCATAGCGTTTGCATTTTCAACCCCTACTTCGCCAGCTATAGGCGCACGGCTTAATGCATCTACATGACTCATACGAATGCCAGGTCTGTGGACACATTCAAAGTCAAATTCGCATAAGCGCATCCACCAACGAGCAATGCGCGGAATGAGTTCATTTTTCGTTCTCACGTTACTTATGGCTGCGCAATCGGTTACGACCCTAAACGATTTTCCTAACAGGTACACTCTGAAACGCTGTAAGGCTTCAACTACTGCCATAACCTCTAGCTCGTAGCTGTGGTAACGAGATTCTGCTTCAGTACATTTTCTACTAAAATACATCACGGCATTCTATGTTTTACCACTGTCACTAGATTGTAGCAACACCGCTGCTATACCAACTGAGCTAGCATCTGTATGAACTTCATGTTTGCTTTGAAGTCATACAGCACCAAAACTGGATCACTAGTCAAAGCTTCTACGAAAGATTTAAAAGCATTAGTCTCTATATCACCCCATACAAAATTATTTGCAGCCTCTTTTGTAGTTAGTTTATTCAACGGTCTGGCAATGATTGCATAATTCTTTACGAATTTTCTGAAGAAACCGGTGAGTCCCAGGAATCGAAGTACTTCTGTAGCATTAGTCGTATCGGAAAATCACGAATCGCTTTAACTTTACATTCGCCCGGCGTAATACCATTCGCGTTCACTTTATGCCCGAGAAAGTCTATTTCAGTAGCCAAGAATTTACATTTATCACGCCGCAAAGTCAAATCTGATTCTTCAAGCAATGCTAAAAATTCGTTAAGCGTCTCTAGACCATCACTCATGGTTACGCTTGGTATGATTACATCATCCAGATACGCGATTACTTTTCGAGGTTTCATTTTCTCGCACAGTTTATTCATCATGGTCTGGAATACCGCCGGCGCGTTGACCAGACCAAATGGCATACGATTATATTCGTAATGTCCATCATTAGTTACGAACGGGGTAAATTGTTTACTATCTTCATCAATCTCGATTTGATGAGCAAAAAGTTCGTCCATAAGACCAATAGACGTTATACCCAACGTATACGTAACTGAAACTGTTAATTTCAAAATGTCATAACTTTTTTTTAAAAAATCGTACAATAATTTAAAAAAATGAGTTTTAAAGCTAAAGAGTTGTACTATGCGACCTTTTCGTCGAAAATTGAAAAAAAAAAATTTTCTATCCCAAAAAAAATTATCAAAAATGGCTAAAATGGCCATTTTTTGACCTTTTAGGCTTCATTTACCAAAAATCCTGACGTGATGGAGCATTTTGAAGGTCAGATTCGTTTTCAGCGCATAAAAAACTACAAGAAACAAGTACAGCCATTCTAGAAACTGAAAAAAGTTAAATTTCGCAAGCCTGTGTAATCAACATACATTCTATGTTCGTTGTTTTTCTTCGCAACTATCACTATCGGCGACGCATATGCAGAATTGGATATTCGAATAATGTCTTTTTCCAATAATTCACGAATTATTTCATTCACTATAGGGCGCTTTGCAAAAGGCAACCTGTATGGTTTCATATTTATCGGCTGATCAGCAGAAAGTTTAATGCACATTTTACCTATGTTAGCTTTTCCCAGCGTAGAAAAGCGTTTTTCATATCTACACAAGATCTTACTTAAATCACCAAATTCACCCATATTAGATTGATTTTCAATCGCGCTTACCGTTTTCGTTGCACTATTTTGAACATACAAATTGTCACCATCAATTACGTATCTATTTTTACCCGAACATAGTACATCACGTCCAAGCAAAATATCGTTTTCAATCAAGTTATCATCAACAACTAATAAATGTACACAAACATTCACGTTATCAATTTCCATTTCGACTTTTACCTTGTCAAAACACTCAAACACTCCGCCTCCAAAACCTTTGAGACGTACATAGCATTTTTCTTTCAAACATTTGTTTATATTTTTCGCAACTGAGTTTCGTACTAATGAACGTGAGCTACCTGTATCAATAAATGCTTCAATTTCTTTGTCATTTATCAAAACTCTTTTCACTGTAAACTTTATTGGCTCATCTTCAATTGCATTGCACTTTTCGGCCTTTAGCTTTTGCCCTGTGCAATCTGCTGCACGGTGACCAATTTCACCACACTTTCCGCATTTTAGTTTTTGTTTCTTTTCACCAAATTCGCTCGATATATGTCCTGTTTTGCGACAATTATAACAAATAATTTCACTCTTCGACTTCTTTTCGCTTGTCGTACGTTTTGTTTCTTTTTCTTGTATTATTTGTTTACCCGGCGCGCTGCTCTTTGCTACATTGTACGTACAATAGCTTATTATTGCATGTAGTAAATCAATACACGTTACATACCTTGCTACCGATAAACACTTTTTCATATCTATGTCATTTAACCCGTTTATAATATATTTAATTATCGCTTGATCATCCACTTTACCTTGATGACCTTTAGCCAATACCCGATAATAGAACATTTCCGCAGTTTCATTTACTCCCCGACGCATATTCATTAATTCGATATGAACATCTGCTGAATTAATAATTGACGGAAACTGATTTATAAAGTCTTTTACAAAACATGACCAATTCACATACACAATTGGCGCAGAGTCTATCCACATTTTTGCAGCACCCTTTAATTTTGCTTGCACTGCAAAAAGAAGTAATTTCTCATTCCATCCATACACATGTAGAAGCTGCTCAACAAACGTGCCTCTGTCGTCGATTAGCGGCATAGCTGACTGCGCAACATGTATGCATGCTTACAGGTTCACACATTGCCCTGCTTATCATGTCCTCCTGAACGTTACCCTGATGCACTGAGCTCCTAACAGGTGAGGATGTACTTAATGGCATAGCAACACCCCCACTTGCCTCAACACGCACTGACTGGACAGCACTTTCCAATTCGTTCAACCGCCTTTCGAAGCTTCCATTTAGTGCACTTGTAAATCGTTCATTTTGTTGGTGCTCGTACCATCGCTCGACCAATTTTGCTTTGTTACCTGACGTACGTAATCCAGCATCGCGCAACTTTTCCCGAAGTGGTACCACATTAAGACCAGCGATTTTGTCCATCTTTTTATTAAAATCACTCACACCCTTTTTTAGCAAGATTTTATTTTTATGTACATATATACTCGTTCTTTTACTTATGACGCTCGCGTATGCGTCCTTCTTAGTCACTACTCAAAGGATTGGATTTTTAATCCTACTTCTGAATATTGTCAAGATATCCGAGATTTAAAAATTATTACTCTTTATTGAAACAAAACATATATTCCTTTTACACAAAATGCATGACCGTCACCGTTCGCTGTCCGATTCAAATCCAATTTTACAAACTACTTTGTCGCTCTATCTTGTCCGTTTTTTTATTGTCAGTGTTGTCATTGTTTGTCAGGGTCGCATTATATAGTACAGTGCCAGCTCGCTAATCCGAATTAATGATTGCAGACCCTGATTCGGATTAACGAGATATTCGGATTACTGGATGTGCTGTTATTATGCTTATACCTAATTCACTATATTCGAAAATAAAAAAAAGCAAGGATTTCAAAACAAATTTATTTTATTTTTATTAATCAACAATGAAAAAATTAAAGATTTTTATAAATACATATGTACATATGTATGTATGTATTTACATATTACGTTTTTTTTAATTAGTGATGTAGGTTTACTCGTCTTTCAGTGCACATGCTTCTAAAGCCTTGTTCCCCAATTCTTTTAGCATTAATATGTAATATGATTGCAGACCTCGTTCCTTTGCCCAATCTATTGAAATATTTAAGGCCTGCAGAGCTTCACGATTTTTAACGTGTTTCGTAATTAAAGGCTCTGGTTCCACATTTTCTGTGTCTGACTCTGAACTACTACACGAAGTATTGTCAGAGTTCATAATCCAGCTAAGAACTTCATCTTCAGAAATATGCACGTCATTGTTGCGGTGAAATAAGATGGTTAGTGTGCGAAATTCTTCTGTTTCCTCAACACGATCATTCTCTGGCAACTCTTGATGTAACAATGATAGAGGGATGTTATCATCTGAAGCCCACCTCTGAGAATGAATATGCTTCCAAGATCGTTTAAGCAATTCACAAGCGTCCTTTAAACTGAATTGTTTCAAAAAAATGTCTGAATCATCCGCTACAGAGCTTACCAGTTCACACAGCTTAGTTAGTCGTATCGCGTTCTGATCCATGGGTTGAATAATACTAGTACAATTTGGGGGTAAAAACATAGTTTTATATTGCCCACATTCAGATACCAGCGGCTCTCCATGACACTTCGCATTATCCAGTAGCAATAAAGCTTTTTTGGGCAAATTATTTTCAATTTGATAGTCTTTTACCTGTGGTATAAACGATTTAAAAAACCATTCAGTAAAAATATATGTTGTCATCCATGCATTTTTCGATGCGTAATATTCAACAATATGTTGTTTTTTAAACGAACGTGGATTTTTTGATTTCCCAGCAATTTTAAGGTTGTGAGTTCCAGATTTGTTAACACAGCACAAGAAGGTGATTCTCTCTGTGCTCATTTTGGTACCAGGAGCAGACTTTTCTTTACAATGTACTAAAGTTTTTTCTGGAAACATTTTCCAAAAGAGTCCAGACTCATCAGCATTGTAAATTTGGTCGTCAATCAGATTTTCAGTCTCGATAATGTCATAGAGCTTATTTTGAAAATCAGGTACAAGATCAGGTCTAGCAGATAAGGATTCGCCGCATATTTTCAAAGTTCGCACCGAAAATTGCTTCTTAAAATTTTGCAACCATTTGTCACTAGCGCGAAATGATTGATTCGGATACATTTTGTGATGAAGTGATTTAGCTTTTTGTCGTAAAATTTCTGCTGAAATGGTTTGATGCCGTGACCGCTTCTCTTCAAACCAAGCATGCAACTTAATCTCTAATTCTTCATTCTCTCCCGATTTGAGTGTCTTGCGCTGTTTTAAAAGTTTGGCATCAGAATTCTCAGCAAATCTTATAAAAGAATAAATATGTATGTACAGTAATATTTACAGAATATATTTTTTACACAGGTTTTTTACCTTTTAATATTTACAGCATTTTTTTTATGTCGCAAATTGTTGAAGCTCCTACACCAAATTTCTTTGCTAAAACTTTTCCTGATTGTCCACGATTTACTTCTTCTATTATTTTAAGCTTATCAGCTAATGACAGTATTTTATGTGCACGTTTTTTTGCCATGTTATTTAAATTGATGTTTTCGCGACTAATACCACAACTAAACTATTCGTAACAAGAAAAATACACACTTACATACATAGAAGGCTCTGTATTTCAATAATGTCCCGTTAGTTTTAAAATTCTGTTCATGGTTTTGTAAAAAAACAGACTCAAAAATAAAAAAAAAAAATACCAGTCTAACGGTTAGACGCGATAGAAGTGAAACCTTCCGTAAAACAAACTGAGAGAGAATGAGACGAAAGCAGCATTAGGGGCGGGATAATTATAGGTTCCTTATAATATTGCTATAAAGTTCATATTTTATTTTCTTCATTTTATTATTATTCATCCTCAATGTTTTCAATTTCAACAAATGATACGAGTGGCTTATGATAGCTAAAATATGATACAAATGCTTTGGTTTCGATGTTGTCAACATATCTTTGAAATACCGCGTCAATTGTTGTTTTTGATCGTGTTGTCGATTCAGTGCGATTGTTACACATTTTTAAATTGAATGTTGTATTGAGAAAGTCAATTGAAGGAACCGCTGTGTCCAATGCAAAATTTACGTTGAAATCACCTCTTAAAATCATTGGAACTTTATCGTATCCGCGATACTTCTGGTGTATACTTTATTAAATTTTCGTGAATGAATTCCGTGATGCTATTTATTGATTTTGGTTCTCCGTCACCTTTGGAAAATGTGTAAACAGTAAGCAAACTTTATTCAAATATTTTCCCTCATTTTTGCATCAGTAAAATTAAACAAACGCCGTAGCCGAATGGGTTGGTGCGTGACTACTATTCAGAATTCACAGAGAGAACGTCAGTTCGAATCTCGGTGAAAACACCAAAATTAAGAAAAACATTTTTCTAATAGCGCTCACCCCTCAGCAGGCAATGGCAAAACACCGAGTGTATTTCTGCCATGAAAAAAAGCTCCTCATAAACATATCATAAAAAAAAAAAATAACTGTATAAAAAAATTTTTTTTCTTGTGATTCGAACCAAGGATTTTGGATCGGAAGCTCACATTGCTAGTCGCTCGGCTACCGCGCCATGCTGTCGGCGCTGGCCTAAAAGTTATTTAGTTCGTCGCTACGTTTATATCAACATATAATATAACGCTTCGTAGCTAAATAACTTTTAGGCCAGCGCCGACAGCATGGCGCGGTAGCCGAGCGGCTAGCAATGTGAGCTTCCGATCCAAAATCCTTGGTTCGAATCACAAGAAAAAATAAAAGTTATTTAGTTCGTCGCTACGTTTATATCAACATATAATATAACGCTTCGTAGCCAAGAGGGTCGCTATTTCCGTTTCACTTTTTCTCAAATCACTCCCAACGATTCTAAAGAAGTTTTCACTTCAAAAACAAAAATTCGGTTTAGCGAGCTTGCAACGAATGCGGACTATAGAGCACGTAATGCGTCATAAATTCAATTCGGATTACTGGATAATTCGGATTACACACCTTCGGATTAGCGAGCTGGCACTGTATTCATAAAATATATCACTTGACATGCGAAAGCCAAGGATTGCGTCGAAACAGACCCAACGTTCCAACGTACAAACTGATTCAGCTCAAGATTATTTCCGCATATCAATCTACATACCGTATATTGATTCGTTTCTGGTACAATTGCAATCTCGATTCTTAAATCACCGCAATATTTTATCAAATTTCGCTTGCCTTTTTCCCAACAAAATCCAAATTTTCGAGGAAGAGTCCTGCGCTCAACTATTGGGTGAACGAAGTACAACTTTGGCGGAAGTTCATTGCCGGAAAGGAAATAAAAAACTCACTTGAAGCACTCGATATTTGTAATGAAGATGCGTTTCCATATGTTAACCAGATGCTTCGCGTGATGGCAGTTTTGCCTGTGACAACAGCGACGAATGAACGATCCTTCTCAACTTTGCGACGACTGAAAACTTATTTGAGATCAACAATGTCTGAAGATCGCCTGAACGGCTTAGCCTCACTCAATGTACATCGCGATGTCAAAATCGATCCGCAAATAATTTTGAAAGAGTTTTTTTCAGTACCTCGAAGAGTTGATTTATTGCATACCTAAATGTAGCTAATTACTACTTTTGACAATAAAATTTTTCTTTTTTCATTGATTACGTAACTTGAGTTAAAACCACCCCCTCGGAAATTTTCTGCGCACGGGCCTGAAAATCAGTATGAACTGTTTTGTACAGAAAATAAATTTTCTAAATATCAAATTCAAAAAAACCTAAAACAGTATTTCAAAGCAATTATAATTAACAACAATCAACAATTTTACCAAACTGAATTGTAAAAAAGAAATAGTGCAAGGAAAAACGTATGACTATTCAGGACTTGAACCTGGACTAAATACGCGCATCATCATACAAACAATACCGCCGACCTTAGCAACTGCGCCATGAATTGACTGCTTACACATCTTTCCCAATCGCGAATCCCTTAGTAGTGTGGTAAAAAATCTTATGAAATCCCTTAGTAGTGTGGTAAACGCAGAAAAAATCTGAATTCCTTTACTAGCGTGGTAAGTAAATATAGAAACCCTCCACTACCGTGGTAAATATCTGCAATCCATGAATGGTAAGTTGAATTTGAAAATCCCTTAGTATGAATCTACAAATTAGTACTCGAAAAAAAGTTATTTAACATTTGCTCCTTCTCATTCCATTAACATTCTCTGGAATAACTGCTGGAAGCAGAAAAAGTTGGCACAGTTGTTGTCATTGAATTAATTGTGTTGGCAGCGCGTAAGACACAGCCAGTATTAGCATCAGCACAAACAGGCACGTTAACAGCCTCAGGATTTTCTGCAGTAAAACAGTTCTTAAATAATCTCTTTATAGAGAGAAGTTCCGTTTGTAATTTATCAACCTTTCCGAATAGCACTTGTTTATCATCATAAAGAGATCGCAGCAGAGAAAGCACACGAACATTCTCTGCCCTAAGCCCAGCTAATTCTTTCACAAACAGAATGCGACACAAAGTATTCGTAAGGATGATAAATCACCAGGTTTGCTATTTTGCTATGGTGAAAACAAAAATTTTGAGGGGAACTTTGGCTGCCACGTCACTTGTGGATACGACAGCCGAATTCTGCACGATCATTTCACATGCATTCACACAAGGATGATAGAAACAAGATTGCGCCCATCAGAGCGTACGTGACGTCACGTTTGCTGCGTTGTGCAGTATTGCCAACCATTTGCTCTGCGCAATAAATTTAGTGCTTTTTTATACCGAAAATGCGAAAATTTTGAAGTTTCGTGTTTGTTTCTTTTTGCGTTTAATTTAAAGCTACCGAAACTGTAAGTAAAAACAAACTGTATTATTAAAGAAAGAATGTTATAAAAGGTCACTCTGAGAAGATTTTAGTGCTAATGAAAATTAGTTGATTCTTATAAAATTTAGTATTTTGAAAAAATGGTGGGAAAAATCTTAAATATTTTGCAAATCATATTAAATTGTTCAACCAAGTCGTGGATCTACACATTTTATAGTGTCTAATATTGTTGCACAGCCGCTGATAAGATTGAACAATGTGTGAATGTGGATTTTAATAGTCCTGATGGAGTTGCGCCAGGAGAAGTGCCTTGAACGGATGGTGCCACTGGATGGATGGCGGAGGCAGTGTACTCAGTCCGTGGATCGGTGCTCAGTTACTATTCCTATAGACATTTTAAAACATTTAACTTTAATTTAATTAAATATTATAAACATATGTATGCAGAGCGCTTCATCCTTTGGAAATATAAAAAAGCTTATATCACACCCTTTATTGAGGTTCTTACTAGCACAATTTTTCACTGCACATTTCATGTTTTCTTATTTTTCACTTATACGAGTACACTTTCACGAATTATCTTATTTTTGCGTAAATATTCACTAAAACGTTTGTTACCGTTTGTTCTTATTAACGCACATTTCAAAGAAGAAACGAATATTCATAAACATCAACAATAACCGCAATCATGGGCAATGTGACCAGATCTCTGAGAAGATTTTAGTGCAAATGAAAATTTGTTTACTCTTATAAAATTTGATAATTTGAAAGTGCAAATTTAATTTTTGGCTCCATTTAAGGTTATGCAAAAATATTAAATGCCCCTCTCTCAACTCTTCTTAAGATTGAAAACCTTTTTACACATTTTAAAAAGCCTTTGAATTTATTGAATGCGAATTAAAACCATAGAGGTGTAATCGTTTCTTCCCGTCATCAATCCTTAGTGAGACATAGGGCATTAAGAGTTATATTCATTGTAAAAATAAACAACAAAATACCAGAAAATACTAAAGAAACCATACTAACATTTTTACAAAAAGAGTACCTTATCTAGTTACATAACTTCAAATATAGCAAAAAAGTCGTTCCCTTAACAAAAGAGTCTCGCATAAAAAAAACCTCATAAATTAAATTGTACATAAGCATGACACATTTATTTAAAAAAACGCACATTTTAAAGACAATTTGTCACGCATACAAAGTTCTTTAAGTGATTCAATAAAAAATTGTTGGGTTATTTTCTTTGAATGGGCATTTTAATGCGTTTTTATATCCAAAGCTAGGCAACTCTGCAGTAGCGAGAGAGAGATTTGACTGCCGAAAGCAGAAGAACACCAACAACACCTGCACTCGCGGGCAATGCCACCAGATGTTAAAAAAAAGTAAAGCTAAATAAAACTGAGTGAATTATTTAAATAATTATTAAAAAATGTATATTTTACAAAATTATAAACATTACTTTTAATTAGAGTAGGCTAGAAAAATGTCATGTGGAATGAACTAAAACTCCGAGACAAAAAGTAATAAAAATAACAAAAAAAAAAATGCTAAATCAAGTTACGAAAATAGTAATCTGGCCATACTGGAGCTAAAATCACGTAACTAGTTGTCAAATTCGCTGAGCGCAAAGTAACGGGACCACGATGGGCGCCATCTCATTATTCTTTGCATCATGCATATGCGCATAAATGTATATATGCTGTGTGTATGTATGCTCACTAGCCACAGCTCAAAATAAAACGGTAAAACTTCTCAAGAAGTCCAGCGCGCATTCGTAGGCGCAGCGCACATTCATTGGCACAGCATTGTACATATACACATATTTACATACATATATTGATGCATACATATGTACGAAGCCGCGGGCACTCGACTTGACAAAAATTCAAGATTTATCAAATATTGGCAAATAATTCTACGCGAAATATTCCAATATTGACTATTTGCGAATTGTCGAGAAAATTGGCATATGGGCGGCTCGTTTTATGAACGAAAGTTCTTGCTCTTAGAACTATGAGCTCGAATTTATCAATGAATTTTTTGATGATGAGTTTTTGTTGCACAGTACAATAGTTGAAACTGTTCGGCGCCGCCGCGACTGTTCAGCGCTATGGCAACTAGAATGATGGCCGCTACGCCTGCGTCTACGACTGCATTTTGTTCTTGTAGTCGCTAGGCATAGAATTTTAGCTTTGAACGACATACCCATTTTGAGGAATAAAGTGAGTGCCCTGTGTGTAAGTAGTTCAGATTTGACTGAAGAAATTAAATATAGGAATGCATATTCTATGATTGCCTCTATGGCTGTTTTACATATAAATCAATTCAAAAGAAGTATGAATAATGTTATATAGAAAATAAATTTCTAAATAACAGGTATTAGAAAAACCTGAATACACTATTTTAAATCAATTCTAATTAAACTAAATACAAAAAATTAAATAAAAATATCGAACAAAGAAAAGTGTGTACAGGACTTGAACCTGAGTCAAATAAAAAACGGTGTAGTACGCCTAGACATGTCTTTCATGCTTGCGCTAATCTATAATGGTTAATTTCAGTGATGGTAAATGATTTTTTGAAAAATCCCTACACAGCCCAAAAAAATTCCCTACTTTTCCCTACGCTTCAAAAAATTTTCCCTACAAAATTCCCCATATATATTTCTCCTGTGTTTACACTATAATGAGGCACTTGCAACGTCAAAATTGAATTATTTGCATAAGTTTTGGGCTTAGTGCTATTTTGACACTTTATAAGACACTTTAATAGGAAATTTTATTTCAAAAATATATATAAATACACATATATATTATATTATAAACACATATATGAAGAAAAATTCAGCAAAAAGACTAAAATTACACTTTTTCATTACATTCAGTTCTGTTTAAACCAAGACAGAGTTTCTATTTTTTCAGAATCCGGCACGATTACTTTTAAGATTGGGATAAAATGGTCCACCACTTGCAGGGCGACATTATGCTCAGCGAAGAAAATGCTAAATCTTATTTCGAAATTTCTGGAACTATTTGGATTACTCGGCTTTTTCTTAAAAAAAAACTGTTTATTTTATGTCTTACGTACGTTTTTGCTTCGGCGTGCTTCTGTAAATCAGAATTGCCGCATTTCAAAACTTTGTCGCACTCAGCGCATTTGCATTTGAATGGATCGTTAGCCACAGCTTTCAACCAGCCACTAAAATTGTCGTCGTCAAGGCACTTGTTATTGAACTTTTTTTTCCGATACTTGAAGTTTTCTCCTGGTGTTTCTCCGAAGAGTCAGTCGAAGAGGAGGAGCTCATTTATGTAAAATATATAAATTTTAAATATAAAAAAAGCTAAAACTAAAAAAAAACCCGGAACAACTAACAATTTTCGCGCAAAGAAAAAATCGCGTTAGCGTTAACGAAGAAAAAATGGCAATGTTGCCGTATTAACGCTTTAAAAGTATGCTGCCATAAGGAAAAAAATACTGGCATGAAATCTTACTGCGGCTTTTTATTTTAAATGAACTTTTTTAATATTTCCCGCTATTGTAAAATTTTTTCTGTCCTTTTTAAAAATTCCCTACATTTACAGAATTTAAAAAAATCTGTCCTTTTTCGACAAATATCCCTACATGTAGGGAATTTTCCCTACATTAACCATCACTGGTTAATTTACCTTTCTAAATCGGTCATTTATTCTATTTGCTATTTTATATGCATACATTTTGCGTTTGTTGAAAGTTTGTATGCGTATTTATATATGTACATATGTATGTGTGTATGCGCGTTTCGCTTTCTGGACGGATATTAGAATGATATTTTGTCATCAATATAGCTTAGATTTGATTAAAGAGATTAAATATATGCATGTTTATATCTACATATTTCCTTTGGGGGTTCAAACCCCCCCTTTTAGGGAGATTTCAGCAAACATTTATATTTCAAATGGCCAAATTCCATTCCATCTGATACTCTTTACAGCCTTAGATGCGGATCGAATTTTTTGGTGGGTGTATGTATTCAAATTGTCATTTACGTTCGTGCACTCACTTGTAAGTGCAAAGCGGTTTAAATTTGCCTTATTACTTATAACTGAACCGCAATGCGGCATTTTCTCTCGCTTTCGCACACATAAAAAACCGAATTGAAAGCTTGTAATGACTACATACTAGATATACTTATTTAATACATATGTAAATACTCCTTTCTGTTTGTTTTTGTTCCCGCAATGCGTATTTAACCGAATCGTCGTGATACTGTGTCTACATAGACGACAGCGAGCGACAGTCAGTATCTGTCAAATTTTATTTACACGCGTTCTTATGGAACCGATTTTTTTGACGACAGCACAACTTCAAGCGGCAAAACTGCAAATTGACGTTGTCGCCGAATTAAATCTATTTCAAATTTTGCCGACGACAACTCACAAGCAAGTCAAGCGAAATTAGCGAACAATATGAAATTGAATTGCGTGTCAAGATATCCGAGATTTAAAAATTATTACTCTTTATTGAAACAAAACATATATTCCTTTTACACAAATTGCATGACCGTCACCGTTCGCTGTCCGATTCAAATCCAATTTTACAAACTACTCTGTCGCTCTATCTTGTCCGTTTTTTTATTGTCAGTGTTGTCATTGTTTGTCAGGGTCGCATTATATAGTATTCATAAAATATATCACTTGACAGCTCGGCCCATCCTACTTTGACTTCGCCTCGATGTCATCTAAGTTATCGTCGCTTTCTACGTTGTCATCTGTTGTATCATCATCTATAGTAGGTGGTAACACACACCACGGTTTCATTCGATCAGATGAATAAATGGAACTGAATCGTTTCTGTTTACGCTGCATACCGTCGATATCTTCAATCAAATATCTGTCTTTACCGATTACTTTCTTTACGACATATGGACCGCGATATCGTGCATCTAACTTGCGCGATTCACCAGTAGACTGTAGATCATTCAAAATTACGACCAAATCATCCACCTTATACTCAGTGGGAGATTTGTGCTTATCGTCGAATCTTTTCTTCCATTTCTCCCGTTGTTGCTGTAATTTACTAAGAGCCTCTGCCCTTCTCTCTGCCATAGGAATTTCAACAGAGTCTTCAATGACTGCAGCTAAAAGTCGGTTTCGAATTACGTCTCGAATTTTAAAATCAAATATTAAATCGTTTGGACTAAACCCAGTGCTAGAGTTTATTTGTTCGTTGACACTGCACTGTAGCGTTTGTAAATATTCGTCCCACTCTTTAGCATGGGTACCTGAAGTTCGCAGAAAATTCAAAATAGTTTGATTGGCCCTCTCCACCTGGCCATTGGAACGAGGTGTTCTGACAGCAGTTTTTATATGCTGAATGTCATGGTCTTCACAAAATTTCTCGAACTGCTGTATACGCTGTACCACGATCGCTTACAATTCTTGTTGGTAATCCAAAGTATGAGCTAAGCTCCCTCAAAACTTGGATTACTGGTTGTGTTTTCGTATTTCTTACTGGCTTCACTATTAAGTACTTGGTAAAAGCGTCGCTGATTGCAATAACATATATATAACCTTTCTTGCTCTTGACAAAGGGACCCAATTGGTCAACATGTATCGTATGAAAAGGTATAGATGTAACAGAGTCCACGTATAACGTACCTTCACGCTTGCCTCCAACCACTTTCTTGTACCAACACTCTACGCAAGCAGTTATGTACTCCTTCACATACTTTCGAATACGGGGAAACCAGAAATGTTGTTTCACTCTTTGAATCGTTTTCTCGAGTCCAAAATGACCCATGTCGTCGTGGCAATACATAACAATACGCCAACGAACGGCTTTCGGTATAACGAAGAGTAGCTTACCACCATCCCGTCGATAAAGTCTATTGTTATCTATTTGGTATTCGTTCTTCAATTGTTTTACTTGATCAGATTTACGATTTCCACGTAACACGTCGATGATTTCTCGTATGTTAGCATCTTGAAGCTGCATGGTTAACAACCAGTCTTCTGTTTGCAACGATACCTGCATAGCGTTTGCATTTTCAACCCCTACTTCGCCAGCTATAGGCGCACGGCTTAATGCATCTACATGACTCATACGAATGCCAGGTCTGTGGACACATTCAAAGTCAAATTCGCATAAGCGCATCCACCAACGAGCAATGCGCGGAATGAGTTCATTTTTCGTTCTCACGTTACTTATGGCTGCGCAATCGGTTACGACCCTAAACGATTTTCCTAACAGGTACACTCTGAAACGCTGTAAGGCTTCAACTACTGCCATAACCTCTAGCTCGTAGCTGTGGTAACGAGATTCTGCTTCAGTACATTTTCTACTAAAATACATCACGGCATTCTATGTTTTACCACTGTCACTAGATTGTAGCAACACCGCTGCTATACCAACTGAGCTAGCATCTGTATGAACTTCATGTTTGCTTTGAAGTCATACAGCACCAAAACTGGATCACTAGTCAAAGCTTCTACGAAAGATTTAAAAGCATTAGTCTCTATATCACCCCATACAAAATTATTTGCAGCCTCTTTTGTAGTTAGTTTATTCAACGGTCTGGCAATGATTGCATAATTCTTTACGAATTTTCTGAAGAAACCGGTGAGTCCCAGGAATCGAAGTACTTCTGTAGCATTAGTCGTATCGGAAAATCACGAATCGCTTTAACTTTACATTCGCCCGGCGTAATACCATTCGCGTTCACTTTATGCCCGAGAAAGTCTATTTCAGTAGCCAAGAATTTACATTTATCACGCCGCAAAGTCAAATCTGATTCTTCAAGCAATGCTAAAAATTCGTTAAGCGTCTCTAGACCATCACTCATGGTTACGCTTGGTATGATTACATCATCCAGATACGCGATTACTTTTCGAGGTTTCATTTTCTCGCACAGTTTATTCATCATGGTCTGGAATACCGCCGGCGCGTTGACCAGACCAAATGGCATACGATTATATTCGTAATGTCCATCATTAGTTACGAACGGGGTAAATTGTTTACTATCTTCATCAATCTCGATTTGATGAGCAAAAAGTTCGTCCATAAGACCAATAGACGTTATACCCAACGTATACGTAACTGAAACTGTTAATTTCAAAATGTCATAACTTTTTTTTAAAAAATCGTACAATAATTTAAAAAAATGAGTTTTAAAGCTAAAGAGTTGTACTATGCGACCTTTTCGTCGAAAATTGAAAAAAAAAAATTTTCTATCCCAATAAAAATTATCAAAAATGGCTAAAATGGCCATTTTTTGACCTTTTAGGCTTCATTTACCAAAAATCCTGACGTGATGGAGCATTTTGAAGGTCAGATTCGTTTTCAGCGCATAAAAAACTACAAGAAACAAGTACAGCCATTCTAGAAACTGAAAAAAGTTAAATTTCGCAAGCCTGTGTAATCAACATACATTCTATGTTCGTTGTTTTTCTTCGCAACTATCACTATCGGCGACGCATATGCAGAATTGGATATTCGAATAATGTCTTTTTCCAATAATTCACGAATTATTTCATTCACTATAGGGCGCTTTGCAAAAGGCAACCTGTATGGTTTCATATTTATCGGCTGATCAGCAGAAAGTTTAATGCACATTTTACCTATGTTAGCTTTTCCCAGCGTAGAAAAGCGTTTTTCATATCTACACAAGATCTTACTTAAATCACCAAATTCACCCATATTAGATTGATTTTCAATCGCGCTTACCGTTTTCGTTGCACTATTTTGAACATACAAATTGTCACCATCAATTACGTATCTATTTTTACCCGAACATAGTACATCACGTCCAAGCAAAATATCGTTTTCAATCAAGTTATCATCAACAACTAATAAATGTACACAAACATTCACGTTATCAATTTCCATTTCGACTTTTACCTTGTCAAAACACTCAAACACTCCGCCTCCAAAACCTTTGAGACGTACATAGCATTTTTCTTTCAAACATTTGTTTATATTTTTCGCAACTGAGTTTCGTACTAATGAACGTGAGCTACCTGTATCAATAAATGCTTCAATTTCTTTGTCATTTATCAAAACTCTTTTCACTGTAAACTTTATTGGCTCATCTTCAATTGCATTGCACTTTTCGGCCTTTAGCTTTTGCCCTGTGCAATCTGCTGCACGGTGACCAATTTCACCACACTTTCCGCATTTTAGTTTTTGTTTCTTTTCACCAAATTCGCTCGATATATGTCCTGTTTTGCGACAATTATAACAAATAATTTCACTCTTCGACTTCTTTTCGCTTGTCGTACGTTTTGTTTCTTTTTCTTGTATTATTTGTTTACCCGGCGCGCTGCTCTTTGCTACATTGTACGTACAATAGCTTATTATTGCATGTAGTAAATCAATACACGTTACATACCTTGCTACCGATAAACACTTTTTCATATCTATGTCATTTAACCCGTTTATAATATATTTAATTATCGCTTGATCATCCACTTTACCTTGATGACCTTTAGCCAATACCCGATAATAGAACATTTCCGCAGTTTCATTTACTCCCCGACGCATATTCATTAATTCGATATGAACATCTGCTGAATTAATAATTGACGGAAACTGATTTATAAAGTCTTTTACAAAACATGACCAATTCACATACACAATTGGCGCAGAGTCTATCCACATTTTTGCAGCACCCTTTAATTTTGCTTGCACTGCAAAAAGAAGTAATTTCTCATTCCATCCATACACATGTAGAAGCTGCTCAACAAACGTGCCTCTGTCGTCGATTAGCGGCATAGCTGACTGCGCAACATGTATGCATGCTTACAGGTTCACACATTGCCCTGCTTATCATGTCCTCCTGAACGTT
The DNA here is from genome assembly GCF_027943255.1 of Anastrepha obliqua. Classification (NCBI taxonomy): domain Eukaryota; kingdom Metazoa; phylum Arthropoda; class Insecta; order Diptera; family Tephritidae; genus Anastrepha; species Anastrepha obliqua. The sequence continues at coordinate 53,729,838 of NC_072897.1, read as the reverse complement.
ACCCTGATGCACTGAGCTCCTAACAGGTGAGGATGTACTTAATGGCATAGCAACACCCCCACTTGCCTCAACACGCACTGACTGGACAGCACTTTCCAATTCGTTCAACCGCCTTTCGAAGCTTCCATTTAGTGCACTTGTAAATCGTTCATTTTGTTGGTGCTCGTACCATCGCTCGACCAATTTTGCTTTGTTACCTGACGTACGTAATCCAGCATCGCGCAACTTTTCCCGAAGTGGTACCACATTAAGACCAGCGATTTTGTCCATCTTTTTATTAAAATCACTCACACCCTTTTTTATCAAGATTTTATTTTTATGTACATATATACTCGTTCTTTTACTTATGACGCTCGCGTATGCGTCCTTCTTAGTCACTACTCAAAGGATTGGATTTTTAATCCTACTTCTGAATATTGTCAAGATATCCGAGATTTAAAAATTATTACTCTTTATTGAAACAAAACATATATTCCTTTTACACAAAATGCATGACCGTCACCGTTCGCTGTCCGATTCAAATCCAATTTTACAAACTACTTTGTCGCTCTATCTTGTCCGTTTTTTTATTGTCAGTGTTGTCATTGTTTGTCAGGGTCGCATTATATAGTACAGTGCCAGCTCGCTAATCCGAATTAATGATTGCAGACCCTGATTCGGATTAACGAGATATTCGGATTACTGGATGTGCTGTTATTATGCTTATACCTAATTCACTATATTCGAAAATAAAAAAAAGCAAGGATTTCAAAACAAATTTATTTTATTTTTATTAATCAACAATGAAAAAATTAAAGATTTTTATAAATACATATGTACATATGTATGTATGTATTTACATATTACGTTTTTTTTAATTAGTGATGTAGGTTTACTCGTCTTTCAGTGCACATGCTTCTAAAGCCTTGTTCCCCAATTCTTTTAGCATTAATATGTAATATGATTGCAGACCTCGTTCCTTTGCCCAATCTATTGAAATATTTAAGGCCTGCAGAGCTTCACGATTTTTAACGTGTTTCGTAATTAAAGGCTCTGGTTCCACATTTTCTGTGTCTGACTCTGAACTACTACACGAAGTATTGTCAGAGTTCATAATCCAGCTAAGAACTTCATCTTCAGAAATATGCACGTCATTGTTGCGGTGAAATAAGATGGTTAGTGTGCGAAATTCTTCTGTTTCCTCAACACGATCATTCTCTGGCAACTCTTGATGTAACAATGATAGAGGGATGTTATCATCTGAAGCCCACCTCTGAGAATGAATATGCTTCCAAGATCGTTTAAGCAATTCACAAGCGTCCTTTAAACTGAATTGTTTCAAAAAAATGTCTGAATCATCCGCTACAGAGCTTACCAGTTCACACAGCTTAGTTAGTCGTATCGCGTTCTGATCCATGGGTTGAATAATACTAGTACAATTTGGGGGTAAAAACATAGTTTTATATTGCCCACATTCAGATACCAGCGGCTCTCCATGACACTTCGCATTATCCAGTAGCAATAAAGCTTTTTTGGGCAAATTATTTTCAATTTGATAGTCTTTTACCTGTGGTATAAACGATTTAAAAAACCATTCAGTAAAAATATATGTTGTCATCCATGCATTTTTCGATGCGTAATATTCAACAATATGTTGTTTTTTAAACGAACGTGGATTTTTTGATTTCCCAGCAATGTTAAGGTTGTGAGTTCCAGATTTGTTAACACAGCACAAGAAGGTGATTCTCTCTGTGCTCATTTTGGTACCAGGAGCAGACTTTTCTTTACAATGTACTAAAGTTTTTTCTGGAAACATTTTCCAAAAGAGTCCAGACTCATCAGCATTGTAAATTTGGTCGTCAATCAGATTTTCAGTCTCGATAATGTCATAGAGCTTATTTTGAAAATCAGGTACAAGATCAGGTCTAGCAGATAAGGATTCGCCGCATATTTTCAAAGTTCGCACCGAAAATTGCTTCTTAAAATTTTGCAACCATTTGTCACTAGCGCGAAATGATTGATTCGGATACATTTTGTGATGAAGTGATTTAGCTTTTTGTCGTAAAATTTCTGCTGAAATGGTTTGATGCCGTGACCGCTTCTCTTCAAACCAAGCATGCAACTTAATCTCTAATTCTTCATTCTCTCCCGATTTGAGTGTCTTGCGCTGTTTTAAAAGTTTGGCATCAGAATTCTCAGCAAATCTTATAAAAGAATAAATATGTATGTACAGTAATATTTACAGAATATATTTTTTACACAGGTTTTTTACCTTTTAATATTTACAGCATTTTTTTTATGTCGCAAATTGTTGAAGCTCCTACACCAAATTTCTTTGCTAAAACTTTTCCTGATTGTCCACGATTTACTTCTTCTATTATTTTAAGCTTATCAGCTAATGACAGTATTTTATGTGCACGTTTTTTTGCCATGTTATTTAAATTGATGTTTTCGCGACTAATACCACAACTAAACTATTCGTAACAAGAAAAATACACACTTACATACATAGAAGGCTCTGTATTTCAATAATGTCCCGTTAGTTTTAAAATTCTGTTCATGGTTTTGTAAAAAAACAGACTCAAAAATAAAAAAAAAAAAATACCAGTCTAACGGTTAGACGCGATAGAAGTGAAACCTTCCGTAAAACAAACTGAGAGAGAATGAGACGAAAGCAGCATTAGGGGCGGGATAATTATAGGTTCCTTATAATATTGCTATAAAGTTCATATTTTATTTTCTTCATTTTATTATTATTCATCCTCAATGTTTTCAATTTCAACAAATGATACGAGTGGCTTATGATAGCTAAAATATGATACAAATGCTTTGGTTTCGATGTTGTCAACATATCTTTGAAATACCGCGTCAATTGTTGTTTTTGATCGTGTTGTCGATTCAGTGCGATTGTTACACATTTTTAAATTGAATGTTGTATTGAGAAAGTCAATTGAAGGAACCGCTGTGTCCAATGCAAAATTTACGTTGAAATCACCTCTTAAAATCATTGGAACTTTATCGTATCCGCGATACTTCTGGTGTATACTTTATTAAATTTTCGTGAATGAATTCCGTGATGCTATTTATTGATTTTGGTTCTCCGTCACCTTTGGAAAATGTGTAAACAGTAAGCAAACTTTATTCAAATATTTTCCCTCATTTTTGCATCAGTAAAATTAAACAAACGCCGTAGCCGAATGGGTTGGTGCGTGACTACTATTCAGAATTCACAGAGAGAACGTCAGTTCGAATCTCGGTGAAAACACCAAAATTAAGAAAAACATTTTTCTAATAGCGCTCACCCCTCAGCAGGCAATGGCAAAACACCGAGTGTATTTCTGCCATGAAAAAAAGCTCCTCATAAACATATCATAAAAAAAAAAAATAACTGTATAAAAAAATTTTTTTTCTTGTGATTCGAACCAAGGATTTTGGATCGGAAGCTCACATTGCTAGTCGCTCGGCTACCGCGCCATGCTGTCGGCGCTGGCCTAAAAGTTATTTAGTTCGTCGCTACGTTTATATCAACATATAATATAACGCTTCGTAGCTAAATAACTTTTAGGCCAGCGCCGACAGCATGGCGCGGTAGCCGAGCGGCTAGCAATGTGAGCTTCCGATCCAAAATCCTTGGTTCGAATCACAAGAAAAAATAAAAGTTATTTAGTTCGTCGCTACGTTTATATCAACATATAATATAACGCTTCGTAGCCAAGAGGGTCGCTATTTCCGTTTCACTTTTTCTCAAATCACTCCCAACGATTCTAAAGAAGTTTTCACTTCAAAAACAAAAATTCGGTTTAGCGAGCTTGCAACGAATGCGGACTATAGAGCACGTAATGCGTCATAAATTCAATTCGGATTACTGGATAATTCGGATTACACACCTTCGGATTAGCGAGCTGGCACTGTATTCATAAAATATATCACTTGACATGCGAAAGCCAAGGATTGCGTCGAAACAGACCCAACGTTCCAACGTACAAACTGATTCAGCTCAAGATTATTTCCGCATATCAATCTACATACCGTATATTGATTCGTTTCTGGTACAATTGCAATCTCGATTCTTAAATCACCGCAATATTTTATCAAATTTCGCTTGCCTTTTTCCCAACAAAATCCAAATTTTCGAGGAAGAGTCCTGCGCTCAACTATTGGGTGAACGAAGTACAACTTTGGCGGAAGTTCATTGCCGGAAAGGAAATAAAAAACTCACTTGAAGCACTCGATATTTGTAATGAAGATGCGTTTCCATATGTTAACCAGATGCTTCGCGTGATGGCAGTTTTGCCTGTGACAACAGCGACGAATGAACGATCCTTCTCAACTTTGCGACGACTGAAAACTTATTTGAGATCAACAATGTCTGAAGATCGCCTGAACGGCTTAGCCTCACTCAATGTACATCGCGATGTCAAAATCGATCCGCAAATAATTTTGAAAGAGTTTTTTTCAGTACCTCGAAGAGTTCATTTATTGCATACCTAAATGTAGCTAATTACTACTTTTGACAATAAAATTTTTCTTTTTTCATTGATTACGTAACTTGAGTTAAAACCACCCCCTCGGAAATTTTCTGCGCACGGGCCTGAAAATCAGTATGAACTGTTTTGTACAGAAAATAAATTTTCTAAATATCAAATTCAAAAAAACCTAAAACAGTATTTCAAAGCAATTATAATTAACAACAATCAACAATTTTACCAAACTGAATTGTAAAAAAGAAATAGTGCAAGGAAAAACGTATGACTATTCAGGACTTGAACCTGGACTAAATACGCGCATCATCATACAAACAATACCGCCGACCTTAGCAACTGCGCCATGAATTGACTGCTTACACATCTTTCCCAATCGCGAATCCCTTAGTAGTGTGGTAAAAAATCTTATGAAATCCCTTAGTAGTGTGGTAAACGCAGAAAAAATCTGAATTCCTTTACTAGCGTGGTAAGTAAATATAGAAACCCTCCACTACCGTGGTAAATATCTGCAATCCATGAATGGTAAGTTGAATTTGAAAATCCCTTAGTATGAATCTACAAATTAGTACTCGAAAAAAAGTTATTTAACATTTGCTCCTTCTCATTCCATTAACATTCTCTGGAATAACTGCTGGAAGCAGAAAAAGTTGGCACAGTTGTTGTCATTGAATTAATTGTGTTGGCAGCGCGTAAGACACAGCCAGTATTAGCATCAGCACAAACAGGCACGTTAACAGCCTCAGGATTTTCTGCAGTAAAACAGTTCTTAAATAATCTCTTTATAGAGAGAAGTTCCGTTTGTAATTTATCAACCTTTCCGAATAGCACTTGTTTATCATCATAAAGAGATCGCAGCAGAGAAAGCACACGAACATTCTCTGCCCTAAGCCCAGCTAATTCTTTCACAAACAGAATGCGACACAAAGTATTCGTAAGGATGATAAATCACCAGGTTTGCTATTTTGCTATGGTGAAAACAAAAATTTTGAGGGGAACTTTGGCTGCCACGTCACTTGTGGATACGACAGCCGAATTCTGCACGATCATTTCACATGCATTCACACAAGGATGATAGAAACAAGATTGCGCCCATCAGAGCGTACGTGACGTCACGTTTGCTGCGTTGTGCAGTATTGCCAACCATTTGCTCTGCGCAATAAATTTAGTGCTTTTTTATACCGAAAATGCGAAAATTTTGAAGTTTCGTGTTTGTTTCTTTTTGCGTTTAATTTAAAGCTACCGAAACTGTAAGTAAAAACAAACTGTATTATTAAAGAAAGAATGTTATAAAAGGTCACTCTGAGAAGATTTTAGTGCTAATGAAAATTAGTTGATTCTTATAAAATTTAGTATTTTGAAAAAATGGTGGGAAAAATCTTAAATATTTTGCAAATCATATTAAATTGTTCAACCAAGTCGTGGATCTACACATTTTATAGTGTCTAATATTGTTGCACAGCCGCTGATAAGATTGAACAATGTGTGAATGTGGATTTTAATAGTCCTGATGGAGTTGCGCCAGGAGAAGTGCCTTGAACGGATGGTGCCACTGGATGGATGGCGGAGGCAGTGTACTCAGTCCGTGGATCGGTGCTCAGTTACTATTCCTATAGACATTTTAAAACATTTAACTTTAATTTAATTAAATATTATAAACATATGTATGCAGAGCGCTTCATCCTTTGGAAATATAAAAAAGCTTATATCACACCCTTTATTGAGGTTCTTACTAGCACAATTTTTCACTGCACATTTCATGTTTTCTTATTTTTCACTTATACGAGTACACTTTCACGAATTATCTTATTTTTGCGTAAATATTCACTAAAACGTTTGTTACCGTTTGTTCTTATTAACGCACATTTCAAAGAAGAAACGAATATTCATAAACATCAACAATAACCGCAATCATGGGCAATGTGACCAGATCTCTGAGAAGATTTTAGTGCAAATGAAAATTTGTTTACTCTTATAAAATTTGATAATTTGAAAGTGCAAATTTAATTTTTGGCTCCATTTAAGGTTATGCAAAAATATTAAATGCCCCTCTCTCAACTCTTCTTAAGATTGAAAACCTTTTTACACATTTTAAAAAGCCTTTGAATTTATTGAATGCGAATTAAAACCATAGAGGTGTAATCGTTTCTTCCCGTCATCAATCCTTAGTGAGACATAGGGCATTAAGAGTTATATTCATTGTAAAAATAAACAACAAAATACCAGAAAATACTAAAGAAACCATACTAACATTTTTACAAAAAGAGTACCTTATCTAGTTACATAACTTCAAATATAGCAAAAAAGTCGTTCCCTTAACAAAAGAGTCTCGCATAAAAAAAACCTCATAAATTAAATTGTACATAAGCATGACACATTTATTTAAAAAAACGCACATTTTAAAGACAATTTGTCACGCATACAAAGTTATTTAGGTGATTCAATAAAAAATTGTTGGGTTATTTTCTTTGAATGGGCATTTTAATGCGTTTTTATATCCAAAGCTAGGCAACTCTGCAGTAGCGAGAGAGAGATTTGACTGCCGAAAGCAGAAGAACACCAACAACACCTGCACTCGCGGGCAATGCCACCAGATGTTAAAAAAAAGTAAAGCTAAATAAAACTGAGTGAATTATTTAAATAATTATTAAAAAATGTATATCTTACAAAATTGTAAACATGACAATTTAATTAGAACAACTAGAAAAATGTCATGAAGAAAGAACTAAAACTCCGAGACACAAAATAATAAAAATAACAGAAAAAAAAAGATAAATCAAGTTACGAAAATGGTAATCTGGTAATGGTCAAATTCGCTGAGCGCAAAGTAACGGGACCACGATAGGCGTCACCTCATTATTATTTCCATCATGGCATTCACACACTCGTCCAATCAGTCATTGTTCAGATATCCACGAAGCAACATCAGTGAAGATTGTTTTGATTTGTTTTCGTATATCACTAACACAATCTAATCAATATCATAATCCGGACGATAATTTCACGTACTCGCCCAATCAGTCATAGTTCAGATGGCTACGAAGTGTCATTGGTCGATTTTTTCTGTACAGCACCAACATAATTTCAGTTTTTTTATAAACACACTTCAAGTGATGTTAGCCAATCTGCTGATTCAGTCAAGTTCAATCAGATACGAATAACTGTCTGTTGAAGAGCTCACTTTTAAAATCTTTTCCCCATGCGGCATGTACATGTATGTATATTTATTTATCCATAAATGTTAATAACAATAGATGCCCTTTATTCATTATTTATTCAATGAAATTTACCGTCCACAAGTGGATATTCCAAATAATATAATACTTACAAAAACAAAATACCTTCACAGGCGAAGAAGCAGCAGCCTGCACAGAGCGATGGCCGCTTTACCGCTAAGAATTCTAAACTATTCTTCAATACAACATAAACTAGTTCGTTCATAAACGCAAGCATAAAACGAGATGTGGTGACATCATCCCTCACATTCCCAAAATATTTGCTGAACAGTCAATTTTTGCCGTACAGCAGTACAATCAACACACGTATTTTTACGCCGTTAAAATCAGTTGTTAGTCGAACCATAGATAACACTGTGTGACAAAAAAAACAAAATTAAATATACTTTTATGGAGACCTAGCACAACTTGTGGCTATAGAAAAACTAAAACAAATGGTATAGGAGAAATTTCCAATACACCCCCAAAATCTCATTTTATGGCCATAAAACCGTTTTTCAGTAGTTTCTTGTGAAGAATAACTCCTAACTTCGCCAATTTCCATCCGATTTCGAATTTGCTTTTTTAGTTCGAAAGAACAAAAACAAGCCTTTTTGACAGTGTGTTGACAATTTTTCTGAAATGACAACTGACGAGACTGTAGACGGAAGTATTTGGAATTTTTTTATTTTTTCTCTATTTTTTCAACTTTGACATAATTTTTACGATATTATCCGATATTGATGAATTTTTTTGGTACACTACTGTTACAGTAAATTTAATTTTGCGTCGAATGAGCTATATTTGACTATAATTGAATTAAAATTAATAGAGTTGTGTGAGTTTTAAGATTTTTTTTTTTTTTACTAATTTTGTATGTAGGTATAACTTACGCTAAATGGGAATAAGGAATTAGTGTCATTATAAACATAATATTTATTGGAGTATTGTGCAGTGCAGCACTGTACGGTATGGTACGGTGCGATACGGTGCACTACACAACGGAACTGGTTCCAAACTTAAAAATGCATTGGAAACGGCCCTTTGGAGTTTAGTATGGTACGGTACATTTGTCATTCTCTTCATCAGTTTTGAATACTTCTCTGTAACAAATTCGATCATCATCATTCATCTTAAGTCGTCATCAACTAAATTCCATTGTTTAAATCGAGAAGCGAGCGTTTCAGATTGTCTTCCCGATAGAAGTAAATCACGAGAAAGATTTTGAAAATCTGAATTTGATACAATGTGTCGTTTTGAAGACTTAGAACCAGACCGAAAGTACTCTTCATCATCAGATTTATTGTTATCAGTTTGATCATCATCAGCAATGAGTTGAACTTCCTTCAGTTCATGACCTGCAGTTGAGTCAATCATATCGTCCAAGACTACGGGTTGCAACATCAGCATACTTTATGTGCTTTCGAGTTTTATAATGATGACAAAAATAACAATCATCTGGTTTAAGATAAGGCTGATGATGCCACATCATCGGAGAATATTGAGAAATTCGACTTTTCTGGCAACGTTTTGATTTATATCTCTTGAATTTCAATGAAACAAACAATAAAACTTTGACGTTTTAATAAGGTTAAATTATAATAACAAACTTCTTTTGTTAATCAATGTACAGTGTGAACTTTGGTACACTTGGGAGCTTTTTCATATTTCTATTGAAAAAAAAAATGTGCTATAATAAGTCAGATATTTTCGTAAGTTCTAACCAGTTCTGTTGTATGCAGTACAGTGTACTCTTATGTATACATATACACTCCAATAAATATTACGTATCTATAATAACGCATCAAAACACGTCCTTATTCCCATTTAGCGTAAGTTATACCTACATACCAAATTAGTAAAAAAAAAAATCTTAAAACTCACACAACTCTATTAATTTTAATTCAATTACAGTCAAATGTTGCTCATTTGACGCAAAATTAAATTTACTATAACCGTAGGGTACTAAAAAAAATCCTCAATATCGGATAATATCGTAAAAATTATGTCAAAGTTGAAAAAATAGAGAAAAAATAAAAAAATTCCAAATACTTCCGTCTACAGTCTCGTCAGTTGTCATTTCAGAAAAATTGTCAACACACTGTCAAAAAGGCTTGTTTTTGTTCTTTCGAACTAAAAAAGCAAATTCGAAATCGGATGGAAATTGGCGAAGTTCGGAGTTATTCTTCACAAGAACCTACTGAAAAACGGTTTTATGGCCATAAAATGAGATTTTGGGGGTGTATTGGAAATTTCTCCTATACCATTTTTCTTAGTTTTACTATACCTACAAGTTGAACTAGGTCTCCATAAAAGTATAATTTCACTGTCGCACAGTGTAATAAGACGCGAGAGTCTTTCATTTTGTTTAAGGAGCTGGGTAAGGCTTTCTCAAGTGGGCATCAAAATTACCAAAGTGAATATTTTGCGATGAAATTCAGCCAGGACTGAGTTCTATCATCCAGAAGTACACTCAGAAAATTTTGTTGTAAAATTATAAATAGTTTTTTTTTTATTAACTATCGAAGTTTTTTGCAGCGCTTGAATTATTATCACATTTCTCGTAAAGTAAGTATCCGATTACAACGATTTTTCAACTGCAGACTGATAAAGGATGATATTTTCCAAAAACGTTATTTTTGTTCCGAAACTTGATGTTTGGTTTTTGTATAAAATTTTTTTTAATAAACAATTAAAAATTTAACTAATTTCTGCGCCTCTGGGATGAAATTTTTTTAAGGATATTAACGTAATAAACATCTGTGCATTTATGTATGAAAAAAAATGCGTGCAATTCGAAAAGGATTAATTATAATTAATTTTTTTGTGCCAGAATGCGCGCTTCGACTTACGCGGACGCGCACGAACACACAAACGGCGACTCGCGGGCGGCTTGCGAAAAACCGTGTTTCGGACACGTCTCAACGCGATATGCTTCCGTAAGATCAGTTTTGCCGACTTTTCCATAACTGGTGTTTACTTGTTTTTAAAGATTGGCCATATAAATAATTTACATATAACAGAATTTGCGCTTTGACTCTCGCGGAAATGCGTAATGATAATTAAATCAAATGTATTCAAAGGAATGTATAAGCTGTCATGCAAGGTTTCATATATACTTCTTTATTACTAACGTCTATGTTTACATATCAGATCTATACCTACATTGTAAGTTCAGTCAGCAAATGCCCTTAAAATTTCTCGCTGAAAAACAACAACAATTCACGGACGGACACAAAAAGTGAAAAGATATAGAAAGTTATACAGATATCGCATATTCATTTGTTATTTCGAGAAAAAATGAAAATCATTCACGCTTTTTACACTTTTCATGTAGTTTATTTTTACATAATGGGTATAATTTTAGATTGATCGTGGGCTGAAAATATTTTGCACTCGATGGAACTTTCGATTAGCTTTTGGAATAAAAGAATGGAACTGCCTCGTATTTTTCAAAGTTTGCGCTTTGGAATAGCGCTTTTTCAACTTACTAGAGTGATTTTCATGTTCTTGTTTATTACAGTAATCAAAACTAATTTCGTAATACAGTAATCAAAAACAGTAATCAACTGTTTCGGTCCCGTAATTTTCACCGGGATTTTATCTCGCAAGCTTGCATGGTACGCATCTCTCTTTATAGCACCACCAATACCATCGCAGGCACCTTTCCCATGTGCAGAGGCAAAAAAGTGCCACTCGGCATCGATGCCAAAATCCTTTTTGTGAAAAAGTAAATTTATAAAATTGTACTTGTTTTTGTACTGTGAGGCCGCCCCGTCGGAAAAATAATAGATTTTCTTCACATTTCGTTTACCAAACTGTTTAATCAAATATTGAATCAATTTAGAATTGAACAAATTGACTGCGGAACTGTCATGTTCCAGTGCTTCCGAAATTATCACAAAATTCTTATGCTGTTCTACGCCGTTTTCTTTGTAATGCACAACGTAAGGATGTATTGTTACCTGCGTTGTGTTCCAGTATTCTGATTGCACAGAATTTTGAACACGATATGCGTAATTTTCGGAGAAATCAAGGCAAACGACGTATTCTTTTTCAATCACATTCTTTTTAATATCGACGAAATACTGTGCTTGTGATTTCGCGAGAAAATCATGTTTTAAAACAGCAAGCAAATCTTTACTCAGGTTTTCAACGAATTCTGCAACGGGTTCGTTTTTTACTTGCAAAGTACATCTGCTCCATTCTTTTATTCCAAAAGTTAATCGAAAGTTCCATCGAGTGCAAAATATTTTCAGCCCACGATCAATCTAAAATTATACCCATTATGTAAAAATAAACTACATGAAAAGTGTAAAAAGCGTGAATGATTTTCATTTTTTCTCGAAATAACAAATGAATATGCGATATCTGTATAACTTTCTATATCTTTTCACTTTTTGTGTCCGTCCGTGAATTGTTGTTGTTTTTCAGCGAGAAATTTTAAGGGCATTTGCTGACTGAACTTACAATGTAGGTATAGATCTGATATGTAAACATAGACGTTAGTAATAAAGAAGTATATATGAAACCTTGCATGACAGCTTATACATTCCTTTGAATACATTTGATTTAATTATCATTACGCATTTCCGCGAGAGTCAAAGCGCAAATTCTGTTATATGTAAATTATTTATATGGCCAATCTTTAAAAACAAGTAAACACCAGTTATGGAAAAGTCGGCAAAACTGATCTTACGGAAGCATATCGCGTTGAGACGTGTCCGAAACACGGTTTTTCGCAAGCCGCCCGCGAGTCGCCGTTTGTGTGTTCGTGCGCGTCCGCGTAAGTCGAAGCGCGCATTCTGGCACAAAAAAATTAATTATAATTAATCCTTTTCGAATTGCACGCATTTTTTTTCATACATAAATGCACAGATGTTTATTACGTTAATATCCTTAAAAAAATTTCATCCCAGAGGCGCAGAAATTAGTTAAATTTTTAATTGTTTATTAAAAAATTTTTTTTACAAAAACAAAACATCAAGTTTCGGAACAAAAATAACGTTTTTGGAAAATATCATCCTTTATCAGTCTGCAGTTGAAAAATCGTTGTAATCGGATACTTACTTTACGAGAAATGTGATAATAATTCAAGCGCTGCAAAAAACTTCGATAGTTAATAAAAACAAAACTATTTATAATTTTACAACAAAATTTTCTGAGTGTACTTCTGGATGATAGAACTCAGCCCTGGCTGAATTTCATCGCAAAATATTCACTTTGGTAATTTTGATGCCCACTTGAGAAAGCCTTACCCAGCTCTTTTCAATACTTAGCAGCTTTGCCTCTTCCTGGGCTGATGAACAGCTTATAGTCGAAATGGTGTGCTGCCAGAAGTAAGGCACCGAAAATAACTGACGAAAACAGTTGGTTCTTGCGTTAATGTGCAAATGTCCGGATCTAAATATTTATAATTATTTGTTTTAAAATAAATTCAATTGAAGCGTAATATTTTAAATTAAAATGTGTTTTTAGATTTTTCAAAGTTCTCTTATAGCCTTTTCGGCTTCTACTTTTAATTCGCCTTGTGTACATAATATGAATACATTTTACATACCATACATGTAACCTAATTGAAAACTGAAACTGAAACAATTTATATCTGTAAATTTATATATTGTACATACATATATATGTGCAAGTAATTTATGGTTGAAAATTTAATGGTTGAATTTGAGTTTTAGATGTGTTACAAACATACTGTTGTTACTCAATGATTGCTTTTATAAGATCCGTAGATCCTTGGCACCAGATTCATGTCCTGGGATCGTCATTTCCGTACATTCACGTTTTATTTTTTATTTTAATTTTAGTTTTTTCGCGACTATTTTTTTTTAAATCTTTATAAAACGTACAAACGTTAATTTTACTTATGTTGTTAAATTATTTATTAAAATATATGCATTTATGTTGATCACATACATATATTTACATAAGTACGTACATCCATTCTATATATTGCTATATATTGCTGTGTATATATTGCTAACTTCGCAATATAGAATTGTCGTGGGTTTGACAAATAGTGATGTTTTTGCTGTGGCGAGTGGGTGCGTAATGAAACCTTTATTTTAACTACAACTAAAAAATTGATATACACTTGCCAGTAAAAGTATCCATACACAAAGAAATGAAATCAACATATTAATATTCATTGTAAACAAAACAAAAAACATTTTAAACTTTTATGAGAAATATTTAGTCAGTCATTTTTCTACAATTTCTATACATTTTTTCCTAAGTACATCTTTAAAAATTAAATTTTACAAAACAAAAACAAAACACTTCACTTCAATGAAGCAGAAAAAGTTTCCGTACACATGAATACAGGGATTCCCCGCAGTATGCAGTAGCATATTCATACCAAATAACGGTTTTATTTTAGTTTGCAATTGATTTTGCTGTGACTACATCACTTTGGAGTTATTTTAAAGTTTTTGTGCACAAGAAATAGCGACGGCCCTCAAAAACTAAGGAAATTAATGTTGGCGAGAGAAAAATTATCCTGAAACTTGGCATTAACGGAAGAAAACTAGTGTGGCGTAAGAGCAGTACAGTAGGTTCTGTTTTTATGCGGCTTTTTTTTATGCGGTTTTGAAATAGTGCGGTTTTTTTTTAAATTACAAAATGCATGTCGACCTATCGGGAATTGTACATATAAACAAGATTCTAAACCAGCTAACAAAAACTCATCACAGATTCATGCGGCCTATGGAACGTATCTATAGTTATAATATGGGACTAGTGCCCTTTTTTATGCGATTTTATTACATTATTTCAGATTTATGCGGTTTTAGCATTTGAAACGTATCTATAGTTTTACTATAGAACTAGTAGCTTTTTTTATGCTGTTTTTTTTTTATGCTGTTTCTTGCGGAACGTATCTACCGCATAAAAACAGAACCTACTGTACTGCGCTCGAAAAAGAAAATCTTGTACCAACTGTGAAGCATGGCGGGGGAGGTGTGACTCTGCCTTATAGAGTCAACAATAGATCAATTTTCTTATTTAAATATTTTAAAGACTAGCATAATGCAAAGCGTCGGTGCTTGGTGATGATTTCTGATTTCAGCATGATAATGATCCCAAGCGTTCGACACATAATGTTAAGCTCTGATTGCTGTATAACACATATCAGCAATGTTTAAAGATGTACTTAGGAAAAAATGTACAGAAATTTTAGAAAAATTACTCACTAAACATTTTTCATAAAAGTTTAAAATGTTTTAGTTTTTTTTTTCATTTCTTTGATTACGGATACTTTTACTGGCAAGTGTATATGTATATGTATACACATGTATATAATTGCGAGTACACCCTTTTTGAGTGTTCGGCCGAGCTTCTCCTCCTATTTGTGGCGTGCGTCTTGATGTTGTTCCACAAATGCAAGGACCTATAGTTTGAAGCCGAATCCGAACGGCAGATATTTTTTATGAGGAGCGTGTCGAAAAAAAGTTTTTAACAACTGATTTAACACCGGCTGAAATTTTTTTTGTGTATTGTTGACATTTAGTAAAATAAAAGTTAGTTAGCTGCGCCGTAGAGGCGGGAAAATACGTCAGCTGAACGCAATGATACAATCTTGCTTCGGCTGACGGTCTTCCCACCACTATAAACGCAGCTGACCATCAGTATTATATTTTCATATGTGTCCAAAATTATACAAAAAAATTTCAATCGGCATAAAGTAGTTTTACTTTTTAATTTATTTTACAAGTTCGCCTGTTCAGCTGACGTATTTTCCCCCTCTACCGCGCAGCTGACTATTTTATTTATTCTACTAAATGTCAACAATACATGAAAAAAATTTCAGCCGGTAAAAAATGAGTTGGTGGAAATTTTTTTCGACACGTTTCGTACCCTCCCACAATCACACCCACCACGGGTGCGCCAGGAAGGGTAAGGAAGACGGGCGGAGCAGGAGAGGCTTCTGGCCTCGGAAAGCAAGGGCGCCGTCCTTGGGGTGATGGAGAGGATCCTGGAGGATGATTATTCTTCAGATAAATCTTCAACACTCTAAGGCGGCTTCCTCCAACCTTCTAATCCACCTTGAGCAAGATAGAGCTGACATAGTCCTTATCCAGGAGCCGTGGCTGAGCACCAACGGCATTTCTGGGCTCAGGACGAAAAATTTAGATCCTGTGTACTCATCAGAATGGAACTTAACGCATTTATTTTGCCTAATTTCAGCAATGAGGTCATTGTAACGGTGTGCCTGGCGGGCGCTTTTCGGAAGCTATGGCTGATGTCCGTCTACATGGCACATTATGACGAGGTGGAACCACCTCCGGTGCTGCTAAGGAAACCCCTGGCTGAAGAGAAACGCAGGAAAATCGGCGTTATTATAGGCACTGACGCGAACTCCCATCCCACCTGCTGGGGAAGTTCAAACATTAATGCACGAGGTGAGCCACTTTTTGATTATATTCTAAACGAGGACTTGTTTATTTGTAACAGGGGTACGGCCCGCACTTTCGTTACCGCAGCCAGAGAGGAGGTGCTTGACCTCACTCCGGCTTCTTCTTTGCTGATAAACCTAATCTCCGATTCGAAAGTGCTAAATGCTCACTCCTTTTCGGACCATAGGTATATATATTCCGTTCTCTCTCGCTGAAACTCGTCCAATAAGATCCACCTACAGGAACCTGAGGAGGACGGACTGGGATGCATACTACAGAAATTTACTGAACCTACTCCCTAAAGCACCGGCTTCTTCTTTGCTGATAAACCTAATCTCCGATTCGAAAGTGCTAAATGCTCACTCCTTTTCGGACCGTAGGTATATATATTCCATTCTCTCTCGCTGAAACTCGTCCAATAAGATCCACCTACAGGAACCTGAGGAGGACGGACTGGGATACATACTACAGAAATTTACTGAACCTACTCCCTAAAGCACCGGCTTCTTCTTTGCTGATAAACCTAATCTCCGATTCGAAAGTGCTAAATGCTCACTCCTTTTCGAACCATAGGTATATATATTCCGTTCTCTCTCGCTGAAACTCGTCCAATAAGATCCACCTACAGGAACCTGAGGAGGACGGACTGAGATGCATACTACAGAAATTTACTGAACCTACTCCCTAAAGCACCGGGAGAAAATCTAGATCTATCGGAAGAAGCGATCGACGAACTGGTGGAGACTTTCACCTCAGCTTGCAACAATGCCCTGGAAACCTCTCGTCCAACAAAAGCTTTTCCCAGGAAGGAAAAACCGCCTTGGTGGACAGCGGAGCTCTCTGAGCTGAGGGCCTCATGCCGACGCCTTTTCAATAGGGCTAAAAGAATAAGATCTCCCGGGTTGGGAGCTGTATAAGGCAGGGCTAGGAATATATAAGTCCGAAATTAGGAAAGCTAAGAGGGATTCTTGGAGAAGCTTCTGCGAGAGCGTAGAGGGCTGCCATGAGTCCTTCAGGTTTAGACGAGTACTCACGAATAGTTCTGCTCCCTTGAGGTACTTAAAAGACGAATTGGGACGTTGGGCGATGAGCAGCGAGGAGTCACTAGAGTTACTTCTCGACGCGCATTTTCCGACGAGCCCAGCAGCTAGCAGCACCGGCCTGGAAAGCAATTCAACTTGCATTCGGGACCGGGGCTGGTTGCTGGATAAGCGCCGCCTGGCTTAGGCTATTGACTCCTTTAGATCCTTCAAGTCGCCTGGTCCTGACGGCAGCATTCCTGCACAGCTGCAAAATCAGTGGAGATATCATGCCGTTGGTTGAGTCCTATCTATGCGAGCTGCGTAGCCAGGGGATACATACCGAGATCATGGACGGCCCTGAGGGTTGTTTTTATACCCAAGGCAGGCAAGAGCTCGCATGTCTCCCCTAAGGACTTCAGGCGAATCAGTCTCTCATCTTTGTTGCTGACAACCTTTGAGAGACTGATTGACCGGCACACAATTGTGAAAGAGATTGAGGAGTCTCTTTCTCAGAAGGAGCTTGCGGTGGGCGCCTTCCTCGACATTGAGGGGGTTTTTAACAACGTTCTCCCGGAGGCAATCATCAGGTCTCTGAGTAAACTGGCGGTCGAAACCGACCTGATCAGATTTATCTATAAAATGTTTAGCGACAGAACTGTCGCGGCAGAATGGGGCGGCATCTCCATCCACCGACAGGTGAGTAGAGGCACTCAGCAACGTGGTGTTTTCTCGCCTCTCCTCTGGGACTTGCTGGAGGAGCTGGTGAAAGGGGGCTGCAGGGTGGTTGCCTACGCGGATGACGTCGCATTAATCGTTAGAGGAAAGTTTGTGGATACTCTGTACAACTTGATGCAGGGATATCTGAACGTAGTTGTTAGACGGGCAACGGATTGCGGCCTGTCGGTGAATTCTCTTAAGACGGATTCGTCCTATTTACAAGGAGACATAAAATACCCAGAGCTCAAGTTCCCTCACTAGGGGCGCTCCTCTGATGCTTTCTGACAAGGTAAAGTATCCAGGTATTATCCTTGACAGCAAGCTTACATGGAAGTCCAATATTGAGGAAAGAGTGAGGAAGGCAACAATCGCCTTCAGACTGAGGGGCTGGAGCTATAAGCTCAACCTCACTTATGGGCATTCAAGCATCCTTAGAAACTTCGAGTTCATCCCTCTGTCAACAGATCAGTGTATACCCTCGTTTAGTCCAACCAGAACCTTCTCCACCTATATTCCGTCAACTGAAGAGTGGACGGAGGGCTACACTTGGGGGCAGGGCCTGATGAACTTGTTCACGGACGGATCGAAGTTGGAAGGAAAGGTTGGCGGAGGAGTCTTTTGCGAGGAGCTCCCCATCAGACTCAAATTCAGGTTACCGGACCACTGCAGTGTGTTCCAGGCAGGGGGAGCCGCAATCAAGGAGGCAGCTGATTGACTGCTGAAATGCGTACTAACAGTCAAGAAAGTAAATATTTACTCCGACAGCCAAGCGGCAATAAGGGCCCTCGGGTCTATGACGTTGCATTCGGAATTGGTCAAGGAATGCTTGACCTCGCTTTCGACTGCGTCCGAACTCTTTGACATCAGCCTCATCTGGGTTCCTGGTCACAGCGACATTGCGGAAACCTGTGAGGCGGATGAGCTGGCCAGACAAGGGACATGTGAGGTGATTTCCCCGCGAAGGGAGAGAATTGGGATCCCCTGACTACCTGCGGTCTGCTCCTGGAAAGATGGGCATCGCACCACTCAGCGAGCGCTGGGCAAGTACACAAAAGTGTAAGGTCGCGAAATCCTTCTGGCCACGTGTGGACCGGAGGCGCTCGGGCGAGCTTCTGAGGCTGACAAAATATCAGCTCTCTAATCTCGTGGGTTCTCTCACAGGACACAATGCGCGAGGAATGCATGCTGTGAGACTTGGAATCACCTAGAGTCCTTTTTGAGCTGGATGTATGGAGGATGAGGTGGAGTCATCTCAGCACCTTCTCCTCAGCTGCCCTTCTTTGGCGGGGCTAAGATCTAGCCATATTGGCTCCTACTTTTTTGCCACGCCTGCTGATATAGCTGGCGCTGGCATTAAAAATCTGACGAATTTCATCAGCAGCATAAAGCGGTTGACGCAAACATAGTCATCGTTCGTAATCCGCACGCTCCTAACTATCCCAGCAGCATTTCTCCCCGCCCTCTCCCTGCACCCCATCGGTCTTTCTCTCTCACCTCACCCCCTTCATAATGGTATCACAAAGGACGAATCTTTCTTCGTCCAAGTGTGCCCATTCCTTGGGCAACCATACCAACCTAACCTAACCTAGCAGGAATGAATAAATTATTGCTAATGGTGAGGGGCTATCCTCACATGAAGCCATAAATAGGGCTCTAGTTCGGAGAGGTTTTAATTGGTAGATATACCAACTAGCTCGGGTAGCATAACGGCAAATACATCGAGAGCGTGGCCGCAAGGTGATATACTATCACCGCTAATGTGGAGGTGAGTAATAAATTAACTCTTTATAAAATTAGACCGCAACGGTTTATCATTTGAAGGCTATACTGACAACATGGCCATAATATGTAAACAAATTCTCGTGTAGTACAGGGTGGGCCATATAGCGTTTGCTTTTTGGACCACCTATTTTTTTGAGAATGGTAGCACAAATGACATGTCAAATGTATTCATAATTTACTTAAAGGTTTGACAAATGGGACGCTATACGCTTGAACAAAATTGGGAAATATTGAAAACCTATTTCCAAAGTGGTGAGTCTTCTTCTTCTTTTCTGATTTTCATGTTCAACGAGTTTTTGTTTCCAAAAATTGAAGAGGATGACATGGACGACATTTGGTTTCAACAGGACGGTGCAATTCGTCACACTGCCAAAGTTACACTCGAACTTTTGGCTACCGTGTTTGAAAACCGAATAATCAGCCGAAATTCCAATATCAATTGGCCACCTCGGAGCTGTGATTTAAGCCCGTTGGACTATTTTTTGTGGGGAGCCGTTAAGGACAAATGCTATGCGAACCATCCAGAGACGATTGATGCTTTAAAACACGAAATCGAAGTTGCCATTCATAAAATCGGAGCCCAAACTATCGAAAATGTGCTTAAAATTGGGTTGATCGAATGGCCTACTGTAAAGCCAGTCGTGGCAGTCATTTGAACGATATTATTTTTCATTCATAAATGACAATGTTCAATCTTCAAAATAAAAAAAAAGTTTGAAAAAATATTGATTAGTTTTGTTTTTATAGCCGATTCAAAAAACAAATTTTACATGGCCCACCCTATAGAACTCAATTAGGGTAAAAGCTAACTAAAAGGTGGTGTGTTAAGGTGGGACTGAACATAAATGCAGCAAAATCGACCATTGTAACATTCACAAGAAAATATAAACTCAAACAACTTAAGCAAATTTACTTAGATGGAATTGACATAAAAATACTAAGGGAAGTACAATTCTTAGGTTAAACATTTGACTAATCATTACTAACATTACACTAACAAAGATAACCAAAACTTGTGGTTATTGAGATATTTGAGCTCGGAGGAATACTTTGAATCCATGAAGGAGGCACAATAGATCTTTCAGATCGCAGTGCTAAGCTAAATCTCATCATAATAATAATAATATTAATATATACTATACTACTTATATTATTATATATATTTATCTTCTTGTTAGATTTTCTTCAGATATTGAAAAATATAGATATGTAAATGGGTATATCTATTAGCTATATTTAATTTAAAATATGGCAGCGATAGATAAGTATTTGGTCTTCCATATTTTAAGATATCAAACAAGCAAAATATTTCATTGAATCACAAAATCACATAAGTTAATGCCTTATGTAACACATTTTTATGTAGGCTATTATTTTCATTAGCACATTTGTTTATATGAATAAAAACGCATGCAAAGGAGGGAGATTTAATATTTTTCAAGTTACCTGTTGGTGTTACTAAATATAAAGAACGAACTTCCACGTGGCATTGGCTTTTTAGTCTTCTTAATGCTGATTTCAGAAAGGCGCCGGGGTCGTGCAGTTGCTCGCGGTGTTACTTCGGAACGGGATTCTAAATATTGTTAATGAGGATTTGTATAAGAATGGGTAGGGTATAAAGCTTTTTAATAGAAAAGGGTTAGTAGGGAAAGCATGTCTGTGTATTGTGAATAAAAACTGTAATTAAATATTAACATATTTTACATACATACATGTGCTAATATGCATAGTATAAGTTGTAATGATGACGTTGTTGTCAGGATATCCATCCAATAAAAAAGCCATTGTATATTTATACACACGAAAAAAACCCCATAATCCTAATCTAAATATTTATGTGTATATGTAGGTAAACTTATTTAGATAACTAATTAGCTTACAACTTATACATAGGTACCTGAGTTAATTTATACCTTAAAAGTGTTACGAATACTTACCATCATACTCTTCATGGCTAATTTCGTTATCTTCCTCTTCAGAAAAATTCTCATCATCTCTGGGCCGGCATTTTCGGTAAGCAAAAGATATCGAAATGGAAAAATGTGTTCCCAATTTTTATATAAACAATAGTTTGCAATAATATTGCAGAATTTAATTTTAGAGTCAAATATATTTAAGCTAAGAAACAATTTTACTTACAATTTTTCCATATCTATACAATGTCCATTTACATCAATCTCCACATTCATATTCTCCTCGTCCTCACCTTCAATAGTTGGAGTCGGACTGTGTGACTTGTTATTTTTACCATCATCAATTTCTTCTTCTTTTTCTATGGTTGTTAAGGAATCTGCATCAGCAAGATTATCAACGGCGATGGCCAAAAAAACATTTAAAAGTATATAATTGCCGCAAATGAACAAAATTATAAAATATATGCAAGCCAATGCCCCGACTGTCTTTATTCCTCCATAAGCACGTATTCCATCATACATTACAACATTCCAGTCTTCGCCAGTAAGAATCTAAAAGGAGTAATATGGCATATATGACCAGTGTAAAGATTATAATAAACCTCTTTATATATTCGCGTTTTAGTTAACATTTGCTGACATATGTATGTATCAAGGAATCGGCATTTTCCAACAACAGGAAACACAGAAATTTCTAGCAATAAATGTGTTAATTTTTTCGTTATACATACATATGTGTATAATGGTGCCTGAGTTAGAAAATCACATTTCTCGAGACGATTCTATCACCAACAATTCCGCCCAATACAATTGCACTTTAATGCACTGGATAGCAGGTACAATATCATTTAGTATTTAGGCGTTAGTACTGATTTTTTTACTGGAGCGGTCACCCTTGACCTAATCTTTATTTTTGAAAGAATATAATAATTTTGTCTTTTTAGTGGTCCCAACGGCCGACGGCCTAATAGAACTTCTGTATCCTACTATATGTTTTAGAAGTAGTTAATACTAGTCCTATTGGCTGTAACTACTGCCTTAAATGTGTAACATCAGGTTCTTTTTTTTTTTTTTTTTTTTTTTGTTTTGCCTAATTCTCTGATTAGAAGAAACTGTGTTTTATTTTTATTCAGCGAACAATAGACTTTGGTGCACTATTACTCAGACAAACACGCGATATGTAAATATTTTACATTAAGAACGTAATTTCGTACACTTTTCACTTAGCATTTATTCGAACTACATATGTGTTGTTTGCTATGGTAAAAGCTATACTGCCAATGTTACCTGAAATACTGTTAATAAACTTTGCCAAAAGCAGTCGAAATTCCAACGTGGTTTTTCTTCCTCAGGGTTGAAGTTAAACTTTCCTCCAAATACTTGCATACCCAAGAGAGCAAATATTACAATGAAAAGAAACAGTAACAGCAAAAGGGATGCGATTGACTGTATGGAGTTCAAAAGTGAAGCCACAAGGTTCGAAAGAGACCGCCAATACCTGGAATAAAAAATATTAAGACACATTTGACTAAAAGTTATTTGCTGGGTATATTTTCAAGTATTTACTTAATTATTTACTACTTACTACTAACAAAAAAAATAAGCTAAATTACAATTTTTCATGCTGACTACATACTACGAAAATATCGTTATGAAATAGTTAAATTGAGTCTTGTAACAATTTAATTGAGCAGGAAAATATAATTTAGATAAGGTAGACCTAATAGGAGCATTGCAGGTATAATTGGTTCTGAACATATTCAAATATAATGGATATTTATCACGTAAAGACCTGGTAGGGACCGAGAAGTTAATGATTTCTAAAATAGTGGAACAATCAATTTCATCCTTATAATATTAAACAAAAAAGATAGCGACAAAATCGATCTTCTACTTTCTAAGTCTTCAAAATTCATTAGAGGTAGGCGGTGGGACAGAGTCAGAGAAATTCAGGGAAGAGAGGGCAAGCTTAAGAAAGGCTTTTTGAACTCGTTCAATTCAGTCTATAGAGAACTGGTGGCAAGGTCGCCAAATAAAAACGGCATATTCCATTATATAAATAGCAACTTAAGAGTATAAGAATGCAGACCTTTAAGCCAGTCCTTCTTAAAAAACCAAGAATGGAGTACGCTTCAGATAGAACGAAATCTGTATATATGTATATATATACATACTATAAAGAATAATGCGAAAATTGTTTCGTTTTTTTATATTCATTCCGAAAGTAAGCAAAAACTTAACAAAAAATGAATAAAAGTTTAGTAGTTAAAACCCATTTTCTTACTAAAGAAAAGCTATTCCTGGACCAAACAAAAGAAATATACGTTTTTAAATTGGCTTACTATTGTATATGATTGGCTACAGTGTATAGGCCAAAGAACTTTTAGGTTACAGTTATCAAGGGTTATGAATTATTATATTTCTAATTAAGTAAATGAATAATTTATTGAGGAGCTTAAAGATTTATTCAAAAGCTAGCCATCATTGTGGAAAAATAAGAGCTATGAATATAAAGACAGAAA
Source organism: Anastrepha obliqua (assembly GCF_027943255.1). Lineage (NCBI taxonomy): Eukaryota > Metazoa > Arthropoda > Insecta > Diptera > Tephritidae > Anastrepha > Anastrepha obliqua. Next base: position 53,705,805 of record NC_072897.1, on the reverse strand, counting down.
TATAAAATTAAAAACGTTGGAAATTTTATTAGAAAAATATAAAGAAGTAGTCAAAAACGCTAGTACAGGAAGAGTCAAAAAAACTTTTCTCTCTCCCTTTTTTCAAGCACAAATAACAGAGAACGTTAATGTAAAGAGAAGTCTCAATGACGGGCACGCATGGAATTTTGAGGGGTTTTTGTTTGCGCGGGTGGACATATTTTTCACCTAAAGTTAGCAGAAATATACTTAACTGGTTAATTTAAACAGCAGTTGAGTAAAATTGATTTGTAAGTAGGAAGAAAGAATGTTAACACTGTAGGCTAGCTACAGGCACTTTATCATAAAAAACAAATATGCTAAGTTCAATGTGGCTTACAAGAGCAAAACATCCAAAATGATATGTACAAATGTATGTACATATGTGGTTGCATCTGTCATCTTATCCTTCATAGAGAATTGCTTCATTACCAGGCACTCAGGAAGATGGCACATATGCGCCTGCGTGCACTTGCCACAGCAAAAATTCTCAAGGAATCCAGCGCACATAGGCACAGCATTGTGCCAAAAATTGTGAATTATGAAGAGTCAACCAAATTCCTTCATAATTTACTTAAGCAACTTTTGGGTCTTTACTATGAAGTAGTACATTATTATTCGATAAGTGAATTTTAATGTTCAACAGGAAAAGTTTGTAATAAATTTTAGATATGAAAAATGCATATTGTCTGAAGTGTCGAAATGTCCGGGACAGAACTTTTTATAAGCCATTTGTTGCTGTCTTCTGCATTTTTATCTATGTACGCTTATGCGTGCACTTGACGAACAGCAGCTGCGGCTGTAGAGCATTTCGAATACATATTTACATACATATGTATGTCTATGGGTGCAAACATACATATATACGTAGCCGCGACTATTCGACATGACAAAAATTCACGATTCACAAAATATTGGCAAATATTTCTTTAAGAAATTTTCCACTATTGACTATTTCGATTTAATATCTTCAATCTAAGCTGTGAATTTTATCATCCTTAAGAAAGTTGGCATATAGGCGGCTCGTTTTATGAATGAAAGTATTTTTCTCCTAGAAATATGAGCTCAAACTTATGAATGAATTTGTTTTTGTTGTGCTGTACAATAGTTGAAACTGTTCACGGCCGCCGCGACTATTTTATTACAGACTTACAGACTATTACTTAGGTAGAAACAAATTAAGACATTATGAAAAGAGTCTTATAAGTAACTTCTTAAAAGTAAACTTAGAGTAAGGGTAATCAAAGACTACGGAAGAAGAATAAGCATTAACTTGAGCTAGCGTCCTTCTTAAAGGAGCATTCATTCCATAAACAGTTTTAGCAATACCCACAAAACACAATTCATTAGAACAAAAATGCGTGAGGGAACATTAAAATTAATTTTGTCGAACAGATACGAATAATTTATTGAGGCCGCACAAATTTCGAAGACAAAATACATCGACAACAGAACACGCCAAACTCTAAGGGCATTCGATTTATTACTAAGCAACTAGACCGATAAGGCGGAATGGGAACATTCTATTAATATAGGCTGCATGAAACGGTCTCCAAACGAGTACCGCGTATTCTAACCTGGACCGAACTAAGGACGAGTACAATATTTTGAGAGTATAAGGATCAGAAAACGAAGAACTATTTCGACAAATAAAGGCTTACATTGTGAACGATTTAGAAAGAATCAAGTTTATGTAAGTGGTGAAGTTGAGCTTGGAGTCAAAATAAACACCCAGGTCCTTTAACTCACTAATTGACTTTAGTGGCGAGTTCGAGATGTAGTAAGCTGTTGGAACAACATTAAAAACATTCGCATACGAAATATAGTGGCATTAATTAATGTTTAGGAACAAACGATTACGCACACACCAACTATATAAGTTTTTCAACTCACACTGGAGAGTGGATGAATTTGACACAGTGCCTATTATTGAGATAGGAAATTAACCACTTAAGAAACTGAGAGTAAAAGCCGAAACGCTCAATCTTCACAATTAATATTGGGTGAGATGCCCTATCAAAAGCCTTAGAGAAATCTATATAGATCGCATCCATTTGGAAACCTCTTTGAAATGTTTCCAAACAGTCATCGGTAAAATCAGCTAAATTTTTTAATGTAGATCTGCCCGGAATAAACCCATGTTGATTGGGACATTACAAATGTTTAACCGCAAAGTATATTTTCTCTTTGACTATATACTCAAATAATTTCGAAACTGTAGATATAATTGAGATATAATTGCCAATATTATTTTTATTGTCACTTTTAAGAATAGGCGTAATGAAAGTTAATATCCAGTCTTCAATGAAAGCTCCGGCGGAAAGTGGCATGTTGGAAATATGCTTTAAAGGCTTAATCAAAGCTTGGCAACCTTTAATTAGAATAACCGATACACCAACAACATTCGCACCAACTATTAACATGAGATGGAGTGAGAAAATTATTATTATCCATAAAGCTCCAAGAAATATTGCCTAAATTAAAATCGCCTAAGACACAAAGTTGACTGTCACCTATGTATGTACTTTCTCATATAGTGCTAGGATGTTGTCAATACGTGCCTTATATATGACATCAGAGCTGCCAGGCGGAATGTAGGACACGCAAATATACAGCACAGCAAACGCGAATTGAAATTTTACGCAAAGTTGATCAAGAACGGAATCAGAACCCCATATCAATAAAAAGAGGCACGAAGATTACTGCGTTTAGCAATAAGTACACCATCACCCCTACTAACACCAGTTTTATCTATCTGTCTTTTCGAAAAACGTCAAAGAGAGTTATATCGAAGAACTCCACATCAAAAAAATGTACATTTAGCCAAGTTTCGGTTAGGAAAAAATAGTCATAATCCAATTGTGAACTCAAAATATAGACATATTCAGATTTGGTATTTAGTCCCGAAGTATTTTGATAAGAAATGATTATCTTGCGGGCTCCACAAGTAGAAGAGTTTTTTACTTCGTCGGTTGAAGCTAACGACCTTTTTTCAAAATAATCAAATGGTCGGAAAGAAACATTTGAAGGTCAAATATTTGATGTCAACCATTTATTGTATTGACATTCAGTAACTCCAAGCTTGAAGTTTATAAATTTAATATACTTTGATTTTGTATCTTTCTTGAGCAGCGTATAACATAAAATATTATTCCTATTTATAGCAGCATGTTTAGCAACATAGTCAATGATGCTATCTGTCTGAACGGAGGGTAAAAACAAAGAGATATGCACCCATTTATGACGAAGTAATCCTAAAAGTTCAGTATTATCTATAGTTCCAAATACACAACGCCTTTGTTTTTTATTACTGCGATTTTTATGCACAACGTTCCACTGTGCATTATTTGGCAGAGCATTGTTCGCAATTGTATCTTTTGGCTTAACATTATTCGTCATAGCAGCAGCCAGAGAATGTTAATGTATAGAGAAGTCTAACGAGCTACGAATATTGTGAATTGTCAAAAATGAAGTCAACCCAGAGAATGTTAATGCAATGAGAAGGAGCAAATGTTAAATGAGCTTTTTTCGAGTTCTAATTTGTTGATTCATACCAAAGAATTTTCAAATTCAACTTTCCTCTCTAGTGGGGGATTGCAGATATTTACCACGCGAGTGACGCGAGTGGAGGGTTTCTATATTTACTTACCACGCTAGGACAGGAATTCAGATTTTTTCTGCGTTTACCACACTACTAAGGAATTTCATAAGATTTTTCGCCACACTACTAAGGAAATCTACTTATTTCATGCCCATAGCGAAGCGAATAAATTTGCGATTAAGAAGGCCGCGCGGCAGTTCATTTGTGTTTTGTTTTTTGGCACGTATTTAATTTAGGTTCAAGTCCTGAAGTCATATTTTTTTCCTTGCACATTTTTTTTACAATTCAAACCAGGAAAGTTTGGTAAAATTTTTGAGTTTATTTTAATTAAAATTTCTTCAAAATACTGTTTTTTTTGTATTTCATAAATGGAAATTTCCTTTCGGTATAAAATAGTTCATACTGGATATGACCTGATTTTTATATAAATCAATCAAAACAGAAAATATGTACATATGTCTTTAATCTATTTCATCAAATCCAAATTATATTGATGAGAAAATATTATATCATTTTAATATCCGTCCAGAAAGCCAAACACGCATACACACATACATATGCACATAATTGCGCATACAAACTTTCAACTAACGCAGAATATGTGCATATAAAACTGCGAATCGAATAAATGAGTGATTTAGAAAAGTTCATTAGTAAATAAATGTAGTTTAGCGCAATCGTGAAAGACTTGTCGTGTATGCAGTACATGGTCCCGTGTTTGACTCAGGTTCAAATCCTGTTCACACTTTTCTTTGTTCGATATTTTTATTTAATTTTCTGTATTTGGTTTAATTAGAATTGATTTAAAATAGTGTATTCAGGTTTTTCTAATAGAAATTTATTTTCTATATAACATTATTCACACTTCTTTTGAATTGATTTATGTATATGTAAAACAGCCATAAAGGCAATCATATGAATATGCATTCCTATATTTAATCTCTTCAGTCAAATCTGAACTACTTACATACACATATTGATGAGGAAATATTCTAATATCCATGGATGCATCCACAAAGCCAAACGCGCATCCACGCATATGTATATAAATAATATTTATATCTATACTAATATTATAAAGAGGAAAACTTTGTTTGTTTGTTTGTTACGAATAGGCTCAAAAACTACTGGACCGATTTTAAAAATTCTTTCACCATTCGAAAGCTACATCATCCACGAGTAACATGGATTATATTTTATTTTGGAAATAGGGCTCGATATATAGGTCAAAACGTGGACCCGGGTAACCTTCGGATGTGTATGTACAATATGGGTATCAAATGGAAGCTGTTGGTGAATGCTTTAGTCCAGAGTATTTTTCATGCCGCTCTGTGACTGGGGTCTCGAGATATAGGTCAAAACGTGGACCCGAGTAACCTTTGGTTGTGTATGTACAATATGGGTATCAAATGGAAGCTGTTGGTGAATGCTTTAGTCCAGAGTATTTTTCATGCCGCTCTGTGACTGGGGTCTCGAGATATAGGTCAAAACGTGGACCCGGGTAACCTTTGGTTGTATATGTACAATATGGGTATCAAATGAAAGCTGTTGATAAGTGCTTTAATACGGGGTAATTTTCATACCTATTGATGACTAGGGTCTCGAAATATATGCCAAAACGTGGACTCGCCGTGTCTTTGAACCGAATTAAACCAAACTTACACACATTGTTAAGTAGGTATTGAAGATGATTTCCGTATAGTTTGAATACCTATTGGTAGATAGGGTCCCGAGATATAGGTCAAAACGTGGACCCGGGTAACCTTCGGACGTGTATGTACAATATGGGTATCAAATGAAAGCTGTTGGTGACTACTTTAGTACAAAGTATTTTTCATGCCGCTACGTGACTGGGGTCTCGAGATATAGGTTAAAACGTGGACCCGGGTAACCTTTGGTTGTGTATGTACAATATGGGTATCAAATGAAAGCTGTTGATAAGTGCTTTAATACGGGGTAATTTTCATACCTATTGATGACTAGGGTCTCGAAATATATGCCAAAACGTGGACTCGCCGTGTCTTTGAACCGAATTAAACCAAACTTACACACATTGTTAAGTAGGTATTGAAGATGATTTCCGTATAGTTTGAATACCTATTGGTAGATAGGGTCCCGAGATATAGGTCAAAACGTGGACCCGGGTAACCTTCGGACGTGTATGTACAATATGGGTATCAAATGAAAGCTGTTGGTGACTACTTTAGTACAAAGTATTTTTCATGCCGCTACGTGACTGGGGTCTCGGGATATAGGTCAAAACGTGGACCCGGGTAACCTTTGGTTGTGTATGTACAATATGGGTATCAAATGAAAGCTGTTGATAAGTGCTTTAATACGGGTTAATTTTCATACCTATTGATGACTAGGGTCTCGAAATATATGCCAAAACGTGGACCCGCCGTGTCTTTGCACCGAATTAAACCAAACTTACGCACATTGTTAAGTAAGTATTGAAAATGGGTTTCGTAAAATGTGGTTGTAATTCGGAGCACTGGCAACGGGTACATCGTTCTTTTGAACCAGCCATAATGTCGCTTACTTTTTTAACGCTTGGGGCGGAACTGAACTGTCAAATTGACAGTGTGAGTTACAATGTGTCAATATTTCTTTCTGATTTGGATGCCATAAGGAAAAAGTAAGTGCAACATGTAAAAATTGTTTGTGAATTTTTTTGGAGTGGATTTTGGAACAGTGAATAATTTCTTACGAAATTTGAGAATTTAATGTGAAATCCGAATGAAATTATGTGTTCGTGGAAAAAAAATTTTTTTCGTTTTTTTTTTTTGAAAAATATAAATGGATAATGGTTAAAAAAGCTCCAATGCTTAATAAAACATATAAATTGAAACGAAAAATTCATGGATGATCATATGCGTTGATTTGAAATTTAAAAACAATCTTCTTTTTTCCTGATTTTCAATTTATATTTTATATTTACTCAAAAACAAATAGAAAAACAAAAAATATTGTTAATGCCAAAGCGCTTGAATAAAGAATAAAGAAATAAATAATATGAAAAGCATATATTTTCTGTTCTAAACCATATCTATTCTATTTTAGTGTGCCCAGCGAAGGGGGCCGGGTTTGCTAGTAAATATATACAAACCTTCAACGAACGCAAAATGTATGCATACAAAAAACAACAACTGCGACCGTCTTCTTGTCCCTCAGTGAAAAGATGGGATATGTATATCCTATGAGCAAAAAGAACCGGGAAGGTGATGTTGACTGTTTTCTTCGATTGCCAAGGCGTAGTGCACCATGAGTACCTTCCATCGGGCCAGACAGTCAATAAAGAATATTATTCACCCGTTTTGAAACCTTTGAGAGATGCTGTATGTTGCAAACGGCCGGAAATGTGAGCAAACAATTCTCGGATTTTGCGAGATGATAACGTGCCATCGCACCGATCAAAAAGATCAAAGAGAATACGACGAAGGAGCTGAAGGCCATGTCGGCCTGTCGGGGGTGTTTGGAGGACTGGGTTAAACGTTGGCACATGTGTGTTGCTTCAGACGGGTCATATTTTGAAGGAGATAATATAAATTTGCCTGAAATTTAACTATGTTATGTTTTATTTAAACATTCCCGGGACTTTTTGATCATAGGGTACATATGTGCGGCTTTGCGAACAGAAATGTGTGATTCGCTGGATTTGTTCAAGGAATCTAAGTCGCATTAACTCGCGACTGTCGGAGCCGCGGCCACTCGACATGACAAAAATTCAAGATTTATCAAATATTGGCAAATAATTCCACGCGAAATATTCCAATATTGACTATTTTTGAATGGTCGCGAAAATTGGCATATGGGCGGCTCGTTTTATGAATGAAATTGAAATATGAGCTCGAACTTATGAATGAACTTTTTGTTTTTGTTCTAAATTGTTCAGCGCCGTCGCTGATAGAATCATGGCCGCTGCGACTGCGTCTACGAATGTATTTTGTTTTTGTAGTCGCTAGGCTTAGATTTTAGCTTCGGGCGACATGCGCATGTGAGGTATGTATGTGTTTTTGTTGTGTTCTTGAACATTTTAGAATGTGTGGTGGCAAAGCGGCCATCGCGTTGCGCTTGCTGTTGCATTTGCGTCTATCAAAGTATTGTGTGTTTGTAAGTACAATATTAGGAAAATCGACTGGTGAAAGACAAAAGTACACGGAATCAAGAAGGGAGCGCTGTGCTCGCGCATATATGTATGCTTGAATGTATGAACGTGCATGGATGTAGTAACATATGAATACAATTATTTTGTAGGAAGTTTAGAAGGCAAGTAGGTATATATGTATGTATGTATATATGCTAGGACATAAAGTGGGTATATATACATACATAGAGCAGAATTGTTTTTGCACTTGTTAGGAAGAAACTCGTTCACTAGTGCGTATGTGTAGTTGATTTCATGTAAGAATGTGATGTGCTGTGAGATGTGTACATATGTACATAAGTCAAGGTTATTGGGCATACATGCATATGTACACATGTATGTATGAAAGGAAGATGATGTTCTTACGTTTGTGTATTATTGTTTTTCATATACAAATGTACATACATACATATGTATGTAAATGCTGTCGAATACATGAACTATAAATTGACATGCAATATAAAATAAGTGTTGATTTATCTTAAACCGTTTGTTTTTTCTGAATGCAAATACCTCCTATTAACATGTACATACATATTATGTACTTATATTATCATATACCATAATTTATTATAAATAAAGAAATAAACGCACTGCGTATTTATCCTCACCATGTGACTCGGCATCAATTCTCGGCGCCAATTTTTTTTTTTTTCTTTTTTAAATGTGTTTTGTTTTTAATGTAATCGTAAAAAAATTTGTAATAAATTTTATGTATCCGCTTATCATTTCAAAAGTAACAAAATGGTAAAAAAATTAGCAATCGAAGAAATAAACGCACCGCCTATTTTTCCTCGCCACATGTTAGACTCGATATCAATTCCCGGCGCCAACTTTTTTTATAATTTTATTTTTTAATTAGTTTTTTTTTTAATGTAATTGAAAAAAATTTTGTGTAATAAATTTTACGTATTCGCTTATTATTCAATTATACGAAAATAGTAAAAATTTAATTGGTTTAATGTCGAGGTGAGAAATGTGTTGTGTGTTGAGGTGAAAGATGTGTGGTGTTTTCAATTTTTGTGTGGGCGAAACTCAGTGTGGTGTCTATAAACTCGGTGTGCTAAATTACCTTACTACAAATCTTTCAAATCTCAATTGTACTAAAAAAAGCTCACAGTAACATTTGCACCTTCTAATTGCATTAACATTCTCTGGTACAAGTACATTGGGTCTGCTCAGTTTTTGGATTCTGTAGGAAATCTAACTGACGAATAGCCGACGTCATTTTGCAAAGAATTTGCTTGTGCATTTTTATGTTCCCTTGATAAGCGTAATTTTGTTCAATTTATATTTTCAAACAAATTTAAATGTACAATCGAAGATATATATATTTGAATAATATGCGCCAACATTTCAAATCAAAGTAACTTTAATGTTTATCGATTTAATTAAAAAAGAATTTAAATAAAATACATTATAAAACGACTTCACATTTTGTTCTGTGCGTTTTAGTAAATTTAAAACTACATACAAGTTTGATGAACATTTTTACTAATTTTTCGAGTCGAAATTAATTTTAGACGAGAATTCATAGAGCATACAAATGTTTTAGGATATTGATACATATGTATGTATGTATATCAATATATACATATATATATGTATTATGTTAGTTATGTTTGTGCAAAAGTACTCATGTGCATACGCACTGCAGCAAACATGACCTACTTATATCACGACCCATCGCCTTATCATATTTACATGCAATAATTAGGGAGTACCATAAATACCCAAATGATCGAATTCCTGCCCAAAAAAATCCTTAAACAAATATATTTTGCATATGCGTGTAAATATTTGTATGTGCCTATACACACTTGATGCCCTAGTCTATCCGAACTTCCAGCAAAACAATGGTTATTTGTATACACATATGCATGTATATACAACCAGAGAATGTTAATGCAATGAGAAGGAGCAAATGTTAAATGAGCTTTTTTCGAGTTCTAATTTGTAGATTCATAATAAGGTAATTTCAAATTCAACTTTCCTCACGAGTGGGGAATTGCAGATATTTACCACGCGAGTGATGCGAGTGGAGGGTTTCTATATTTACTTACCACGCTAGGACAGGAATTCAGATTTTTTCTGCGTTTACCAAACTACTGAGGAATTTCATAAGATTTTTCGGCACACTACTAAGGAAGTCGACTTATTTCATGCCCACTGCGAAGCGAATAAATTTGCGATTAAGAAGGCCGCGCGGCACTTCATTTATGGTGCAGAAGCTAAAGTCGGCGGAATTATTCGTTTTGTTTTTTGGCACGTATTTAATTCAGGTTCAAGTCCTGAAGTCATATTTTTTTCTTGCACATTTTTTTTTTTACAATTCAAACCAGGAAAGTTTGGTAAAATTTTTGAGTTTATTTTAATTAAAATTTCTTTAAAATACTGTTTTTTGTATTTCATAAAGGGAAATTTCTTTTCGGTATAAAATAGTTCATACTGGATATGACCTGATTTTTATATAAATCAATCAAAACAGAAAATAAGTACAAATGTAATCTATTTCATCAAATCCAAATTATATTGATGAGAAAATATCATTCTAATATCCGTCCAGAAAGCCAAACGCGCATACACACATACATATGCATATAATTGCGCATACAAACTTTCAACTAACGCAGAATATGTGCATATAAAACTGCGAATCAAATAAATAAGTAATTGTAGTTTAGCGCAATTGTGGAAGACTTGTCGTGTATGCAGTACATCGTCCCGTGTTTGACTCAGGTTCAAATCCTGTTCACACTTTTCTTTCTTCGATATTTTTATTTAATTTTTTGTATTTGGTTTAATTAGAATTGATTTAAAATAGTGTATCCAGGTTTTTATAATACCTGTTATTTAGAAATTTATTTTCTATATAACATTATTCATACTTCTTTTGAATTGATTTATATGTAAAACAGCCATAAAGGCAATCATAAGAATATGCATTCCTATATTTAATCTCTTCAGTCAAATCTGAACTACTTACATACATATATTGATGAGAAAATATTCTAATATCCATGGATGCATCCAGAAAGCCAAACGCGCATACACGCATATGTATAAGTTTTTAATTCGAAAGTCGAATTTTGTTTTTTAAAAAGGGTCGGAGCTAATGCACCGCTTTATTGGATTCCAGATTAAGACTAAAAGTTTATTTTCACAATTCTATTAATTTTAATAAGTTTTACAATCTTAATGCAAGTATTCCATTTTTATTCTTTGCATAAATTTACAATCTTAATGCAAGTATTGCAATTTTTATTCTTTGGAAAAATTTACAATCTTAATGCAAGTATTGCATTTTTTATTCTTTGGAAAGAATTGCTCAATTAGTGCCTGCAGGTCATTGTTCTGTTATTTGCATTTCCGGCACGCTTTAGAAATAAATTGCTTACCTAATGTCTACGACTTGTTTGTGTTATTAAATTAACAATTAAGTAAAAGTAGCAAAAGCAAAGGAAAAAGAGAAAATAAATGTAGCGCGTGTTAACTTATATAAATATATGTATATAAATATATACAAACCTTCAACGAACGCAAAATGTATGCATACAAAAAACAACAACTACGACCGTCTTCTTGTCCCTCAGTGAAAAGATGGGATATTTATACCCTATGAGCAAAAAGAACCGGGAAGGTGATGTTGACTGTTTTCTTCGATTGCCAAGGCGTAGTGCACCATGAGTACCTTCCATCGGGCCAGACAGTCAATAAAGAATATTATTCATCCGTTTTGAAACCTTTGAGAGATGCTGTATGTTGCAAACGGCCGGAAATGTGAGCAAACAATTCTCGGATTTTGCGAGATGATAACGTGCCATCGCACCGATCAAAAAGATCAAAGAGAATACGACGAAGGAGCTGAAGGCCATGTCGGCCTGCCGGGGGTGTTTGGAGGACTGGGTTAAACGTTGGCACATGTGTGTTGCTTCAGACGGGTCATATTTTGAAGGAGATAATATAAATTTGCCTGAAATTTAACTCTGTTATGTTTTATTTAAACATTCCCGGGACTTTTTGATCATAGGGTACATATGTGCGGCTTTGCGAACAGAAATGTGTGATTCGCTGGATTTGTTCAAGGAATCTAAGTCGCATTAACTCGCGACTGTCGGAGCCGCGGCCACTCGACATGACAAAAATTCAAGATTTATCAAATATTGGCAAATAATTCCACGCGAAATATTCCAATATTGACTATTTTCGAATGGTCGCGAAAATTGGCATATGGGCGGCTCGTTTTATGAATGAAATTGAAATATGAGCTCGAACTTATGAATGAACTTTTTGTTTTTGTTCTAAATTGTTCAGCGCCGTCGCTGATAGAATCATGGCCGCTGCGACTGCGTCTACGAATGTATTTTGTTTTTGTAGTCGCTAGGCTTAGATTTTAGCTTCGGGCGACATGCGCATGTGAGGTATGTATGTGTTTTTGTTGTGTTCTTGAACATTTTAGAATGTGTGGTGGCAAAGCGGCCATCGCGTTGCGCTTGCTGTTGCATTTGCGTTTATCAAAGTATTGTGTGTTTGTAAGTACAATATTAGGAATATCGACTGGTGAAAGACAAAAGTACACGGAATCAAGAAGGGAGCGCTGTGCTCGCGCATATATGTATGTATGCTTGAATGTATGAACGTGCATGGATGTAGTAACATATGAATACAATTATTTTGTAGGAAGTTTAGAAGGCAAGTAGGTATATATGTATGTATGTATATATGCTAGGACATAAAGTGGGTATATATACATACATAGAGCAGAATTGTTTTTGCACTTGTTAGGAAGAAACTCGTTCACTAGTGCGTATGTGTATTTGATTTCTTGTAAGAATGTGATGTGCTGTGAGATGTGTACATATGTACATAAGTCAAGGTTATTGGGCATACATGCATATATACTTATGTATGTATGAAAGGAAGATGATGTTCTTATGTTTGTGTTTTATTGTTTTATTATTATTTTTATTCCCGGCGCCAACTTTTTTTTATAATTTTGTTTTTTTAATTAGTTATTTTTAATGTAATTGAAAAAAAATTTTGTGTAATAAAATTTACGTATTCGCTTATTATTCAAAAATACGAAAATAGTAAAAATTTAATTGGTTTAATGTCGAGGTGAGAAATGTGTTGTGTGTTGAGGTGAAAGATGTGTGGTGTTTTCAATTTTTGTGTGGGCAAAACTCAGTGTGGTGTCTATAAACTCGGTGTGCTAAATTTCCTTACTACAAATCTTTCAAATCTCAATTGTACTAAAAAAAGCTCACAGTAACATTTGCACCTTCTAATTGCATTAACATTCTCTGGTACAAGTACATTGGGTCTGCTCAGTTTTTGGATTCTGTAGGAAATCTAACTGACGAATAGCCGACGTCATTTTGCAAAGAATTTGCTTGTGCATTTTTATGTTCCCTTGATAAGCGTAATTTTGTTCAATTTATATTTTCAAACAAATTTAAATGTACAATCGAAGATATATATATTTGAATAATATGCGCCAACATTTCAAATCAAAGTAACTTTAATGTTTATCGATTTAATTAAAAAAGAATTTAAATAAAATACATTATAAAACGACTTCACATTTTGTTCTGTGCGTTTTAGTAAATTTAAAACTACATACAAGTTTGATGAACATTTTTACTAATTTTTCGAGTCGAAATTAATTTTAGATGAGAATTCATAGAGCATACAAATGTTTTAGTATATTGATATATATGTATGTATGTATATCAATATATACATATATATATGTATTATGTTAGTTATGTTTGTGCAAAAGTACTCATGTGCATACGCACTGCAGCAAACATGACCTACTTATATCACGACCCATCGCCTTATCATATTTACATGCAATAATTAGGGAGTACCATAAATACCCAAATGATCGAATTCCTGCGCAAAAAAATCCTTAAACAAATATATTTTGCATATGCGTGTAAATATTTGTATGTGCCTATACACACTTGATGTCCTAGTCTATCCGAACTTCCAGCAAAACAATGGTTATTTGTATACACATATGCATGTATATACAACCAGAGAATGTTAATGCAATGAGAAGGAGCAAATGTTAAATGAGCTTTTTTCGAGTTCTAATTTGTAGATTCAGAATAAGGTAATTTCAAATTCAACTTTCCTCACGAGTGGGGAATTGCAGATATTTACCACGCGAGTGACGCGAGTGGAGGGTTTCTATATTTACTTACCACGCTAGGACAGGAATTCAGATTTTTTCTGCGTTTACCAAACTACTGAGGAATTTCATAAGATTTTTCGGCACACTACTAAGGAAATCGACTTATTTCATGCCCACAGCGAAGCGAATAAATTTGCGATTAAGAAGGCCGCGCGGCACTTCATTTGTGGTGCAGAAGCTAAAGTCGGCGGAATTATTCATTTTGTTTTTTGGCACGTATTTAATTCAGGTTCAAGTCCTGAAGTCATATTTTTTTTTCTTGCACATTTTTTTTTACAATTCAAACCAGGAAAGTTTGGTAAAATTTTTGAGTTTATTTTAATTAAAATTTCTTTAAAATACTGTTTTTTTTTTGTATTTCATAAATGGAAATTTCTTTTCGGTATAAAATAGTTCATACTGGATTTGACCTGATTTTTATATAAATCAATCAAAACAGAAAATAAGTACAAATGTCTATAATCTATTTCATCAAATCCAAATTATATTGATGAGAAAATATCATTCTAATATCCGTCCAGAAAGCCAAACGCGCATACACACATACATATGCATATAATTGCGCATACAAACTTTCAACTAACGCAGAATATGTGCATATAAAACTGCGAATCGAATAAATGAGTGATTTAGAAAAGTTCATTAGTAAATAAATGTAGTTTAGCGCAATCGTGAAAGACTTGTCGTGTATGCAGTACATCGTCCCGTGTTTGACTCAGGTTAAAATCCTGTTCACACTTTTCTTTGTTCGATATTTTTATTTAATTTTTATTTTTATTATTTTTTATTTTTATGTTATTTAGAAATTTATTTTCTATATAACATTATTCATACTTCTTTTGAATTGATTTATATGTAAAACAGCCATAAAGGCAATGCATATGAATATGCATTCATATATGTATGTATGTATTTAATCTCTTCAGTCAAATCTGAACTACTTACATACACATATTGATGAGAAAATATTCTAATATCCATGGATGCATCCAGAAAGCCAAGCGCGCATACACGCATACGTATATAAATATATACAAACCTTCAACGAACGCAAAATGTATTCATACAAAAAACAACAACTGCGACCGTCTTCTTGTCCCTCAGTGAAAAGATGGGATATGTATACCCTATGAGCAAAAAGAACCGGGAAGGTGATGTTGACTGTTTTCTTCGATTGCCAAGGCGTAGTGCACCATGAGTACCTTCCATCGGGCCAGACAGTCAATAAAGAATATTATTCATCCGTTTTGAAACCTTTGAGAGATGCTGTATGTTGCAAACGGCCGGAAATGTGAGCAAACAATTCTCGGATTTTGCGAGATGATAACGTGCCATCGCACCGATTAAAAAGATCAAAGAGAATACGACGAAGGAGCTGAAGGCCATGTCGGCCTGCCGGGGGTGTTTGGAGGACTGGGTTAAACGTTGGCACATGTGTGTTGCTTCAGACGGGTCATATTTTGAAGGAGATAATATAAATTTGCCTGAAATTTAACTATGTTATGTTTTATTTAAACATTCCCGGGACTTTTTGATCATAGGGTACATATGTGCGGCTTTGCGAACAGAAATGTGTGATTCGCTGGATTTGTTCAAGGAATCTAAGTCGCATTAACTCGCGACTGTCGAACAGTTAGAAGACATATTTACATATGTACATATAAGAGTACATACATACATACGGAGCCGCGGCCACTCGACATGACAAAAAAACAAGATTTATCAAATATTTTTGAATGGTCGCGAAAATTGGCATATGGGCGGCTCGTTTTATGAATGAAATTGAAATATGAGCTCGAACTTATGAATGAACTTTTTGTTTTTGTTCTAAATTGTTCAGCGCCGTCGCTGATAGAATCATGGCCGCTGCGACTGCGTCTACAAATGTATTTTGTTTTTGTAGTCGCTAGGCTTAGATTTTAGCTTCGGGCGACATGCGCATGTGAGGTATGTATGTGTTTTTGTTGTGTTCTTGAACATTTTAGAATGTGTGGTGGCAAAGCGGCCATCGCGTTGCGTTTGCTGTTGCATTTGCGTTTATCAAAGTATTGTGTGTTTGTAAGTACAATATTAGGAATATCGACTGGTGAAAGACAAAAGTACACGGAATCAAGAAGGGAGCGCTGTGCTCGCGCATATATGTATGTATGCTTGAATGTATGAACGTGCATGGATGTAGTAACATATGAATACAATTATTTTGTAGGAAGTTTAGAAGGCAAGTAGGTATATATGTATGTATGTATATATGCTAGGACATAAAGTGGGTATATAACATACATAGAGCAGAATTGTTTTTGCACTTGTTAGGAAGAAACTCGTTCACTAGTGCGTATGTGTATTTGATTTCTTGTAAGAATGTGATGTGCTGTGACATGTGTACATACACATGGTAGAAAAAGTCTGCGTTCACCCACTGTTATAAAGTATTAAAATAATTTAACGTGTTTATCTTAAAACTCTCAGTTATTTCTTTTCACTTATTTCAAAGAAAATTATTCGTAGAGGGTATGAACAAAATTTTTTGGAGTTTAAGCTGCGTCGTGTTCAGATAACGGGATTGTAGTACAGTTACTTAAATAGGCTGAGCAGAAAAAGTGTGCGTTCATTTCGAATAGTGACGATAATTTGCATGGCAATTACGTTAAATTTAATTTTAAATCATTCATGTAGTTGACGCGGTTAAGAACAAATCTAAAGAGGGAAAAATTGATATTAGAAATACATTTTTTGTTACTATGGACCAAAGGCGAAAAGAAATAGATATTGGTGAAAGGAAAATCATTGTAAGTTTGTGGCAAAATAGTAAGAGCTATCGGGAAATCGCGAAAATTGTTGGGAGGCAATACTCCTCGGTCCAAAGAGTGATAAACAACTTGAAGCAAACGAATTGTTTAGAGTCTAAGCCTCTTTCTGGGCGTCCAAAAAAACTGACGGAAAGAGAAGAACGCAACATAACTATTCTTGTGAAGTCTAATGCACGACTAACAGCAAGCCAAATTTCAAAAGACATAGAAGTAAACTACCAAAAGAAAGTACATCCAGATACAGTAAGAAAAATTCTAAAAAGAATCGGATTTCACGGCAGATTGGGCCGAAAAAAACCCTTCATATAACGAGTAAATCTACTTAAGCGGATGACTTTCGCCAAGGAATACGTAAACAAGCCACCTGAGTTTTGATATAGTGTGATTTTTTCAGATGAGATCAAGTTTTGCATTTTCGGAATAAAAGGTCGAAAAATTATTTGGAGGAAAAACGGAACGGCACTTGGAAAGCAAAATCTGGTACCTACGGTAAAGCATGGGGGAGGAGGTGCCATGATATGGGGGTGTATGGCTAGTTCGGGCGTTGGAAATATACAGTTTATTGAGTCGATAACGAACAGACATGATTATCTCGATATTTTAAAAACGAATTTGAGAGAAAGTGCCATCAAACTGGGACTCGGTGAAAGATTTGTTTTCCAACAGGACAACGACCCGAAACACACAGCAGAGATTGTTAGGTTGTGGTTGTTGTATAATGTTCCAAAACAACTTCGTACACCCCCACAATCACCTAACCTTAACCCCCTTGAGCACTTATGGGACGTTCTAGAAAAAAAAAAACGAGAGCGAACAATAACTAGCAAGGAAATGCTTAAGAACGCGCTTAAAGAGGAATGGGAAGCCATAAGTCCAGAAATAACAGCCAAACTAGTTGGATCAATGAAAATACGCCGTCTAGAAGTCATAAAAAGGCGTGGATATCCAACTAGCTATTAACTTTAAAACATTTCTATGATCTGAAGCCTTTTATTTTATTATTATTGAACTGAACGCAAACTTTTTCCGTTTAGTTTGAATGGCCTTTTTAATTTTATGTGATCTCATTTTAAATTTGATTTTGTTATTGGTAGCGAAATATGTGTGATAGTTACGTTTAAGTGAACTAAATAAAACTCATTAAAAAATATTTCTGAAATATTTATTGTTTTGAACTTTTTCTAATGCAAAGAATATTTGCATAGGTGAACGCAGACGTTTTCTACTATGTGTATGTACATAAGTCAAGGTTATTGGGCATACATGCATATGTACATATGTATGTATGAAAGGAAGATGATGTTCTTACGTTTGTGCATTATTGTTTTTCATATACAAATGTACATACATACATATGTATGTAAATGCTGTCGAATACATAAACTATAAATTGACATACAATATAAAATAAGTGTTGATTTATCTTAAACCGTTTGTTTTTTCTGAATGCAAATACCTCCTATTAACATGTACATACATACATATTATGTACTTATATTATCATATACCATAATCTATATATATAAAAATGAAATGATGTTCGTTTGTCCGCATTTTTTTGGGCCGATACGAGGCCAATTTTATTCGTTCTTTTTTCATATTATAGGGATCCACTAGGGGAAGGTTTTTAGCAAAAAAAAATTTCTTTTAAATATTTTCTTCATATAAAAAAAAGAAAAAATCAAAATATGGTATTGTACAAAACAAAACTTGCTCGATTGTTAGATTAAAGTAAGTTTCGAATCGACATTCATTTTATGTGTAATTTTATGTGTACAACTTTTTTTGAATTTTTTGTATTTGTATTGTGATACAGAAATGTATTGTATACAGAAATTTCAAATGATTCGAATGAAAATTTTTTTTTTTTTATTTCTTCCATAAAATATTACACCTGTCGTTAGACAATAAGTAATTTGATTTACAAAAAGATGGAATGAGAGTGATATTGAAGGGCCAATGCCCCCAAGCTCATTTAGAAGAAATATATACATATTATTTAAAAACAAGTGGTTAACAAACAATGACATATACGATTAGTTGACAATTGATTACAAGGATTTTGCAAGATCTGTTGGTGTTTGACGGTTAAGCCGACTTTGGGTAGATTTTTCTTTATTTGGTAGTCTTCTCATCATAGGATTTGTATGCGTTAATAGTCTATTTATGTGTCTTCTGCTAGCGCTTTGTATTGTTTCATCAATAGTATCGATGTCAAGGTCGCGATGAATATCTGCGTTAGGTATGTACCAAGGTGCATTAGTTAAGGTCCTAAGTATTTATGAAAATAATGTTTCAATTCAATTGAGCAATGCTTTCTTTGACCAATTCTATATGGAAATGAATGCGTTTGCAAACGATGTTTCCGGCTATGAACAAATGTTGGAATCGAATGAAAAAGGAAAGAAACGCGAAATGATAAAAAAATTCTTGGAAAATTTAAAATGAACGGTACTTCATTGGAAAAATTCAAAGGTAATAAGAAAATACACAAGATAAAGTTAGAATTCGAATTTTTAGATTTATTTTGTTTATTTCTAATTTTTTCAGAAGTACACCACACAACAACTCATTCCAACTCTGATTTTGAAATCCTGTTGGACTTGGTGATCGATAATTTTGTCACTATAATGGTCAATGGAAATTTGCGTGTATCAGACCCTGCATATTATTTACCATATCAACTTTTTATGGAACATATGGACCAAATGAACACAAAAAAATAATTTAGTTTTGTTTTGATTTTTTGCAACATTTTGGTTTTCAGTTAATACAATAAAAACAATACTGTTTTTTTCGTGAACACAAAATTCTAAATTTATTACGTTGTTTGTTTAGAATTTTTTTAGAAAAAAAGTAAATTTTTTGGTTTTGAGGAAATTTGTTTATTGTTGCTATTTGTGAAAGCGTAGATATTTGTAAGTATTTGACTATAATCCTAAAAGTTAATGGAATACCACTATGACACATAGAAAACATTTTTTCAAAGGGGTGTTATAAAAAAATTGTTTTCAAAAATTTTGAAGAAATAAAGTAAAATAAAAAAATTTCGAAAGCATGAAATTTTTTCAAAACCAAATTTTTCTCAAAAAGATAAAAGAAATTTCTTCGAAGAGGTGTTTTTCCAAAATTTAAAAAAAAATAAATTTCAAAAATTTTAAACAAATAAAATAAAATAAAACTTTTTCAAGGTATGAAATTTTTTCAAAACAAAATTTTCTGAAAACCAAACAAAATTTAAAAATAAAATGGTGTTTTCAAAGCATTTCATATTCCACTATTAATAGAGAATACATTTTTTCGAGGGGGTGTTTTTCAAAGCGGAAAAAAATCTTTTTTAACAAATCAATTTAAACTTTTACAAAAGTATGAAATTTTTTCAAGAACAAAATTTTCTCAAAAACGTTAAATTAAAAAAAAATAGTTTTTTCAAAATATTTAATTTTCAGCAATTAACTGAGAAGAAATGTGTTAGAGCGAAGTGTTTTTCAAAACTTCAAAAAACACTTTTTAACCAAAAAAAATAAACCTTTTTTCAAAAACAACAGGAATGATAACATTGCCTAACAATTTCTGCACTTTTGCACAGTCTAAAGAGGCATTGATACAGAGTGTATTTCCAAACATAGTTCAACATTACAAAAACCATGATTGGCTCAGCGAAAGAGCAATTTTAGCTGGGAAAAATAAGGACGTCAATGATATAAATTCAGCTATTTTAGATCAAATACCTGGTGACATAGTTGCGTATAAGTCAATGGACATTATTACTGATCAAGATGAGGTCGTACATTATCCAACTGAATTCTTAAACTCACTCGATTTGCCAGGCTTACCACCTCATAATTTACGATTACAAATTGGAGCACCGATTATTATGCTGCGCAATAGTAATGTGCCCCGACTTTGCAACGGTACCAGACTCGCTGTGAAGAAGCTAATGGGTAACGTTATCGAAGCAACAATTTTGAAAGGGAAGTACAAAGGAGAAGACATTTTGATACCCTGAATTCCACTGATTCCGGCGGATTTACCATTCGATTTCAAACGTTTGCAGTTCCCTATTCGCCTTGCCTTCGCTATGAGAATTAATAAGGCGCAAGGACAGTCCCTACAAATGTGCGGTATTAATTTAGAATACCCAATTTTATACCCCATGGACAATTGTATGTAGCTTGCTCACGAGTTGGCAAACCATCGTCATTATTCACGCGAAAGATGAAAAAACCAAAAACGTTGTCTACCAAAAAGTGTTACAGTAAAGTTCGAATGAAATTGTATCAAAGAATTTGCTTTGTTTCGTATTAATTTTATTCTCTTTCAGCAAATCATTGAATTTATCGTCTAGCGAAGCGGGCGAGGGTACGCTAGTTTATTATAAATAAAGAAATAAACGCACTGCGTATTTATCCTCACCATGTGACTCGGCATCAATTCTCGGCACGAATTTTTTTTTTTTTCTTTTTTAAATGTGTTTTGTTTTTAATATAATCGTAAAAAAATTTGTAATAAATTTTATGTATCCGCTTATCATTTCAAAAGTAACAAAATGGTAAAAAAATTAGCAATCGAAGAAATAAACGCACCGCCTATTTTTCCTCGCCACATGTTAGACTCGATATCAATTCCCGGCGCCAACTTTTTTTATAATTTTATTTTTTAATTAGTTTTTTTTTAATGTAATTGAAAAAAAAATTTGTGTAATAAATTTTACGTATTCGCTTATTATTCAAAAATACGAAAATACAGTGCACTCGCGATAACTCGAACTAATTAAAACAGGCGCTGTTCGATTTATCGAATTCGTTCGACTTATCAATTGAGTGTGCTATGTTAAAAAAACAGTCATCGATATCGATTTTTTTCAATTAAATTTATTTATTTATTTACATATGGATATGAACATGAATATGTTTAAAATAATTAATTCGTTTCAATATTTTTCATCAAATATTTGGCAGTCTTTGTGTCAGTTACACAAAAAAAGTCAGCTTTAACAGAAAAGTTAGGCCGAAAAGAAAGTTGTAATGTGTGTTTGTCTTTTCTTGCCTGCAACAATGTTGAAGAGTGTTAACCTTTGCGGGGCTTACTTGTTCAGTTGTGGCCCACTGAATTACCTTATTGATAGAGCTAACTGCCTCCTCAGATGATATCCGCTCACATGTCTCAGTTGTGTTGTTAAACTCAGACTCAGAATCACTAGTTTCAATTATTACTTTTGTGTCGGTAAATTCGGCACCATCATTCCATTTGTTAACATCATAAGCCGTAAATTCGACCTGTAAATTATGTTTTTCATGTTATGTTCTTTCAAGATGAGTCCACTTATTGAGTAATTCTTTTTTCTTTGGGACAGAAACCATTTGTATAAAGCGGCTTTCATTTTAGGAAACTCAGAAGCTTTTAAAGTTCTCCTCTTCCCAGGACCCAAAAACGTGTTGTTTACTGCTTTTAAAATTGCCTTGTCTTTCTTTTTTATAAGACTTATGGTGGACTTGGCTACCCCATATTCCTTCGCTAGAGAAGTAACACTACATCCACGTTTAATTTTGTTAAGGACTTCAGCCCTCTCTTTTAATGTTAAACACTTCAACCTTTTACGATCCATTACTCACATGCACTGATACACTACGAATGACAAATTTAAAGCAATTTGGTCAATGCAAGATGTTGTTCCCAGAAAACTAACGGGATATTAACGTCGAAATATTCATATGGACAATACACTAGTATACATATAATTTATATACATATACTATTACATATGTATGTATGTACAAAATGTACATGTTTGAAAAGAATGTGTGTACAAATAAATTTGTTTTTTTGTTCGAGTTATAGCGCTTTAATATTGTTCGAGTTACAAACTAGTCAATAGGGAAAAAATGTGTTCGAGTTAGCACGTCGTTCGACTTAGCGGCTATTCGAGTTACCGCGAGTGCACTGTAGTAAAAATTTAATTGGTTTAATGTCGAGATGAGAAATTTGTTGTGTGTTGAGGTGAAAGATGTGTGGTGTTTTCAATTTTTGTGTGGGCAAAACTCAGTGTGGTGTCTATAAACTCGGTGTGCTAAATTTCCTTACTAAAAATCTTTCAAATCTCAATTGTACTAAAAAAAGCTCACAGTAACATTTGCACCATCTAATTGCATTAACATTCTCTGGTACAAGTACATTGGGTCTGCTCAGTTTTTGGATTCTGTAGGAAATCTAACTGACGAATAGCCGACGTCATTTTGCAAAGAATTTGCTTGTGCATTTTTATGTTCCCTTGATAAGCGTAATTTTGTTCAATTTATATTTTCAAACAAATTTAAATGTACAATCGAAGATATGTATATATATTTGAATAATATGCGCCAACATTTCAAATCAAAGTAACTTTAATGTTTATCGATTTAATTAAAAAAGAATTTAAATAAAATACATTATAAAACGACTCCACATTTTGTTCTGTGCGTTTTAGTAAATTTAAAACTACCTACAAGCAGAGAATGTTAATGCAATGAGAAGGTGCAAAACTCACAGTAGCTTTTTTTAGTACAATTGAGATTTGAAAGATTTGTAATAAGGTAATTTAGCACACCGAGTTTATAGACACCTCACTGACTTTTGCCCACGCAAAAATTAGAAACACCACACATCTTTCACCTCAACACACAACACATTTCTCACCTCGACATTAAACCAATTAAATTTTTACTATTTTCGTATTTTTGATAATAAGCGAATACGTAAAATTTATTACATAATTTTTTTTTCAATTACATTAAAAAAAAAACGATATAAAAAAAAAAAAACTTTATAAAAAAAGTTTGCGCCGGGAATTGAACTCGAGTCTAACATGTGGCGAGGAAAAATAGGCGGTGCGTTTATTTCTTCGATTGCTAATTTTTTTACCATTTTGTTACTTTTGAAATGATAAGCGGATACATAAAATTTATTACAATTTTTTTTACGATTACATTAAAAACAAAACACATTTAAAAAAGAAAAAAAAAAAATTCGCGCCGAGAATTGATGCCGAGTCACATGGTGAGGATAAATACGCAGTGCGTTTATTTCTTTACTTATAATAAATTATGGTATATGATAATATAAGTACATAATATGTATGTATGTACATGTTAATAGGAGGTATTTGCATTCAAAAAAAACAAACGGTTTAAGATAAATCAAGACTTATTTTATATTGTATGTCAATTTATAGTTTATGTATTCGACAGCATTTACATACATATGTATGTATGTACATTTGTATATGAAAAACAATAATGCACAAACGTAAGAACATCATCTTCCTTTCATACATACATATGTACATATGCATGTATGCCCAATAACCATTTCCAACCCAGTGGAAGCTGCAGAAACTGGTTTTAATTCCAAAAGGATCTAAGCCTGCGGAAGATCCTTCAGGCTACCGCCCCCTGTGCTTGCTCGACACCGCAGGGAAAATCCTGGAACGCCTGATCGCAAATCGCCTGGAGGCTGCTATAGAGGATGTAGGCGGTCTATCACCCCGACAATTTGGATTCCGGAAAGCCCGTTCAACCACAGATGCTGTATCCGCAGTCAAAACCATTGCCCAGAAGGCGATTGAAGGTACTCGATGGCTATACGGTAGCAAGGAGTACTGCCTAATTGCGACGCTGGACGTTAAGAATGCCTTCAATACGGCGAATTGGAGCAAAATTCTAATCGCGCTGGATAGTTTCCACATTCCAATGTACATTCGTAGGATTGTCGCCAGTTACCTTTCCGACAGAACCCTGCGTTATAAAACCGATGCTGGTGTAAAAGAGTACAAAATAACTGGCGGAGTTCCACAAGGCTCAGTCCTCGGCCCTTTGTTATGGAACGTTATGTACGATGGAGTTCTGCGTCTCAATCTACCTCTAGGGTCACAAATTGTAGGATTTGCTGACGACATAGCTGTTGTGGTCGTGGCTAAATCACTCCATCAAGCCGAAGAAGCATGCACCCAAGCTGTTGGCATGGTAAAGGAATGGTTGTGCAACAGTGGTCTAACTCTTGCGGACCATAAAACCGAAGTAGTACTAATTAGCAGCAGGAAGGTTGTGGAGTCGGCCAACATAATGGTGGGCGGTCATGGCATAAGATCGAAGCCATTCATTAAGTACCTGGGAGTAATAATCGACCGTAGGCTTAATTTTAAAGAGCACTTGGCGTACGCGAGCAGCAGGGCAGCAGAAGCAGTAACTGCGCTAACACGAATAATGATGAACATCAGAGGCCCTAGGCAAAACTGTAGGAGACTACTCAACTCTGTTGTCTCATCGATCATGCTGTATGCAGCTCCAGCATGGGCGGAAGCCACAAATTGCACCTCATATGTGAAGTTCATGAAATCAGTGTACCGATTAAGTGCCCTCAGAGTGTGCTGCGCGTTTCGCACGGTATCGGAAGACGCCATTATGGTTATAACAGGACTACTCCCAATCAACCTAATGGCAACAGAGTATGCTGAAATATACCAAAAAAAGCTACTTTAGAACGGGTGACAATACGCAAGATAGCAAGAGAGCGTAGCCTGCGTTCACGGCAGGAGAAATGGAGCTTGTCCCCCAACGGACGCTGGACGTACCGTTTGATTCCCACAATTTCCAAATGGGTTAACCGTGAACATGGACAGTTAGATTACTACCTGACCCAAATACTGACGGGACATGGGTGCTTTAAATCCTACTTATATAGGTTTAAGCAGGAAGACGACCCGTACTGTTCTCATTGTGCACCAGCTGTAGAAGACGCAGAACATGTTTTCTTTGTCTGTCCGCGATTTGTGTTCGAAAGGGAGGAATTAAGCACTAGGGTGGGGAAGCCAATTTCGGCTGATAACCTAGTGGATATTATGTTAGAGTCAGAAGAATATTGGTCCGCTGTATGTAATATGGCAAAAATAGTAATCTCCAAACTGCGTCGCGCTGAACAACAGCGCAGATCTTCATGAAGAGGCAATAGGCCGCTCCCCCTCCCGTGAAGTACTACTTAACGGTTGTCCCGCGGGAGGGAAACGGAGCTGGGGTGGGTTTTTAGTGGGTGAGCCGAAAGGCAAGTCTCACACTTTTCGGCTTTCAATGCTTTGTGCCACCTCCATAAAAAAAAAAAAAAAAAAAAAAAAAAAAAAACCTTGACTTATGTACATATGTACACATGTCACAGCACATCACATTCTTACAAGAAATCAAATACACATACGCACTAGTGAACGAGTTTCTTCCTAACAAGTGCAAAAACCATTCTGCTCTATGTATGTATATATACCCACTTTATGTCCTAGCATATATACATACATACATATATACCTAACTGCCTTCTAAACTTCCTACAAAATAATTGTATTCATATGTTACTACATCCATGCACGTTCATACATTCAAGCATACATACATATATGCGCGAGCACAGCGCTCCCTTCTTGATTCCGTGTACTTTTGTCTTTCACCAGTCGATATTCCTAATATTGTACTTACAAACACACAATACTTTGATAGACGCAAATGCAACAGCAAGCGCAACGCGATGGCCGCTTTGCCACCACACATTCTAAAATGTTCAAGAACACAACAAAAACACATACATACCTCACATGCGCATGTCGCCCGAAGCTAAAATCTAAGCCTAGCGACTACAAAAACAAAATACATTCGTAGACGCAGTCGCAGCGGCCATGATTCTATCAGCGACGGCGCTGAACAATTTAGAAGAAAAACAAAAAGTTCATTCATAAGTTCGAGCTCATATTTCAATTTCATTCATAAAACGAGCCGCCCATATGCCAATTTTCGCGACCATTCGAAAATAGTCAATATTGGAATATTTCGCGTGGAATTATTTGCCAATATTTGATAAATCTTAAATTTTTGTCATGTCGAGTGGCCGCGGCTCCGTATGTATGTATGTACTCTTATATGTACATATGTAAATATGTCTTCTAACTGTTCGACAGTCGCGAGTTAATGCGACTTAGATTCCTTGAACAAATCCAGCGAATCACACATTTCTGTTCGCAAAGCCGCACATATGTACCCTATGATCAAAAAGTCCCGGGAATGTTTAAATAAAACATAACAGAGTTAAATTTCAGGCAAATTTATATTATCTCCTTCAAAATATGACCCGTCTGAAGCAACACACATGTGCCAACGTTTAACCCAGTCCTCCAAACACCCCCGGCAGGCCGACATGGCCTTCAGCTCCTTCGTCGTATTCTCTTTGATCTTTTTGATCGGTGCGATGGCACGTTATCATCTCGCAAAATCCGAGAATTGTTTGCTCACATTTCCGGCCGTTTGCAACATACAGCATCTCTCAAAGGTTTCAAAACGGATGAATAATATTCTTTATTGACTGTCTGGCCCGTTGGAAGGTACTCATGGTGCACTACGCCTTGGCAATCGAAGAAAACAGTCAACATCACCTTCCCGGTTCTTTTTGCTCATAGGGTATACATATCCCATCTTTTCACTGAGGGACAAGAAGACGGTCGCAGTTGTTGTTTTTTGTATGCATACATTTTGAATAAAATATATACCCTATGTCACTCACTGAAAAAATGATTAAAATCGATCCAGTAGTTTTGGCTTATTCATTACTGCCCGTGGCCCGCACGCGTTAAATTTGGAGTAAGACAATTCCCCTTTCTTTATAGCATGAAGATTTCCTGCTATCTTTGGGATATCTAAATTCATGCCCTACATTTTTGCATATTAACTTTTTGCATTTTTACATATGTATTTATTTTATTTTTACAACAATTACTATATTACAGAATGTCTTTATATACAACGTTCATAGCCTTCTTGTCATTAGACAATACACACATGTTTTCTCTAGAGGTTACTCTTGAAAGAGCGACATACAGTTGGTCATGTGAAAAACAGTCAACACTCAAATCTAAGCCTGCAACGTTGAAGGTTTGACCCTGAGATTTATTAATGGTCATTGCAAAAGATGTCTTTACCGGAAATTGTAAGCGTTTAAATTGGAATGGTAGATCCGATGGTATCAGAGGGATTCGGGAAATCAATACATCTTCTCCGGTACCACATCCTGGGAGTATTGTGCACTCTATTATGAAAGTTTGCAGTGATTTTACCAGCAAACGCGTGCCATTGCAAAGTTTAGGTGGACTTAGGTTTCTTAATAAAATAACAGGACAACCTATTTTCAGCTCCATTTTGTGAGGAGGGAGTCCAGACGGGTTCAAAGAATTTATAAATTCTGTAGGAAATTGAACAGCTTCTTCCAAATCGAGAACAGTATCGACCGAGTAGTATATTTTTGTCGGCGCATCAATCTTTGAAATAATCAAGTTATTTACTTTATCTACTTGTTCGTTAGTTGGTGACAGAATAGCTCTTTCTTTAAACCAAGATATTGTCTTATAACTTATGTTATCAATGTCAGGATAGACATTGTTGACTAACTCTTGGATGTTGTCTATCAAAACACAAAGGTTTTCTAGGTTAATCCTTCCCTCACTTTGTGTTAATTCTCCATTGCCAACTTTTAGCAGCATCTCTGGAAATAGCCTGTTCTCACCTGAAGATGACGAAACCCTCATATTAGTTTTAAGATCTAATTTATTGACATGCGACCAAAGGTAAGATCTTTTTAGCGAAGCATTTATTTCGTCAGCACGTGTTCCTCGAGTCACAACTGGTAGGATTTGACGGAAATCTCCGAGAACAGAATTGTACATCCACCCATAGGTGAATTTTTGTTGCGCAAATCGCGCATTGTCCTATCCAGTGCTTCCACAGACGTCTTGTTTGACGTGGTAGCTTCGTCCCAGACTATTAATGAGCAGTCACGCATCAATTTTCCTGTATTGTTCTGTCTAGAAACACTACAGACGCTGTTATCATCATCGGTTGCGATTTTGATTGCTTGATTGTAGAGTGTGTGGTTCGGCCTCTTTCCAAAAGAGTAGCGGCAATGCCGGATGACGCAACAGCTAACGCAATTTTTCCGGTAGATCTCAATTACTAATTACTGATGTAATATCTTGAAAAATATTGTTTTTAATTATATGCTGTAAAGAGCCATATACATAGATCTATATGAAAACAACAATGTATTTAAGGTATTTAATTGGATAAGGATTAATGTTGTACCTATTTGTTGAAATCGCTTCGGAAATAAGCTATTAGTTGTCGTAAAAAGTAAATGACAAAAAATGTTATTGTATGGAATCGATAGCAAACTAAACGCGCTCCGAATCAATAAAAACTATTCAAAAACTGTATTTTAATTATGTGCGATTTACTAATATAGAACGTGAAAATAGCGTTTTATTTCGCTGTAAAATTGTATGTGCATATAATTACATGGAATTCAGTACATACATAGATTCATATGTACATACGTCCGAAATGAAATAATGCGAGCGATTCGTAAATACATACATACACACGTCACCATACGATGTTATTCAACATTAATGAGGTGTGGTGAGATTATCGCTTAACGCCTGTTGTTTCATTCGGTTGACAGCGAACAAACACACAAACAGCTTTTTTTGGAAAAAGAGCTGCTTTTGTTTAAACAATTTTGGTTAAATAACAAATAAATCAATTATTCTTTTGATGCAGAACGAAAGTAAATATTTCAAAGTTAAACTTCAAGAAAGTTTCATTTTAATTGGTTGATTCGTTTATGATTTATGGCCGTGAAAACAAAAAATTTATGTTTTTTGCCACATTTTGCCCGATTGCCACGCCCACTTTATATATTTCTTCACATTATGTAGATACTAGCAAGCCCGGCCCCCTTCGCTGGGCACACTAAAATAGAATAGGTATGGTTTAGAACAGAAAATATATGGTTTTCATACTATTTATTTCTTTATTCTTTATTCAAGCGCTTTGGCATAAACAATATTTTTTGTTTTTCTATTTGTTTTTGAGTAAATATAAAATATAAATTGAAAATCAGGAAAAAAGAAGATTGTTTTTAAATTTCAAATCAACGCATATGAATAAACAATCGTCTTTTTTCCTGATCATCCATGAATTTTTCGTTTCAATTTATATGTTTTATTAAGCATTGGAGGTTTTTAACCATTATCCATTTATATTTTTCAAAAAAAAAAAAACGCAAAAAATTGTTTTTTCCACGAACACATAATTTCATTCGGATTTCACATTAAATTCTCAAATTTCGTAAGAAATTATTCACTGTTCCAAAATCCACTCCAAAAAAATTCACAAACAATTTTTACATGCTGCACTTATGTTTTTTCCTTATGGCATCCAAATCAGAAAGAAATATTGACACATTGTAATTCACACTGTCAATTTGACAGTTCAGTTCCGCCCCAAGCGTTAAAAAAGTAAGCGACATTATGGCTGGCTCAAAAGAACGCTGTACCCGTTGCCAGTGCTCCGAATTACAACCAAACTTTCCGAAACCCATTTTCAATACTTACTTAACAATGTGCATAAGTTTGGTTTAATTCGGTGCAAAGACACGGCGGGTCCACGTTTTGGCATATATTTCGAGACCCTAGTCATCAATAGGTATGAAAATTACCCCGTATTAAAGCACTTATCAACAGCTTTCATTTGATACCCATATTGTACATACACAACCAAAGGTTACCCGGGCCCACGTTTTGACCTATATCTCGAGACCCCAGTCACGTAGCGGCATGAAAAATACTCTGTACTAAGGCATTTACCAACAGCTTCAATTTGATATCCATATTGTACAAACACATTCTAGGCTCAACGTTTTGGTCTCTATCTCGAGACCCTAGTCACGGAGGGGCATGAAAAATACTCTGAACTAAAGCATTCACCAACAGCTTCCATTTGATACCCATATTGTACATACACATCCGAAGGTTACCCGGGTCCACGTCTTGACCTATATCTCGAGACCCTATCTACCAATAGGTATCCAAACTATACGGAAACCATCTTCAATACCTACTTAACAATGTGTGTAAGTTTGGTTTAATTCGGTGCAAAGACACGGCGGGTCCACGTTTTGGCATATATTTCCAGACCTTAGTCATCAATAGGTATGAAAATTACCCCGTATTAAAGCACTTATCAACAGCTTTCATTTGATACCCATATTGTACATACACAACCAAAGGTTACCCGGGTCCACGTTTTGACCTATATCTCGAGACCCCAGTCACGGAGCGGCATGAAAAATACTCTGTACTAAAGCATTCACCAACAGCTTCAATTTAATATCCATATTGTACAAACACATTCTAGGGTCCACGTTTTGGTCTCTATCTCGAGACCCTAGTCACGGAGCGGCATGAAAAATACTCTGAACTAAAGCATTCACCAACAGCTTCCATTTGATACCCATATTGTACATACACAACCAAAGGTTACCCGGGTCCACGTTTTGACCTATATCTCGAGACCCCAGTCACGGAGCGGCATGAAAAATACTCTGTACTAAAGCATTCACCAACAGCTTCAATTTGATGCCCATATTGTACATACACATCCGAAGGTTACCCGGGTCCACGTTTTGACCTATATCTCGAGCCTTATCCACCAATAGGTATCCAAACTATACGGAAACCATCTTCAATACCTTCTTAACAATGTGTGTAAGTTTGGTTTAATTCGGTGGAGACACGGCCGGCTAGCGAACACACACAAAAAGTTGACTTTATTTCATATATAAGATTTTTTTCAGTTTGTGTCCGAAAAATCCAAATATCTTACGGAACCCTATTTTTTTCCAAAATAAAATGTAATCCATGTTACTCGTGGATAATGTAGTTTTCAAATGGTGAAAGAATTTTTAAAATCGGTCCAGTAGTTTTTGAGCCTATTCGTTACAAACAAACAAACAAACAAACAAACAAAGTTTTCCTCTTTATAATATTAGTATCCTCTTCAATCAATCTATCTTTGAAAAAAAACCGCATCAAAATCCGTTGCGTAGTTTTAAAGATTTAAGCGTATAAGGGGACATAGGGACAGAAAAAGCGACTTTGTTTTATATATGTGTATACAAATAACCATTGTTTTGCTGGAAGTTCGGATAGACTAGGGCATCAAGTGTGTATAGGCACATACAAATATTTACACGCATATGCAAAATATATTTGTTTAAGGATTTTTTTGGGCAGGAATTCGATCATTTGGGTATTTATGGTACTCCCTAATTATTGCATGTAAATATGATAAGGCGATGGGTCGTGCTATAAGTAGGTCATGTTTGCTGCAGTGCGTATGCACATGAGTACTTTTGCACAAACATAACTAACATAATACATATATATATGTATATATTGATATACATACATACATATATATCAATATACTAAAACATTTGTATGCTCTATGAATTCTCGTCTAAAATTAATTTCGACTCGAAAAATTAGTAAAAATGTTCATCAAACTTGTATGTAGTTTTAAATTTACTAAAACGCACAGAACAAAATGTGAAGTCGTTTTATAATGTATTTTATTTAAATTCTTTTTTAATTAAATCGATAAACATTAAAGTTACTTTGATTTGAAATGTTGGCGCATATTATTCAAATATATATATCTTCGATTGTACATTTAAATTTGTTTGTAAATATAAATTGAACAAAATTACACTTATCAGCAAGCAAATTCTTTGCAAAATGACGTCGGCTATTCGTCAGTTAGATTTCCTACAGAATTCAAAAACTGAGCAGACCCAATGTACTTGTACCAGAGAATGTTAATGCAATTAGAAGGTGCAAATGTTACTGTGAGCTTTTTTTAGTACAATTGAGATTTGAAAGATTTGTAGTAAGGAAATTTAGCACACCGAGTTTATAGACACCACACTGAGTTTTGCCCACACAAAAATTGAAAACACCACACATCTTTCACCTCAACACACAACACATTTCTCACCTCGACATTAAACCAATTAAATTTTTACTATTTTCGTATTTTTGAATAATAAGCGAATACGTAAAATTTATTACACAAAATTTTTTTTCAATTACATAAAAAAAAACTAATTAAAAAACAAAATTATAAAAAAAAGTTGGCGCCGGGAATTGATATCGAGTCTAACATGTGGCGAGGAAAAATAGGCGGTGCGTTTATTTCTTCGATTGCTAATTTTTTTACCATTTTGTTACTTTTGAAATGATAAGCGGATACATAAAATTTATTACAAATTTTTTTACGATTACATTAAAAACAAAACACATTTAAAAAAGAAAAAAAAAATTGGCGCCGAGAATTGATGCCGAGTCACATGGTGAGGATAAATACGCAGTGCGTTTATTTCTTTATTTATAATAAATTATGGTATATGATAATATAAGTACATAATATGTATGTACATGTTAATAGGAGGTATTTGCATTCAGAAAAAACAAACGGTTTAAGATAAATCAACACTTATTTTATATTGTATGTCAATTTATAGTTTATGTATTCGACAGCATTTACATACATATGTATGTATGTACATTTGTATATGAAAAACAATAATGCACAACCGTAAGAACATCATCTTCCTTTCATACATACATATGTACATATGCATGTATGCCCAATAACCTTGACTTATGTACATATGTACACATGTCACAGCACATCACATTCTTACAAGAAATCAAATACACATACGCACTAGTGAACGAGTTTCTTCCTAACAAGTGCAAAAACAATTCTGCTCTATGTATGTATATATACCCACTTTATGTCCTAGCATATATACATACATACATACATACCTACCTGCCTTCTAAACTTCCTACAAAATAATTGTATTCATATGTTACTACATCCATGCACGTTCATACATTCAAGCATACATACATATATGCGCGAGCACAGCGCTCCCTTCTTGATTCCGTGTACTTTTGTCTTTCACCAGTCGATATTCCTAATATTGTACTTACAAACACACAATACTTTGATAAACGCAAATGCAACAGCAAGCGCAACGCGATGGCCGCTTTGCCACCACACATTCTAAAATGTTCAAGAACACAACAAAAACACATACATACCTCACATGCGCATGTCGCCCGAAGCTAAAATCTAAGCCTAGCGACTACAAAAACAAAATACATTCGTAGACGCAGTCGCAGCGGCCATGATTCTATCAGCGACGGCGCTGAACAATTTAGAACAAAAACAAAAAGTTCATTCATAAGTTCGAGCTCATATTTCAATTTCATTCATAAAACGAGCCGCCCATATGCCAATTTTCGCGACCATTCGAAAATAGTCAATATTGGAATATTTCGCGTGGAATTATTTGCCAATATTTGATAAATCTTGAATTTTTGTCATGTCGAGTGGCCGCGGCTCCGACAGTCGCGAGTTAATGCGACTTAGATTCCTTGAACAAATCCAGCGAATCACACATTTCTGTTCGCAAAGCCGCACATATGTACCCTATGATCAAAAAGTCCCGGGAATGTTTAAATAAAACATAACAGAGTTAAATTTCAGGCAAATTTATATTATCTCCTTCAAAATATGACCCGTCTAAAGCAACACACATGTGCCAACGTTTAACCCAGTCCTCCAAACACCCCCGGCAGGCCGACATGGCCTTCAGCTCCTTCGTCGTATTCTCTTTGATCTTTTTGATCGGTGCGATGGCACGTTATCATCTCGCAAAATCCGAGAATTGTTTGCTCACATTTCCGGCCGTTTGCAACATACAGCATCTCTCAAAGGTTTCAAAACGGATGAATAATATTCTTTATTGACTGTCTGGCCCGATGGAAGGTACTCATGGTGCACTACGCCTTGGCAATCGAAGAAAACAGTCAACATCACCTTCCCGGTTCTTTTTGCTCATAGGGTATAAATATCCCATCTTTTCACTGAGGGACAAGAAGACGGTCGTAGTTGTTGTTTTTTGTATGCATACATTTTGCGTTCGTTGAAGGTTTGTATATATTTATATACATATATTTATATAAGTTAACACGCGCTACATTTATTTTCTCTTTTTCCTTTGCTTTTGCTACTTTTACTTAATTGTTAATTTAATAACACAAACAAGTCGTAGACATTAGGTAAGCAATTTATTTCTAAAGCGTGCCGGAAATGCAAATAACAGAACAATGACCTGCAGGCACTAATTGAGCAATTCTTTCCAAAGAATAAAAAATGCAATACTTGCATTAAGATTGTAAATTTTTCCAAAGAATAAAAATTGCAATACTTGCATTAAGATTGTAAATTTATGCAAAGAATAAAAATGGAATACTTGCATTAAGATTGTAAAACTTATTAAAATTAATAGAATTGTGAAAATAAACTTTTAGTCTTAATCTGGAATCCAATAAAGCGGTGCATTAGCTCCGACCCTTTTTAAAAAACAAAATTCGACTTTCGAATTAAAAACTTATACATATGCGTGTATGCGCGTTTGGCTTTCTGGATGCATCCATGGATATTAGAATATTTTCTCATCAATATATGTATGTAAGTAGTTCAGATTTGACTGAAGAGATTAAATATAGGAATGCATATTCTTATGATTGCCTTTATGGCTGTTTTACATATAAATCAATTCAAAAGAAGTATGAATAATGTTATATAGAAAATAAATTTCTAAATAACAGGTATTATAAAAACCTGGATACACTATTTTAAATCAATTCTAATTAAACCAAATACAAAAAATTAAATAAAAATATCGAAGAAAGAAAAGTGTGAACAGGATTTGAACCTGAGTCAAACACGGGACGGTGTACTGCATATACAACACGTCTTTCACAATTGCGCTAAACTGCAATCACTTATTTATTCGATTCGCAGTTTTATATGCACATATTCTGCGTTAGTTGAAAGTTTGTATGCGCTATGCATATGTATGTGTGTATGCGCGTTTGGCTTTCTGGACGGATATTAGAATGATATTTTCTCATCAATATAATTTGGATTTGATGAAATAGATTATAGACATTTGTACTTATTTTCTGTTTTGATTGATTTATATAAAAATCAGGTCAAATCCAGTTAGTTGAAAGTTTGTATGCGCTATGCATATGTATGTGTGTATGCGCGTTTGGCTTTCTGGACGGATATTAGAATGATATTTTCTCATCAATATAATTTGGATTTGATGAAATAGATTATAGACATTTGTACTTATTTTCTGTTTTGATTGATTTATATAAAAATCAGGTCAAATCCAGTATGAACTATTTTATACCGAAAAGAAATTTCCATTTATGAAATACAAAAAAAACAGTATTTTAAAGAAATTTTAATTAAAATAAACTCAAAAATTTTACCAAACTTTCCTGGTTTGAATTGTAAAAAAAAATGTGCATGAAAAAAAATATGACTTCAGGACTTGAACCTGAATTAAATACGTGCCAAAAAACAAAACGAATAATTCCGCCGACTTTAGCTTCTGCACCACAAATGAAGTGCCGCGCGGCTTTCTTAATCGCAAATTTATTCGCTTCGCTGTGGGCATGAAATAAGTCGATTTCCTTAGTAGTGTTCCGAAAAATCTTATGAAATTCCTCAGTAGTTTGGTAAGCGCAGAAAAAATCTGAATTCCTGTCCTAGCGTGGTAAGTAAATATAGAAACCCTCCACTCGCGTCACTCGCGTGGTAAATATCTGCAATTCCCCACTAGTGAGAAAAGTTGAATTTGAAATTACCTAAGTATGAATCTACAAATTAGAACTCGAAAAAAGCGTTACTGTAAGCTTTTTTTAGTACAATTGAGATCTGAAAGATTTGTAATAAGGTCATTTAGCACACCGAGTTTATAGACACCTCACTGACTTTAGCCCACACAAAAATTAGAAACACCACACATCTTTCACCTCAACACACAACACATTTCTCACCTCGACATTAAACCAATTAAATTTGTACTATTTTCGTATTTTTGAAATAATAAGCGAATACGTAAAATTTATTACATAATTTTTTTTTTCAATTACATGAAAAAAAACGATTTTAAAAAATAAAATTTATAAAAAAAAGTTTGCACCGGGAATTGAACTCGAGTCTAACATGTGGCGAGGAAAAATAGGCGGTGCGTTTATTTCCTCGACTGCTTATTTTTTGACCATTTTATTACTTTTGAAATGATAAGCGGATACATAAAATTTATTAAAAATTTTTTTACGATTACATTAAAAAAAAAAAAATTTAAAAACGAAAAAAAAAAAAATTGCACGGAGAATTGATGGCGAGTCACGTGGGGAGGATAAATACATTAAGCTAATTAAATTTTTACTATTTTCGTATTTTTTGAAATAATAAGCGAATACGTAAAATTTATTACATAATTTTTTTTAATTACATAAAAAAAAACGAATTTAAAAAAAAAATTAATAAAAAAAGGTTTGCACTGGGAATTGAAATCGAGTCTAACATGTGGCGAGGAAAAATAGGCGGTGCATTTATTTCTTCGACTGCTTATTTTTTTACCATTTTGTTACTTTTGAAATGATAAGCGGATACATAAAATTTATTAAAAAATTTTTACGATTACATTAAAAAAAACACATTTAAAAAAAAAAAAAAAATTGGCCTCGAGATTGATGCCGAGTCACATGGGGAGGATAAATACACAGTGCGTTTATTTCTGCGCCTGCGTTGTGAACGAAGGTTTTGTACATGCGCGCGACGCGAATTAATTTTAATAAAGTTCTGAAAGTAATTCATGAAGTTTTTCATTACATACATTCATAAATGAACGTATACTTTATATGTACATAAATGATGGTATATGACAATATACATACATAATATGTATGTACATGTCAATAGGAGGTATTTGCATTAAGAAAAAAAAAAACGGTTTAAGATAAATCAACACTTATTTTATATTGTATGTCAATTTATAGTTTATGTATTCGACAGCATTTACATACATATGTAGGTATGTACATTTGTATATGAAAAACAATAATGCACAAGCGCAAGAACATCATCTTCCTTTCATACATATGTACATATGCATGTATGCCCAAATAACCTTGACTTATGTATGTACACAAGTCACAGCACATCATATTCTTACAAGACAAATACACATACGCACTAGCGAGTTTCTTCCTAACAAGTGCAAAAACAATTCTGCTCTATGTATGTATTATGTCCTAGCATATATACATACATATATACCTACTTGCCTTCTAAACTTCCTACAAAATAATTGTATTCATATGTTACTACATCCATGCACGTTCATACATTCATGCATATATGCGCGAGCACAGCGCTCCCTTCTTGCTTCCGTGTACTTTTGTCTTTCACCAGTCGATATTCCTAATATTGTACTTACAAAAACACGATATGTACTTTGATAGACGCAAAAGCAACAGCAAGCGCAACTCCATGGCCGCTTTGCCACCGCACATTCTAAAATGTTCTAGAACACAACAAAAACACATACCTCACATGCGCATGTCGCCCAAAGCTAAAATCTAAGCCTAGCGACTACAAAAACAAAATACATTCGTAGACGCAGTCGCAGCGGCCATGATTCTATCAGCGACTGCGCTGAACAATTTAGAAGAAAAACAAAAAGTTCATTCATAAGTTAGAGCTCATATTTCAATTTCATTCATAAAACGAGCCGCCCATATGCCAATTTTCGCGACCGTTCGAAAATAGTCAATATTGGAATATTTCGCGTGGAATTATTTGTCAATATTTGATAAATCTTAAATTTTTGTCATGTCGAGTGGCCGCGGCTCCGTATGTATGTATGCACCCTTATATGTATGTAAATATGTCTTCTAACTGTGCGACAGTCGAGAGTTAATGCGACTTCCAGCGAATCACACATTGCTGTCCGCAAAGCCGCAAGTATGTACCTTATGATCAGAAAGTACCGGGAATGTTTAAATTAAACAAAACAGAGTTAAATTTAAGGCAAATTTATATTATCTTCTTCAAAATATGACCCGTCTGAAGCAACACACATGTGCCAACGTTTAACCCAGTCCTCCAAACACCCCCGGCAGGCCGATTTGTATTCTCTTTGATCAGTGCGATGGCGCGTTATCATCATGCAAAATCTGAGAATTGTTTGCTCACATTTCCGGCGGTTTGCAACACACAGCATCTCTCTAAGGTTTCAAAACGGATAAATAATATTCTCTATTGACTGTCTGGCCCGATGGAAGGTACTCATGGTGGACTATGCCTTGGCAATCGAAGGAAGCAGTCAACATCACCTTCCCGGTTCTTTTTGCTCATAGGGTATACATATCCCATGTGTCAAGTGTGCGCAGAAGCTTGTGTTCTGGGTTTGTTAGAATGGTGGTAGTTTGTACATATATTTAAACACATATGTGAGTATGCGCGTTAGGCTTCCTGGATGGATATTAGAATATTTTCTCATCAATATGTGTATGTAAGTAGTTTAGATTTGACTGAAGAGATTCAATATAGGAATGCATATTCATATGATTGCCTTTATGGCTGTTTTACATATAAATTAATTCAAATGAAGTATTAATAATGTTATATAGAAAATAAATTTATAAAAAACAGGTATTAGAAAAACCTGAATACACTATTTTAAATCAATTTCAATTAAACCAAATATAAAAAATGAAATAAAAATATCGAACAAAAAACTGTGCACAGGATTTGAACTTGAGTCAAATATGAGACGATGTACTGCATACACGACACGTCTTTCACGATTGCGCTAATCTACAATTGTTAATGATCTTTTCTAAATCACTCATTTATTCGATTCGCAGTTTTATATGTACATATTCTGCGTTAGTTGAAAGTTTGTATGCGTAATTATATGAATATGCATGTGTGTATGCGCGTTTGGCTTTCTGGACGGATATTAGAATGATATTTTCTCATCAATATAATTTGGATTTGATGAAATAGATTATAGACATATGTACATATTTTCTGTTTTGATTGATTTATATAAAAATCAGGTCATATCCAGTATGAACTATTTTATACCGAAAAGAAATTTCCATTTATAAAATACAAAAAACAGTATTTTAATTTCTGCTACCAGAGAATGTTAATGCAATGAGAAGGAGCAAATGTTAAAAGAGCTTTTTTCGAGTTCTAATTTATAGATTCATAATAAGGTCATTTCAAATTCAACTTTCCTGAAGAGGTCGGAATTGCAGATATTTACCACGCGAGTGACGCGAGTGGAGGGTTTCTATATTTACTTACCACGCTATGCCAAGAATTCAGATATTTTCTGCGTTTACCATACTACTGAGGACGTTCATAAGATTTTTCGGCACACTACTAAGGAAATCGAAGCGAATTTGTGATTAAGAAAGCCGCGCGGCACTTCATTTATGGTGCAGAAGCTAAAGTCGGCGGAATTATTCGTTTTGTGTTTTTGCACGTATTTAATTCAGGTTCAAGTCCTGAAGTCATATTTTTTTTCTTGCACATTTTTTTTTTACAATTCAAACCAGGAAAGTTTGGTAAAATTTTTGAGTTTATTTTAATTAAAATTTCTTTAAAATACTGTTTTTTGTATTTTATAAATGGAAATTTCTTTTCGGTATAAAATAGTTCATAAAATTTCTTTAAAATACTGTTTTTTGTATTTTATAAATGGAAATTTATTTTCGGTATAAAATAGTTCATACTGGATATGACCTGATTTTTATATAAATCAATCAAAACAGAAAATATGTACATATGTCTATAATCTATTTCATCAAATCCAAATTATATTGATGAGAAAATATCATTCTAATATCCGTCCAGAAAGCCAAACGCGCATACACACATGCATATTCATATAATTACGCATACAAACTTTCAACTAACGCAGAATATGTACATATAAAACTGCGAATCGAATAAATGAGTGATTTAGAAAAGATCATTAACAATTGTAGATTAGCGCAATCGTGAAAGACGTGTCGTGTATGCAGTACATCGTCTCATATTTGACTCAAGTTCAAATCCTGTGCACAGTTTTTTG
The DNA here is from genome assembly GCF_027943255.1 of Anastrepha obliqua. NCBI lineage: Eukaryota > Metazoa > Arthropoda > Insecta > Diptera > Tephritidae > Anastrepha > Anastrepha obliqua. Next base: position 53,665,096 of record NC_072897.1, on the reverse strand, counting down.
TTCGATATTTTTATTTCATTTTTTATATTTGGTTTAATTGAAATTGATTTAAAATAGTGTATTCAGGTTTTTCTAATACCTGTTTTTTATAAATTTATTTTCTATATAACATTATTAATACTTCATTTGAATTAATTTATATGTAAAACAGCCATAAAGGCAATCATATGAATATGCATTCCTATATTGAATCTCTTCAGTCAAATCTGAACTACTTACATACACATATTGATGAGAAAATATTCTAATATCCATCCAGGAAGCCTAACGCGCATACTCACATATGTGTTTAAATATATGTACAAACTACCACCATTCTAACAAACCCAGAACACAAGCTTCTGCGCACACTTGACACATGGGATATGTATACCCTATGAGCAAAAAGAACCGGGAAGGTGATGTTGACTGCTTCCTTCGATTGCCAAGGCATAGTCCACCATGAGTACCTTCCATCGGGCCAGACAGTCAATAGAGAATATTATTTATCCGTTTTGAAACCTTAGAGAGATGCTGTGTGTTGCAAACCGCCGGAAATGTGAGCAAACAATTCTCAGATTTTGCATGATGATAACGCGCCATCGCACTGATCAAAGAGAATACAAATCGGCCTGCCGGGGGTGTTTGGAGGACTGGGTTAAACGTTGGCACATGTGTGTTGCTTCAGACGGGTCATATTTTGAAGAAGATAATATAAATTTGCCTTAAATTTAACTCTGTTTTGTTTAATTTAAACATTCCCGGTATTTTCTGATCATAAGGTACATACTTGCGGCTTTGCGGACAGCAATGTGTGATTCGCTGGAAGTCGCATTAACTCTCGACTGTCGCACAGTTAGAAGACATATTTACATACATATAAGGGTGCATACATACATACGGAGCCGCGGCCACTCGACATGACAAAAATTTAAGATTTATCAAATATTGGCAAACAATTCCACGCGAAATATTCCAATATTGACTATTTTCGAATGGTCGCGAAAATTGGCATATGGGCGGCTCGTTTTATGAATGAAATTGAAATATGAGCTCTAACTTATGAATGAACTTTTTGTTTTGTTCTAAATTGTTCAGCGCCGTCGCTGATAGAATCATGGCCGCTGCGACTGCGTCTACGAATGTATTTTGTTTTTGTAGTCGCTAGGCTTAAATTTTAGCTTTGGGCGACATGCGCATGTGAGGTATGTGTTTTTGTTGTGTTCTAGAACATTTTAGAATGTGCGGTGGCAAAGCGGCCATGGCGTTGCGCTTGCTGTTGCTTTTGCGTCTATCAAAGTACATATCGTGTTTTTGTAAGTACAATATTAGGAATATCGACTGGTGAAAGACAAAAGTACACGGAAGCAAGAAGGGAGCGCTGTGCTCGCGCATATACATATGCATGAATGTATGAACGTGCATGGATGTAGTAACATATGAATACAATTATTTTGTAGGAAGTTTAGAAGGCAAGTAGGTATATATGTATGTATATATGCTAGGACATAATACATACATAGAGCAGAATTGTTTTTGCACTTGTTAGGAAGAAACTCGCTAGTGCGTATGTGTATTTGTCTTGTAAGAATATGATGTGCTGTGACTTGTGTACATACATAAGTCAAGGTTATTTGGGCATACATGCATATGTACATATGTATGAAAGGAAGATGATGTTCTTGCGCTTGTGCATTATTGTTTTTCATATACAAATGTACATACCTACATATGTATGTAAATGCTGTCGAATACATAAACTATAAATTGACATACAATATAAAATAAGTGTTGATTTATCTTAAACCGTTTTTTTTTCTTAATGCAAATACCTCCTATTGACATGTACATACATATTATGTATGTATATTGTCATATACCATCATTTATGTACATATAAAGTATAAGTTCATTTATGAATGTATGTAATGAACAACTTCATGAATTACTTTCAGAACTTTATTAAAATTAATTCGCGTCGCGCGCATGTACAAAACCTTCGTTCACAACGCAGGCGCAGAAATAAACGCACTGTGTATTTATCCTCCCCATGTGACTCGGCATCAATTCTCGCCGCCAATTTTTTTTTTTTTTTTTTAATGTAATCGTAAAAATTTTTTAATAAATTTTATGTATCCGCTTATCATTTCAAAAGTAACAAAATGGTAAAAAAATAAGCAGTCGAAGAAATAAATGCACCGCCTATTTTTCCTCGTCACATGTTAGACTCGATTTCAATTCCCAGTGCAAACCTTTTTTTATTAATTTTTTTTTTTTTAAATTCGTTTTTTTTTATGTAGTTAAAAAAAATTATGTAATAAATTTTACGTATTCGCTTATTATTTCAAAAAATACGAAAATAGTAAAAATTTAATTAGTTTAATGTATTTATCCTCCCCACGTGACTCGCCATCAATTCTCGGTGCAATTTTTTTTTTTTTCGTTTTTAAATTTTTTTTTTTTAATGTAATCGTAAAAAAATTTTTAATAAATTTTATGTATCCGCTTATCATTTCAAAAGTAACAAAATGGTAAAAAAATAAGCAGTCGAAGAAATAAATGCACCGCCTATTTTTCCTCGTCACATGTTAGACTCGATTTCAATTCCCAGTGCAAACCTTTTTTTATTAATTTTTTTTTTTAAATTCGTTTTTTTTTATGTAATTAAAAAAAATTATGTAATAAATTTTACGTATTCGCTTATTATTTCAAAAAATACGAAAATAGTAAAAATTTAATTAGTTTAATGTATTTATCCTCCCCACGTGACTCGCCATCAATTCTCGGTGCAATTTTTTTTTTTTTCGTTTTTAAATTTTTTTTTTTTAATGTAATCGTAAAAAAATTTTTAATAAATTTTATGTATCCGCTTATCATTTCAAAAGTAACAAAATGGTAAAAAAATAAGCAGTCGAAGAAATAAACGCACCGCCTATTTTTCCTCGCCACATGTTAGACTCGAGTTCAATTCCCGGTGCAAACTTTTTTTTATAAATTTTATTTTTTAAAATCGTTTTTTTTTTTAATGTAATTGAAGAAAAAATCATGTAATAAATTTTACGTATTCGCTTATTATTTCAAAAATACGAAAATAGTACAAATTTAATTGGTTTAATGTCGAGGTGAGAAATGTGTTGTGTGTTGAGGTGAAAGATGTGTGGTGTTTCTAATTTTTGTGTGGGCGAAAGTCAGTGAGGTGTCTATAAACTCGGTGTGCTAAATGACCTTATTACAAATCTTTCAGATCTCAATTGTACTAAAAAAAGCTTACAGTAACATTTGCACCTTCTCATTGCATTAACATTCTCTGGTAGTACTGTTTGTCACAATTTATCCATATAGGTATATGTTTGTGCTGAAGCTCTTAACAAATGTAAATGTAGAGCATCTGATGTGCAAATTACTTTTAATAAATTTAAGCCGAAGCCGATATTTTGACAAATTAATTTATAGCGAAGTTCATCAGCAGTTAATGTTTTTTTTTTTGAGAAAAGATAGATGCAAATGGTTTCTAATTCCGTTAACTGTTCGACTGTTAGGTATAGATTTCCTAAATGCCTTTGACCATTTTGCACAAAATCCAACGATGCAGCTTTTAAACTTTTTTTTTTTTTTTGAGCCCAATCTGCTAGTCGAATCGCAACCAATTGACGTTAGAACTTCTTTATCGAAGTTTTTTAATGCTTTGTAATTAATGCAATGACCAAATTTATTCATCACTTTGATTATATTTTTCGATCGAGTCAAATGATGAATAGATTGAGCTAAAGCAATATGCTTTGGAGTCGGTTTCTCAGTAATCGTGAAGTATATATCATGAAACACTGATAACGCTCGTCGATTGTAATTTTCACTTAATTTTTTATTTTTAGCACTAAACAAAGCCTGCATAAAAATTTTCCAATTATTCGGTAAATGATTTTTCTTTAAAAATTGTTCAATTAAAATTTCATCACATAAAAACCCATTTGGTATTAATTCAGTACTTAATATTTCTTTACGAAGTTGTTTTGCCACTTGAACACTGAAGTTTGTTGAAGTTATGGTACGAATATGTTCAATGACTTCATCCAGTGGTATGTTGCCCATAAACACTAATGATGATTTCGATCGATAATTTGGATATGAAAATAAAACGTTTTCACCATACTTATCTATTAGTAGTGATTTAATATCACGGTTTTCTACAACTGCATCTTTTATGTCAGTGAGTTCAGCTAGTCACTTAGCTAATGATGACACTTCAAAAGAGTGAGTTGTTAATTTATGTTTTATTTCATTAATCAGCTTCTCAAATGTCTCTATAAGAATGTCATGTGGTATTTTATTTGGAGGTCTACCTGCTGGAGTTGCTGAGTTTCTTGGTGTTCGTAGATAATCACGATAACAGTGTTTATGATACTTTACTTTCATTGCAAATAAATCGGCTGGATGTTCGCAAGTGTCAATTTGTGTAAAAACATCATCTTGTCTTTTTCGGGCAGTATTTAGGATTTGTTCCGCTGCTGACATTTCGGAGCACAAATAAAGTGTTTTGTTTTTATTTCTTGTTTGTTTACCACAGATTATAAATATTCCAATATTGACTATTTTCGAATGGTCGCGAAAATTGGCATATGGGCGGCTCGTTTTATGAATGAAATTGAAATATGAGCTCTAACTTATGAATGAACTTTTTGTTTTGTTCTAAATTGTTCAGCGCCGTCGCTGATAGAATCATGGCCGCTGCGACTGCGTCTACGAATGTATTTTGTTTTTGTAGTCGCTAGGCTTAAATTTTAGCTTTGGGCGACATGCGCATGTGAGGTATGTGTTTTTGTTGTGTTCTAGAACATTTTAGAATGTGCGGTGGCAAAGCGGCCATGGCGTTGCGCTTGCTGTTGCTTTTGCGTCTATCAAAGTACATATCGTGTTTTTGTAAGTACAATATTAGGAATATCGACTGGTGAAAGACAAAAGTACACGGAAGCAAGAAGGGAGCGCTGTGCTCGCGCATATACATATGCATGAATGTATGAACGTGCATGGATGTAGTAACATATGAATACAATTATTTTGTAGGAAGTTTAGAAGGCAAGTAGGTATATATGTATGTATATATGCTAGGACATAATACATACATAGAGCAGAATTGTTTTTGCACTTGTTAGGAAGAAACTCGCTAGTGCGTATGTGTATTTGTCTTGTAAGAATATGATGTGCTGTGACTTGTGTACATACATAAGTCAAGGTTATTTGGGCATACATGCATATGTACATATGTATGAAAGGAAGATGATGTTCTTGCGCTTGTGCATTATTGTTTTTCATATACAAATGTACATACCTACATATGTATGTAAATGCTGTCGAATACATAAACTATAAATTGACATACAATATAAAATAAGTGTTGATTTATCTTAAACCGTTTTTTTTTCTTAATGCAAATACCTCCTATTGACATGTACATACATATTATGTATGTATATTGTCATATACCATCATTTATGTACATATAAAGTATACGTTCATTTATGAATGTATGTAATGAAAAACTTCATGAATTACTTTCAGAACTTTATTAAAATTAATTCGCGTCGCGCGCATGTACAAAACCTTCGTTCACAACGCAGGCGCAGAAATAAACGCACTGTGTATTTATCCTCCCCATGTGACTCGGCATCAATTCTCGCCGCCAATTTTTTTTTTTTTTTTTTAATGTAATCGTAAAAATTTTTTAATAAATTTTATGTATCCGCTTATCATTTCAAAAGTAACAAAATGGTAAAAAAATAAGCAGTCGAAGAAATAAATGCACCGCCTATTTTTCCTCGTCACATGTTAGACTCGATTTCAATTCCCAGTGCAAACCTTTTTTTATTAATTTTTTTTTTTTAAATTCGTTTTTTTTTATGTAGTTAAAAAAAATTATGTAATAAATTTTACGTATTCGCTTATTATTTCAAAAAATACGAAAATAGTAAAAATTTAATTAGTTTAATGTATTTATCCTCCCCACGTGACTCGCCATCAATTCTCGGTGCAATTTTTTTTTTTTTCGTTTTTAAATTTTTTTTTTTTAATGTAATCGTAAAAAAATTTTTAATAAATTTTATGTATCCGCTTATCATTTCAAAAGTAACAAAATGGTAAAAAAATAAGCAGTCGAAGAAATAAATGCACCGCCTATTTTTCCTCGTCACATGTTAGACTCGATTTCAATTCCCAGTGCAAACCTTTTTTTATTAATTTTTTTTTTTAAATTCGTTTTTTTTTATGTAATTAAAAAAAATTATGTAATAAATTTTACGTATTCGCTTATTATTTCAAAAAATACGAAAATAGTAAAAATTTAATTAGTTTAATGTATTTATCCTCCCCACGTGACTCGCCATCAATTCTCGGTGCAATTTTTTTTTTTTTCGTTTTTAAATTTTTTTTTTTTAATGTAATCGTAAAAAAATTTTTAATAAATTTTATGTATCCGCTTATCATTTCAAAAGTAACAAAATGGTAAAAAAATAAGCAGTCGAAGAAATAAACGCACCGCCTATTTTTCCTCGCCACATGTTAGACTCGAGTTCAATTCCCGGTGCAAACTTTTTTTTATAAATTTTATTTTTTAAAATCGTTTTTTTTTTTAATGTAATTGAAAAAAAAATTATGTAATAAATTTTACGTATTCGCTTATTATTTCAAAAATACGAAAATAGTACAAATTTAATTGGTTTAATGTCGAGGTGAGAAATGTGTTGTGTGTTGAGGTGAAAGATGTGTGGTGTTTCTAATTTTTGTGTGGGCGAAAGTCAGTGAGGTGTCTATAAACTCGGTGTGCTAAATGACCTTATTACAAATCTTTCAGATCTCAATTGTACTAAAAAAAGCTTACAGTAACATTTGCACCTTCTCATTGCATTAACATTCTCTGGTAGTACTGTTTGTCACAATTTATCCATATAGGTATATGTTTGTGCTGAAGCTCTTAACAAATGTAAATGTAGAGCATCTGATGTGCAAATTACTTTTAATAAATTTAAGCCGAAGCCGATATTTTGACAAATTAATTTATAGCGAAGTTCATCAGCAGTTAATGTTTTTTTTTTTGAGAAAAGATAGATGCAAATGGTTTCTAATTCCGTTAACTGTTCGACTGTTAGGTATAGATTTCCTAAATGCCTTTGACCATTTTGCACAAAATCCAACGATGCAGCTTTTAAACTTTTTTTTTTTTTTGAGCCCAATCTGCTAGTCGAATCGCAACCAATTGACGTTAGAACTTCTTTATCGAAGTTTTTTAATGCTTTGTAATTAATGCAATGACCAAATTTGTTCATCACTTTGATTATATTTTTCGATCGAGTCAAATGATGAATAGATTGAGCTAAAGCAATATGCTTTGGAGTCGGTTTCTCAGTAATCGTGAAGTATATATCATGAAACACTGATAACGCTCGTCGATTGTAATTTTCACTTAATTTTTTATTTTTAGCACTAAGCAAAGCCTGCATAAAAATTTTCCAATTATTCGGTAAATGATTTTTCTTTAAAAATTGTTCAATTAAAATTTCATCACATAAAAACCCATTTGGTATTAATTCAGTACTTAATATTTCTTTACGAAGTTGTTTTGCCACTTGAACACTGAAGTTTGTTGAAGTTATGGTACGAATATGTTCAATGACTTCATCCAGTGGTATGTTGCCCATAAACACTAATGATGATTTCGATCGATAATTTGGATATGAAAATAAAACGTTTTCACCATACTTATCTATTAGTAGTGATTTAATATCACGGTTTTCTACAACTGCATCTTTTATGTCAGTGAGTTCAGCTAGTCACTTAGCTAATGATGACACTTCAAAAGAGTGAGTTGTTAATTTATGTTTTATTTCATTAATCAGCTTCTCAAATGTCTCTATAAGAATGTCATGTGGTATTTTATTTGGAGGTCTACCTGCTGGAGTTGCTGAGTTTCTTGGTGTTCGTAGATAATCACGATAACAGTGTTTATGATACTTTACTTTCATTGCAAATAAATCGGCTGGATGTTCGCAAGTGTCAATTTGTGTAAAAACATCATCTTGTCTTTTTCGGGCAGTATTTAGGATTTGTTCCGCTGCTGACATTTCGGAGCACAAATAAAGTGTTTTGTTTTTATTTCTTGTTTGTTTACCACAGATTAAACATTTTAGATCTTTATTAAATTTTAAATTTGTTCTTGATGACCTTCGAGTGCCTTGAGCACCTGACACACTAGCTTCTGCAGAGCAGGTAGAAATAGAAACATTCTCCTGCTTTTGTAGTGCCAATTCTCGACGTCTTATCTTCCCTTCGCTAATGTAACTTGCCATACAAGTTCGATGCCAAGTACATTTGTAATCAGTAAAGTCTGCATTATTTTTAATTTTCTCACTAATGTCATCTTTTCTCCGATCTGCTACTCTCTGAATATTTATAAATGATTGTGGTTTTGGATTCATCACTAAATTACCCGTTTCATTACAAAACAAACACGAAATTTCGTATAGTTTTCGTTTCTTTATATTTATCACTTCTAAAGACATTGTCCATGTGTTTATTTAAACAAAAAACTAATAAAACACTGAATTATAAGAAAACTTAACTAAAATAATTATGTGATTACGAAAAAATAAACCGTCATGCGCCACGAAATATTTTCGACTGACTAATACAGGGTGGCTGATGAATTTTGCTACATTAAGGAACTCAAATAACTTTTTTTTTAGTGTATGGAATTCATTTATTTTTTTTTTTCAAGTTGAAGGTCATTAAATTTTATTAAATGTAGCTTAACTAGTTTTAAAAATAATTGAATTTAAATGCCCCCCATGCTCGTTGACACAAGTGCGGCATCTTAGTAAAAAGTTGTTCATTGCTGCTTTGAGAGTTGCGACAGGAATAGCCGCAATTGTTGCCCGAATGGATTGTTTTAGTTCATCCAAATTTGTTGGCTTTGTTTTATAAACTTCTTGTTTACATAAACCCCACAAGAAAAAGTCAGGTGCAGTAAGGTCAGGCGACCTGGGGGGCCAACGAAATTCGGAGTTTCTTGAAATAAGTTTATTGGGAAATTTTCGTCGCAACTCTGTCATAACAGTCTGGGCTATGTGAGACGTTACCCCATCTTGTTGAAACCCCACAGAGTTGAAAGGAATTCTCTTTCGGCGTAGTTCTGGATAGAAAAATTCTTTCAGCATTTTCAAATAACGGTCTCCAGTAACCGTAACGGTGTGACCATTTTCTTCAAAAAAATAAGGCCCGACAATACAGCGTGAAGAAACCGCACACCACACTGTCACGCGAAGAGGATGCAATTCCGTCTCGTGGAATATCTGTGGGTTAGAAGTACTCCATATTCAACAATTTTGTTTGTTCACATTGCCGTTTAAATCGAAATGGGCCTCATCAGACATGAAAAGGCAGTTTAACATGTTTTGGTCTTCTTCCACCATTTGCAGGATCTTCTGGCAAAATTCCAAGCGAATCGGCAAGTCTGCTGCATTCAGTTCGTTAACCATTTGAATTTTGTAGGGAAATAAGTCTAAATCTTTGTGCATTATTGTTTGCAAAGACTGTCGGCTGACACCAAGTTGAGCAGATAAGCTTCTTGTTGAAACCCTTGGATTGCTTTGTATAGCTGCAGCTACAGCAGCGATCGTTTCCTCCGTCCGAACTGGTGGGTTTCGATGATAAGGCCTTCTTGCGACTGTTCCTTGCTCAGCAAAATTATTCACCAGTCTCATTATGGTCCATCTGCTCGGGGGATCGCCGCCAAACATCCGCCTGTACTCTCTCTGCACCAAAACTACGGACTCCAGTGCGTGATAGCGGCGGACTATTCAAATTCTTGTTTGCGTGTCCAAGTTATCCGTTTTAATAAATTCTAAAGATCAATCTGCAAATTAAAACAAAAATGGAACAGATAACTTAAAAAGAAAAAAAGTTATTCAATTTTTTTTTGTAGCGGCTTTCATCAGCCACCCTGTACGAGTTCTATGACGCAATAATGCTTGGACAAGGTGAAGGGCGGGGGAGAGGGAAGGGACCATCACAGCTGCCGGCAACATGTTTATTTTTTTGTGTAGGGTCTCAGGTAAAAGAATTTCAGTATTGTTGCCGGTCCTCACATTTTGCATACTCAATGTCCTTTAGCGCCTGCACTAAAAGCAACAGACAGGTCGAAAAGTTTCATTCAACCCTTTTGGAAATAGCCAGATGCGTGAAGGCACAGCAGTAGATAGGCGAGGTTAAAGATTTGATTTTGCTTGCTGCTGACAAGTACAACAGAACAATTCACTCGGTTGTAGATTCGAAACCAATTGAAATTTTGCAGAACTGCCCAGCGGAGAAATTTGGGGAAATTAGAGATAAATTAATAAGAGCCCAGAATTTGGTATTGAATAGATTGAATGAGAAAAGAATAACCAAAACATATTAGCCTGGTGAAAGGGTGTTTCTTCGTCGAAATAAGGGATTGGAAAGTAAATTTGAGAAGGTGTTCGTGGAAAAAATAGTAGAAAGAGATTTAGGTACAACAGTACAGATAGAAGGCAGGAAAATTCATAAAAGTAATTTACGATACTCCGAAACAAACGACCGAGGTGAGTCTCTTTATGATTTCATAATTAACACTAACTTGTCGGTATGTAACAGGGGTAACACTCCCACTTTCACCTTTCCAAGTACGGAGTACTTCAAGGGGTGGGAGGAAGTGATCGATGTTACCCTAATGTCTGAAAACAGCTCAGTAAGGTTAGACAATTGGAGGGTCTCTGATAAAAGGTCTTTTTCGGATCACAGCTGGATCCTGTACGATCTGGATCTTAATGTTGATCCGCCCTTACCGTATAGAAATCCACTAAGAACCAACTGGAAAAGGTTCAGAAACATAGTCAATAAAAGGATAGGAGGGACTCCCATCCACAAAATCACTCTCGCCGAAAACCTCGAGAGTAGGGTCACAACACTGGAGAAGGCATTTAGTAGGGCCTACAAAACGTCCTGCCCCATAAAATTTAGTAAAAAATCCCATCCCCCTTGGTGGAGCAGTGAGCTCTCAAAACTAAGGGAAAAATCTAGATCAACGTTTAACCTCAGCTACTCGACAGGAAATTGGCAATTGTACAAAGAGAGTCGGAGACAGTACAAGAAGGCAATTAGGGCCGCCAAGAAAGAGAGCTGGAGCGAATTCTGTTCGTCAATCGAATCCACTAGGGATTCTGCCAGGCTTAACCGTGTTCTGTCCAAAGCTCAGTCAATGGCTTCTTGGGTCAAGAAACCTGATGGTACTTGAACAGCTACGACAGAGGAATCGCTAGAACTTCTACTAAGCACGCATTTCCCGGGGTGCAGCGTCCACGAAAGTGGGCGGGGAAGTATCAGGCGGAGCCAATATAATCCACAGCACCTTGCAAAAGAAATAATTACAAAGGAGAAAGTTGCATGGGCAATTAAATCTTTTTCACCTTTTAAATCTCCGGGGCCAGATGGGATCATCCCAAAGATGTTACAGGAAACCTTGGATTGTATCCTACCATGGCTAGAGGAAATTTTTAAAGCGTGTTTAAGCCTTGGTCATATTCCAGATAGTTGGAAACTAAGGAAGGTCGCCTTCATTCCAAAAATAGGCAGGAGGGGACATGAATCAGCGAAGGACTATAGACCAATCAGTCTCTCGTCTTTCCTGTTAAAAACCTTTGAAAGACTTTTGGATATATATCTTAGAAGCTCTTTGGAGAGCTCTGGTATATCTAGAAACCAGGATCATCAAAGCTAATACGGATAATATCAGTATAACCAAGAAGGTCCACAGAGGCACCCCACAGGGGGGAGTACTGTCTCCACTTCTCTGGTTGGCGTACACCGATCATGTGGTGTTAATGGCGTCAGGACTGTGTCCTAATACGATCAGTGGGATCATCCAAAGGGCATTAGGCGAGCTTAACTCATGGGCCACAGGCTGTGGCCTAGGTTTAAACCCACGTAAAACAGAGCTTATGCTTTTCACCACCAGATATAAGGTACCACCTTTTACCCTACCAAATTTTAATGGACAAACTCTCTCACTACGACCCAGCGCAAAGTACTTAGGGGTAATTCTGGACTCCAAACTAAGCTGGAAATTAAATGTTGAAGAACGGGTAAGGAAGGCAGAAATTGCTTTATATGCCTGTAAACGTATGCTTGGAAGAAGATGGGGTCTTCAACCTAAGCATACATTATGGCTGTATAAGACGGTTATACGACCTATTCTATCGTATGGTTCGGTAGTCTGGTGGAATACTCTAGGGAGAGAGTACAATACCAAACTCCTCGGCAGAATACAAAGATCAGCATGTGCAATAACTTTCGGTGCAATCAGATCATGTCCTAGAGAGGCTCTCAATGCACTGGCACACGTTATTCCAATAGACCTACATATTAAGAAGACGGCAACCATGAGTGCATTTAGGTTAAACGAAGCGGGTCGCTGGAGAGAAAAAACTTATGGTCATGCTAGTCTATTATTGCGACAAACTCAGTTAATCTCGGTGAGAACTGACTACATCGTCCCGACGGTAACTTTCAATAGGAATTTTGCCACTCTCTTTCCCCCTAAGGAAGAATGGAATAAGGGATTCTCTCTAAACAACTTCGACACTACAGTCTATACGGATGGAAGTAAAATGGGCTGCGGTGTTGAAGCTGGTATATATTCTCACAAACTTAAAATTGAGAAATCTGTGCGTCTCCCTAATACCAGCAGTGTCTTCCAGGCGGAAGTACTGGCGATTGGGGAAGCTTGTAGGCTACTAATCGCAGATTTCTCTTTTAAGGGTAATATCGCTATTCTCTCGGATAGCCAAGCTGCAATCCAGGCACTGGGTTCGGCCACAACAACCTCCAAAGTGGTGGAACAAAGTAGGAATAGCCTCACCATCTTGAGTGAAAACCATAGAGTTACCTTAATCTGGGTCCCGGGACATCGGAACATTGAAGGTAACGAAAAAGCAGATGAACTGGCAAGAGGGAGATCTGCCATGAATAACGCTCTTGCAGAATCGGTACTCACACCATTAAGTGCAGTCAACAGCACAATTTCCCAAAAATACCTCCGAATCGCTGACTGTAGGTGGAAAGTCCAGACGAAATGCAAAATTAGCAGAACGTTATGGCCCACCTACAACCTCAAGCAATCGTCGGCATTAATCAGAATGAAACGACGGGACGCCTGGAGACTAACGGCAGTCATAACTGGCTTTTGGTCTATCGGAGAACAAGTAGCCAAAATGGGTATCCCTCACAATACATACTGTCACAGTTGTAAACAACCGGAGAAAAAGGAGACAATCTTTCATTTCCTCTGTGAATGCCCTGCCCTATGGAAGGACAGAATGTTAACCCTGGGCCAACCGCTGTTCGAGAATCTCGAACAACTATCTGGCTTAGACGTTAACAACCTAATAAGGTTCCTTAACCGCACAGACTGGATATAGTTATGCTGCAAAAAACCGTTAAACAAGTTGGCAACGAGGATGTGGCAACAAAATGGCGCGGAAGCGCTAGTTGGATTCCACTTTAACCAACCAACCAACCAACCAATTTACGATAAAATCAATTTCAGATTGCCGCTTGCCCTAGTCTCCGTCACTAGAGCCAATTTAATTGACTACACCTCCTCACAAGTTATCACCATTCCTCGGGGAAATGTGGCTATTTATAATGAATTCATTTACCTCGTGCACACCACCAACTTAACAGATTATCGCCAGATAGCTTACGAAAGCCGATGGTTCACATCAAAATTAAAAAATTAGGTAGTGAACGAAAATATTTTGAAACAACAAGGTGAGGAAATACTACACATAATTCGCACTTTCTGGGGTCCGGCCCTGAAATTTATAGCCGGTACCCCGGACCACGAGGACTTTGAACTGCTCTTGACAAAGGAAAGCATGTTAATAGAAAACAACAATAGGCAGATTAGAATTAACTCCGATTTACAAAATAGAATTAACGAAATTACCAACCAAATCAATACACATCGCGGAAATCAAACAGATTGGATATTGAAAGACGAGGAAACATTGCTCTGTGAAAATTTGGTAAGAAGAAATAATCATATAATCAGCCAACTAAACAGACTAGCACTCTCCATTGTGTTGGCAAAAAGTAACATCATAAATCCACTTGTTTTGGATGACGAAGAGATGGATCAAGCGTTCAATTCCGAACAGTTACCCTTCAGTTTAAGTAATTTACTTTTCGTATCTAAGGTAAAAATTTTGCAAAGTTCTGATGTTATTTACTATATTCTTAAGGTTCCTAAGGTTAAAAGTTTCTGTCAATTCCTAAAAATCTATCCTGTAGTCCATAATAACAGTATCGTAAAGCTAGAGACCACGCTTGCGGCAAAATGTAGCGATACGTTTCAACCACTCGAGAACTGCAATGACACTTTGGTAGCTAAAGTGTGCAAACCGGCTCACTCAGATTGCTTGGGTCAGATGCTAAATAATAACACAGCTAATTGTTCATCAGAATCGGCATATCACATACCATAAGTTAAAAAAATAGAAGAGGGCATCATTATTCTTAACAACGTGCAACCAACGACAATATTTTATCAACGAAAATTGGAAATAAGGGGAACGTATCTGACTCTATCACCATAAATGATACAACTTACGTGATGAAAAGGGAACCGACTGATATCCAACCACATCCTCCAAAAACCGTATCCATTAATTACTTGGAACACCATACGAGTTTGTCCCTACCATATTTGCACCAAATTTATATCAACAACATCTCTCGCATTCACGAATTGAAGGAGGGTATATTTGTGCATCGTAATTTGTTGTGGACAATTTTTTCTTTTCCTCCATTATTATTGATCGCAATAGCAATTTTTTTCTTCCACCGCAGAAACAAATTAGCAAGTAATAAAGTAAAAACTCAGAGGGCAGTAGAGGAAATTTTGGCACGAGTCGAGGACGGCTCGTCTTAAGAGGGAGAGAAGTTAGCGGATTGCACACTTGCAAAGCTAAAACAGAGGTTTGATGATTTCCTTGAATCACTCCCACGTTACTGGCTGTTTGTAATTAGATCGCACAGCTTACTCCCACGCCTGCTTGGCTTTTGGACTTTGTAAATAAACCTCACAGCGGTCAAGATGATCGTCAATTAACGTACGTGACTTTGGGCAGCTTGAGGAATGCAGCTGAGAATACATTCGTTCCAACATGCAAACAAAGCTGCCGGCGCATCTATACCAATACAAACTCATCGTTGAATAGCTACACCGCAAATAGGGATTTAGGGTAGATTGTAAGAACATAGTTTTTAGTTGAGATTTGATATTAATAAAGAACAGTCAAAAATAGAAAAGTTATATATATAACCCTTGATGCTAAACTGCGTTGGAAGGCGCATGTCAAGAAAAAGCGTGAAGAGCTGGAATTAAAAACAAAAAACCTTCTTTATCTTATTGTCAACGAACAACAAACTACTGCTATATAATCAAATACTCAAACCGGTCTGGACGTATGGCATTCGGCTATGGGGATGCTCAAGCGAATCTTGCATGACTATTATCCAACGATTCCAAAATAAAGTGTTGCGCAACATCGTCAATGCTCCATACTATGTGAGAAATCTCGACCTCCATCGTGATCTTGGTATCCTACCCATCTCTGACGTGGCGAAAAAATACGCCATGGCTCACAGACAACGTTTAAGTACACTTTTCGACGCTGAAGCATTGGCTTTCATCGTCGGCGGCTCAAGCATAAAACAGTTTTAGACCAGATGGGCACCCAGTAGCAGCTGTACCTTATATATTTATATATACATTCATAATGAATTTATGAATATTGAGGCATCTTAGTTTTTCCTTTTTTAATATACATGTGCAATAAAAATTGCTCGTTAGTTTCTTTATTTAGTTGTACTAGTGGTTTCTAAACGTTTTTCTGTTTATAGTTTAAGATACGTTCATAAAAAAAAAAAATAAATAAAATAAAATAAAAAAAAAGATAAAAAATTACGAATTTAAGGAGAAACATCAAAATAAAAACTAAATGAAATGGATACCGGTAAAGAAAACAGGTCTGTAAACATAATTCTAATAAAATGTTTGTTAAATATTATTAATTAGGGATTCATTTTACAGAAAAAAGCGTGTGTCGATAAACGTTTTGTTCTCCTGTTACTTATTTTAAAATATAATATAGAATTTCCTATGTCCTCAGTAAACGTCGCATACGGATTTCCTCCAACTGTTTATAATTAGCAGCCAATTGCGCAATTAAATAAGCTATTCCTTCTCCTTGTATTTTCTTCATATCATTAATAATAAATAAATAAACAAACGAAAAATACTACGAATACTTCGGCTCCACCAAAATAATTTCTATGAAGAAAAACCTCTTAAAGCAGTATTGACAGCTGATTGTAGATTTTGCAGGTAATCTGCCATATGTGAATGGGTAGATTAATTTGGTGGATTTATAGGTGATTAATGCATATGTGAACGTATTATTAGGCAATGTTATCCTGTCTAACTGTTGTGGGTCACTATAAACTCTATTTCCAAAAAATGTGTTTATTGGTTTATTATTTGTCGTTGAATGTATTGAGGAATTGTATTCTTTTAGTGATTTGAATAGAAGTTCTTCAAATGTTGTCGCCGTTTGCTTTGCTTTCAGGCATCTCGTGATTTCGGAAAGTGTACTGTGAAATCTGTTAGGGGGTGTGGTGTGAAGGTCAATGGAGATTTGATCTCTGAGTAAGGATGAAATAGAGATTTCATCTGGGCATAACTAGAAAATGTGTCAATGGCGGTAAGAATTAATTTTTTTTCCGTGGAATATATGTTGATATGAACTATTTCCCCTGGACGCTGTGGAATGGCGGTCGGCTGGATCTGCGTTTTTGTTGGATGTCTATCGTATTTCTGTGCACGACAGAACATCCTTCACATCCTTAAGTAAAGTTTGAGTATAACGCATCAGACTTTCTGTGGTGTACAGTTCGTTGACGAGTGCAGGGTCGAGGTAGCGTTTAAATATATATATGATGCCTTGGTCAGAATAACTTTGTATTGTAATAGTGTGCCTGTGAGAGCTTGGAAATCGTAGTTAGAACGCATAGCTGTCTTCGTCCCCAATCATTAAGAAGAGTTAGTTCTTGGAAGCATTTTTGGGGGCTTAAGTGACAGGAATAAGAAGTAGGAGGAGCTTTCGTTGCTATGGTCTGTAGTTGTAAGCGTATAAATATCAATTTGTGGCGGTCTGAATAGCGCGTCTGTGACGACGTTTGTTCTGCCAGGCTTATACTTCATCTCGTAGTTTTATTCTTCTTTTCATTTTTCCATTGTGGGTTTTGTTCCTTAGTGCAAAGGTGAGCGGTTGGGGATCTGTGAAGATTACACCTTAAGCGGATCCAAGTAGGTAGTTTTTAGGAGATGAGAGCCCAAAGTATTGCCAGCATTTTTTTTGTTCATTTGCGGCATAATTTTCCTTTGTTTTATTGAGTGCTCTGGATATGAATGCTATAGGTTTTTAAGATTGCTCAAGTACGACACCTGGGGCATAGTTTGAAGTGTATGTGGTAAGGGGGAAATTCTTTCTTAAAATTGGGATATGAAAGTACTACATCTTTGGATGTCAGTGCGGATCTGATATCATCTAGCGCTCTTTGAAAGATTGATGGAGTATTTTTCAGCCGGAAAGGAAAAGGCGTGATTTCATATTTATCGTTATTGACCAAAAGGCCGTCTTCTCGATATCGGATTCCTTCAAGGGTATCTGATGGAAGCCACTTCTCAATTCAAGGACAGAAAAATATTTTTTATTTCTCAGCTGCGAAATTACCTCGTTGATTTCTGGGATGGGGTATTTATCAGCTATTGTCAAAGTATTAAATTCGCTTTGGTCTGTATTTCTTTGCCCTGATGCGTCTAGTTTTTTGGGTACAACCCCACGGGTGAGTTGGAAGGTGAACGCGATGGTCTAATGATTCCACTTTTTAATAATTTGCTTAACAAAATTTCTCATTGCCAAAGGGTAGGGGTAGTATTGAACATATATATATATATGGGGCATTCTTTCTGAACGTGAGACCCCCTGCCCCCAGAATAGATTTTGACGAAAAGAGGTCTATGAGGGCTTAAAATGTAGGTAATTATGTTTACTTTCGAAAGCAAAGTGGCACTTCTTGAAATTCAAAATGGCGGATCCAATATGGCGGATTCAATATGGCGCAATTTTGCAGTTCGTGCTTCAGATTTATGCTATGAACTGATGATAAAAAATGTGATGAATAATCAGTGACCAATAAAAATAAATAATTAACTTGGAAATATGTAAAATTAAATCCAATGCAACAATTTTACTTAAAAATAAATAAAGAAAACACGAAATAGCATAAATCTGATGCACGAACTGCAAAATTGCGCCATATTGAATCCGCCATATTGGATCCGCCATTTGAATTTCAAGAAGTGCCACTTTGCTTTCGAAAGTAAACATAGTTACCTACATTTTAAGCCCTCATAGACCTCTTTTCGTCAAAATCTATTCTGGGGGCAGGGGGTCTCACGTTCAGAAAGAATGCCCCATATATATATATATATAATTGGCGCGTACACTTTTTTTTGGGTGTTTGGCCGAGCTCGTCCTCCTATTTTTGGTGTACGTCTTGATGTTGTTCCACAAATGGAGGGACCTACAGTTTCAAGCCGACTCCGAACGGCAGATATTTTTATGAGGAGCTTTTTCATAGCAGAAATACACTCGGATGTTTGCCATTGCTTGCCGAGTGGCGACCGCTATTAGAAAAATTTTTTTCTTAATTTTGGTTTTTCACCGAGATTCGAACCAACGTTCTCTCTGTGAATTCCGAATGGTAATCACGCACCATCCCATTCGGCTACGGCGGCCGCCATATATACTGGGGTATTTGAGGAAGTCCTGATGTCTCCTACCACGGTAGTGGTGGACATTAGTTTTTCGTCCGTTTCGGTAAAAAGGTTGGGGTACTTTTTAGTTAAATAATTTATATGTTCTATTTGTGTGGCTGTCAAATGGTCAGTTCTGATGTCTATTTTATTAACTGTAGGGGAGAGTTGCTGTCTAAATTTAATTCTAATGTCATCATCTATTGTCAGGGGTCGTCATGTATGTTTATAGTAGCACGAAGCTCTTTAAGACTGTCGATTCATATAACACCGTGAAATGATTTTAATGTAGGGAGTACGAAAAATTTTAAAGTCGCATCATTTTTCCCAAAAAGATTGATAATTGTATGACGAGTAATGTGGATTTCTTCTCCAATGGAATTTGCAAAAAATGGGTCGTCATTAGGTTCCTTTTTTTGACATGGCAGGGTGGGATGTAATTTTTGCTTGACCCAGTATCAATAAGGATTTTAAGGATTTAACCGTTCTTCGTTTTGCAATGTACGTAAGGCAACGAAGAACTGTTCATTCTAAAAAATTAATGTCGGTATGACCTTGTATTTCAGGAAGTGAATTTCCTTCAGCGTATGTCTGAGCTGATTGTCCGTTTTCTTCAACTGTTAATGCGGCTTCATACTATTGAGCAGTGGGAGTCCAGTATTGTTTATAGTATAGCTCGGTGTTATACTGCGGGATATTCATTTGTGCTCTGTTCATATATATATAACCGCTCTTGAATGTTATGACCTATCATCGTCCATTGGTTCTGGACGAGGGAGCTGAGGTTTAGTAGAAGGTTGACCTAGAGATCTATAAGGTTGGTAATTGCAGTACTTATTAATGGGAGCCTGAGGACAGTGATAATTCGGAATGTTTTGTTCTTCCATGTTGGGTTTCACGGCAATAAAGAGGTCATTGGGTACTCTAGGGTACCTAGATCTCGCTTATCGGCGTAATGGAGTGTAAGGCACCTTGAAATAGCCTTCCAGTCCAATGATGTGTTATAGGATTCGAGGGCAATGTCGGCGTTGCCCACTACTTTATTCCTTATAACATTAAGGATGCCATAATACTTCGATGTTCTTCTGAGAGGCTCATAGATCTGGAGAATGCGATCTACGCTCATTTTTCAAGTGGTATATTTTTCTGGTTTTCCGGAAAATTCCCCCAACCATCTAACTACGCGTGGTATTCTCTCGAGTTCACCAATATTATTCAGGTGATTTGCGTCAATTGACTCGTCAGTTATGTTAAAAAAGTTAGCATTGGATTAAGAGTTACATGTACTAAGATTGGTCCTTGCTGTCTCAAAATATCATTGACAAGTCCCGTCACTAAATTTGTCAGTTGATCCATGTTAGACTACAAGTAGTTGGTTGAGGGGGTTGGATACAGATGACGATTTTGCGTCTGGCACAGGGGCTCGGCCAAACCCCCAAAAAGGGTGTACGCGCCAATTATATATATATATATATGTATATATATATAATTCAATAATTTAAATTTAATTTATATTTTTTCATTATAATTCTCTGGAGGGTCCTTTAGTGGGGTGAATCGCAGCTTGAATTATATTATCCACTTATCCACGTCCACTTTTATCTTAAATTAATTGAATCAAACTTAAGATTAATTACAATTTTTTCTTTGACTTAAAATTATACTTATTATTAGCTCGATCATTTATAAAACGAGCCCACCACATCTTGCCTCGCGCGAGTTACATATACAAACAGTTACATTGATTTCAAAGCCAATGTACCTGATAAATTCGAAGAATTTTTAAATAAAATTGACAATAGCAGTAACCAAATATCAATTTCCGGCACATGTCGCAATTCATAAAATTTCCAGAGAATAAACATTTATTAAAACATAATCAGCAATTTTATTAGACCAATGTAATTTAGCAAGTAAGAAAAACAGAATTGTAAAATATACCGAGTAAGCAAATATGTACCCATAGGTAAGCTTTGATTGAACCTTAAGTGAAATAATAAAATCTGTATATGTTGCACTTCCGCTCCCATACCGTAAATGCAATACTAAATAATATAAAAAATTAATTTATTATTTTTCGGTCGCAATTCTGAGAATTGCAACCGTTTCAAAAAGTAACTTAAAGAAGAATTAAGAAAATAATACAATAAATTTTAACAAATATTGTCAAATTCGCATTTATTGCATTTCCGTTCCCATTACGAAAATGCAATGTTGAATTACCCTATAAAAACACAAATGTAAATAGTTTTAAGTCAGTCTTGTTCCTCCCGTTCATCGGAGTAGTTGCTGAGTTTAATAAATAAACAATATAAAAAAGGAAACAAATTTAGTTTCTTTTTAAGTCGAGTTAACGGCAAAAACGTAAATGGCGCAGTTGGTAGGATCTTGACGAGTGAAGAAGGATCCAGTGATACGAACAATACGTTAACTAAAATAGAAAAAATAGTGCAGTGAACATTTATGCTACTTGAACACCACTAAAATAGAAAATAATAGTGCAGTGAACATTTATGCTACTTGAACACCACTAAAATAAAAAAAAAAAATGTTATAGTGCAGTGAATATTTACAACAAATAGACACCACTATATTTTTTTCTCAAAACTATATTCCAAGAGGCAATAATCCTTTGACAAACGGAGAAGAATGGAAGAACAGGTTCACATTGCATCCGTAAGCGTGGCCGAAGAACTGGCCAGAAAGGATAAAAAATTAGAACGCTTACGCCAAGCATACTTAGACCTACAACAACAAAAACACCAGTTTCAGCAACAGCAGCAAAACCTGGAACAACACCATACAAGGCAAACAGTACAAGAAACAACATTTTGAAGGCAATAAATCACTTGCCAACTGCCTATCAACTATACAAGATGAAAATATTAAGGAGGAAGCCACAAGAACAATATTTTACTAAATCATCCAGGGGGAGGCGAAGGATACCATCATAAATATTCCCAACCCGGACAACTGGCAACAGATCAAGGAGACGTTAAAACTTAGGTATAGGCGAAGCGTAGAACCACATCAACTATACAGAATGATAGCCAATTTAAAGGTGAATTCGGTGAGTGAGTTAGTAATTGAAGTGCAAAACATTAAATATAAGTCAGATGAACTAACGGTATATTATCACAATGATCATTACATTGATTTGTCGAACATAGATAGTTTACTTGTAAACACAGTTAAAGAAATGACACAAGGGACTCTATTAGATAAAATCTACGAAGAACGAAATATCAATGATATCTTAAAAATATTGACCAAAAAGAGATTCGAAAATACATGCATTAGGCCAAAATATAGGAAATTTAAGACTAATGACGACAGGACATTTAGGCAAAATCGACCTCAAAACAAGAATACATTTAACAACCAGAATAACAATAACAACCAGGGACACTATCAGCGAAATTATGTAGGACAAAGTTATTTTAGACAGAATACTGGACAGGCACGAAATAATAATAATAATGATAATTATAATAATTCAGGACGATTTAGAATTCAAAATAGTACGGATAATAACCCATCAGGCAACTTCCAGCGTTTCGGGCAGGTAGGATACCCTAGGCCGAATTTCAACCAAAATAGATGGAATCAACCTAGGCAAAACCTAAACGAACCCATGGACGTTGATAATATAGAACGCTATGGTATACACAATATCCAGAGGGTCGGGCAGGTAGGACACCCTAGGCCATGTTTCAGCCAAAATCGCTTGGAACAACCTAGGCAAGATCTAAACGCACCCATGGAATCCAGAAATGATGTACAAAACTATAAGTTAATTGAAATAATAGAAAATTCTGAACTAAAAGAATGTAAATGCGACGGAGGTCAATTTAAATAAACCCCAAATAATCAAAATCATTTTTTTTTTTGGGAACAACCTCAGACTACTTACCCCACGTAAAGTTAACAATTAATAATAAAGAATATAATGCACTAATAGATACCGGTACAAACATAAGTTTAATAAACAATGATATGAAAGAATTTAAGAAAACATGACTTACAAAACCAATTGAAAACAGTACAATAAATAGAAAGGATATAATAAGATATGAAGTGCTAACAGACGCACCTAAAGAATTCAACGTAAATGAAAATGCGAAAATCAGGTGGAAAGTGACAAAATTGAAAGGGCGAAAATTCAAATTTATCATAGGCATTGATTTAATAAACTACTTTAAAACAGTAATAAACCTAGAGGATGGTCACATATCCTTCAATAATAGAATAACAAATTTTACAGTAAGCCCATATAAAAACATCCAAGTTTACACACTGGAAGGATCAGACTTTGACTGGGACAGAATTCAGTTGAACCATTTGAATACAGAAGAATATAGAGAAGTAAAGGACATATTGAATAGATTCAAGAAATTATTTTTTAAGGAAGGCGACAAGCTGACCAGTACAATGGAAATTAAACACGAAATCAGAACAACAACGGATGCACAGATAAACGCTAAACTATATCGCTATCCACCGCAACACGAAGTAGAGGTTAGACGACAAATTAAAGAAGTGGAGGAGCAGGGAATAATTAGGAAGAGCTGCTCTCCATATGCCAGCCCATTAATAGTTGTACCAAAGAAGTTAGATAATTCAGGAGAAAAAAAGAACAGGATAGTAGTGGATTACAGGAAATTAAATGAAATAACAATAGATGATAAATTTCCACTACCAAACATCGACTCAATTCTGGACAAGCTAGGAAGAGCACAATACTTCACAACCCTAGATCTAGCTAAGGGATATCATCAAATTTTAATAGAAGAAAAAGACAGGGAAAAAACAGCATTCGTGACGCCACATGGGTTGTACGAGTTTATAAGAATGCCTTTCGGACTAAAAAATGCTCCAGCAACATTTCAGAGACTAATGAATGAGACCTTAAGAGATTTTATAAATAAAACCTGCGTGGTATATCTTGATGATATATTAATATTCAGTACGTCACTAAAAGAACACATTAAAGCAATCAAGGATATTTTTACGGTGTTAGAGAAAGCTAATTTAAAAATACAGGTAGATAAATGTAATTTTTTAAAAAAAGAGACAAAATTTCTAGGTCATATTTTGACAAGTGAAGGACTAAAGCCCAATCCAAATAAAATAAAGGTAATTCAAGAATTGGATATACCACGAACAGAAAAACAGATCAAAAGCTTTCTGGGTCCTATAGGATACTACAGAAAGTTTGTAAAAGACTACGCCAAGGTGGCCCAACCGATGACAAAATATTTAAAAAAGGCGTAAAAGTTAATTCAAAAGACCCTACCTATGTCGAAGCGTTTGAAAAGTTAAAACAACTGATTAGTTCTCATCCAATATTAAGGTATCCCAATTTTGATAGACAGTTCACATTAACTACGGATGCATCCAATTATGCAATTGGTGCTGTCCTTTCACAAGAAGGATACCCGATTTGCTTCGCATCCAGAACATTAAACAATCACGAACGAAATTATTCAGCCACAGACAAAGTTTTTAGCAATTTTGTGGAGTGTAAATTACCTGAGACCATATTTGTATGGTAAGAAATTTTAAATTCTTACTGATCATCAACCCATTAAGTTTTTATGCACAAAATACAAAGGAAAGGATATATCGCCAAGACCCCAACGATGGATACTCAAACTAGGAGAGTACGATTTCGAAGTAGACTATATAAAAGGTAGAGAGAACAAAGTAGTGGATTTTCTCAGTAGAATAGAAAAAAGTGAAGATAATATTTTGAAATATGAAGATGGTGACAGTTCCAATAGCATAAACCTAATTTCACTCGATGGGGAGGAAGACAACGTAAGCATGGCAACAGTACATTCAGCAGAGGAGAATTTGGGTGATCATTTTGCGATTAAGGAAGAGATAGTGAACAAATATAGAACTCAAATTATACTTACAAATAATAAAACAGAAGAGTTTAGAGAGATACACGGAAAAAAGATAATTTTTATTGCAGAGTGTGATTTTGAACAAATGGGAGAAATTTTCAGGAGATATATTTTGAAAGGAAAAATTAGAATATTTTCGGAACTAACCGACCACAGCTATAACATAGTACAAGAAAAACTGATTGGTATGTATTCGAATGACAACAAACTTCAATTCACTAAGTGTACAAAAAGAGCACAAGACATTGAAACAGAGGTTGAAGCCATAAAACAAATCTCCTTTTACCATGTTAGAGAAAGTTTACATTCCGGTATTTTAGAAACATACAATCAAATAAAAAATAAAATCTATTACCCTAAGTTACTGGAATTGGTTCACTTGGTTATAAATCAATGTGAAATTTGCCAAGAAGTCAAGTACAATAGGAAACCCATAAAGCAGAAATTAAATTTCTCAGAAACACCAGTAAAGAAAAATGAAATTATACACATAGATACGTATGTCATGAAGGGAAACCACTTTTTAACAGTTATAGATAAATTCTCAAAGTTCGGAGCAGCGTACCTCTTGAATGATAGGAATCATATTACCATTTTTGAACAGTTAGAAGAACATTTTGCTAAATTAGGGAAACCAAGAAAAATAATTGCAGATAACGAATTTAAGGCCGCGAGAATAAAAGAGTTTTTGGACACTGAAAATGTAGAGCTTCACCTAACAAAACCTAATAGCCATACTGGCAATGCCGATATTGAAAGGTTTCACAAAACGATCGCGGAAAAGCTTAGAATTTTGTATAAATTAGAAAAAGGTTTATCAATTAAACACTTAATACAGAAAGCCATACGAAATTACAATGATAGATTCCAGTCAACAATAAAATGTACACCAAACGCAGTACATGACAATAAAATAGATCCGGAAATAATAAAAAGCAATTTAGAAGCAAAGAAGCATAAAATTATAAGCACTCTAAATAAAATCAGAGAAGACTATAAAGAAGAAAGAACAGAAAGATTCATAAAGAACTATAAAGCGGTTAGGCATAGAGAACAACAAAGGTATATAGATACTAACTATGATATTAGTGCTGACATGGATAGGATATAGTGACATCACGATAGTTTTAACGGAACTGACGGACCAAACAGGATTTGTTGACATACAAATAAGAGACCAGGACATAGTTCAGGACAGTGATATAGTACTCCATATAATTGACGTTAAACAAATAGAAGATATTACTAACGAATTTACAGAAAATATTATACAAGTAAAGACAATTAACAAAAATGTATTGCAAACAGAATTATTAGAAGCGAGAAATAAGTTAATGACATTAATACCAATAGAAAAAAGACATAAGAGAGGACTTGTAAACGCCATAGGTACTGTAGCAAAATGGACATTTGGCACAATTGACGACAGACAGACAATTCAAAAACATTTAACACAAACGGACGTAATGTTGAATCAACAAATACACATAAATGAACATTTTAATTTGGCAATGAAACAAATAAGAAATATTGTACAAGATGATAGGAAAGAAATTGAAGAAGGACTTAATAGTATAAATAAGTTCATAGACGAAGAAAATCTACAACATATATACTTACAACAGATGACAAAAATTCAGTTAATAAAAAGTAAAATAGAACAAATCCAAGACAATGTAGTCGCAGCCAAATATGGTCTAGTTCACCCAAATATTCTAACAAATCAAGAAATTACCAATTACGAGTATAACATTGAAATCAATAAATTAAAATATTTACAGTTAGGAAAAGCAACTTTTAATAATACCTATTTAATACTAAGCATTAAAATTCCAAAATCATTCATACAAATAAAAATAAGAATACCAAATAAGAATAAAAAAGAAATAGAAGCAGAAATAGAGAAAGTTTTTACTTATGAAGATAAAATTATGAAATTTGAAGAAAATAAACATTTCAGACAACTAAAACCCAGCACTCATTGTATAATAATGAAAAATTGTAAATTAATACCAAGTAAAGACTTAGAAATTATAACACTGGACGAAAAAACAGTCCTAGTTAAAAATACATTCAATTTATTTGTAAACAACACATGTAACATGAATGACACTGTATTAAACGGAGATTACGCATCCAATTTAACAATTGTTCAATAAAATGATTATTAATTTCTCTAATTGGATTGAAAGATTCGAAGGAAATATTATGAGATTGCAATATGACAATATAAAGAATTTTACAGAAAAACTTACATTCGAACAAATAGATGAAGAGAATAAAATAAATTTCAAAAATATATCTAAGTTGAAAATTCATAACAAAATCATATACGGGTGTAACTTCTTTCTAATTTTAACAATAATATTAATAATTGTCATTTGGAGAACAATACTAAAATATATTAAAACTAGCGACCCGCCCCAGCTTCGCACGGGTGTACAGTCGATACTAAATATATCTCTATTAGAACTAACTAAAGGACCGCCCGCAAAGCGCTAACTAAGTCTTGCTCCCGGCAAAAGTGCTCACTTCTGCCTGCAGTCCCGCAGTGCAACCTGTTGTTTTAGGATACATAAATAAATTATTGTAGAGCTTCTCTATAAACAACATTTGACGTTAAATTATTTTCAGCTAACAAAATATACTGATGGTCGGGAGCCCCGACCCGTGATAGGGCAACGTAAAGTTGTCCATGCGTAAAACATTCTTTTCGTAAATCAATTCCTACTAATTTGAATGTTTGGCCTTGTGATTTGTTTATCGTTAGTGCGAAAGAAATTTTTACTGGAAATTGGAGTGTAAAGTTTTAAATGATTAAAAAAATGTATTGTTTAAATTTTAAATATATTTATTGAAATAGTACCATTTCAAACTAGGCATCCAGCTTGTGAAACGATTATTTTCTTTCTTGTGTCTTACATACTACGTACAAGCGTTTTTATAGTAATTTTTGTCAATGCAATCCAATAACAATTTTTCGGTGTTTACTTGTGTAATATGATTCTAGCATTCACGCGCCGCACATAAAATAATTACGTTAGCTATGTTTGCGTTTACTTTCAAGTGTAATGAACCTGTTAAGAAATATGATACTCTATTTAAACGGCACAGCACAGTGAATGCATAAGTGGACAATAAATTAAAAACCAAAAACAAAATGTTTATGAATATTAATGTTAAGGCATATCCGACTTATAATCATACTACACCTCCCTTCTTCGGAAGAATGCTCATACAACTTTTTTTTTTGTATGAACATTCTTTTACATTGAATTGTTAAAATAAAATATGTACATAAGAGTAATCTTAATTTTATATATATGTATATATTGTATTAATTTTCTAAGTTTAGACGCGTCTTTAAAACTACTTATTGTTGATAAATCTTAAGCCTATTTTTGTGAACTATTTGTTCTTTTAAAGATAACTTATCGACTATAGTAACATTATTTTTATTATCTATTGCTTTAATGGTATAAGGCCCACAATATTGGGGTTCTAGTTTATGGGCCACTTCATTCCTAAGTAAAACTAAATTGCCTATGCTAAAATTGTGATCTAAACTATTTTTATCATAAAATGTTTTTTGCTTAATTTTAGCTATGTCTATCATATTGCGAGCTCTTTTATGTGCTACTTCTAGCCTAAATCTTACTTCTCTAGCGTAGTTATCTATGTTATATAATGGAGTAATTTGGTCTACATTTTTGAACTGCTGAAACATGTTTGGTGTTTTTCCAAAAACTAATTCATACGGACAATAGCCATGTACTGTAGAAGGAGTGGTGTTAAAACAGTATGTGAAGTATTGTAGCCACTCATCCCAGTCGTTTTTGTCAATCGATATGTAAGATCTTACGTATTGATTGAAAGTTTTATGTGATCTTTCTATTACTCCTAGTGTTTGGTGGTGGTAAGCAGTTGAATTAATTTTCTCTATTTTTAGCAATTCACATAGCTCTGTTAGTATTGAATTTTTGTATTCTGTACCCATGTCCGAAATGAACGTCTTCATTGGACCGTAGGTAAGAATAAACTTTTCAAATATTGCTTTCGCCACTGTCTTGGCGTTTTTGTCTTGGATGGGTATCGTGACTAAATATTTTGTCATGTCGCATATTATTGTGACTGCATAAGTATTGCCATTAATTGTTGTAGGTAGTAGGCCTATTGTGTCTACAATAACTGTATCAAATGTACCTGTAGGTGTTGGTGTTATAGTCATTGGGCTTTTTAAATGCTTTGTTATTTTGGTTTTTTGGCATTTTTCGCAAGTTTTTACATACTTAGCAACATCTTTTGACATTTTGTTCCAGAAGTAATGTCTTTTAATTTTCATAAGTGTTCTGAAAATTCCGCAATGACCGCCTTCTATAGGGTCATCGTGGTATCTTTTTAGAATGTCCATTACAGTTTTAGCATCATTGATTTGGGTCACCTCATTCAGTAGCGCTACTTTTACTTTATTTAATATCATATTGCCCTTATTTTTAAAATCATTAATCGAGACAAGTTCGAAAATTTTCTCGCTAGGTGCCACTTGTAAATTATTAATGCCATATTTGTCGGCCACTTCGTCGAGCCTAGAGAAGAATTGTCCTAAGTCAATTTTCCCATTAACAAATAAGTCATCAATTTTTATATATGCCATTATAGATTTTCCTCGTTTGATGTAACATCGCGTGGGTGTAATCTTTAATTTATTGTATTTTCTAGACGTCAGTGTTATTAATTGGGACATATATTTTGGGCTTATCATATGTTTTAATGTGCTGCTGTGTAGTTGGACTGCTGTCATTTTTGACATTGATCTAGTCACTATTTTGTATAAATTTTGATTCTTTTCATTTATTTCCTTTAAGTCATTGATTGTAATGCGAGACAAAGCGTCCGCGACGTGATTATCTTTTCCTTCAATTTTTTTTTATTATGCATAGCATATAATTTTAATGCTAATATCAATAAGGTTATGACTGTGATTATAATTAAAGAAATTTTGATTAAATTTAAGCCAGTATTAACGACTACTTCGTTTACTATATTGGCATTGGGTTTATCAACTTTTGATAAAAAAATATTTTTCCATTACAGAAAAATTAGCTATTGGGGACCTTATACCGTGAATCAAATAATTTATAATGTAAGGATATATAATTTTGTTTTTACATTGAATTTATTTATTTATTTTTTATTTTTTTTTTTTTGTTTTGAAACGACAACATTTTGAAAAATTTTGTTTTTACATTGGATTTATGAAATTTTTTTTTTTTTTTCAAGTTAATTCATTTATTAAGTAAGCATATTATATTTAACATATTAAAACATTTTCATAAAAATGACCTTCTGAGTAATTTTTACAGTCAAATTTTATAAGGCAAACAGAAGCCAAAGTTGTTTAACTTTAATTTATGTAAATGAAAATTATTTTTGTCTCGAGCGGTTAACGCTTACAGACTCTAACTGTCTGCATTCAATCATGCACAGTGTTTTATCTATATTTACTTAATTTTTTTTTTCTGCTGGAGCAGGAATTCCAGTTGGGTTATGCGCTCCCAGATTGCGCTAGCTTTTTCCCAGGATGGTGGTGGCTGCTGGTTTACCTCCCTGATGAGTATGCTTATTTCCCTCTTTTGGATGGAAACCTCTTTTGGTTTTTTGTTGTACTCCTCCAAGGAGATTGGTTGCGGCCCTTGAGCTGGGTTGTTCATCTTCCTTCCGCAGCTGACGGATCGTTTTGGCTGATCACGTCAGGACTTAATAATTGGTGCTTTTTAGGGCACTTGCAAATATATTGCAGTTTTTGGTGCAGATATCTTCAGCACTCACGCAATATTTTGCACTTTGTTTGTGCAAGAAACTTGCATTTTATAGCTTAGCAAAATTAATGCTCAAGCTGGCAGGATCGCCATGTAAAAGTTTTAAATGATTAAAAACATGTATTTTTTAAATTTTAAATATATTTATTGAAATAGTATCATTTCAAGCTAGGCATCCAGCTTGTGAAACGATTATTTTCTTTCTTGTGTCTTACATACTACGTACAAGCGTTTTTATAGTAATTTTTGTCAATGCAATCCAATAACAATTTTTCGGTGTTTACTTGTGTAATATGATTCTAGCATTCACGCGCCGCACATAAAATAATTACGTTAGCTATGTTTGCGTTTACTTTCAAGTGTAATGAACCTTTTAAGAAATATGATACTCTATTTAAACGGCACAGCACAGTGAATGCATAAGTGGACAATAAATTAAAAACCAAAAACAAAATGTTTATGAATATTAATGTTAAGGCATATCCGACTTATAATCATACTACACCTCCCTTCTTCGGAAGAATGCTCATACAACTTTTTTTTTTGTATGAACATTCTTTTACATTGAATTGTTAAAATAAAATATGTACATAAGAGTAATCTTAATTTTATATATATGTATATATTGTATTAATTTTCTAAGTTTAGACGCGTCTTTAAAACTACTTATTGTTGATAAATCTTAAGCCTATTTTTGTGAACTATTTGTTCTTTTAAAGATAACTTATCGACTATAGTAACATTATTTTTATTATCTATTGCTTTAATGGTATAAGGCCCACAATATTGGGGTTCTAGTTTATGGGCCACTTCATTCCTAAGTAAAACTAAATTGCCTATGCTAAAATTGTGATCTAAACTATTTTTATCATAAAATGTTTTTTGCTTAATTTTAGCTATGTCTATCATATTGCGAGCTCTTTTATGTGCTACTTCTAGCCTAAATCTTACTTCTCTAGCGTAGTTATCTATGTTATATAATGGAGTAATTTGGTCTACATTTTTGAACTGCTGAAACATGTTTGGTGTTTTTCCAAAAACTAATTCATACGGACAATAGTCATGTACTGTAGAAGGAGTGGTGTTAAAACAGTATGTGAAGTATTGTAGCCACTCATCCCAGTCGTTTTTGTCAATCGATATGTAAGATCTTACGTATTGATTGAAAGTTTTATGTGATCTTTCTATTACTCCTAGTGTTTGGTGGTGGTAAGCAGTTGAATTAATTTTCTCTATTTTTAGCAATTCACATAGCTCTGTTAGTATTGAATTTTTGTATTCTGTACCCATGTCCGAAATGAACGTCTTCATTGGACCGTAGGTAAGAATAAACTTTTCAAATATTGCTTTCGCCACTGTCTTGGCGTTTTTGTCTTGGATGGGTATCGTGACTAAATATTTTGTCATGTCGCATATTATTGTGACTGCATAAGTATTGCCATTAATTGTTGTAGGTAGTAGGCCTATTGTGTCTACAATAACTGTATCAAATGTACCTGTAGGTGTTGGTGTTATAGTCATTGGGCTTTTTAAATGCTTTGTTATTTTGGTTTTTTGGCATTTTTCGCAAGTTTTTACATACTTAGCAACATCTTTTGACATTTTGTTCCAGAAGTAATGTCTTTTAATTTTCATAAGTGTTCTGAAAATTCCGCAATGACCGCCTTCTATAGGGTCATCGTGGTATCTTTTTAGAATGTCCATTACAGTTTTAGCATCATTGATTTGGGTCACCTCATTCAGTAGCGCTACTTTTACTTTATTTAATATCATATTGCCCTTATTTTTAAAATCATTAATCGAGACAAGTTCGAAAATTTTCTCGCTAGGTGCCACTTGTAAATTATTAATGCCATATTTGTCGGCCACTTCGTCGAGCCTAGAGAAGAATTGTCCTAAGTCAATTTTCCCATTAACAAATAAGTCATCAATTTTTATATATGCCATTATAGATTTTCCTCGTTTGATGTAACATCGCGTGGGTGTAATCTTTAATTTATTGTATTTTCTAGACGTCAGTGTTATTAATTGGGACATATATTTTGGGCTTATCATATGTTTTAATGTGCTGCTGTGTAGTTGGACTGCTGTCATTTTTGACATTGATCTAGTCACTATTTTGTATAAATTTTGATTCTTTTCATTTATTTCCTTTAAGTCATTGATTGTAATGCGAGACAAAGCGTCCGCGACGTGATTATCTTTTCCTTCAATTTTTTTTTATTATGCATAGCATATAATTTTAATGCTAATATCAATAAGGTTATGACTGTGATTATAATTAAAGAAATTTTGATTAAATTTAAGCCAGTATTAACGACTACTTCGTTTACTATATTGGCATTGGGTTTATCAACTTTTGATAAAAAAATATTTTTCCATTACAGAAAAATTAGCTATTGGGGACCTTATACCGTGAATCAAATAATTTATAATGTAAGGATATATAATTTTGTTTTTACATTGAATTTATTTATTTATTTTTTATTTTTTTTTTTTTGTTTTGAAACGACAACATTTTGAAAAATTTTGTTTTTACATTGGATTTATGAATTTTTTTTTTTTTTTTCAAGTTAATTCATTTATTAAGTAAGCATATTATATTTAACATATTAAAACATTTTCATAAAAATGACCTTCTGAGTAATTTTTACAGTCAAATTTTATAAGGCAAACAGAAGCCAAAGTTGTTTAACTTTAATTTATGTAAATGAAAATTATTTTTGTCTCGAGCGGTTAACGCTTACAGACTCTAACTGTCTGCATTCAATCATGCACAGTGTTTTATCTATATTTACTTAATTTTTTTTTTCTGCTGGAGCAGGAATTCCAGTTGGGTTATGCGCTCCCAGATTGCGCTAGCTTTTTCCCAGGATGGTGGTGGCTGCTGGTTAACCTCCCTGATGAGTATGCTTATTTCCCTCTTTTGGATGGAAACCTCTTTTGGTTTTTTGTTGTACTCCTCCAAGGAGATTGGTTGCGGCCCTTGAGCTGGGTTGTTCATCTTCCTTCCGCAGCTGACGGATCGTTTTGGCTGATCACGTCAGGACTTAATAATTGGTGCTTTTTAGGGCACTTGCAAATATATTGCAGTTTTTGGTGCAGATATCTTCAGCACTCATGCAATATTTTGCACTTTGTTTGTGCAAGAAACTTGCATTTTATAGCTTAGCTAAATTAATGCTCAAGCTGGCAGGATCGCCATGTAAAAGTTTTAAATGATTAAAAAAATGTATTGTTTAAATTTTAAATATATTTATTGAAATAGTATCATTTCAAGCTAGGCATCCAGCTTGTGAAACGATTATTTTCTTTCTTGTGTCTTACATACTACGTACAAGCGTTTTTATAGTAATTTTTGTCAATGCAATCCAATAACAATTTTTCGGTGTTTACTTGTGTAATATGATTCTAGCATTCACGCGCCGCACATAAAATAATTACGTTAGCTATGTTTGCGTTTACTTTCAAGTGTAATGAACCTTTTAAGAAATATGATACTCTATTTAAACGGCACAGCACAGTGAATGCATAAGTGGACAATAAATTAAAAACCAAAAACAAAATGTTTATGAATATTAATGTTAAGGCATATCCGACTTATAATCATACTACAGGAGCCTTTTGAAAGGTATTGGCAAATCAGTAGGGATCATGGGTATTCTTGGTATATGAGCTAATTCACCAGCTGCAGGGCCGGTGATAATCTTCGCTACTATTAAATTATCTTTTAGCTCCTTGATAAGAAGTCTCGTACCATTGCACATGTTGGGGGGGCTCAAATTTCTGAGAAGCATTATCGGCGTGCCAACTTTTAACGAAAGTTCATGAGGTGGCAGCCCAGCAGGGTTCAGGGAATTTAAAAATTCCTGGGGGTAGTGCACTGCGTCCTCGATGTTAGTGACGGCGTCTATGGATTTATAGCACTTAACTTCACCCGGTACTTTCTGCATAATTAAATTGTTTATTTCGTTGCCTGTTTCATTCCTGGGAGAAACTATTGCACACAGCCAACGAAAATCATTTTGATCTAAGTTTTCGATGTCAGGATATATAGCATCTATCAGACTATCTAAATTATAGACTATTTGGCCTAGAGACTCATCCAAAGTAACCGCATAATCGGTGCCCAAATTTAAAGATGGAAAAATTCCTTCTCCAAGTTTCAGAAGCTGTTGTGGAAAGTTGCTATGCATATTTCCATGTAGATGAGCTCTCATATTGGTGCGCAAATTCAAATGTTGTACAGATGTCCAAAGGTGAGATGATTTTAAACATGCTTTCATAATATCTGCTCGCGTACCTCTGTTGACGACTGGAAGCGTTTGTCGGAAATCTCCAGCAAATACAAAAGTGATACCACCCATGACATCAGCAGAGCTTCGGAGGTCTCTTAAAGTACGGTCCACGGCCTCCACATGAGCTCTATGACTCATGGTGCATTCATCCCATATTACCAACGACGCGTCTTGCAGCAACTTACCAAGAGGCCCATTTTTCCGAATAGAGCATGTAGACCGTTGATCTAAAGATACGGATAGCGGGAGTTTAAACGTAGAGTGAGCAGTTTTTCCTTCGTTCAAGAGAGTTGCAGCAATTCCTGACGAAGCAACTGCAATCGCTATCTTCCCTGATTGCCGTATCTTAGCAAGTATCAAATTGGCGAGAAAAGTCTTTCCAGTGCCTCCTGGTGCGTCCAAAAAAAATAATCTCCCCATGTTATTGATCACGCTGTCCACAATAGTCTCATAAGCATGTCTTTGATCCGGTACTAATTTGGGCACATTGTCATTAACAAACGCTGTTAGATCATTTCTGTTATACTATTGTACCATTGTGTCAATAGTATTATTCTGGGTACGAACGGGAAAAGGTAATCCAAAATCACTTAAATTTTTGTCGTTTCATTCTATAAGTTTGTTTTCAATTTCAATTAATCCTTCATTATAAACTTCAGTGAAGGGTAAAGTGTTATCCTGATTCTGTTGTCTGATCCGATGTCTAATATCTTCACAGAACTGATCTTTGAAAGTATCCCATAACTTCAATGGTTCCGATGGTTGACAAAATAAAAGTATGACTACAAACAACTCCCTTAGTTTTTTTGGACACTGTGACAGCGAAGCTTCGCTTAAAGTGTTTCCCAAATGGTCATCGTTTTCAAGTAAACCTCGGTCACGGCATGCTGCTTGATACGTCTCTTTGACAATACCATTTACAGTTTTAAGTTATGCAAATAAGGTCGGACCGCGTACGTGGTGCAGTAGAATCCTAAGATAAAAACACTCTGATTGGGATGGATGTATCCCGTAGACTCTACCTAAAGCGGCATCTTTTTTTATCCCCGGATGTCCAACTACATCTTCACCACGCCTCCTTCTAGTGAATTTATTATTTGCCCATGTATAGTATTGCGGGACTTCATGATACAGAAGAGTTTTCGCAAATTCATCTTCATTACAGAGAGAAAAAATGCCAGTAATGTGGTATTGCGTGGGTTTTAGACAATTTGATGAGCTGTCCCTGGTGTAAAATACACCCTTTGACCGTTCTCTAGATGAACGGCCAAATGCACTACAGTAGGATGCCGCTCGTGAATAGGAAATTCAAATAAGCGCCAGACAGCTTCAGATGTGCTTATGTACCTTCCATTTAAATAGTTTTCGACCTCATCGTGTGGGTTTCTAAGGCTAAAAGTTGCCAGATCTGAACCTTTATTTATATATTTACATATATATTTAATGGCTTGGACAGAGTGGCAATTCTCCACGTTTATAGTGCTCCGACCGCCATTTTCTGTACCGCGCGTACGATAAACTGAATACCCATCCTCTCCGGTCAGGGTGTCGTTAATGAAACGCCGAGGGTATTTTTTTGTGCAGACACCGTTCTTCATGCATGGTGCAGCTAAATTATGTTTTCCGCAGGGTCCATGTACCATATTTTTAGTTATAATGTCGTGTAGTACCGGATCAATTTGTTGATCAGGTAGCTCCGCAACTATGACACTGACTCTGAGATGGATGTAGTCATCAGCCCTCAGTCTTTGTTGATTCCGCGAAATATAATTTAATCTTTCCGATATCATTTTCGCCATCATGTCAACACAATATTGACTAAATAAGTCTCTGTAATAATGTAACGGATTAAAAGAGTTAGTTCTAAACATTAATCTAAATGCATAAAATTGCATACACGAAACAGTTTTATTACGCGCAGAACCCTGCTGAGGAATAGTCAAATAATAACCGTCTTCACCTGTCACAAACATTACAGGATACTGTAGTGGATCATAGGACCGATGTAGCTCAGAAACTCTTTTGAGCTGTCCGTCTCTACCGTGTAAGACTATATCCCTGGGACCTTTGTCTTCATCGATCAAGAGAACGGCTACCTCGTTTACAGTAGGAGCATTGTATCTGCCTCTGTGTGCTGTCTGTGGAGTGCGATCAGAATGAATAATTAGCTTTAAATTATGTAATGAGTTAAGTTCTAAAACTTCGTATATACACGTTATGATTATTCAAAGTGGTCTGTAATTCGCGAATTAAATCCATTTTTAAGGTTGGTGCGATGCTTGATCGCAATGATAACTGGTCTGCATCCGAAATAAAATATATTTGCAGGAACTGTGGGTTTTGGCCTGATGATGGTAAAAGGCTACCAATGAGATGATACACCTGTCCTTCAATTTTAAAAGTGGGCATAAAATTTCCTTCCCTGATTTCTTTTGCGCCAAACGAAGTCATTTGAAAAATACTATTGTATTTACGTATGTTTGTTAAAAAATGACCAGATAATGGATGGTTATTAGTTAAAAGATTTTTTATTGGTTGTGGCGGCTCCTGAAGGTTAGGAAGACACACTTTACCTGAAGCACAACACATACCATTAGGTTCGTCCTCCCATTTCTTGGCAGAGCAGTTAGAGCAGATCTTATTCATGACTCCGATTTGGACGGACGCTTGTTGTGCATAATCAAGCTGCGGATCATATCTGAAAGCCAGTCTGTTCCTGTTAGCTAAAATTCGATTGCGCACTCTATTTGTGGACAACTGCTGCCTCTCTGCTTGAGCTCTAAGTCGCTGCAAACGCTCGACACTCGACTCTCTTTCGCGCAACTGAGAGGTCCTTATATTTTGTTCATGAAGACGTTGGGAACGCTCCAGCCTCGACTCTTGAGCGCGTAGCTCAGAGGTTCTCAAGCTTTGTTCGGCAAGACGTTGCGAACGCTCGACACTTGACTCTCGTTCGCGTAAGTCAGAGGTCCTTACATTTTGTTCATGAAGACGTTGGGAACGCTCCAGCCTCGACTCTCGTGCACGTAACTCAGAGGTTCTCAAGCTTTGTTCGGCAAGACGTTGCGAACGCTCGACACTTGACTATCGTTCGCGTAAGTCAGAGGTCCTTATATTTTGTTCATGAAGACGTTGGGAACGCTCCAGCCTCGACTCTCGTGCACGTAACTCAGAGGTTCTCAAGCTTTGTTCGGCAAGACGTTGCGAACGCTCGACACTTGACTCTCGTTCGCGTAAGTCAGAGGTCCTTACATTTTGTTCATGAAGACGTTGGGAACGCTCCAGCCTCGACTCTCGTGCACGTAACTCAGAGGTTCTCTGACTTTGTTCAGCAAGGCGTTGTGAACGTTCAGGTGAAGATTCTCCTATACCACGTATTTTTGCTGCTCGTGCTTGAGAACTTTGTTTAGAAAGTTGAGACCTGGCTCTCTTAGGCATTTTCAAATGTTTAAGAAAATGGATATAGCGTGTAATATTCTAGCTCTGAAAAGAACTGTTGTTTAGCCCTGAAAAGAACTGTTGGTTAGCCCTGAAAATAACTGTTTGTTAGCCCTGAAAATAACTATTGTATAGCTATGAGAAGGACTGTTGTTTAGCTCTGAGAAGAACTTTTGCGTAGGTGTAGTTTTAAGAACAAAATCTAAAAAAAATCTCATGAAAATTATTAGACTTCGCGCACGACCGCTGCGTAGTGCTGTGCGTGTAATTGCTGTCGGGATCTTCCCGCTAAGTGGGCGCCGCTAAAATTGCGCGCACGTGTTCGCTGTAACATGTGTTGTGTGGGAAAAACAATTATCGTTGTGCGGGTAGCGAAGAACGCTATAATTGCGCGTGCCTGATCGGCGTAACTGCGTAACTGAGTGTGCGAAAGACTATTGTTAAACTATGCGTGTAATTGTCGGCGGGTTCTTCCCGTTAAGTGGGCGCCGGTATAATTGCGCGGAACCGTTCGGTGTAACACGTGTTCCGTGGGAAAAACAATTATCGCTGTGCGGGTAGCGAGGAGCGCTATAATTGCGCGTGCTTGTTCCGCGTAATTTCTATTGTGGGAAAAACAATTATCGTTGTGCGGGCAATTACCGGTGGGTTTATCGCGTGTAGACAACTGTTCACTGTGCGAGTGCTGAGTGCTCTGAGAAGAACTTTTGCGTAGGTGTAGTTTTAAGAACAAAATCTAAAAAAAATCTCATGAAAATTATTAGACCTCGCGCACGACCGCTGCATAGGGAGCCGGCCTCGACACTCGACTCTCGTAGGCGTACCTGAGAGTTTCTCTGATTTTGTTCAGCAAGGCGTTGTGAATGTTCAGGTGAACATTCTCCTATACCACGTATTTTTGCTGCTCGTGCTTGAGAACTATGTTTAGAAAGTTGAGACCTGGCTCTCTTAGGCATTTTCAAATGTTTAAGAAAATGTTAATAGCGTGTAATATTCTAGCCCTGAAAAGAACTGTTGGTTAGCCCTGAAAAGAACTGTTTGTTAGCCCTGAAAATAACTATTGTATAGCTATGAGAAGGACTGTTGTTTAGCTCTGAGAAGAACTTTTGCGTGGGTGTAGTTTTAAGAACAAAATCTAAAAAAAATCTCATGAAAATTATTAGACTTCGCGCACGACCGCTGCGTAGGGAGCCGACCTCGCGGGTACCTTACTTATAGATCTAAACACCCCTCTCCCGCACGCGCACCACTGGCCTTGGTGACGCCCACTTCGCAACGGGCCGTGCAGCAGAAATCGTAGTATTTTAATTTCACCACAACTTCAAAACCAAACGTCCAATTTTAATCATTCAAAGACCAAATATTATCAACATAAACTGTACTTATTGATGAAATAATTTCTTTTGATAAGGATTAATAGCATGAGTAAAATAAACGCGTTTAAATGTAGTCCAAAAAAAATTCAAGATTTTTAAATAAAAATGTGGTTGTTGTGCCTCACTCGACATAGATAGGTATAGTGTGTGACGGATATGCAGATATTGATAAGATCTACAATTAATTATAACGTTTTATGGTTCTATCTTTTGTAGTTTAGGCAGCGTACGCAAAATAAGTAACTTCTTTGGTTGATTTTTTCCAGTTTGTGTCCGAAAAATTCAAATATCTTACGGAACCCTATTTTTTCCAAAATAAAATATAGTCTGTATTACTCGTGGATAATGTAACTTTCGAATGATGAAAGAATTTTTAAAATCGGTCCAGTAGTTTTTGAGCCTATTCATTACAACCAAACAAACAAACAAACAAAGTTTTCCTCTTTATAATATTAGTGTAGAAGTGTAGATACACGTCCGAAGGTTACCCGGGTCCACGTTTTGACCTATATCTCGAGACCCTATCTACCAATAGGTATTCGAACTAAACGGAAATCATCTTCAATACCTACTTAACAATGTGTGTAAGTTTGGTTTAATTCGGTGCAAAGACACGGCGGGTCCACGTTTTGGCATATATTTCCAGACCCTAGTCATCAATAGGTATGAAAATTACCCCGTATTAAAGCACTTATCAACAGCTTTCATTTGATACCCATATTGTACATACACAACCAAAGGTTACCCGGGTCTACGTTTTGACCTATATCTCGAGACCCCAGTCACGGAGTGGCATGAAAAATACTCTGTACTAAAGCATTCACCAACAGCTTCAATTTGATATCCATATTGTACAAACACATTCTAGGGTCCACGTTTTGGTCTCTATCTCGAGACCCTAGTCACGGAGCGGCATGAAAAATACTCTGAACTAAAGCATTCACCAAC
The DNA here is from genome assembly GCF_027943255.1 of Anastrepha obliqua. Lineage (NCBI taxonomy): Eukaryota > Metazoa > Arthropoda > Insecta > Diptera > Tephritidae > Anastrepha > Anastrepha obliqua. The sequence goes on along the minus strand of NC_072897.1, from coordinate 53,624,380 downwards.
AGCTTCCATTTTATACCCATATTGTACATACACATCCGAAGGTTACTCAGGTCCACGTTTTGACCTATATCTCGAGCCCTATCCACCAATAGGTATCCAAACTATACGGAAACCATCTTCAATACCTTCTTAACAATGTGTGTGAGTTTGGTTTAATTCGGTGCAGACACGGCCGGTTAGCGAACACACACAAAAAGTTGACTTTATTTTATATATAAGATTTTTTTCAGTTTGTGTCCGAAAAATCCAAATATCTTACGGAACCCTATTTTTTTCCAAAATAAAATGTAATCCATGTTACTCTTGGTAATTTAGTTTTTTTTAAGGGGTTAGGGGTAGTCAGAATTTTCAAAAAATCGATTTTTTTTTTGCATTTTCTTAAAGTATAATGTTTTAAAAATATTGTGTAAAAATTTGAAGTGAATCCGACAAATACTTTTCAAGTTATTCAACAATTAACAAAGGGCGCTCGGCCGCTCCGGAGCCGATAGCAAAACTTTAAATGCGTTTTTCTCAAAACTATGTTTTTCAAACTGGTGAACACTGTAACTTAAAAACCGCTACGTAGATTTCAATAAAATTTATACAGCTTTTGAAAAACATAAAAAACTTGTGCCTGATCGAAGGATTTTTTTTTTTTTAAATTTCGATTTTTTTTTAACAATTAACTGTTGGTTTTTTCTTCTAAAATCTGGAAAAAATTTTCTGAGGCCGCCATTTTGTTCATTTTGAAAAAAAAAAAAGCTTCGATCAGGCACAAGATTATCTATTAATAAAACTAATTTTTCTTGTCCGATTGGTTTTAGATGAATCTGCAAGGACTTGTGATGTTCACCGCAAGGGACTTCTGGAGAAACGGGCTTCACACAAACAGCGATAACTTCTGCAATTATTAATTTTTTTTTTTGAAATTTTGGTGAAGTCAAGTTAAAACATGATGTTTTTATGCTATGTTTTTATTTTTGTTAAATAAATTAATTAAGTAGCAAAAAAAAAATTCGTGAAAATCATCATTTTTTCGGGCCTCTGACTACCCCTAACCCCTTAAGTCGAGTTAACGGCAAAAACGTAAATCGCGCGTGAGCTGTTCATAAACTTATTTTTCTTGAGGAAGACAAGAATATTTGGCGGACCGTATGTATACATACATATGTATACTTTATAAATGCGCTACAGAATGGCGGCAGTCGTAGCTACTGTGTGTCAAGTGCGCGCAGAAGCATACACACATGATGTAAACAAAAGCCGTCGTTAGCCTTAAACAAGTTTACGTCTTTGAAATTTCATAATATCCAAAATTTAAATTTCATTCCTCTTTGTTCTGATATAGAAGATAAATACTTAATTAAGATATTCAGGTATTTTCACGTTTATTAACAAAAACTGTACGAAGTAAGTAATATACCCGTAAGTTAGAAATTTACTTTCAAACCAGATTGCTGCTTTTTTTTTGATGTAGTGTATCTAAGCTCCTCATAAAAATATCTGCCGTTCGGAGTCGGCTTCAAACTGTTGGTCCCTCCATGCTTGGCTGTGTCGTACAGTGTCTTCATCGTGGACACAACTGAAATACTTTTTATCCGTAATATAGACGTATTTGGATTGTTGAAATGCTTGACAAAAAACACTTTTAAACCTCAGTTAAGATTTAATTTCATCGAAAATATAGAATCTATGAAAAACCAAAAAACAATTCCAAATATCAAGGATTCAACGTAGTCTAGCTGACTAAGTTAACAATTTTTATCAAAATTCATTCATTTTTGCCCACTGTTTATATTGAGCGCTTACTTTTTGTGTTTACGAGCACGATGATTTGATTATTTTTATGCAGTGCGTAAGTAGTATTATTGATAGTAACACGGAGTCGAACCAACACGCTTTAAATTAAAATTCGAATTAAATACGATCCAATACGAAAACATTACTTGGTCTATCGAAACAGTGCTTTCGCAGAAGCACTAGGTCGAAAAAGTCTAATAATTGAATCCTATTTACTCGACACTCTCCAGTAAAACAGATTTATCAATTACCAGGCTCTTAATTCCTAATTCTAATAGCAGTCGCCCTTCGGCAGGAAATGGCAAACCTCCGAGTGTATTACTGCCATGGAAAAGCTTCTCATAAAAGATATGTATGTATCTGCCGTTCGGAGTCGGCTTGAAACTGTAGGTTCATGCATTTGAGGAACAACATTAAGACGCACGCCACAAATAGGAGGAGGAGCTCCTCGGCCAAACGCCCAAAAAGGGTGTACACGCCATTTATATATATACATACATAAGTATATATTATATAACTCCATGTTCTTCTGGTTCACATTTAAACGAATTTCATAGTTTTCACCATTTCGTATTTGTGTCCTTATAAATAGACATATTTGTATGTATGTATGTACGTGCATACGAAATATCATCATTCTTATGGGAGCGCAGAAAAACAAACGGAGATATAAAAAAGCACATGCTGTTCCCTGCGACAATATTTCCTTATCCCTAATACATAAATACTATGTACGTACATATGTATTAGTCGGCATACATTTACATATATGCGCCGACACGCACTCGCCATATTGCGAAGTTAGCAATATACATATGTATATGTACGTACATAGAAGGTGAAGTCCAAAATAAACAAGACTGGCGTCATAAAACTGTTTTTGGTGGTGCCATCTTTTTAATGAGTTAGTGCGTTGGAAGTTACATCCCTAGCTGATTTCCAGTGAAAGCTTGGTTACATTCGGTTCAGTGGAAGCGAAGTTATTGCGCCTAAAATGTCAGTATGTTTGTGTCATCGGTACAAAAATGAGTTTCGAACAAAGAGCTAATATTAAATTTGGTTTTAAAATCGGTAAAATGTTCACCGAAACATTTTAATTGATGAAAAAGTTTATGGCGATGATTATCCATCTCGTGTCAGAGTTCATGAGTGGTTTACACGCTTCAGAGATGGTGGTGACGACATAAATGCAGTGAGTATACGGGCCACCCCAGTAATCACCGAAAACTCCATCGAAATTGATCATAAATTTTTGAAAAATGAACCGAAACCACTGTTGAAATTTATGGAATCGGAGTTGAATATCTCCAAAACATTGATTTATCGCATGGGCTTATAAAAGGTCTGGCAACGATTCATTCTGCACAAGATAACTGAAGATCAGACTAAAAATTGAAGATCTAAAAATTGCTCAGAATTGAACATTCGAAAGACTTCATTAAAGAGGCGAGAAAAGACGAGAACTACATTTAAAATATTGTAGCTGGTGATGAAACGTTTTGTTTCCAACATGAACCTGAAATTAAGCGTCAAAGTGCCGAATGGAGAAGTCAAAAATTAAGTCGGAGCTCATTTGGTTTTACGATTCCAAGGAAATTGTCCAAAAGGAGTTTGTGCAAATGGGTCAAACCGTCAATGCAACTTTCTATTTTCCCGTTTTGAAGCGTTTGGTGCATCGCATTTGTCGAATTCGCCCTGAATACCGTGAAGGAGGACGCTGGCGCTTATTGCATGATAATGCACCATCTCATCGAGCCACTCTTGTGACTGATTTCTGAACTAGAAATCGCAATTTAACCATCAATAACTCACCGTATTCGCTTGCTATGGCTCCCTGTGACTTCTATCAATTTGGAAAATTGTATTTGGCCATGAAAGGAAACCGTTTCGCGCCCGTAGAGGCCATCCAAAAGGCTTGCACCGACATCCTGAAGGATTTTCCGGTCAGTAACTTGAAAATAGTGGTGGGACTATTCCAATAAAAATTATTCGAATAATAAAATCTTTTATTCGAGAGGTATTCGCAATTCGAATAATATTTATTCGAATTTTTTATTCGTTTATTCGAATAATGCTATTCGAATACCTCACTATTCTAATACCTTACTATTCGAATACCTTACTATTCGAATACCACCTCACTATTCGAATATTTTTTGTAAATATTTACTTAGATTAGCGGACTACTAATCGGTTTCTGTACAAGTGCATGTACCTATGTATGCAAATTCAAAAACCACGCAAAGGCTTATATTAAATGAAAATACTACCTACTTTTTATTGTGTCGGCGCTTTGTTTTTGTTTCATATTTTGGTAAATATTTACTTAGATTAGCGGACTACTCTTGCTTGAGGCGTGAAATTATTTTCTTTTAGGTTTTTTGCTTTTCGCAGTACTATTATATGCACATACATATACTCATATACTCTACCTGCTACTGACTGACCTAAGCCCGATAAACGAGTGCAGACAGTCCTACGACCATGCATACGCTTAGGTAACTGGCGATGAGAAATATATAGATGGACATTTCAGGCAAACTTTTCTTTGGGTTGAGTTTAGTTGGGGGAATTTCGATCGCTTATGCTACATATTTCCTTTGTATTTCTTTAAATCCCGCGCTTAGATCACTCATTAACAATCAAGAACCTCAAGCAAGAACGTTCAGCCAATCTAATCATCAATCAAGACAAATAAAAAAATAATAATAATGCCCAGAAGCAAAGTTTGGCAACATTTTACAATCGTGGAAAATACCGGTGAGGCCTCCTGCAATTATTGTGGTGATATGCTGAAACGTATGGGATCCACCACTTGTTTATGGAACCATTATAACTTTAAGCATAAACTCAGTTATGGAGTTGATAATCAACCGGAACCTACGAGCAGCCATGCTACAGATGATTCAGAAGAAGGTATTCGAATAGTGAGGTATTCAAATAGTAAGGTATTCGAATAGTGAGGTATTCGAATAGTAAGGTATTCGAATAATGAACTATTCGAATTATTTGAAACGAATAGTATTATTCGTTTTATTCGAATAATGTTTATTCGAAAATAATCCCACTCCTACTTGAAACACTCTTTCGAAAAGCGTTTAGATCGCGCAAAACAGTGTATCGAGGCCAGAGGGGACTATTTTGAATAAATAAATAACGTAATTAAAAGTAGCGTTTATATTCTTATGAAGATTTAAAAAAATAGTTATGAAAACAAAATTGAATTCAAACAAAAAATAAAAAGTGAACGTACAGATATGCCGGTACGAAATAATTTTTATTCGAGATTGTGACTCTATGTTATTACTTACTCAATGTTGTAACTCTACCTTATTAATGACTCAATGGTGCAACTCAAAACACAATTTACATATTTGTATTCTGAGCTCCTAGCAAAACTATTCTTGCTAGTATACACATATGTATGTACTTATAACCGAACGCACAGGGCATTCACTTTATTCCTCCAAATGCCTATCCCGTCCAAAGTTAAAATTCTTATGGTGCTCACACTCACCAACGTAAATGTACGCATGTATAGCTGACACGATGAAACTGATGTAACTCATGTAAATGAATTCTCACCACCGTGCAGTTTCGTAGATCGTTAACGTGGGATTTTGGACTGTTTCCATAGAATCGTGTCAGCTGATTGCTCTCTCACCACACAGTGTTGCCAAATAGTACATTTTGAAATCATTTACAAAATAAACTTGACCCACACTAATGATGACCATCAATTATCGATTCGTCGCCGTTCGCAGCATTTGGGCCTCTGTTACTCAACAACGTGGAAAATTTTGCGAAAGGACTTAGGTGTGAAGGCTTTCAAAATACAGCTGGTGCAAGAATTGAAGCCGAACGACCTACTGCAACGCAGAATTTTTGGTGAATGGGCTCTTGGAAAGTTGGCCGAAGATCCACTTTTTTATCGAAAAATTGTGTTCAGCGACAAAGCTCATGGGCACGTAAATAAGTAGAATTGTCGATTTTTGAGTGAAGATCAGCCAGAAGAATTGCAAGAGCTACCAATGTATCCAAAATAGGTCACAGTTTGGTGCGGTTTATGGGCAGGAGGTATCATTGGACCGTACTTCTTCAAAGATGCTGCGAATCGTAACGTAACTGTGAATGGTGAGCGCTACCGTGAAATGATATCCAACTTTTTTTGCCCAAAATGCAAGAGCTTGACTTGCATGACATGTGGTTTCAGCAAGACGGTGCCACATGCCACACTGCTCGCGTAACAATGGACTTGTTGAGAGGCGAGTTCGGTGAACATTTTATTTCACGTTCGGGACCTGTCAATTCGCCACCCAGATCGTGCGATATAACGCCTTTAGATTATTTTTTGTGGGGCTATGTTAAAGCTCATATCTATTCAGACAAGCCTGCTTCAATTAACGCGTTGGAAGACGGTATTAAAGCATTTATATGTGAGATATCGGCCGAAACATTGGAAAGAGTATGCCAAAATTGGACGCGGATGGACCATTTGAAGCGCAGTCACGGTCAACATTTGCATGAAATAATCTTCAGACATTAAATTATATGGACTGTACTATCGATTTAAATTAAAATTTCATGCATTTTTGCTGAATTTTACGTGTGTGCTTTCATTCATAAAAAGGCGAATTTTTCTCAACAGTGACAAAAAAACACATATGTATGTATATTTAGTATATGTAAATATGTTTTCTAAATGATCGACAGCCGCCGCAAATGCTGTGCGTGAAGTACGCGCGAGAGCGTACAATACGATGCAGAAACCAGTAACACGTAGCTTATAGAAAATTCTGTCCCGGACAATTCGATGCTAGGGAACATTTCGAAGGCATTGTTTTTTGTTGCTTGCTATTTTGTTTGTTTGATAGTACGTAATTATGAAATTATTATATCTATTAATTTACATATGGATTACTCCAATTAAAAAAAAAATGCACAGAGACATGTGTATTTAGCCACAACGTTAGAAACTTACTCTGAAACAGGAGTGCGACTTATTTGGATGTTACAGTATATACTATATTCAGTGTTCGAATGAAGACCAAAGACTTATTCAATATTGAAGAAATCACAGGGACCAAATCCCAAAATTATTAAACGAACATTTTTCAGTTAATATGCTTTTTTTAAATATTTCTAAAATTGAGTACATACTTTTCCTCTTTAATATCTATTAAAGTTCACATATCGAATATAATGTACTACTTCATAGTAAAGGCCTAAAAAGTTGTATAAGTTTGGCACAATGCTGTGCCTATGAATGTGCGTTCAATTCCTTAAGAATTTGTAGCGAATCGTAATATTTTTGCTGTGGCAAGTCCACGCAGCCAGTAATGCGTGTGTGTGCCTGGTAACGAAGCATTTCTCTATAAATAATTAATTAGCACACCTTTAAGAATCAGATACCAGCGACGCAACTTGAGCGAGACTATCGCCAGAGTTAACGACGTTGACACATACACTACACTACATACATACACTGCAAACATACATTATTATTGTTTCCAAACAGTAATAATGATAAACAATACAAACACGGTCTTTGTCCCTTCATACAATAAACACATGTAAGCATATTTTTATCTCAAACCAAATTGTATTTAGAAATAGTATAAATAGATGTAAGCATTAAAATATAAAACTAATTCTGAATTAGACGAATTCAATAAAAGAGCTCTTGCTCAGAAAAAATATAGTTTTATTATTTTTTCCACACAGAGTCCTAACTCCAGCCGAAATCTGCACGATAATTTTACAATATTCACATACTCGTCCAAACACATATTTACACACTCGTCAAATCTGCTGTTGTTCAGACGGTGTGTGTTAATTGTTTTCGTATATCACTAAAACATTCTTAGTATTTTCGTAAACAAACCGACTACGTCAGCCCATCCGCTGGTTCTGTCCAATTTGCTGAGAGCAGGCTAACGGGCTGATATTGGCCACATTTTTAAAAATCTCTTCACGATGACCATTAACGTTCTCTGGACGTGAGACGAAAGCATTTGTCATATGCGTAGTTACCATATAAAATTAATTTAAGTATTAAAAAAACAGTAGTTTTTCAAAGTTTTCATTGCTTTTAAGCTAACTTTGGAATATTTGGCAGTGCTCGTCTGCATTGTGTACATACTTACATATGTATTTCTTTTTACATATAATCGGTTGTTTACATACGCGTTTGCTTGTTTTTATTATTGGAAATTATTGTTGATACAAAAAAAAAATAAATAATTGGCGCGTACACTTCTGTTAGGTGTTTGGCCGAGCTCCTCCTCCTATTTGTGGTGTGCGTCTTGGTGTTGTTCCACAAATGGAGGGACCTACAGTTTTAAGCCGACTCCGAACGGCAGATATTTTTATGAGGAGCTTTTTCATGGCAGAAATACACTCGGAGGTTTGCCATTGCCTGCCGAGGGGCGACCGCTATTAGAAAAATGTTTTTATTAATTTTGCTTTCACCGAGATTCGAACCAACGACCTCTCAGTGAATTCCGAATGGTGATCACGCACCAACCCATTCGGCTACGGCGGCCGCCTAATTATTGTTGATAGTGTAGATTTTTGTGGTAGCCTCAACTGTTTCTATTTGCTTTTGTATACTAATTGCGGAATACAATTAGGCGATCGATAGGACTCTGACATGAAACGAACATTCGCTTCTCAATACAAATGGCGTTATTTTCTGTCCCTATGACGTTACAAGTTATAGCTCTCAATGTTTGTGAGTTTATTTGATTTCAAAAATTAACAGTCAGCCCAAACTAAACCTTATTAAAATGTGCGCGGTATATAAAGTTCGGTACGCGTGTTAAGTGGTTGATCGTTGCACGTAAAATGAAAATATTTGTAATATATGTACATATGTTCATATATATTTTTTGGATGGTTGCTCCTTACTTCTTACTAGTATTTTATATGTTTTGAAAATACTTTTTCAAACTCTCATTTTTTAAAATATGGGTACTCTATACATAAACCTTTTAAAATACTTTGACTAATAACCATTTACGGCCGAAACCGGGAAATGCAAATATTCTAATTGTTAAGGGAAAGAACGAGGAGGTAAGTGAAAAAGTACGAAATATAAGTGGAAGAGACTAAGAATAGCAGGATCAGAGTAATTTACTATAAAATTCAAATATTGGAATGTAAGGATAACTCTAATAGATGTTAATCTACATATCATATATGTAACTTACTTTGTGACTTTAAAAACTCTTAAAAGACGAACGCAACGTAATACCGATACTCCCAGTGGGGGCATTATTTCCGTTTTAGTCAGTATAGTTTCCGTTATGCTACCAATTACAACAAAGCAGTCGAATCGGTTAAACAGCGACACAAAATATCCTTGAAAACCCAAACTATACATTTTGAGCATCATTTCGCAGGTAAATAATCCAATGAAGAAGATATTCGTATAATCTGAATAAAACTATATGTTACTTGAAGGAAAAATAATGTAAAAAACAAATACCTTGAAATTTGTCAAGCCAAGGTGGCTGCTGATAATGTTCCGTAGCAAGGACACCAGTATTTAAAAACACCAATATTATAATTAGCCAATAAAAAGCTTGTGATTTTACAGCCTTACGACAGGATCGCCTCATTCGCCGATTTAAACGATCCAAGTCTTTTTTCTTTCTGCGCCACCACGACTCTGATATTTGAACTTCCTGACCCTCCTCTTCCAATTGATCAGTTGAATTTATCTCATTCAGTTGTTTTCCTTTACCATCTTGCATTAAACTACCATCTCCATCTGGTTCAATATCTTCAGCTTGAGTAATCCAATCAAGATACCCCCGTACGTCTTCCTCGATTTGTTGTTTCTCTCTAAGCTTTTGAAAGTCACCGCGATTTTTGGCTTTCGTCCGCTCTTTTGAGAATTCACCGGAAAGCACGCCAAGAATTAAGTTCATTACAAAAAAGGCACCTAGTATAACCATTGAAACAAAGTATATCCATTGCCAGGTACTACCCATGGCATCTTGAATCTATTAAATTGTAAGCGTAAGAAAATTTTTCACTTATTATAATATAATACTTAAAAAAATTTAAATATCAATGATGACTTACATTGTATAATACATCTGTCCAACCTTCCAATGTTACGCATTGGAACACAGTCAACATAGCCAAGCCGAAATTGTCGAAATTTGTTATTCCATTATTGGGACCGTCCCATTTTTCGTGACAAACATAACCGTCCTCACATTGGAATCCAGTTCCACAGGGATGCGTTTCCTTCATATATTCACCTACGTTCATCGAAAGAAGGCAAAAGCGGTTTAAGACTAATTTTATGTATATTTAATCAAACAAACCAGTATCCGGACGAAGACATGTTTTATGCAATTTTCCCGAAAACAGCTCTAATCCGATAATTGCATAAATAATGATAACAAACAATACCAACAATGCAATATGTAAAAGTGGTATCATTGCTCGAAGGATCGAATTCAATACAACCTGTAAACCTATAATTAGCAAAATGTATATTGAGTACTTTTAAGATGAAACTCTAATATAAATGTTAAATGCATATTAACTACGACGGCGTCACAACTAGAAATAATCTTTGCTGATGGATTAGGCTGAAGTAACTACAGATATATCAACCAAGGAATCTAAGCTGTTAAAATTTCTGCCATGTCTCAATAATTTCTTATATCATTCTATTTATTATACTGTGGCCTACCATGGCTATAAATAATGTTATTCTACTCGACCCGAAGAGAAATTGAGTTTTTTTATGTTCGTGTAAGTAAATAACACCTTGGCCAAAAATTTCCCGGAATATATTCAGAAAAATCAAAATAGAAGATTATTCCAGAACAGAATGCACGACATCTTCATTTTTATTAATTTAATTTTGTTGTAATTTTTAAATTGTTCTACGCGGCAACATTGTTTTTGTTAGTTCTGCCATTACATATCTTTCGTGTGAAAAGAATTTTTTCATTTGAACAAACACATTCCCGCAATCAAGTTAAGTTTTGTAAAGAGTAAATTAGTGAGTCCGGTTTGCTCCATGTAGAACCGGTCCACACTGTCGGCATTTTACACTGGCGAGTTTAGTGCTTACCAGCCAAACCGCCGATCCCATGTTAGTATCCACAGTCCAATTGTGGGTGGCAATAATTTCAAATGGTTCAGAAAGTAGAAATACAAGTATGTCAGTGTTTTGTTCCATTACAGCCTGCCATAGCAGGTTCTGAGCTGCTTAACAATGGCTTGCGTTAAGTTGAAGAGCTGTCATGTTTTTCTTAGGCGCACCACCTCTTGATAGCGCGGGCACTTTATGCTGCCAGCTGCATGTGCTCCGGTACACAGCGCACATTTTTCATAATTTTTGCAGCTTGCTGCCTTGGTGGCCTTCTTTTCAACATCGTCTGCAAAGTGTGCTTCGATTAGGTTCTTTACACGCAGTAGCTACATGTCCGTATGCCCAGCATCTGTAACATCGACTCGATGATGTAACTTCTTCTACTCGACATCTGACCCATCCTACTTTGAGATGCTCTAGCTCCAGCATCTTTTTGGCATCATCTACACACAGAGATAAGTACATGGGCTGGATACGACGTTGGGTATCCGACTGGACGTTGTGTATCCGACACCACGAGAAAATCAGCTATATGGAATTGTGGAATGAATAGGTCACGAATGACGAATATAAACACTACACGCGGCTATGTACGATCCCGTTTTTTAAGCTGTTTGTTTACAGCTAGCTTAACCCTAGCTGAAGCTATACACGCACTGGAGGAACTCGCACGATTATAGTCCGGTTATTGTAGCTAGGGACTTTAACGCTTGGGTAGTGAACTGGGGATGCTCGCGAGCCACCCCTAGAGGAAAAGCCCTTTTAGAAGCGTTCGCTATGCTTAACATAGCGCTTATGAATTCTGGAAATCAGCAAACATTTCGAAGAGCAGGGAAAGGGTCAATAATCGACCTGACATTTGTTAGCTCTAGCCTCGTGAGTAGCACGAGATGGTCCCTGAGGCAGTATTACACTGGAAGTGATCACTTCGCAATACTTTGCGTTAAGGGCAAACATGATGGGCCGAAGTCTTCTAACTCGTACGGAAAATCTCTGCAGCACGCGATAGAGCAAGGCGAACATACCAGCGTTCGAGAGGTGCGACCAGCTTTGAAAGGAACAGACTCTTATTTAAACAAAAAAGGAAAACGCTAAAAAACGCAATTAAGAGCAGCAAACGCCAGTGCTTCCAAAAACTATGCGAGGATGCTGACAGCAATCCATGGGGATTTGCATACCAGCTGGTGATGAAAAAAACAAAAGCCTTCAAACCGCTGCCCACGACGTGCCCGGTTATACTGCGCAACGTGGTCAAAACATTGTTCCCCCAACAGCAAGGCATCGCAGTCAACGTTGAAAACCGATGCCTGACCAACACTGACGAAATTTCGCACATTTGCAAACAAATTAAAGGCAATAAGGCACCCGGGCCCGATACGATCCCGAATGAAGATCTTAAGTTGGCAATCAAAAAGCACCCAGAAATCTTTTTGGATGTTTACACCTCCTGCTTGGAAGAATGCACATTCCCGAAAGAGTGGAAACTGCAAAAGCTAGTGCTAATACCAAAAGGGTCTAAGCCGGGGAAATATCCCTCAGGCTACCGTCCACTATGCTTACTGGGCACGGCAGGCAAAATATTAGAGAGGTTAATTGTGAATCGCCTGGAATCTGCAATCGATAGTGCCGGAGGGTTATCGCCGCACCAATGTGGCTTCCGTAAAACACGCTCTACCACAGATGCTGTTATAGCGGTTAAGCGCATCGCTCACAAAGCGATGGAAGGTTATCGCTGGCTCTACGGAGATAAAGAGTATTGCCTAGTCACAACGTTAGATGTAAGAAATGCATTTGATACAGCAAACTGGATCAAAATCCTAAATGCGCTTCCGAGTCCCAGTTTACATTCGGAAAATGATTGCAAGCTACTTCACTAACAGAGTGCTGCAATATAAAACCGACGAAGGAATGAAAAGGTGCAGAGTAACCGGAGGAGTCCCACAGGGGTCAGTGCATAGCCCACTTCTCTGGAATAAAATGTACGATTGAGTCTTGTGTCGTCTTTTTTTTCTTGTTTTTGTTTTTTTGCTTTAAGTTAAATCCATTTAGTGAAAAGGTCCAAGTATAGCAGCAAATTCTTTATCTCGATGTCTGAGATCTCATTAATTTGCTGCAGGAAAGGCTTACCAAAGGAGCGGAATCGCGCCCTTGCTAGCCCTGGACATTCAAATACAGGGTTTGATTGAAAAGTAATGAGCCTTATTTTTTTTAAGCAGTTTTATTTAACCTTTTAGCATATACAACTAATATTCTTCAAAATAGGACCCTTGAGCGTCAATACACGACTGGTAGCGGTCCTTCCATTGCAGGAAACATTTTTTAAACTCATCCGCCGGAATCGCGTTCAATTCGGCTGTCACAGTTTTTTTGGGTCGCCTCGATGGAGTCGAAACGCATGGTTCTCTGATCACTAACAGTTCTGCCTGGAACACGCTGACATAGTCAGGAAGACGAATTGACTGGGATAGGTTGAGCGGCTCCGAATGGAAGCCAGCTCCTACACCACAGTTCATCTTAGAACCATCGGTATAGATTTCGACATTGCAATCGTAGCCGTTGCTAAATTCCTTAACCAGCTGCAACTAAGCGGTCGAAATCACAAAAGATTGGCTGCGCAATAGTGGTTTAAACCTTGCATACCATAAAACAGAGGCAGTTCTCATCAGTAGCAGGAAAATAGTTGAAACACCAAATCTCAGAGTAGGTCACCACGCACTGGAGTCTAAGCTGTACATCAAATATCTTGGGGTAATGATTGACCACAGGTTGAGCTTTAAACAGCACCTAACATACGCCAGCGATAAAGCATCGAAGGCTGTAACTGCATTGACACGTGTTATGATGAATACTAGAGGACCTAAGCAGGCTACTAGGATGTAGCTTAGCAGTGTGGTATTGTCTATCTTGCTTTATACGGTACCCGCCTGTATCGAAGCAACAAGCGGCAGCACATACATGAAAGGCATTAAATCGGTATACCAGTGCCCTCATGTGCCCTCAGGATGTGCTGCGCATTCCGCACAGTATTCGAGGATGCTGTATTAGTCCTCGTGGGTCTGCTACCAGTTAAGCTGACTGCACTCGAATTCGCCGAAATAAAAAAACATCGAGCGGATCCACCACAGCTGACTAACCGATGGACTGAACGGGAGCGAAGCATCCGCACTTGGCAATAGGAATAGAGGAACTCCATGAACGGACTATGGACATATCGATTCATTCCGAGTATCACCAGATGGATAAATCGAAAACATGGACGGATAGATTTCTACATGACCCAAGTACTTTGTGGGCATGGATGCTTAAAGGTTTATATGCATAGATTTAAGCAAGAAAATTACCCGTACTGCACCTTTTTCGACAGTCTATTTCAAGATGCAGAGCATGTTTTCTTTGTCTGCCCTCGTTTTGAGCTGCAAAGAGAAGATTTGAGTGATAGGGTTGGAAAGCTTATAATGGTTAGTAACCTAATATATATAATGCTTGATTCAGAAGAGCATTAGTCCGCTGTCAGTAACATGGCAAGAATAGTAATTACCAAACTGCGTCGCGCTGAACAACGGCGCAGATTTTTACGTAGAGGCGATAGGCCATACCCCTTCCCGTGGAGTAATACTTAAGTAATACTTGGCGGTATTAGGAATTACCGAACTGCGTCACGCTAAACAGCAGCGCAGATTTCATGAAGAAACAATAGGCCGCTCCCCCTCCTGTGAAGTAGTACCTTACGGTCGTCCCGCGGGAAGGAAACGGAGCTGGGGTGGGTTTTTGCCACCTCCAAAAAAAGAAAACATGGACTGTGTACCCCCAGAAATGGTGCGTTTGCTTCGTATCGCCGGCTTCTTTAGATTTCTCACCAGTGCCTGCTGAGTAATCGCCTCAAACAACTCCTCCTCCGCATTCAGGTCAGTGATAAGACCTTTACATTGGATTGTGATTATATGCGTTTTTAGATTCACCGATGCTACACCATCCAGCGCTTTTTCAATAGCTATTTGGTAACTACTGGCCTTTACATCCTTACTACTTTTATATTCTATAAGGAGGCCCCCTTTTTGTGTAAGTCGCATTGTCTTAACTTTTTCGTAAAAGTCCCTCAGTTCTCCGCTGTGCTTTACAGCACGCAACATATCCGTATATGATGTACCGTGCGCCTTTTTCTCGATAATAATGGCGACCAAATTTGGCCTGATGGTGCCTTTTTTCTTTTTCAGCGTTTTCTTTTCCTTCTATATCTTTTTCCACTCTTCTCTCCGCATTGGATTGAGTTGTGGTTTGTGGTCGAGACGAATCACTGGAGACTTTATTGTAATCTGGCCTGCAGCTCTTGGGCTTTCTTTAGCTCGGCTTTTGTTCGCCAACTGAGGAGTATTTTTTCCTGCACCTGTTAAGAGGTAGACATTATTCTTATGCAGCATTCCAAGGAGTTCGTTTCAATGAGAACGTCTGTGAATGCTCTTTTGATAACACTGCACCTTCTATGTCTTACGTCACCGTGGAAACTACGTATTGGATAGGTGCATCAATAATGAAGCTCTTCCTGAAAGCCTCAAGAGCTTCTTCTGTTAGCATGTTGGTAGTGCTGTTTACATCGTTTTTGTTGCTATCCCATTGGTCCCAACTCACAACCGCTATCTCAGCGCGTGTACGCTATTACAGAAAGTCTCTTGGTAAAAGGTAGGTCACGCGAGGATTGACACTGACTCTTATGGGGTCCAGTGTTACGAGCCATACTTCAAACAGGAATCAATGAAGAGTAATCCAACCCAACCTACGTGAACATTTAAGACTACGTATGCGCTTTGAGTACTTTGTGAGTACTAGACTTAAACGAGGCGGAAGAGGCTAAGAATCCTTCTAAAAGCCATTTTTGCAAGATTTTACTGCGTATATTCAGGTGTCAGAAGCTCATAGTTCTTTTCGCATTAAGCGATTAGTACAACCGCTTCTTACATGCAGAACAGATGCTGCCCAGATAGCTTCTCAATCTAAGGCTGATGGTTTCTGGTTTTTTTTTACCATGCCCGTGCATGTTTTAGGTAAGTAGGTTGCTAGCCTCAATACTCTAGCTTGGGGATAGTTGAACTATGTGCACCTCCAAGTAGGAGTTTGTCTGTTTTGATCCGCGAGTGGTATTTTATTTCCCATTTACCCTGCATGATGCCGACCTTCCCGATCCGCCGCCTGGGAACGCTTCCGATGGGAGACAGACAACTCCACCTCAAAGTAATTGCTCACGTGCTAAATAATATAACCTATGCTAATAGTTTTGCATGAATGCGCGAAAGATACTTTTGCTGTATCAAGGACCACATTGAGGCATTGAAATGCAACCAGAACATAAGTAACCGTTCAAAAATCACAAAATTTTCGCCGTTTTTGGACGAAAACCACCTTCATCGAGTAGAAAGATGAATCTCCCACTCCAACATGGATATGGAAGTCAAACATCCGATCATTCTACCCAAACGACACAAGATCATTGCCCTTATACTGACCTCTGAGCATTAACAGCACTTACATCCAGGAGTGTAGGCACTTTTCTTCATAATCCGACGGCATAATTGGATATTACGCTCAAGGAAAAAATTACGAACGCTTGTTACAATGCTTACGCCTGCGGATATCTTATGCTGAAGGATAGATGACGAACCTTCCTAAAATTCGAATACAGCGAGCCTTTCCTTTATCGGGGCAGAAACACTCATGCATATGCCGATTTGTATGTCTCACCACTTCACCCATCCATTCAGAGCTGGTAACACATTTGTCGACAGATTGGTTTCCATCAGCGCTGCGTCGCTTCATATCACGAAGGGGCTTATGCACACAGCCGTTCAATGTCAATGGGCGCAATTTTCTTGGTGCTTCACGCGCTCTAAACGAAATGCACCAGTCGTTACTATCGCAGGTTCGCAACGAAAGAATTGCTATTTGGCAGGAGAAGGTTTTTATACCTCCCTAGGCAGCACTGGGGCGGTATATGGGAATAGGCCGTTCGATCTCTCCAACTCCAGTCCAAATTACCACGCTTTTTACGCAGATTGAAGTTGTAGTTAACTCACGATCACTTGGCGGCCGCTTACCCTGGTACCTGAGGGCAGCTTGTAAGAAATCAGCGAGAATAAGCTTGATAACACGTCCCCGTAATTGTTTCTTGACACCATATAGGTGAATTCGGTGGCTGTTGGAAGGTCTTTTCGATTCGTTCTTGGTTAAAAATTCAAGGATATTGATGGCAGTGTGCGGCGGTGCATTATCAGGATTCAAAATTAACGAGTTGTTTTTCCACAAAGCCTTCCTTTTTAATAGTTCCTTTTTACTGTCTGACCTTCTGGCAAAAATTTATGGTGTCTTAACAACCGAAAGGAAGTAATGGAAAAATCGAAGACGGTTATAATGGCCATACCGAAAATAGAGTTCCAAAAATGTTTTGAGAGCTGGATCAAACGCTGGCATAAGTGCGTTGCAGTTGATCGGGAGTACTTTTAATCCGATAACATCTCATTTGAGGAATAAACTTTTATGATGAAATAAATAAATAAATAATTGGAGCTGTCATCGCTAATTGTATAATATTTGGCATCTCTGTATATTCATTTTACAATATTTGTTTACTATTCATTGTATTTGCTATTTTTCACACAGTTCATTCTTTTGTCTGGATATGAACTCATTTTATGTAAATGTAAATACAGTCGCGATGCAAGTTAGCGCACTTTGTAGTGCAGTAGAAATGCTAAGTGCACAGCTACAGACTATTCCTACAGCATTAACGAGTGCTACAGAAACAGGCAGGTACCTTGTATATTTCGTCACCGACCGCAGTCACGGAGGCGCCGTTAGCGCATTCGCAACAAGCCGCATCAATATCAATAAAATCGTCACAAGCATTGCATACTTCGTTTGCATTGCCAGAGGAACGGAATTTTCCACTTACATCGGAGTATTCGGTATGTATTCGATCTCGCAGCAGCCAGTTTCATCATATTCTACTTTGGGTCAACCGTACGTGACACATACATATGTATGAGGAAGTATGCAACAGGGCCAGTGCAGATAATTTCAATACCGAGTGAAAGCGTGCCGTTTACTCATGCGCAGACAACACTACAAACAGTAGGAGCAGCAGACATTGGATTCACAATTCCGTTAGGATATTTGAACCGACCAGCGCCTTTGTATGATTCAGCATTTTTGAGAGCCAGAGAGGAATGATCGTCTACAACGAGAAACATACAAGTTATATGGTTGATGCAAGCCAATTTCGTGTCTGCACTGCAGTTACCGGTTGTTTGAATCCAGTTTCACCTCGCCAACTTATTATTGTTGTGTTTATTAAAAGATCGCCTTCGGCTTGTGCGACTATAATTGCGTGCAAGTTATGTTTATTACACCGTTGTCTTCTCCTGACTGATTACAAGTAAGTAAAGTATAAAAGATTAAAGCTAAGTACATAAACACAAAACATGGATCTAAACTTAAATACATAATAAATATATAAAAATTATGCCATGGGTTTGTGTGTGGTCAGTAAGACCGACTCAGCACATTCGGTCAGAACTTCAACGCTTGCGACATAGCGGAAACGACTGGCCGTTGCTTTAACCCACATTACTTTGCTTATGTTGCATATGTGGTCGGGTTCAACGACATTGTTTGCGCGCGGGTCGCTCGGTGACTTCATTGCGAGGGAAGTTCGATGACTTGGCTGTTAACTAGCCCCCCTTTAAGATTGTTGCCGTCCTCGGTGACACTTAACTCCTTTACCATTTCTTGCAATTTGATGGAAGATCTTCTCCGGTACCAACATTGATAGATGATGCCAATACAGCCAAAGGCAAGGCTGAGTGTTACACCAACCATGAACCAGACTCTGGGAGTCCCTCCGGAAAACATATCGTCTCTTAACTTCTGAATTATATGCAGATTGTGCTCATTCATCCTTTGTAACATTGGTAGGCTGAGCACTTGGTCGTGTCCTGTAATATTCAGCAATGGTGACGCCACGATGCCTGGACTCTTGTTTACAACACCATTGTAGTTAATGTATGTGGTGTCGTTTATAGTCGCAATACGTTCAAATGTGATGAGATGCGTGCCTTCAATTGTCATCACTGGGCCGTCATCTACTCTTACTCTTGCAGATACTTCGTTGACAACGATTATTCCTTCGTCTAATAGGGTAATCGGTTCCAAGTGGCTTGGCTGTGTGTGGCATAACGCTGAGCCTCCGGAATGTAGTCCGCTGGCGCATGTGTCGTGAGCAGATTTCTTGCAGAACGTCGCAAAGTTGGTTGTAGCGCATTCTGTCACAGCTAGGACTCCATCGTCGCATTCAGCTACTATGTTATCATGTACTTGCAGAATGGTGTCATTGTGGGCAACAGGATATATCATAACTTTCTTACAAATAGTCTTAACATTAGGATATTCAATTATTATGTGGATTACTCTATTTGATTGAAATATTTTTATATTTGATACTGCCATTAAACTAACTATTGGCACCTCTGCGAGCTGTTCGGTAAAAATTGATTTTAAATCTTCGTGGTCGAGAATTGCGGGGTTTATGATGTTAGACTTGGCGAGCGTTATAGTGAGCATAAGGTTTTGGATTTCAGTGGTTAACATTCTATTTCGTGCAAGTAAAGTTTCATACAAATGAGGAGAGTCTACGAACTCGCCTTTTTTTTCTTTAATTAATTTATTTACTGCATCAGTTAAAAGGTTAATTTGTTTCTGTGCTTCAGTGATTACTATTACTTGTCTGTTGTTTGATTCTATGAGCTCGGCTTCGGTAAGCTTAATTTTTTCTAAGTCTGATGCATCAGGCGTACCTGCAACGATTTTTAAAGCTGTTCCTAGAAAGTCTAAACTTCTGGCCATTCTATGGTGTACCGTTAAGCTAGATAAAATATTCTGAATATGGTCGATATCTACATCTAACAATTTTCGCATGTGTGACTGAGGGAAAAGTTTTGATAATTTAATTGTATCATCTATAATGCTCACGAAATTAGATAAATTTGTAGAATGTCTCACGTAATTATGTTGTTCCCATACAAAAACGTTTCCGTCCAATATCGGAATGTAGCTTGCGTGCGAGAAATCGGTGATGCGTGCGTGAGTCGTGGATAAGAGTATGAGGGTCACTCCGATGAACCTGTATGAAATGATTAAACTGAATTGTAGTAATCTTAGGCGTTAGAATCTGTAAGAATCTTATGCGTTATGACCTATGTTTACCTCACATTGTCCTTATGGACCACCCTCCCCTTAACAAGTATAGACGTTCCCAGGTCTGCTTGTACGGCGCCCTCTGTGCACAAGGGAGATAGTTTGTTACCTAATCTTTTGTTATTTTTGAGGTAAACTTTTTCTCCTACATCAAACATCCTGTTCTGTCTGTTCGGGTTGCATCTAGCTAATTGATCTTGCTGAGCTTTTATTAGCCGATCTTTGATTTTTTGCTTAACTTCGTCCGGTATAGAGTGAATTACATCCAGTGGTTTTTGTTCTGTTGCTGAATGTATGGTTTTATTATATTCTATTGTTGCTCTCATGATAGCCTGAACTGTATCGCTAACTTTTTTATCCAACTTTAAACACCTTGCGATTTCTATTAATGTACTGTGGAAACGTTCCGCTTGCCCATTGGAACAGCTATGTAATGGGGGGGCGTTTACAACGTCAATGTTAAACTGATTTTTTAACAATGAAGTGATCGTTTCGGAATTAAACGCTGGCTCATTGTCGCAATAAACGGTTTTTGTGTTTGGAAATGTATTAATTATAAGTAGAATGGGGTTAACAATATCGATTATTGATCTAGAAGGTAAGGGCTGGACGACGGTGAATTTGGAAAATTTATCGATGCAAGTCAGGAAAAGTTTCTGATCGGTAGAAAATATGTCAATGTGTAACATTTCTCCGACAAATGAGGGAATTGGCGTCTTCCCGAGTTCTTGTTTTTTGGGGTGTCGGTCGTACTTGGCGATAGCGCAAACTTTGCAATTTAGTACAACCTCGTTAGCCAATTTAGTCATTTTTGGGAAGTAGTAGTCCCGAAGTATCTGTTTTACGTTTTCTTGTGCCGCTCTGTGCGCGCGATTATGTTCGGTGTTGACTATTTCTACCTGTTCGTCTTTGTTAGTGATGTCTGACACTATTCTTTTGCAATGCCAGAATTTGGTTGTAGGGAAAATTGAAACCAGCTCATGTTGAAATGCAGCTAAAGTTGTGAGTTCGCAATAGAACGCGTTTACAACATCGGGGTTCACAGCAAGTTTTAATGTTTCTATGAGATTAATTTTATCTGTAAATTGAATTAAGTGACGGGTTTTTTTGCCAAATAGAATAAGTTTTCGATGCAACGAATAACGTGATTCTTCCAAAGTTATCTGATTTCTATAACAATTTAGGGGGTTATCAGTTGTTTGTATAGTGTATGTAAGGGATACCTCACTGTGAATAGTGGCTATGTCTGATCGCGTTTCGTCTTGGAGAGCGTTAAGCTCTTGCCTAGATAAGGCATCTGCGACAAAGTTTTCTTTCCCTGGCTTGTAATGCAATTGGGCGTTATGTTGTTCAATAAACGCCTTCCACCTCTTGATTTTCGCATTCGTATTTTTCTCAGACACTGCGAACGTGAGGGGTTGATGATCTGTAAATATATGTAGCTCTCTTGTACCGTAAAGGTAATTCTGCAGTTTGCCGAGGGCCCATACAATCGCCAACAACTCTCTTTCGTTGGTAGCATAGTGAGTTTCGCACGTTTTTAGCGTTCGGGAAATCATGGTGATGGGTCTACCGCCTTGAGATAATACTGCTCCAATGCCATTTGCAGAAGCATCTGTAGTCAAGTCAAAAGGTCTTTTGAAATCAGGGTACATGAGCATAACATCTTCTGATGCTAGTATGTTTCTCAATCGGTTAAAAGCGTCGCGTTGAGATTCGTCAAATTGGACTGCTATTTTCCTGGACATGTGTTTGCTTACAGTGCCGTTTTCGCCTTTTAGTATATTAGTCAAGGGTCTTGCTATGGCTGCGAAGTCTTTGATAAACACCCTATAGTAGCTGGCTAGGCCTAGAAAAGATCTCAGAGAGTATAAATTTTTTGGTTCAATGTACTCTTGGATCGCCTTGACTTTTTCTGGGTCTGTTTTTGCTCCCTCGCTAGTAACAATGAAGCCTAGATACTCGACACTTTCTTTAAAAAATTTCGACTTTTCCTTGGAGATTCTCATGTTAGCATCGCAAAGTTGCTGAAGTATTATATCGATATGGCGGACGTGGTCTGCGGCATTTTCAGAGAAGATAATTACGTCATCCACATAGACATAACATATCTTTCCGATCTGTTCTCGCAAGATATCGTCGATTGCTCTTTGAAAAATGCTTCCCGCATTTTTTAGACCAAAGGGCAAACGACAGAATTCGTATTTTCCGCCATTTATCGAGAAGGATGTCTTTTCACGATCGTCCTCCGCTAGGTAAATCTGGTGGTATCCGGATTTAAGATCCAGTGTGGTAAAAAACTTAGCCTTTCCGAGGTTAGCTAAGATTACCTGGATACTCGGCATCGGGTATCGGTCGGCGATGGTCTTCTCATTTAGTTTTCTAAAGTCAATGACCAGCCGTTTATTCTTATTTCCGTTGGAATCTATTCCTTTCTTATCAACAACCCAGACTGGGCTATTATACGCAGATCTTGATGGCCTTATGATGCCATCTTTCAACAACTGTGCGACTTCGTTGTTTACAAAATCTGACACACCTACTGGGTATGGATAGGGCTTTGAATATACCTCCTTATTATCTACAGTCCGGATCCTGGCGACGACTGAAGTATTGTAAGGCAGTGCCTCGTTAGAGGTCGCGAATGCACTAATTCTCTTCAGTATCATTTTCTTGAATTCGCCTTTTACGGAATTTGGGACTACGATATCATCAACACGTGTAAAGTTCACGTTATCGCACGGATGGTGATTGAGTATTTCCGAAGTATTACCGTAGTTTATGCTGTTTTCCATCAGGTCAATAGTTACCCCCGCCTGCGTGAGCAGATCGAAGCCTATTATAGCATCAAAGGTGTCAAGGGTATCTAATATGAAAAACGTGGCAACTTTCCCGAAAATTACTATTGAACATTTCTTTTGAATTTTACTGGACCCGTGAATGGAGTTCACAGTAAAAGGGGTGTCGACCGGTGTTACGTTTTTTAACTCCTTTACGGGTTTAATGTAACTTTTTGCCGCCCCGGTGTCGATAAGGATCTTTAATGTTTTGCCAGCCAATTGACGCTCGACGAACGGCAATCGGGAACGATCTCTAAAAAATTCAATAAATCGTTGTCCTCGGGTTCGCCATTTTCGTCATCTATTTCAGCACGCGCAGTTTCGGCCATTTCTTCGTATTCTTTCTCGTCTCTGGTAGGCGCTCGTTGCGTAATATTGTTAATCCTTTGGCGCCTGTAGCCTGACGTGCGTTCTGAAGTGTTATGCCTTTTGCGAGCCCCGTCTTGTGTAGAATAGCCCTGTGGCTTTCCCCAATTGGTCTGTTGTCTTAACTTGGACATCGAAGGATCGACGTCCATGGGTTGAGCCTGATACTTTGATTGTGGCTCTTTGTCATTCGCTAGCGTTTTAGGGTCAGCTTGCTGTGCCCTGCTTTGGCCTTGATTTCCCACAAAGTGTGGATTTCTTTCCTGGCCCCTGCCTTGTCTAGCTTGGTTACGATTGCCAAGTCTAGTATTATCGCCGCTATGGTTTCTTTCTTCAATTACCCTAGCATAAGATGCAGCAAATGCGCTTCTTTCGATGCTATTTTCAGCCTCACGGGCCACTGCTAATGCAGATGGCAAATCCTTGGGCTTCGCTGGGATTACTAAAGATTTTAGGGGCCTCCTAAGTCCTGCCATGAAAGCGTGTAGTGCATCGTCTCTAATTTCTGCACAAAGAATGGACGCAGCTTGCTCGTCATGAGTCATTACTATTTTATTTGTGACCAGAGTGAGCTTCTTTTCTACCTCATCGTAATATTCCATTAAGTTTAGGTCACCCTGCCTAACCAGTTCTAGTTGCTGCCTAAGTACGCGCAAGGATGTTTTGTCTGCGTACGAGCAGTCGAGCCTAGCGATAATGGCGTCAAAATTAAGCACTGTATTGTGCGACGTAAGGATGGCACGAGCTGGACCAGTTACTTTGTTTTTTAAAATGGCCACAGCCTCGTAATGCGCCTCGCTGCCTACGTATATTTTGAAAATCTCGTATGCGTCTATAGCCGCCTGTCGCCACGACACGTATTCCTCGTGATTTCCATTGAAGTTAGGCACTGATTTTACAATGTCTAACTTCACCTCACACCTCACACTAGGGTCAATTGTTACTCTCTGGTATGTTTCAACTTGTGGAGTCTCTATTCTTAATGCATTAACTTGACCTCTAACTGTTTCAAGTTCCGCTCGAAACTCGTCTTTTAGTCTCCTCTCTTGTTCGAGGAGCGCACTGTTTACCGCACCTTCTATTAACGCTTTTAGTAATGCCGGCTCCATTCCTAATTGACTGTTACTTCCTGGCCTAAATCCTACTTCTTGTTCTTCGTCACTGTCGTACTCTACCTTTATATTTCTATAAGCCCAAGTCATGAGCAGCCAATGAAGCGAAAGTATCAACTTGTTTCTCTTAACAAAAAAAAACTGCACTTGCACGTCAATAATTTCGCGACTATACCGTAATGGTCACTTTCGCATTGCCAATTTATTCACAATTTTTTTATTTAAAATAGTTTTCGTAAATACTTTTTCTAATTTTTACCGAACAGTCACTTACATGTTCTTGTTTAGGGCCATGGTGTTCCTAGCTTAGTAGATATCGTAAGATTATCTAGTTCCAGTTAACTCTGTTGGGCGCCAGTTATATGGTTGATGCAAGCCAATTTCGTGTCTGCACTGCAGTTACCGGTTGTTTGAATCCAGTTTCACCTCGCCAACTTATTATTGTTGTGTTTATTAAAAGATCGCCTTCGGCTTGTGCGACTATAATTGCGTGCAAGTTATGTTTATTACACCGTTGTCTTCTCCTGACTGATTACAAGTAAGTAAAGTATAAAAGATTAAAGCTAAGTACATAAACACAAAACATGGATCTAAACTTAAATACATAATAAATATATAAAAATTATGCCATGGGTTTGTGTGTGGTCAGTAAGACCGACTCAGCACATTCGGTCAGAACTTCAACGCTTGCGACATAGCGGAAACGACTGGCCGTTGCTTTGACCCACATTACTTTGCTTATGTTGCATATGTGGTCGGGTTCAACGACATTGTTTGCGCGCGGGTCGCTCGGTGACTTCATTGCGAGGGAAGTTCGATGACTTGGCTGTTAACTTACACACATTTTTTTATGTCCCCATTATTTATTACAGTCAGTTATAAAGGGTGGTTAAATTTCAAGGGCCGATGTTGAATGTGAACCAAATCTAAACGTCAAGGTCTTTTTTGTATTTCGTTTGACATTTTTCAATTTCAGACTAACTTAATTCGAACCATGGAAAGAGACACAATCGAGCAACGCGTTAAAGTTATTCAGGCTTATTATGAAAACGGGCGTTCAACTCAAAATGCATATCGCGTCTTCGTCTTCATCTTCATCTTCAGTGATGAGGCATATTTTCACCTCAGTGGATTCGTCAATAAGCGGAATTGCCGCATTTGGGCGAATGATAATCGAAGAGTGGTTGCCGAAAAACCAATGCACCCACAAAGAGTGACGGTTTGGTGCGGTTTATGGGCGGGCGGCATCATTGGGCCGTATTTTTTCCAAAATGAGGCCGGTCAGGCAGTTACTGTGAACAGTGTTCGCTATCATGAGATGATAACGAACTTTTTATGGCCCGAATTGGAAGATATGGATGTGGGCGATCTGTGGTTTCAACAGGACGGTGCCAATTGTCACACAGCTAAGGAAACATTGGCTCTTTTGCGCGAAAAATTTGATGACCGAATAATCTCACGTCGTAGCGATGTCAATTGGCAGCCAAGATCATGTGATTTGACACCGTTGGACTTCTTTCTTTGGGGTTATTGGAAAGAAAAGATGTACGTCAATAAGCTACAATTCAAGAGCTAAAGGATGAAATAATTCGGCACATTAACGACATAGAACCTCAATTATGCGTAGTTTCATACGTAATTGAGTCATACCAATATTATCATAATGAAGAGAAATGGCAATAATTTCTTAAAAAAAAAATTGTAATATATTTTATTCAAAATCAACACCGGCCCTTGAAACCTAACCACCCTTTATATTATTATAACAATATGTAATTTTTGTACAATTAGGGTCTACATATTATGTTTTTTTACCAATGTAAGAAGAATCTGTTATTATTATTATTATTATTATTATTATTATTATTATTTTTTATATATTTTTTTTGTAATTACACTGTAAATCTTATAGTTAGATCAGATCTTCGTTTGATATTTTCTGCCGGTACTATTTTACGCATTTGTTCGTTTTGGTAGACTGGCAGTCGCTGTATATGCTAAGTGCTACATTTTGTGATTGTTTCTCGGATTGTGTCTACGTTTAAGCCACGATGTATGGCTTCATTGGAAATAAACCAACCAGCATTGGTTATATTTCGTAATATTTTGGATTGTCTTCACCTTATTATAAAGTGATAGTTTTGATGCTCGTCCGATTAGCCAACTTAATTGCCGGTACTTATTCTTAGTTTCATTTATTTTGTTAATGATATGCTGTTTCCATGTTAGTTATTCGTCAATAGTTATTCCAAGATTCCAGATTTTTATTTTGTAGTTTTTTAAAGTAAGATTATATTTTGATGTCTTTTTGTTTGTATATATAACTTGTATAGTTTTGTCTTTATTAACTTCTATCCCCATTCGTTAAACCAGTTTACTGTATTGTTTATTAATTTTTTGGAGTGTAATGGTCGCCAGTTTTTCGTCATTGTTTGATGCCATTAATACAGTATCATCCACGAACGTTGCTATCACTGCATTATCTGTTGTCGGAGTTGGCACACCTGTCATTGGTAGGATATCGGAATATTCGTCTTCATATCTTATATAAAATTTTCGATCAGTTATGTAGCTCTTTAAAAGTTCTAAGTAGTTTTGTGGAAAGATTCTTTTGAGCTTATGCAAAAGTGCTTTATGCCAAACTTTATCAAAGGCTTTTGCAATGTCAAGGTATACAGCTACACAATATTTTTTGTCATTCATATCGTTAAGTATTTTGTTAGCAGCCCTGTGGATTTGTTGGACTGTTGAGTGTTGCCGTCTACATCCGAATTGATGGCTTGGTATCACTTTTTTTGCTGTCAAAATTGATTCTAGCCTGTCGAACAATATTTTTTCAAACACTTTTGAAAGTATTGGCAATAAGCTGATGGGTCGATATGAGGCAGTTTTGGTGGCATCTTTTCCTGGTTTGGGTATGGCGGTAAGTTGAGCAATTTTCGTGAGAAGTATTTAGTCTCTAACATGCAATTAAATATATTTCTTATGAATAGCAGTGCTATTTCAGGTAACTCTTTTAAAATTTTTCCATTTATTAGATCATATCCTGGAGCGTTTTTATCGTTTAGCTGTCTTATTTGATTTTCAATTTCGCTTATGGTGGTCTTTCTTGTTTTGATTTACGGAACGTTTATTATGTTATCAGATTTAATGTTAATGTTTTGATTATCCATTCCGCTTGAAAATGTGTCTAAGAAGTGTTTGGCTAGGGTATGGCTATGATGGGAGGTTTATGTATTACAGCGCCATTAATGTGTTTTGTTCCTTTCCATAAGGAGTGATTTGTAGATGCTGCTGCTCCCAGGTTTGCCATATAATTTCGAAGTTTACTCTCCTTGTGTTTTGTGAGTAATACTTTTAATTCATTTGTCGCCTTATTAAGTTTGGTTTTATCTGCTGGATGTCTGGTGGTTTGCCATGCTTTGCGGAGTTTTCTTTTTTCGCCGATTTTATCTTTAATATAAGTTGAGATACTTTCTTTATTTGTCATTTTCGGTGTTGGTATAGAGGAAGCAACTGCTTGTATTACGCTATCAATGAAAAATACAATACCGGAGTCCATTTCATTTTGAGTTTTCAGTGATATATTTATTTTGAGTTTTTGTTATAATATTTGACAAGCATTAGTCCAATTCGTTTTAGAACTATGTAGGCCTGGAGATCGTTTTATTTCAATAGGTCCAAGTAAGGTCATAATTAATGGTGAATGGTCTGAGGGTAGCTCTAAACATGATTTTCGTTATAAATTCACTTATATGTAATATAAGTTGTTATGCAACACTGCTTACACCTTATTACTTAGGTAACACTTGCTAACATAAATTATGCAACTCTGTACAGAATTTGGATAAAATAAAGCAGTGCAGTTTTACATGGAAAACGCGTCGGTCTCCTTTATTACAATTGGCGACGAGGAAAACAAAAATGTCGAACGACAGTGAATTTTTAAAAGAGCTCTTAATCGAACAGAAAGAGTTCGCGCAAAATTTGCTTGAACAGCAAAATAAGTGGATGAAGCGCTGCTCGAAAAGCAAGCAGATGGTATAACCAGTGGTACAACTTCTACCACAGTGCCTTCATTCCCGAAGTTTTCCAAAGATCAGCAGACATTGGAGTCATATTTGGAACAACTCAACCAACATTTCAGTGCATACGGTGTCAATTGTGCTGAAAAGAAAAAATCCTTCTTCTTGTCGTGGATTGGTGCAGAAGTCTTTGAACTTCTAAAAAATCTTTTTGGAAGTACCAAATTGCAAGAACAAACATTCAAAGAATTAACGGAAAAGTTAACAGAACATTTCCAGTCAAGGCGACACATTATCGCAGCACGTTACGATTTTTTCAAAGACCCGATTTACACGAGGAGACATCTGGAAGGGAAACATTTTGTTCGGTGGCGAAGGACGGTCGGGGAAGAGAGAAGGGATTTTGTCTCCCGTACTCGGCGACACGCTTTGCTCTTCTTATTCGTATTTCCAATATTTCCAATTTTTGATAGTTGCTTCATTCGTTTTCTTCTTTTGTGGGAGAAGGTTCTGAGTTATGTGTTGGTTTTAAAGCAAACGGAAGATAACAAAGATGACAAACATCCGAACACTGCTTGGGAAATGCACGATTATTATTTTGCTAGTAAAGTAGGTATAATTTAAAATATATTATGGGGCATGTTTATGTTGAATTCTAATTTTCCTCGCATTTCTAGTTACTCAAGTTAATTTTAAGTTAATTATTTACATATGAAGTATTTTTAATTTAATTTTTTTTATTCAAGTATAAGAATTTATAAATATATTTCAATAAAAAAAAAACAACAAATTATTTATTATTTAACCAGTTTGCATTTTTCATTCATATATTTAAGAAACTGTTGTCGAACGCTCTCTGCTTTACATGTAAGCGCGTGCTAGAATACATCCGAACCAGACGATGCTAAAGTGTTAAATGTCAAAATGTCGCGGAAACATTTTTGCCCGTGTGAACGCGAATGAAACTTCAAAAGAGAATTTCCAGTGTCTCCCTTCCAGATGTCTCCTCGTGTAAATCGTGCATTTCCCAAGCAGTGTTCGGATGTTTGTCATCTTTGTTATCTTCCGTTTGATTGAAAACCAACACATAACTCAGAACCTTCTCCCACAAAAGAAGAAAACGAATGAAGCAACTATCAAAAATTGGAAAGATTGGAAATACGAATAAGAAGAGCAAAGCGTGTCGCCGAGTACGGGAGACAAAATCCCTTCTCTCTTCCCCGACCGTCCTTCGCCTCCGAACAAAATGTTTCCCTTCCAGATGTCTCCTCGTGTAAATCGGGTCAATGTGGTAAAAAAGGCCATATAGTGCAAGTGTGTATGAGTAAACAAAGCAAAAACTTCCACGAGAACAAAAATAAAAACAAAAAAGCAAATCAACATATTCACAATATCGAAACAGTGCCCAGTGTAACAGGAGTTGTAAAAACAGAAAATAATAAAAACTACATTAATTTGCAAATTTTCGGAAAAATTATAAAATTTCAAATGGATTCAGGTGCTACAATTTCGGTGATGAACTTAAATGCATATAAACAAATAAATAGCCCAAAACTTCGCGCAACAAAAAGAATTTTATACGGGTTCGGTGAAAAGCATATTCCAGTGCTGGGTGAACTGTGTGCAACTGTGAAATGTGGTAGCAAAATAAAACAAGTTGATATTGTGGTAGCTAACGTTGAGAGTGGTGACAATCTTTTTGGTGTGGATTTGTTCAAACAATTTGGGTTTGAAATAAAGCAAATTTCAAAAATCACCCAGAAAGAAGTGAAGCAAGTGGACGCGCTTTGTGAGAAGTATAGTGAAGTGTATACTCCAGCACTTGGCACAATAAAAAAGTTCAAAGCTACCGTGCAGTTAAAAGCAAACGCAATGCCTAAGCTTTTTAAAAGCCAAAAAATGCCATTTTCGCAAATGTCTGCGTTCAAAAAAGAAGAAGAAAGACTTACAAACGCCGGAATTCGGAAGCCAATCAGGTTTTCGCAATGGGCATTGCCTCTAGTACTTGTACCTAAACTTGATGGGTCAGTACGTATATGCGGTGATTTTAAACAAGCTGTCAACGCGCAAATAGATATAGAACAATATCCATTGCCTACACGTGAAAGTCTATTTCACGCAATTCGCTGCGGTCAAAACTTTTCTAAGATTGATCTTAAGGACGCGTATCAGCAGATGGAGCTAGACGATGGTTCAGAAGCAATCATGGTAGTCAACACGCCGTTGGGGCTATATCAGTACCAACGTCTTTGGAATAGCCAGCGCGCCAGCAATTTTTCAAAAGTACCTCGAGCAACTTATACAAGGCATCGAAGGGTGTGGCAATTATCTTGATGACATCATCATCACAGCGCCAACATTCGATGAGCACATGCAACGCGTCGAAAACATTCTCCAAGTTCTTCCAAGCAACGGTATTAAATGCAAACAGCAAAAGTTTTTTTTTCTCCAGGAAAAGATCGAGTATCTGGGTCGACAATTAGTGCAGGTGGAATTTTGTCAGACGAATCCGGCCTGGTAGCGGTAAGAGATCTTAAGCCACTAAAAAACATCAACCAACTTAAATCCAGGTTTAGCACCAACGTAAGTTCTCAAGGAGAATCAGATTTGGTAACTTGGGTTCCGAAAGCAGACGACTCTACACCGACACCTGCCGAACCGAATGTGCAGCCTATGGAAGATAGCTCATCACAAGGGGATCTCCAACTTTGCAGAAGCACACGCACTCGACAGAATATTAATCGCTATGAAGCGAAAGATTTTCGTAAATAATCGTAAAGAGTTGCTTTGTATTATTTTGTATACCAATGAATTTTTGTATTGTATACAGTTATATTAAGTTATTTTTTATGTACTCATTTTCTTCCAGGGTTAAGTAGTTTTATAAATTCACTTATATGTAAGTTATTATGCAACACTGCTTACACCTTATTACTTAGGTAATGCTTGCTAACATAAATTATGCAACTCTGTATAGAATTTGGATAAAATAAAGCAGTGCAGTTTTACATGGAAAACGCGTCGGACTCCTTTATTACAATTTTCTTGTCAGACTTTCATACGACATATTTTTAATTATGCAGAAGTCAATTAAGTCCGGTTGTTTTTTCGTACAAGTTGGCCAGTAGGTTGGCTCACCTGTGCTAATAAACCGACTATTATTTTTTCGAACGGCTTCAATTAATTGCCTCCCTTTTTTATTTGTTAACCTTGACCCCCAAAGTGTGTTTTTAGCATTGCGATTTTAGATAATGCAGGTATTGTTCCTTTGTGTTGTTATATTTGGGGGGACAGTAGACTACAGATATTGCTATTTGCACGTTTGTGTCTTCTATGGCTATTGCGGTGGCTTGGATGTTTTTTTCTCTATATACCTCCAGTTCAATGTATTTAATATTTCTTTTGATAATAATTGCTGTCCCACCGTGTGCTTTGCTGTCGGGTTCATTTGTGTAATTTATATTATAGTTCGGTATGTTAACAAAAGTTTTGTCAATGGCATGAGTCTCAGAGATCAACATTATATCGATTGATTTATTTATTAAAAATGATTTAAGTTCCAGCCCGTGGCGAGCAAGTCCATTCGCATTCCATATAGCTAAATTAATTTTATTTCTTTCGTTCATCTAGTTTGGTAACGAGCATTTTTAATATGTTCATCATACCTGTCATTTGGATTATTGATTGTCACATCATTTCTTTTAGTTCGATCATATCGTCGTTATTTTTTGGAACATGTTGATATAAGGATGTCAAAAAAGTCTTGCGGTATTTTTATTGAATTTTCAATTGTTCATAAAATTGGTTATAATAATGCGATTTAAGTCAAATATGCGCCGTTTTGTTCGATGACGAGTTCCCAACGAGATGCCAACTTTATAAAGCCCCTCTTATAGAAGCTCGCTTCCCTATTGTCAAAAAACTCGGAGAGCCAATTTTCACAGGACTCTCTTGTGGACAACTTCCGACTACCAAGCTCGTTCGCCATGGACAGAAATAGGTGGTAATCACTTGAGGCGAGATCCGGACTATACGGTGGATGCAAAAGAACCTCCCATCCGAGCTCCCGGAGCTTCTGGCGCGTCACCAAAGATGTGTGTGGCCTGGCGTTGTCCTGATGGAACACAATTCGACCTCTGTTGATCAAAGATGGCCTCTTCTGCATGAGTGCTGCATTCAAGCGGTCCAGTTGTTGGCAGTACAGGTCCGAATTGAGCGTTTCTCCATAGGGGAGCAGCTCATAGTGGATGATTCCCTGCCAATCCCACCAAACACACAGAAGAACCATCCTGGCTTGGCCACCGTCTGGGCAGCTTCACCGCTTTTCGACCACGACCGTTTGCGCTTCACGTTGTCGTAAGTGACCCACTTTTCATCGCCAGTCACCATCCGCTTCAAAAACGGGTCGATTTTGTTGCGATTCAGAAGCGATTCGCATGCATCCATACGAGCAAAAATATTTTTTTGCGTCAAGCCGTGTGGCACCCATACATCGAGCTTCTTTTTGAATCCAAGCTTCTCCAAATGGTTTATAACGATTTGATGACTCATGCCCAGCTCTTGGCCGATGCTACGGCTGCTACTATGCCGGTCTCTTTCGATCAAATCAGCGATTTTATCGCAATTTTCGACGACAGGCTTTCCGGACCGTGGCGCATCTTCGATCACCTCTGCACCAGAACGAAAACGTTGAAACCATCGTTGTGCGGTGGAAATGGAAACTGTATCGGGTCCATAAACTGCACAAATTTTATTGGCAGCATGAGATGCATTTTTGCCTTTATCTTAGTAGTACTGTAAAATATGCCGTATTTTCTCTTTATTTTGCTCCATGTTCGCGACGCTATAACTCACGAACGACTAAAAGCAGACAACAATTAATGAAACACGTGTTAGCACGTGAAAAGAGCTTTCTAAAAAGCTCTAGCGTGAACCGATGCGACGAATACAACTAGAACTACGCGCTTGCAAAGACAAGCTTGCGGAAATACCGCAAGACTTTTTGGCCAACCTTTATTATTTTTCGTTTGATTCGGTTATTTTGGTGTTGTGTTGATTGTTGTTGCCTCAGCGTATGTTATGCCTGACACCACTCGAGTTGCATTTGCGTTTGTTTCAATTGTCTCATTATTCATTTGTTATTTTTCATTTTGTATGCGTTTTTTGCGTAGTGCCGGATATCTCTGGACTTGTAATGCTTTATATATCGCACATCCTCGGTAGTTTGATGTGTGATTTTCACCACAATGTATGCATTTTATGCTATTTTTATTATTATCTTTAATTGGACACATAATTTTTTTGTGTTTGAATGCACACTTTACGCACGCTGTGTCTATTTGACAGTAATTTTTCGTATGGCCGTATCTTTGGCAGTTTGTAATGGACTATTAATTAGTTCGTGCGGTTTTTTTTCGAAATTTGAAACTTTATTGACGTAAAATGGTTACAAATTTAATATTCAAAGTATTGTCCATCGCTTACTACTACTTTTTCCCATCTTTCTGGCAATTCACGGATTCCCTTTGTGAAAAATTCGGTCGGTTTTGCCGCAATCCACGAATCGATCCATTTTTTGACTTCATCGTAATTACGGAAGTGCTGGTCAGCCAGGCCATGTTGCATCGATCGGAAGAGATAGTAATCGGATGGCGCAAGGTCTGGACTATACGGCGGGTGGGGTAGGACATCCCATTTGAGCGTTTCTAAGTATGTTTTGACCACTTGTGCAACATGTGGCCGAGCATTGTCATGTTGCAAAATAACTTTGTCGTGTCTATCGGCGTATTGCGGCCGTTTTTCTCGCAGTGCTCGGCTCAAACGCATCAATTGTCGTCGGTAGACATCCCCCGTAATCGTTTCATTCGGTTTCAGTAGCTCATAATACACAACACCCAGCTGGTCCCACCAGATACACAGCATAACCTTCAGGCCATGAATATTCTGCGCCGACGTCGATGTTGAAGCATGGCCAGGGTATCCATACTTTGCCCGACGTTTTGGATTGTCGTAATGGACCCACTTTTCATCGCCAGTCACAATTCGATGCAAAAAACCCTTTCTTTTGTGCCGTTGAAGCAGTTATTCGCATGCCATAAAACGGCGTTCAACGTCTCTTGGCTTCAATTCATACGGCACCCAATGGCCTACCTTTCGGATCATTCCCATGGCTTTTAAACGTTTGGAAATGGTTGATTGATCAACTCCCAAAGTTTTTGCAACCTCTTCTTGCGTTTGAGCCGGATCTTGATCGAGCAATTCCTCCAATTCGGTATCCATGAACTTTGGCGGCGCACCCTCGCGTTCTTCGTCTTCCAAGCCAAAATCACCACTTTTAAAGCGTGCAAACCACTTCTGGCACGTTCGCTCAGCTAGAGCATGCTCACCATAAACTTCCACCAAGATACGATGACTTTCGGCTGCTTTTTTCTTCATATTAAAAAATTCCCCGCAAAAACACATTATTTGGCACGAAATTCGACATTTTCAAGTGTGGTAAAAATATTGTTGTTTACGCTTCAAATAAAAAACTTATACTGACGTTTGTGCCTTACGACAGTAGCTCTCCAATGAATGTTTGGAAATGTGGATCGATGGAATAATAATCAAGTTACGCCATCTGTTGTAAAACCGCACGAACTAATTAATAGACCTATTACATTGTGGTATTATTCTTTTTTGGAGGGGTGGTTCAAAACTAATTTTTCAATGTAGAAGATTAGTTATAATAAATATGTATTTCTTTGTTGTTATCCTTTGTTTTTAACTCAAGTGAAAATAGTGAAAGTGGTTGTTTTTTGTGTTCTGAATTGGTTATTTGTAGGTATATTATGAATATTTGTTATTTGACCTAACTCAGCTAGCTCTTGTTTAATAACTTCTGTGTCAGCTGAATAGTGCATATTACGTAGTATTACTTTAAATCCTCGTTCATCTTTTGGTCTAAACGTATAGTATTTTATTCCTTTTTGTTTAAGTAGTTCTATCATTTTTTTATAGTGTAAAGACTCTTTTGGTTGTAATTTTATAAGT
The DNA here is from genome assembly GCF_027943255.1 of Anastrepha obliqua. Lineage (NCBI taxonomy): Eukaryota > Metazoa > Arthropoda > Insecta > Diptera > Tephritidae > Anastrepha > Anastrepha obliqua. Next base: position 53,588,862 of record NC_072897.1, on the reverse strand, counting down.
ACTTTGCTAAGTACTTTCATTTCGTAAATTATGAAAGCAAATACAGAGCGCAATTTACCTGATTTAGTGAATGCATATGCAAAATGTTTTGTAGAAAAATTACCCGAATCGGGAAAATCGAGAAAATTAAGGCCGGTACTTAAAAAGCCGTACCGTGTTCATATTCCAAAACAGCGCGTAGCTGATGAAATAGTGGACGAGTTGTTGCATTTGGGCAGAATTCTAAAGGCAAACGCATTGTATGCATCACTTGTTGTTTTGGTACGTAAAATGAATGGCGAAGATAGGCTCTGTGTAGATTTTTGAGGGCTGAACGCAATTGCTGAAAAGCAGCCCCGGTTGATGCCTACAGTGGATGGGGTTTTGTCAACAGTATCTGGAAAGAAATTTTTCACTACGTTAGATCTTATGTCTGGATATTACCAGATTGAAGTAGAAGGAGATTACAAACCGTTCACTGTATTCGTAACGCCTGGTGGGTGTTTTGAGTTTAATCGAATGCCATTTGACTTGCGGAATGCTCCATAAGCTTTCCAGAGAATGATGTCAGAATTAATTGAGCTTTTAAAGAAATCTGTCGTTAGCTATGTAGACGAAGTGATTATAGCGACTAATACCGAAGAAGAAAACTTGTTTTACTGGGTGAACGATACGAAGTTTTACCTATTCAAAACACCATAACTTTTTTGTGTGAAATTAGTTTTTATTGATTTCAAAGACAAATGATTACAATTTTAACATATATTCACTTTAGCTCGATATGACCACCTTTGCCTTGTCTATAGCCTTCAAACGGTAAAAAAATTAGTTGCACGCTGAACGAATGTGATCTTGAGGTATTTTGGCCCATTCTTTTCAGCGCATATTTTTTAGGCCTCACCTTGCTCTCCAAAATGAACCAGATGGAATAGTCCATCGGATTTGCGTCTGGCGAATTCGAAAGCCATTGTGTGGACGAAATGAAGTGTGGAACATGATTTTTTAACCATTCTTGGTTCACACGAGCCTTATGAGACGGTGCCGAGTCCTGTTGGAACGTCCATGGTCTACGACCGAAATGTTTGCGTGGTCGCGGCTCTAAAGAAGCTTCTAAAATATTTTCCCGATAATAAGTCGCATTCACTTTGACACCAGGCTCGATAAAAACGATTGGAGAGCGTTCATCAGCGGTCACTGCGGCCCAAACCATTACTTGCGATGGGAAATTGCTTCGAGTGGCCATACGTAGGCTCAAATTCTCGTATGAGCATTTGGTCAAGTAAACACGATCGTTTTGAGTGTTTATGATCTGCTCAATTCGGAAATTTTTTTCATCAGAAAACACAATGTAAGGAATTTCGCCACGTTCGTGCAAGCGCAACAACTCCTTTGTTCTTTCGCACCGAACTTCTTTTTGCTGGGGTAAAAGATCGTGTGCTTTTGGAACTTATAACCCTTGACCTTGAGCTTATTTTTCAATATGCGTCGAATGCTGTCTTGCGATATTTTCAGTTCTTTGGCCATTTTTCTTCCACTTCGACGTGGATTTCGTTCAAGTCGAGCCTTCACTTTCCGAACCATTTCTGGCGTTGTTGCGGTTTTTTTTTGGTCCACGGCCATAGCGTTTTGCAATGGTACCAGTATCATTCTAACGTTTTATAGTGCGATACACAAACATTTTACTCACTTTGAGGTGACTGAGCTCACGAACAATGCCTGGTTATGATTTTCCCGCCAAATATTATATAACGCAATCACACTATTACGTTTGAATTCCATCACAGAAAAAAAAAAAAATTCAACATAACTGAGACGCAAATGTAATATTGGTATGGCTCAATTACGTATGGATCATGGTCAAATGGCCGCCGCGGCCTCGGCGGCACACCTCCATCCTATGATCTAAATTTTCGATGACGCTGAGGCATAATTGAGGTTCTATGCCGTTAATGTGCCGAATTTTCTCATCCTTTAGCTCTTGCATTGTTGCTGGCTTATTGACGTACATCTTTTCTTTCAAATAACCCTATAGAAGGAAGTCCAACGGTTCAAATCACATGATCTCGGCGGCCAATTGACATCGCTGTGACGTGAGATTATTCGGCCATGAAATTTTTCGCGCAAAAGAGCCAATGTTTCGTTGGCTGTGTGACAATTGGCACCGTCCTGTTGAAACCACAGATCGCCCACATCCATATCTTCCAATTCGGGCCATAAAAAGTTCGTTATCATCTCACGATAGCGAACACTGTTCACAGTAACTGCCTGACCGGCCTCATTTTGGAAAAAATACGGCCCAATGATGCCGCCGGCCCATAAACCGCACCAAACCGTCACTCTTTGTGGGTGCATTGGTTTTCGGCAATCACTCTTCGACTATCATTCGCCTAAATGCGGCAATTCTGCTTTTTGACGAATCCACTGAGGTGAAAATGTGCCTCATCACTGAAGATGAAGATGAAGACGAAGACGCGATATGCATTTTGAGTTGAACGCCCGTTTTCATAATAAGCCTGAATAACTTTAACGCGTTGCTCGATTGTGTCTCTTTCCATGGTTCGAATTAAGTTAGTCTGAAATTGAAAAATGTCAAACGAAATACAAAAAAGACCTTGACGTTTAGGTGTGGTTCACATTCAACATCGGCCCTTGAAATTTAACCACCACCCTATAAGACTGGCTAACATTAAGGCTATCGAAGTGTACGTTTTTGAGGAACGAGGTTAGTTTCTTAGAGCATCATTCTGATCTGAATGCATTAGGCCTAGGATTTTGAAAACTTTGGCTATAGAGGCATATCCGACTCCACAAAATCAATTAGAAGTTCGACGCTTCTTGGGGTTGACTGGGTTCTTCCGTAAGTTTGTTCCCGGGTATGCTCATATAGCTAGACCCTTATATATCTAACGAAGTAGAACACAGATTTTATATGGGATTCGAAATGCGAAGAAATGTTCCGACTATTAATTAAATTAATTATATATATGTATAAGCTTGCGAAAGATTCCGAATGTTTTTACTCGATAAAAAAATTTTGTTAAGGGTATTGTATAATCTTACATAGAGTGTTGCTACAATCGTGAACAGCAGCGCAAGGAGTGGGAACTGTATGGGATGGATATACCAACGTTGCCATTCCAGACGCTGCATTTGGACATTCTTGGGCGATTTATTAAACGTCGAAGAGGTTATGAGTATGTGCTTGTTATTGTAGACGCACTTACGAGATACTCGGTAGTCGTTCAACACATTCTACAAAAATCAAGCCTGTAGTGAATGCGTTAAGCCAACTAACACTGTATTTTGGCTTACCACAAAGAATTGTGACAGACCGTGGTACTGCGTTCACGTCGGCTGCATTTAGTAATTTTTCCAACCGAATAACATCCAACATATTAAGTTAGCAATACGAACGCCACAATTGAACTGCTTAGCAGAGCGCGTAAATTAAGCGGTGTTGGCATACTTAACAGCGACTAACGAAGCAGGAGACTGTAATACACATATTCGTATGTTGCAATGGTCACAATACAAAGGTGAATGCAACAACGAAGTTGGCATCGATCGACCTAGTTTACGATTTTGCACTTCGCGATCTGAGTGGAAATAAGATAATGGCGGCGCTGGAGACGAACGATGAGCAAATACATATAACCGGACGTGGAAATCAGTGCCATATGAGGAAGGGCCTTTGGTCCTCATAGAAGCTCAACCACCAAGTACAGGCGAATAGCGCAAACTTCAGCCAAAGTACAAGGGCCCATACATTGTCAAGAGAGCCCTACGATTCGGCCGATATACCTCGAAAATATTGAAGATTTGCAACGCTGTGTCTTATCACCTGAAATTTACGATGATGGTGATCACGATGATGATGGTCATGAAGATGGTTAACTCGGGCGAGTTTCTGTCAGGAGAGACCGAGCTGACATCGATTGCTCCACAAATGGAAGGACCTACAGTTTTGAGCCGACTCTGATGGACAGGAGGACTTTTTGATGAGGATCTTTTTCATGGCAGAAATACACTCGGACGTTTGCCATGGCCTACCTAGGGACGACCTTTACTAGAAAACACTTTTTCACTATTTTGCTGATTCGAACCTACAGTCAATGTCAAAAGAAATTGTACAAACGTGAAATGTAATAATAAGGGCTTTCTTTATACGTTTGCTGGGTAATTTTAAAAAACATTTTATATTTTTTTTAAATGATATTTCATACCATAAGAATTTATGGAAAAACAAAAACAAATTCTTACAACAAAAAAAGTTGTGAACCAAAAATCGAAAACCCTTCATATATTAGGTGCCAAAAGAAAGTGTACAAATCATCCACCACGTGTTTGCCAGATAACGGACTTGGAAAAGAACCGTTACATAGTTGCGTCTATTGTGAGAGTCATCGTATACGATTCATTTAAAGTCTTTGCTTAGTCGCAATCGGTAGTTGCTTTGAAAAAAAAAAAAATCGCAATGAAAATACAAACGTCTTTGGATATTCGGGAGCTTGTGATAAAATACCACAAGGAAGGCAAAACCTTGCGCGAAATCGGTGGTATTATTAACAGAAGCCATAATACTGTAAAAAAAATTATTGACAAGAAATAAAAGTATGGCAAGCTGGAAAATCGTCCAAAATCCGGCAGACCAAGGCGACTAAATGTTGCTGAAATAAGGTCGGTTGTGAGAAGTGTGAAAATAAATCCGTCAGAAAGTGCTATATAACTGTTCAAAAATATTTCACAAACGTCTGGAAAGCCGGCTAGTGCTAGCACAATTCGTCGAGCATTGTATGCGAACGGTCTCTATGGGCGAGTTCCGCGGAAAAAACCTCTTATCTCGAAAACCAATCAAATAAAGCGATTAAACTTTGCTAAAAAGTACCAGTGTAACGGCGTTTCATTTTGGAATAACGTACTATTTAGCGACGAAAGCAAATTTGAGGTGTTCCGCAAGAAAAAAGCAACAAAAATTTGGCGAACCAGAAATACGGCACTTGGAGAAGGTAATGTAGTATCCACTGTGAAGCATGGGGGTGGCTCGGTGATGATGTGGAGGTGTATGGCCGCTGGCGGGGTAGGTAATTTGACATTCATAGAAAGCACTATGAATAAAATAGACTATCTCAACATATTGAAGAATAACCTGCGCCCTAGTGTCGAAAAATAGAGCTTGGATCGGTCTTGGGTATTTCAACAAGACAACGACCCTAAGCACACTGCGAAAGTTGTCCAAGAATGGATGCTATATCACGTACCCCAGCAATAAGATCACCCTCCCCAGTCACCGGACCTCAACCCCATTGAGCATCTGTAGGAGCACCTAGACAGACAAATTCGAAAAAAAACCATTACTAGTAAGGATATGCTCAAAGCCGCGATTTCTGAAGAATGGCAGAAAATTGCACCAGAAGTGACTGCAAACCTTGTTAATTCTATGCCACGACGTTTGCAAGCAGTGATAAAGGCAAATGGAAAGCATACAAAATACTGAATATGCATCCTGCTCTTCTGTACACTTTCATTTGACGCCTAAACTATGAAGTATATAAGATTTTTCGTTCATAACTTTTTTCGTTGTAATAATTTTGTTTATGTTTTTGTATAAACTCGAATAGTACCTATTAAATATGAATTAAAAAAATATAATATGTTTCTTTGCATCAAAGTATTGAATAAAGCTAATATTAATACATTCCAAGTTTGTACACTTTCTTTTGACATTGACTGTACATATGCGCATATATGTATATATGCTGTGGTATGTATGCTCACTAGCCACAGCTCAAAATAAAACGGTAAAACTTCTCAAGAAATCCGGCGCGCATTCATAGGCACAGCATTGTATGTTACTGTTACTTAAACTGTGTACAGGAACCTTCAAATACTCTGGTTTCAGAGTAAGTTTTTAACTTTGCAGATATGTATGTATATGCATGTTAACATGGCAAATGTTAACTTTTCACACGCCGATCAGCTACATGAGTACAGCGGACGTACAACGCTTACACAGCGCTTCCCACAATATTCCAGACGCACTGTCAGCAGAAAAGCCAACGGCAGCAACACCCCAATTGAATTAGGCCGGATGTAATGCACGCGCAACCCAAGTCAGCGATTCCTCGAAATTGCGCACGCCACCACAGGTAGCTCGGTGTATTTTAAGTTTAGGTTTTAGATTAAGAAATTTTGTAATTTTAGTTTTAAGTTGAACTCAATAAAGAGCGGTCGTTCCGCAATCTTTTTTAAAAAGAGATTTCCACGCGAAAATCTTTAACTGGCGCCCAACGTGGGGCCAATTCGTTAACATAACGCGGGTGTGAACAAATAAAGGAGCCGTCTCCAGTAATAGTGTCCATAGTGTCCTAAAAATAGAAGAGCCGCCTCCGCTAACAAGTGTTCCGTTCGCGAGTGGTAGCTGAATTGGCCCCCGAACCTGGTGGACATAAAGGGCTTTTCCAAGCTGTGCCACCAACAACTAAGAACGTGTGCCGGAAAAAGGATTCCCTGGCAAACGGGGACCATAACAATCCGCCGCACCACAGCGACCAAGTGCCGGAAAAGGGATTCCCTGACAAACAGGGACTATCAACAATCCGCCGCATCCAAGAGTGACGGAAAAGAGGCCCCCTAGTAGCGAAAGCAAACGGGAGACGCAAGCCGTCAGCCGCCGCACCGAATCAGTAAATCTTCATTTAAGGAAATCTTCATTAAGGAAAAAATAAAATGTTCCTTCATACTTTTATGTAAGTCTATAAATTTAAGTTATACATTTGTAAAATCTTGAAGATATTAAATATAAAAATATTATTGTACTAAAATTTTAAATACAAAAAGTGAAGAAAAAATCAAGAGAAATTTTATATAAGAAAAAAATTCTAAAAAGAGAAATTTTGTAAGAAAATTAACGCAACTAAACAAAAAGTGAAGAAAAAATCAGGAGAAATTTTATATAAGGAAAAAATTCTAAAAAGAGAAATTTTGTAAGAAAATTAACGCAACTAAACAAAAAGTGAAGAAAAAATCAAGAGAAATTTTATTTAGAAAAAAAAATCTAAAAACAGAAATTTAGTAAGGTTAAGAAAATAATACAACTAAATAAAAATAAAAAATAAAAAGAACTATAATATTGCTTAACTCTGCGATTCCTACGGGACCCTCCAGAGTAGGAAAGTCCTCCTTCCTAGAAGGAGTAAAACAAATATAAAGCTTATAAAGGACGGCTCGTACAGCCAATAACTTAATAAAATTTAAACCTAATAACATAGCTTAATTCTGCGATTCCCAACACCAGGGACCCTCCAGGATAAGAAAGCTCTCCTTCCAAGAAGGAGTAAAACAAAAATAATAATTATAAAATTCATAAAGAACGGCTCGTACAGCCAGTAACTCAATAAATTGCAAATTAATAATATAGCTTAATTCTGCGATTCCCAACACCAGGGACCCTCCAGGATAAGAAAGCTCTCCTTCCAAGAAGGAGTAAAACAAATACAACAATTATAAATTCATAAAGAACGGCTCGTACAGCCAGTAACTCAATAAATTGCAAATTGATAATATAGCTTAACTCTGCGATTTCCAACACCAGGGACCCTCCAGAGTACGAAAGCCCTCCTTCCAAGAAGGAGTAACCACATATTACACGCAAAAGCTGCGATTCACCACCTTCGGGGGGACCCTCCAGCTTTATCAATAATAATAAAAAAATAAATAAAAATAAAAAATCAAAAATTTAAATAAAAAATAAATTATAAAAATCAAGGGAAAAAGAGGAAAACTATCATGTCTAATCCAAATAACTTGGTAAGACCTCCTGTGCTAAGCGCTCCTCCTCCACAATCTGTTCCTTCCTCCTCGAATGCAAATGCATTCAACATGGAGCAATTGACGAACGTTATAGCAGGAGTCGTAAATAACATACTTAAACAAGAGGGACGAAACTTAGTTCAAGCTGCCCTCAACCCTAATGCGAACTTTACTGACATTTCGGACGTGACTATCGATTCTAGCCTACCGAACAATATTACAGAGTTAGACAAAATTCCAGATGTAGTGAGATGTTTGCGTGAATTTTCGGGAAACCCAGGGGAATTCAACTCCTGGAAAAAGAGCGTAGATCGCATTTTGCAGATCTACGAACCGCAAAAAGGAACGCCTAAATACTATGGAATCCTCAACGTCATACGTAACAAGATTGTGGGCAATGCCGACATTGCCCTGGAATCATATAACACGCCTTTGGACTGGAAAGCGATTTCCAGATGCCTCACTTTACACTACGCGGACAAACGCGACATCGGTACCCTTGAGTACCAAATGACCTCCTTAGTGCAGGGCAACCTGACGGTCCAAGAGTTTTATCAGCGCGTCTATTCCCACCTGTCACTTATCCTTAACAAAATCGGAAGCATGGAAGTTAATCAAGAAGCCATGCATCTAATCACGCGTACCTATCGGGATAAGGCCCTTGACACCTTTATTCGAGGACTTAGAGGCGATCTGCCAAGACTCCTCGGAATGAGAGAACCAGCGGATCTTCCACAGGCTCTTCATTTATGCCTGAAGCTGGAAAACCAGAGTTTTCGTTCTTACTACGCACTGAAAAGCAGTGACCAGAACAGGAAACCTCACAACTTTCGTCCACCCCTTCCACCAAGAAGGTCCAACAATAAGTTCTATCCTGAATTGGCATATTTGCCCCAGTCGCGACCAAACCCGGCTATCCCCAACAGAGGACATAGGCCATATTTTCAACGGTATTATCAGCCCAACATATCCCAGCAACCAAACAACCTAACACCGCGTCCGCAACCGTTTCCGTTTCCGAAACCTCAACCACGACCGGAACCAATGGACATAGATCCATCATTACGTACACGCCATGTTAATTACATGAACAGACCACGCGCTAACGACTTTTTCGGTAAGAGACCTCCGATCGATAGCCCACCGGTTCCGAATAAAGTGCAAAGGAATTTCCATATAGATTCCGACCAAAATTATGGTCAAGAGCAATCTATAGCAGAACATACAAATGACTATATAGACCAGTACGATGAATTACAAGACAACGATCTGACTGACATAACAGATATACATTTTTTAGGTTAACTCACTCTTCACTGCCTTATTTTGAATGCAGACTGGAGAGTGGAAAAATAGTGAAATTTCTAATTGACACGGGATCAACGAAAAACTATATTCAACCTTCTATCGTCCCTAATCCAATTAAAAATGAATCAAACTTTTTCGCAAAATCAATAGCAGGGGACATAGAAATAAAGGAACATACTTTCCTAAAGCTTTTTAATACAGAGTCAAAATTAAAATTTTTCCTTCTCCCAACGCTACGTTCATTCCATGGTATCCTTGGAAACGATTGCCCTTAAATTCTCGAAGCTGTTATCCACATCAAATACAATTTTATGTCAATCAAGGGTAACACCAAAATTAAAATAAAGCAACTTGAATCCAATTCAGCGAACGCAATTAACATTACAGAAGATCATATGACATCTACCCAACGAAGCAGAATCAACAATTTAGTGAACAACTTTTCTAAACTCTTTGCAGAGCCTAACGACAAACTTACTTACACTACGAAAGTTATAGGCGAAATTAGGACAAATAAAGATACCCCAGTTTACACAAGATACTACCCCTACCCAATGGCATTAAAAGGTGAGGTAGAATCCCAAATTAAAACAATGCTAGACGACGGCATTATTCAACCGTCAAGGTCACCATATAATTCACCCGTTTGGGTTGTAGCAAAAAAACCGGACTCTCAAGGCAATAAACAGTACAGAATAGTAATCGACTATCACAAACTCAATGCGATAACCATAGCGGATCGTTATCCAATACCCCAAATTAATGAGGTACTGTCCCAATTAGGGAAAAATCAATATTTCTCAGTCCTAGATTTAAAAAGCGGATTTCATCAAATCCCATTAAAAGAATCTGATATCGAGAAAACCGCTTTCTCAATTAATAACGGCAAATACGAGTTCACGAGGTTACCATTTGGACTCAAAAACGCTCCTTCAATTTTTCAGCGCGCGCTTGATGACATTCTTCGCCATCACATTGGCAAAATTTGTTACGTTTATATCGACGACATTGTCGTATTTAGTAAATCCGAATCAGAGCATGCCCTCCACTTACAACAAATTTTTAAGACGCTTGAAGATGCTAACATGAAAATACAGCTGGACAAATGTCATTTCTTTAGAGACTCAGTAGAATTCCTGGGATTCATAATTTCATTCAAAGGGATAACGAAAAACCCTGCAAAGGTGGAAGCAATAGCGAAGATACCATATCCAAAAACTATTAAACAACTCCGTTCATTTCTAGGCCTTTCAGGCTATTATCGCCGTTTCATAAAAGATTATGCTATGCTAACTAAACCTCTAACTTCACTCTTAAGAGGGGAAGAGGGACGTTTTTCAAAAACTAAATCAGCCAAGATAAATATTGTATTGAACAGCGAAGCAAAAGATGTCTTCAACAAAGTCAAGAACTCTCTTATGTCCGATGACGTTATACTGGCATACCCCGATTTTAGTAAAGAATTTCATCTAACAACCGATGCTTCCAATTATGCCATCGGTGCAGTCCTCGCACAAGATAAGAAACCCATAGCTTTTATATCCAGAACACTTACTAAGACGGAAGAATCCTATGCGACAAACGAGAAAGAATTTCTCGCCATAATATGGACACTAAACAATTTCAGAAACTACCTTTATGGCTCAGCCAAAGTCAATATATTTACGGACCACCAACCCTTGACCCAAGCACTAAGCAACAAAAACAATAATGCAAAAATGAAACGCTGGAAAGCTATCCTGGAGGAATACAATCATGAACTCCATTATAAACCAGGTACGACAAACGTTGTGGCCGATGCACTTTCAAGAACGATAACCGAGCCAATAAACGTTCTGTCCACAACCCAACACAGTGACGAAAGTTCATCCGATAATCTAATCCCGCACGTAGAAACTCCGATAAACGTTTTCAAAAATCAAATATTTCTAATCACTGGGTTAACTTCAACATATCAATTTAAAATAATATTTCCCACTTATCACAGACACATTTTAGAGGAACCAGTTCAGCAAATCTAATAAGCCTCCTTAGGAGATATCTAAATCCCTCCGTAGTTAATTGCATTAAGACAGAAGAACGCATTATGGGAAAAATTCAGGAAATATACCCAATACATTTTAGCAACTATAAAATTCGATTTACTCAATTTCAAGTACAAGACGTTACAAATGAACAAGAACAGGAAGAAATTATAATTACAACCCATAAAAGAGCACACAGAAACCACCGAGAAAATAAATCTCAAATCCTTGAAAAATACTACTTCCCATCAATGACGAAGAAAATAAAAACAATAATTCAGCAATGCTCGATATGCAAGGAAAATAAATACGACCGACACCCCAGTAAACCAGAACTAGGCGAAACGCCCATACCGCAATACCCTGGACAGATTTTGTATATTGATATTTACATCACCGACAGAAATATAGTATTGACAGCAATAGACAAATTCTCAAAATATGCACAAACCCAGATAATTAAATCAAGAGCAATAGAACACGTAAAAGAACCCCTACGAGAATTGCTTTTCCAATTTGGCGTACCCGAATCAGTGGTTATAGACAACGAAACTTCCCTTAATTCTGCAACTATAAAATTTCTGCTCGAAGACACTCTCAACATCAAAATTTTCAAAACACCGCCTTATACCAGTTCAGTTAATGGCCAAGTAGAACGATTTCATTCTACCTTAACAGAAATAATGCGCTGCCTAAAAGCAGAACGGAATTTTACTTCATTTGCCGAACTCCTTGATAACTCAGTCTATGAATATAATTATACCATCCACTCAACAACAAAAAAGAAACCAATAGAGATATTTTTCGGGAGAAGAGTCTCCACAGACCCAAGCCAGTTCGAAAAGGCAAGGGAGGAAAACATTTTAGAATTAAAAAATAAACAGGCAAAGGACCTTTGTTTTCACAACAAAAAAAGGGAAACCATAAAAATTTATCATCCAGGCGAAACTATCTATGTAAAAATAAACAAAAGGCTAGGCACAAAAATTACCCCAAAATTCAAAAAAGAAATAGTAAAGGAGAATAAACACTCAACCATAGTAACAGAATCGGGAAAAATAATTCACAAAAGCAATATAAAAAACTAGAATAAAACTGTCTAACCTTCTTTTCAGAACTCTCTTTATTTCGACCACCGCAACAATAGACATTTATGACTACTCTACTGCTCAACTGGTTACAATCAATGACGGGACAGCAAAAATTCAAAACGGAGCCTTTAGGCTAATACATATAATCGACCTTAACAAATACGAACAATTTCTAACGGATATTTACGAATACATTTCTTCAGACATTCCTAAGGATAGCATTTTACTACCTATCCTAAAGCACGAATTAGTCCAATCTCTCCAAATCCTTGATACCCTTAAACCAGCAAACTTACGACAAAAAAAGATCAATAAATATTCTAGGTACTGCCTGGAAATTTATAGCCGGATCCCCCGATCATGAGGATCTAGAAGCCATATCAAATAATCTAAACCAGCTTAACAGCAATAATGATAAACAAGTTCTTATAAACGAAATTTTTAATGAAAAAATTAATAACGTTACACAAATTGTGAATAAACTTTTTAATAATATACGGAAAGATATGAGTATAGTAAATGAAATGATTATTAATTTACAAAATAGAATTAGATTAATAAAAGAGGAATTAATAAATATTAAATATGCCGTACAATGGGCAAAGAGAGATATATTAAACTCATTATTGTTAAACAAGAACGAAATTGAAATTGCACTTGAAAAATTAGAAAATGATGAAATTCCATTTAAAAATGCGGAACAGGCATTAGAAATATCAGAAGTTAATGTTATTAGCAAAAATTTTACAATTTTTATATGGTGAAAACACCATTAACAATTAAAGAAAATTTTCAAAAAATCATTATAAGACCTGTAATAAAGGCAAATAACACTATAATTAATGTCGAATATAGTGAAATATTAAAAGGAAACAATCAAGTTTGCGGAATAAAAACTCATTGTAATAACTATAAGATAATTGAAATTTGTAAACAAAAGCAGATAGTTAATATAACTAATAGTAATTGTATACCTAGAATAATTAATAGCTTTAATTCAACTTGCACCATAAGCAACGGGCACCATATTCCACATATTGAAGAAATAAAATCAGGCATTTTACTACTTAATGGCTTTATGGGAAAAATAGATGCTGACGCAACAACCCAGAACTTGACGGGAACTCATGTTATCAACTTCCATAACTCAACATTGAAAGTTAATAATCAAATATTCATCAACTATGAGGCAATTCCTCCTCCAGCTATCCCAGCTGTCCTACAACCAGCACCAATCGAAAACGAACGGATTGAATTGCTTTCACTAAAATCTCTGCAAGAACTGCATATAAATAATACCCGAAAAATAAATCTTCTAAAGACAGTAACAATATCAACTGGCTCACTTTCACTTGGATCAATTGCAGCTATTACTTGCATAGCACTAATATTTTTCAAATTTTGGAGGAAAACTCAAAACAAAATAATCATCGCACAAAGCTTAGACAGCAACCAGATGCCTCCAGTAAGCCTCAACTTGGGTCAACTCAAAGATCTGCCAAAAGATCAATCAAGATATGTAAGTTTCAATAACTTACCCTATTTCTAACAACGCTCGAGGACGAACGTTTTTAAGAGGGGAAGTGTTAACATGGCAAATGTTAACTTTTCACACGCCGATCAGCTACATGAGTACAGCGGACGTACAACGCTTACACAGCGCTTCCCACAATATTCCAGACGCACTGTCAGCAGAAAAGCCAACGGCAGCAACACCCCAATTGAATTAGGCCGGATGTAATGCACGCGCAACCCAAGTCAGCGATTCCTCGAAATTGCGCACGCCACCACAGGTAGCTCGGTGCATTTTAAGTTTAGGTTTTAGATTAAGAAATTTTGTAATTTTAGTTTTAAGTTGAACTCAATAAAGAGCGGTCGTTCCGCAATCTCTTTTAAAAAGAGATTTCCACTTTAACTTGCATATGTTTTGTGCATTTTTTATCAATTGAAGAACTACATACGTAAAGTAATATACTAATTAACTATTTACCTACTATCAGAGAACATAAAATAATTGTTTCGCAATTTACTTCTAGTATTGAAATGTCCGACACAGAACTTTTTTATTAGCTACTTATGTATGTTTTCTTCTGCAAGTTACTGTATGCTCATGCGCGCACATGACGCACAGCAGCCGCGGCTGTCGAGCATTTAGAAAGACATATTTACAAACATATATTGATGCATACATATGTACGAAGCCGCGGGCACTCGACTTGACAAAAATTCAAGATTTATCAAATATTGGCAAATAATTCTACGAGAAATATATCAATATTGACTATTTTCGAATGGCCGAGAAAATTGGCATATGGCGGCTCATTTTATGAATGAAAGTACTGTGCTCGTAGAAATATGAGCTCGAATTTATCAATGAATTTTTTGATGATGAGTTTTTGTTGAAACTGTTCAGCGCCGTCGCGACTATTTTGAGCTGTTCAGCACCATGGCAACTAGAATGATGGCCGCTACGCCTGCGCCTGTGACTGTTCCTGTAGTCGCTAGGCATAGAATTTTAGCTTTGAACGACATACCCATTTTGAGGAATAAAGTGAGTGCCTGTTTGTGCGGTTGCATGTACATGCATATGTGTATATTAATAAGAATTGTGTTGCTTGAATTCAATTCACATATTTGTATTTGCATATGCCATCTTCCTGTGTGCCTGGTAATGAAGCGTGTTCTATAAAGAATTTTTTGATTTGATCAATTGAACGTACATAGTTAGGGCATCAAGTGTGCATAATATAAGCACATGCAAATACGTCGATGCATATGCGGAAGAAATTATTTTAGCATTTGCAGGAATTCGATCATTCGAATATTTACTCCCTAATTATTGCATGAAATATAATAAGGCGATGCTCGTGAGGTAGATCATGTTGCTTCAGTGCACACATATGCGTGCAACACTAATATATATTTAATAAAGATGCAAACTTAGTTGTCCCATATATGCAAATACGTTTCTTTGAAGTTTTCTTTTATTTATTTTAAATTTCAAAGTTTTATACTATCTATAAAATGCATACATATGTATATTATTCCCTGTAATAAATGTAAATTGAAAAAAAAAATCGTTTGGCAAAGGAACAAATGAATGCATATTCAAATGTACATATGTAAATATGATAAGGCGATGCGTCGTGAGATAGGCCATTGTTGCTGCAGTGCGTGTGCGCATGCATATGTAACACCATAAGAATTGAAGATGCAATTGAACTTTTGCACAAATATAACTAACATAATATATGTATATATACATATATTGATATACATTCATTGATTCATCAATATACCAATACTCTCGTAGAATTCTTGTGTAAAACTAATTTCGACTCGAAAAATTAGTAAAAATTTTAATCAAATTTGTATAAGTTATAAATTTACTAAAACGCACACAACAAAATGTGAGGTCGTTTTATAATGTATTTTGTTTCAATTCTTCTTTTTAAATTAAATCAATTTCTTTGATTTTAAATGTTGGCGCACAATTTCAAATCTTATTTGCACTGTATTTGTTTGAAAATATAAATTGAATAAATTTTCGTTTATCAAGGGAACATAAAAATGCACAACCAAATGCCTTGCAAAATGCCGTCGGCGTTCATCAATTTGATTTCATACAGAAACCAAAAACTGAGCAGAACCGATGTACTTGTACATAATTCACTGTAATCAGCTTTGTTAAGAAGTTCCCCGCTGTCGAGTTGAGCGAGGTGAAAAAGTGAGACTTCTCTATACATTAACGTTCTCTGAGTTTCGTTTGTGTGTTTGCAACGACTTCGATACAAATAAAACGACGAGAACGCAAAAACCAAAAAGCAAGAGTAGATTTTTTTTGTGTTTTTGCAACGGCTTAAGAGCAACGTACAACGTGCAGTGGTGTTTATAGCTCCAATATTGAAGAACGTTTTGGAACTCTATTGAGGGGAATTATTGTGAGCCATAAGGGCTGCACAACGAGTAGACGTTCAAAAAAAACCAACATGATTACAAGTGAATTTCTGCAGAACTTAAAGCAGTGGTCGCCAACCTTTTCAATGTGTTGAGCTACTTTCAAGATTATGAAATAAACAGCGAGCTACTTGCACAAGCCAACATAAATTAAATAATACACAGTTATATTCGACATAGAATACATGTATTTATTTTACTAATATACGTTCTATATATAATATATATATAATAAAGAAGATTCACACAAATAAGTTGAACTGAATAACGCTTTCACTTTCAACGCAACACGACATAAAACTGAATACTTATCTTTACTTACTAAAGTCCATATACATTTTGTATTTGAACCTAAAGATTTTAAAGTCAAGTCACTTTGAAAAGCAATCAGTTCCATTTCTGTCACAGCAATGTCTTCGCCAAAGTTGTTCAAAACACAAGTTGCAAACTGTTGTATATCAATGTCCATGAAGGGTGAAACAACAAATTGCGTCACTAAAGCAATTTTGCTGAAATCCTTGAAACGATTTTTGAAGTTTTCCTTCAAGTTAGAAACTATTCCCATATGATATTTACTGTCATAGGGCTCTAATAGATTTCTGGATATCTTTTCGGAAAGAATAGGAAAATGCTTAGTATCGCGGTTTTTTAGGTTTTGTTCCCAAAATTCAAGTTTTGCAATAAATGCATTTATATCAGAAATCATTTCCGCTAATTCTTTATCCCTGCCTTGAAGCTGCAAGTTAAGCTCATTTAATTTCTCTGTAATGTCCACAAGAAAACCAAAATCTCTGAGCCAAGTCGAATTTTCCAGTTCAGGAATCGGTTCATCGCGTTATTTGAAACGTTTGAGCATTCGTCCTCTGCTTAACCATCGCACTTCAGAGTGAAGAAGTAGCTCTCCGTATTGACAGTCAATTTCATCAGCCAAGGTTTTAAATAATCTTCTTTGTAACGCTTGAGCTCTAATCTTGTTCACAATTTTCACCACCAGTTTCATAACGTTGCTCAAGTTTAGAAAATTTCCACATAATGCTTGCTGATGTATAATACAGTGGTAACTAAGAAATTGTGGAAAACTTTCATCCTTATGACATAGCGCCACGAGCCTTTTATCACAACCCACCATAGCTGGAGCACCGTCAGTTGTCAGGACTACCATTTTTGATATTGGAATTTTCTCAGAAGAGATGAGATTTTTTAAATGAGAAAACAGCTCTAGCCCAGTAGTATGTCCTTTGAGTGGAATAAACTTCAAAAGATCTTCTTTAATTGTAAAATCACTAAAAGCCATCCTGACAAATATGGTCATCTGTGAGGTGTCAACTACATCTGTTGATTCATCCAGTTGCAGTGAAAAATAAATACAGTTATCTAAGTCACTTCTTAACTGTAAAAAAATATCATTGCTCATTACTTCTACTCGCCTCATCACTGTATTAGCAGAAAGTTGCATAGGTTTTATAGCAGACACTATTTCGTCTTTATTTCTAAAGTTGGCGAATAAAGAATCTGCAGCTTCCAAAAATGCTTGTTTTATGATTTCCCCGTCTTCATAAGGTTTTTTCTTTTATGCAATTATCTGGGAAACACGATAAGATGCTTCAGTTGCAGCCTTATTTTTGTCGATTGTTTTCAAAAATATTGACTGTTGTCCAATTAACTGGATTTTTAAATGTCTCAGTTTTTCTCTTCTGGTGGCAGAATTTAACGGGAATGCCTTCTCAAAATTCGAATGTACAGTTTTATGATGCCTCTCAATATTTCCTTTTTTAGGAACTGACACAGATGTATTACATAAGAAACAAACACTTTTGCCTTTAACTTCTGTGAAGAAGTGTGGTTCTTCCCATTCCGAATGGAAATGGTATGTCTTCGCCTTCTTACTACTGCTTGCCATAATGTTTCGAACTCTAACTCAACCGCTGCACGCAGAACGTTGATAATGCCGTTCAGTATTAAACTGAGCGCAATGTCGACGTGCATTGCGTATATATTATATAAAGCCAAAAAATTCTCGAACACGCTAATCGGTTCCAGCCGATCCTAGAACGGAGACGCGACTTCGCGTCGTGTTTGTCGGCGCGAAATCGCTTACCGCAGTGTTGCCGCTGTTTATCTATTTATTATGAAAATTTCTGAAATTTGCTAATACTGGTATGATTTTCAGACTTGTGGATTTTTTGCAACGTGAGCAGCGCGAACTACCAGAATTGCCTTTGCGAGCTACCGGTAGCTCGCGATCGACGGGTTGGCGACCACTGACTTAAAGCAAGCCAGTTTTTAATTTTTTTTGGATGACAATTGCATCCAGAAAAGTTAACTACACTATAATATGGGAAAAATGATCAAATTAAACACTCTAAGGGTTGATCAAATCAACAAATTGCTACAAAACCAAGGTGCGACGGCAATGGGCAATAAAACAACAAAAATTCTTAAATTGACTGAAATTTACGGAGCTGATGAAGTTGATGCTGAAGAGTTGGAGGTAAGCAGCGAAGTTACAGCTATGCAGAAGCAAATGGAAGAAATGAGTGGCATTATTGCGGGGCTAGCTAAGTCTGTAAACGATTTGGTGACAGTACAGATAAGGCAAACCTTAACACCGTCGAACGCCACAACGATTCCAGCAGAAGTTAGTTGCCACGATAACCATTCAACTGCCACAACAGAGGTTCACGCCGAAATACCAAGGAGTTCATCAGAACATGATATTAATAGTACACCAATAGCACTAGATCGTCCATTGTTAGTACCAATGACGCAAAGTGAATGGAAAAGAAGCGCAGTACACGACATCATCGCATTATTACCTGATTTTGATCCATTAAAAGGGAGTTTAACATCGAAACAATTTGTTGATAAAGTTATACAGCTACGAGAAGCATACGGATGGTCTGAGCAAGAAATTTTGTTAGCCGCTCAATCGAAGTTGAAAGGGGTGGCCAAAGAATGGCTCGATGCACAAAACGTATTTCAACGATGGTCAGCTTTTGTATCAGCATTTCAAAAAGGTTTTCCTTTCACAATGTGGACGGCAGAAGTGCACATGGAATTATCACGAAGAAAGAGGCGAACAAGTGAAACTTTTAGTCAATATTATTACGCTATGTTAAATATTGGTAGGCGAGGTAAGGCTGATGAAGAATCAATCAATACATTTATTATTCGGGGGTTACATGACAGTAATTTAACACGCACCCTTATAGCAATGAAATTATCAACGTGTAACGATTTATTGCGATCTCTTGATAGTTTAGCGGATGTATATTGTGCGTTCAAAGGTAGAGATAGTGGTAATAGAAATGCAAACGAGGTAACACGAAATGTTACTAAAGAGAAGAAATCTACAAAATGTTTTAATTGCAACGAGTATGGATACATTGCAGCACAATGTCCAAAGCCTCCAAGAAAGGAAAGATGCGCAAAATGTAAAAGGTGGGACACGATTCTAAGTCTTGCCGCTATGAAAAATCAACGGTTGAGAAGGTAGTTAGTGAAAATTTATATCCACCATTACTGTAAAAAAAATTATTGACCAGAAACAAAAGTATGGCAAGCTGGACAATCGTCCAAAATCCGGCAGACCAAGGCGACTAAATGTTTCTGAAATAAGGTCGGTTGTGAGAAGTGTGAAAATAAATCCGTCAGAAAGTGCTATAAAACTGTCCAAAAATATTTCACAAACATCTGGAAAGCCGGTTAGTGCTAGCACAATTCGTCGAGCATTGTATGCGAACGGTCTCTATGGGCGAGTTCCGCGGAAAAAACCTCTTATCTCGAAAACCAATCAAATAAAGCGATTCAACTTTGCTAAAAAGTACCAGTATAACGGCGTTTCATTTTGGAATAACGTACTACAGTAGGTTCTGTTTTTATGCGGCTTTTTTTTATGCGCTTTTGAAATAGTGCGGTTTTTTTTAAATTACAAAATGCATGTCGACCTATCGGGAATTGTACATATAAACAAGATTCTAAACCAGCTAAGCAAAAACTCATCACAGATTCATGCGGTCTATGGAACGTATCTATAGTTATAATATGGGACTAGTGCCCTTTTTTATGCGATTTTATTACATTATTTCAGATTTATGCGGTTTTAGCATTTGAAACGTATCTATAGTTTTACTATAGAACTAGTAGCTTTTTTTATGCTGTTTTTTTTTATGCTGTTTCTTGCGGAACGTATCTACCGCATAAAAACAGAACCTACTGTATTTAGCGACGAAAGCAAATTTGAGGTGTTCGGCAAGAAAAAAGCAACAAAAATTTGGCGAACCAGAAATACGACACTTGGAGAAGGTAATGTAGTATCCACTGTGAAGCATGGGGGTGGCTCGGTGATGGTGTGGGGGTGTATGGCCGCTGGCGGGGTAGGTAATTTGACATTCATAGAAAGCACTATGAATAAAATAGACTATCTCAACATATTGAAGAATAACCTGCGCCCTAGTGTCGAAAAATTGAGCTTGGATCAGTCTTGGTAATGTAGTATCCACTGTGAAGCATGGGGGTGGCTCGGTGATGGTGTGGGGGTGTATGGCCGCTGGCGGGGTAGGTAATTTGACATTCATAGAAAGCACTATGAATAAAATAGACTATCTCAACATATTGAAGAATAACCTGCGCCCTAGTGTCGAAAAATTGAGCTTGGATCAGTCTTGGGTATTTCAACAAGACAACGACCCTAAGCACACTGTTGTCAAAGAATGGAAAGTTGTCAAAGAATGGATGCTATATCACATACCCAAGCAATAAGATCACCCTCCCCAGTCACCGGACCTCAACCCCATTGAGCATCTATGGGAGCACCTAGACAGACAAATTCGAAAAAAAAACCATTACTAGTAAGGATATGCTCAAAGCCGCGATTTCTGAAGAATGGCAGAAAATTGCACCAGAAGTGACTGCAAACCTTGTTAATTCTATGCCACGACGTTTGCAAGCAGTGATAAAGGCAAATGGAAAGCATACAAAATACTGAATATGCATCTTGCTCTTCTGTACACTTTCATTTGACGCCTAAACTATGAAGTATATAAGATTTTTCGTTCATAACTTTTTTCGTTGTAATAATTTTGTTTATGTTTTTGTATAAACTCGAATAGTATTAAATATGAATTTAAAAAAATATAATATGTTTCTTTGTATCACCCATCAAAGTATTGAATAAAGCTAATATTAATACATTCCAAGTTTGTACACTTTCTTTTGACATTGACTGCATAGATAGGTCATATTAAAAAGCTACCTAACATTCTTTGCTTCTAATCACCAAGAAATTCTTATCGGCTGCTGCTAAATTTACATAATTCAGCCCCTTACGGTTAATTTTTGTTGAAAAATGTGTCTGTGGTGAAATTGTCTTCGCGAGACGAGTACCCCTCGAAAATGAATACTTTCCAGTCATTAAGACTTCTCTATTCAATTACGTTCTCTGTGTTCCTCCTTCATCTCAGGCCTCTGCGACTTCTGTTTTAAATGTTGCTACTGAATCTGTGCCCGCAATGCGACAGACATCCCAGTGGGAAATGGTAACAAAAAGTAGTAGAAGGAAATTTAATAAGCCAATTGTGATTGGTTCCAATAACAATAATAAGCTACAAGTTCAAGTTCCCAATATTTAAATGGGAACAATAAAAAATTGTGCTCTTAACAATGGTTAAAAACATTTTTTAAATGTACTTTCAAAATGTTTCTGGATTGAGAACTAAATCTAATCAAGTTTTAGCGTTTAGTTCGCAAATGGATTATGATATTTTCGTTCTCATCGAGACATGGTTAAATGAAAACTTTTTCAATAATGAGTTTTTTGATCCAAATCTATACCATATATGTATATCGTAAAGACCGTGATGTCGAGAAAACTGGTCTCTGCAGAGGAGGAGGGGTTTAATAGCTGTTCAACGGAAGTACCGCTCATCACTAGTATCTCTGAAAAACAATGATACACTCCTGGATCAGCTGTGTGTCTCTGTGAATGGTGCTTCAAATATTTTGATTTGTGCGTCATATATTCCTCCGTCAAATATTGATACATTGTATAAAGAACATGTGGGTAACGTTTTAGCTCTAACCACAAATAGTGGCAACTTTTGTGTTTTTGGGGACTTCAATCTGAGTAATATTGAATGGTCTAGTTTAGATGATACTGTATTATGACCAAACAATGTTAGTAATATAGTATATCTGAAATTTATTTGATTGATAATTTTTTAAGTTTTGGACTGGTTCAGATAAATAATTTCTCAAATAGTTTTTCTTGAATTCTCGATCTCATTTTCATTAATGATAATATAAATTTTTCTTTATTAGAATGTGGAGACCCTCTGTCTACCCCTGGTCTGCATCATGTACCACTTATCCTACATATAGAATTCTATGAGTTTAATGATTTGTATCCTGAGAATGTGACTACCAATTTTTGCTTTAGAAACTTTGATTTTAATATAATTAATTTAGCAATTTTATAATTAATTTAGCAATTTTAGATTGGGATTCTTTATTTACTGGGGTTGAAGTTGCCAATTGTTATGATATTTTCAAGCATAATATAAATGATATCTGTAAAAATAATATACCTGTGACAAATAGGACTAGAGAAAACTAAAAAATTTTAGAAATAAATATTTCAAAAAGTTTAAATTTTCTCATTCTATCACAGATTAAGATAAATATCTACATTTCTCTTGAGAACTTAAATCTTTGGATAGGGACTTAAAGCGAAATTATTTTCTCAAGTGCGAATCGGACATTAAATTAAATCCTAGTTCCTTCTGGCGATACGTTAAATCCAGGAAACCATGTTCAAGTATTCCTTCGGTTGTCTTCTATAACGAATCTCAAGCACATATTTCTATAGATGCACCCAATCCTTTTGTTGTGTACGTATACAAAGTCTCTCGTCGTTGTAACTTTTCGTATGTAACTGTTGCAAATGATCTCTTAAATGTGTTAAGAGACGTTTGAAGCAATTTCGCAGAGAACATTGATGAATAGAGAAGTCTCACGAGCTACGAATAGTGTGAATTGTCAAAAATGAAGTCTAACCGGCGCCGGGGTGTGGTAAAACTTTTAACAGAGATGTTTACAGCGATTTCTCCTTTAGCATATTGGCCCTGCACAGTTTTTGGCTCCTGTAGGAAATCAAATTGACGAATAGCCGACGGCATTTTGCAAAGTATTTGCTTGTGCATTTTTATGTTCCCTTGATAAACGAAAATTTATTCATTTTGTATTTTCAGACAAAGGTGATGAAGAAAAAATGATTGAATATTTATTATATGCGCCAACATTTCAAATCAAAGTAACTTTAATATTTTGATTTAATTTACCTCTCACATTTTGGTATGTGCGTTTTAGTAAATTTAAAACTAAATAAATTTGATCAAAATGTTTACTAATTTTTTGAGTCGAAATTAATTCATAGCATACAAGTGTTTTGGTATATCGACATATGTATTTACATACATTTGAATATGCATTTATATGTTCCTTTGGCAAACCAAATTTTTTTCAATTTACATTTTATTACAGGGAATAATAATATACATTCATTTGTATGTATGCATTTTGTAGATAGTATAAAACTTTAAAATAAATAAAGGAAAACTTCAAAGAAACGTATTTGCATATATGGGACAACTAAGTTCAATTGCATCTTTATTAAATATAGTGTTGCACGCATATGTGTGCACTGAAGCAACATGACCTACCTCACGAGCATCGCCTTATATTTCATGTAAATAACCTAATGATCAAATTCCTGCCTCACAAATGCTAGAATAAATTTCTTTTGAATATTCATGTACATATTTGTATGTGCGTATGTACACTTGGTGCCCATATCCCTTCAAACAAATCAAAAAATTCTGTATACAAAACGCTTCATTACCAGGCACACAGGAAGATGCATGTACATACAACCGCACACACAGGGCACTCACCTTATTCCTCAAAATGCGTATGTCGTTCAAAGCTAAAATTCTATGCCTAGCGACTACAAGAACAAAAAGCAGTCATAGACGCAGGCGTAGCGGCCATCATTCTAGTTGCCATAGCGCTGAACAGTCGCGGCGGCGCCGAACAGTTTCAACTATTGTACTGTGCAACAAAAACTCATCATCAAAAAATTCATTGATAAATTCGAGCTCATAGTTCTAAGAGCAAGAACTTTCATTCATAAAACGAGCCGCCCATATGCCAATTTTCTCGACAATTCGAAAATAGTCAATATTGGAATATTTTGCGTAGAATTATGTATTTGCCAATATTTGATAAATCTTGAATTTTTGTCAAGTCGACTGCCCGCGGCTTCGTACATATGTATGCATCAATATATGTATGTAAATATGTGTATATGTACAATGCTGTGCCAATGAATGTGCGCTGCGCCTATGAATGCGCGCTGGATTTCTTGAGAAGTTTTACCGTTTTATCTTGAGCTGTGGCTGGTGAGCATACATACACACAGCATACCATATGCGTATGCGCAAATGTATATAAATTCACAAATTTACATTTGCATATGCCATCTTCCTGTGTGCCTGGTAATGAGGCGTTTTCTATAGAGGATTTTGATTCAGTTGAAGGGATTCAACAAAGTTTTACAGACACCAGACAGACAGACATAACATATGTATATAATTTGGATGATTTGGAGAAATTCAAATATATAGGTCATATTAAAAAGCTACTTAACATTATTTGCTTCTAATCACCAACAAATTCTTATCGACTGCTGCTAAATTTACATAATTCAGCCCCTTACTGTTAACTTTTGGTGAAAAATGTGGCTGTGGTGTACCACGCGCGCAAAACGAGTACCCCTCGAAATTCCATACGTTCCTGTCATTGAGACTTCTCTATTCATCAATGTTCTCTGAATTTCGTTTGCTCTTTTCCTTTTTGTTCGTTGATGCGCTTACTGGTAGTATTTTTCCCCTCGCTTGTGTCGCCAATTGAAAATTCAATTCGTATGTAGGAATGGATGTAAAACATGTTAATTCCACTTCTGAGATGTCAAGAATAGCCAATTTGTATGTATTCTGTTTTAAAATTCATATTTTATAAATCTTGTACAAGCCCAAACCGAAACTTGTAATTAATTAAAATGAGTATACGGGTGTCAGGAATATTCAACCTGCACATTCAACGAACCGACGACTACTGTTCTCCTTTTGAACGTCAACCAGCGAATGCTCTCCCACAAGCAAACTGTCGGTGACACTAGTGAGACATTAGTGAGGCGACGGGGTGCCGAGAAATACCATCCAGATTGCGTGGTACCCCCTGTTAAGCATGGGAGAGAAAGCATTATGATCTGGAGCTGTATAGCTGCTGATGGTGTCAGCGAAATGTTCATTTGCGAGGCTCGCATGGACTGTAAAAAATTTTTAAATGTATGAGAAGCCGTACTTTTGCCTTTGTTAACGCGCATTTTCGGCGAGACTAATATAGGAAGAGTTAAATTCCTACAAATCCATGGCTTAGTTTGGTTTAGAGACAATAACATTTTTTGGTTAGATTGGCCAACACAGTCTCCAGATTTAAACCTCTATGGTGTGGGCTATTTTAAAACGAAAGGTAAAAGAACATCATCGCAAATAGTCCTGACATAGTCCGCCATATGTAAAGTCGAATGTGCCAAGCTTGTACGCAGCATACCCCAGAGGATTGCTGCTGTTATCATAGCAAAGGGTAGACGTACTAAATATTAATGTTTTTATCACTAATTTCTTTTATTTTTACAGATTTCATAATAAAAGATCAATCCAATACATATCAAACAAAAAATACAACAAAAAAGGAAACTCCGTAAAAAGTGCAAACTACTAAACATCCCGAAGATAAGGCAAAACTTAATAAATCAACAACTGAATTAAAAGCATAATTAAAACAAAACCAAGATAAAAAGCTTGAGAATTACATCCATAACTTGAGGGCCACGGCAGTTAACAATTATTCTCTATGGAAAGCAACTAAAAACTTAGTCAAAGCAGTTCCACATAAACCTCCCATCAAAACACTGCACGGAACTTGGGCAAAGACCAAAAAGAAGAGGCAAACACACTAGCTGAACACTTTAAAGCAATATTCTCAAACGAAAAAGACAATCAACACATTGAACAAAATGTAAATACGAGTAACCCAGAAAAGAAAATGAAAATGACAGCCTCAGCAGAAATCAGATATCATTTGAAAAATCTGAACAGTAAAAAAGCACCAGGCTACAATCTAATAAATGATAAAATACTAAAAGAACTACCTGATGCAACAATCACATACATACGATAAATATTCAACAGTATATTTAGTATATATAGACATCATATCGCCCCATCAGTCACTTGCCCATTCTTTCAAAAGTGTTTGAAAAAATATTCTTTGTCAGATTAGACGAAATTCTGATAGAAAAAAATATAATACCAAGCCCTCAATTAGGATTTAGACGACAGCATGCGACTGTGCAACAAGTCCATAGAGTTATAAACAAAATACTAGATGATATGGATAATAAAAGTTCTGCATAGCTGTCTACTTAGATATTGCAAAAGGTTTTGACAGGGTGTGGCATAAAGGACTATTGCACAAGCTAAGCGAAATATTACCACGGAACCACTTCACCATTCCCAAAGTTTGAAGACGAATGCTCAAGCATGATGCAAATGACAGCAGGTGTATCCCAAGGCAGTGTTCTAGGCCCTATATTGTACTTGATATTTACAGCAGATATACCGGTTCCAACAACAAAAATTGCATGATAGCCACATTCGCGGATGACACGGTTTTAATGGCATCAAACAAAATAGAAAAAAAAGCTACTGACATTCTTCAACAAACAATAAATGACACTGTATCATGGCTCGATAAATGGGGAAAAGAAGTCAACAAAGATAAAACGGTACAAGTAATTTATACAAATAGAAAGCCTAAGAAACACAAACTAACAATAAAAAGCAATGAAATAAAAATCCATCCTAGTGCAAAGTACCTTGGCATAACTATACATAAAAAACTAAGTTGGAAACGACATATAGAAAACAAGCGAAATGAAATCAAAAACAAGTTCAGACAACTAGACTGGCTGTTGGCTAAAAATTCAAAGCTAAGCCTTAACAATAAAGTAGTGATATATAAATCTGTAATCTCACCCATTTGGAAATATGGAAATAGAAATCTGTGGCACAGCAAAAAAAATCCAATATCAAAATAATTCAAAGGACCCAATCTAAAATACTTCGAACAATAACAAAAGCAGACTGGTATATACCAAATGACGTGATCCACAGCGACCTCAATATCGACACAATAGATGGCTCAATTAGAAAATACAGCATCAAGCATATACAACGACTAAGAAATCCTCAAAATGAACAAATGCGCAAACTACCACAATCGGAGAAAGCGGGGAAAACGAAGATTAACACCAACAGAACTCACAATTTAACAAAACAATAAAGAAAAAATAATAATTATTAATAATAATAACAATTATAACACTTACAAAATTATATAATGTAGCATAATCTGAAGCAAAATTGAATGTTTATCTAATTACTTATTGTTTAAATTTAACAGACTGAAATTTAAAAAGAGAAATAAAAAAAAAAAAAATACTTCAATACTTAATGGGGTGCCTAGTACTTCTGGCCAAGGCTGTATGCATATGAAAATGAAATATTATTTGCATTGCTTTCAAAGGTTCATATATGTATGTATCCTTATGTATTTACTTTTATACTATACTTAAATGCATAAATATTTGTAGATACTTACTTGGTACACCCGAAACTAGTCGCAGAGGGCGAAGAACTCTGAAAGCTCTCAGCGCTTTCACATCGAAGCCTTCCTTCATTAGATTAGAAAGCACAGTACTTATCATTCTGTGAATGAAGAAATATTAAAATAATAGATCTAAATTCGAATAAAATTAATATTAAAAACAATAAAAGCTTATTTTTCATTATTAAAACTATGTAGGCAAACGTATATATAAATATATGTTAGTACGTGAAAGAGATGTGAAATAAGATTTAAAGGTTTGATTAATTTCTTTTTATTTTTATAAATAGTATATGTTTTTTTATTTATTGTACCCCTTATGAGTGAACTTAAGCCTAACAGTAAGTTTTAAATCTTAAACTAATATAACTGTTTATTAGCCCGTTGAATGGGTTCTTTTTTATCTACGTATCTGCATCTAATGCTGTCTCATCGTTCTAGCCGTGATATGCTGATTGTGTGTGCAAGTGCAGTGGCAAGAGGGTTTGGGTGGGACTGCAATTTTTTAAAATATTTTTTACTGATAGTTTTGATTTCGTCATCTGCCATGTGATGTTAATGTATCCAAATGATGAAGTCGTCGACATAATGATTTCGTTTCCCCGAGGAAATATATGGTTGCGAACAGTGAAACTTCGTGAACTTACAGGCAACAATAGCGAGCGAACGTGATGCCAAAACAAAAACAAGAATTGATGGCGACAGCAGATGACGAGACAGAACTCGCCAGAAGATACGAGCTGCCATATCTAGAAATTACGATAGTTATTAAGCACATGTGTATAAGCGGAGGTGCATGCGCATAGCGTATTCAGACGTAAGTTAAACGTGTAAGAGGATAAACGAAAAGTAATATAGTGATTCACTAAAGCAATGAAGTGTGTTACCATTAATTTGTGACTTTTATTTGACAATCCATTGGTCAAAATCAGAGGAATTATTGAGAGAGATTTATTTGGGTTTTAACGTAAGAAATTCGTAACAATTGGTGCCAGAAGTGTTGAATAAAGTCCCAAGAACAGCATTGTGAAAATGGCAAAGTTGAGCGAGATCAAAGTTCCGCAGCTTAAGAAAGAGTTGGAACAGTGTGGCTAACTAACTAGACAGAGGGTGTCGATTTAGACGAATGTTTTATCCAGCTAGAAGATGAGGAGTTATATACCAAATCTCACAAATGTTAGCCGAGTTATGCGCAACTGAAAAAACAGGATACCTTTATATCCAAGTTAGAAGCAGATGAGACACATATGACGTGGCAAATGGAAATCATTGGGCCGCAGTGAAAACTCGTATCTGTGAACTGCAATTGAATCGTCCGAATATGTTAACCAGTGGTCCTAAAGTAAAAGCTCCATCCTTTAACGGCATTATACCATTCCCGATATTTAAGCTCTAGTTTGAAACAAGAGCAACAACACGTCACTAGAGTAATGCAGAATAAGTTGCTGCATTGGTTGTCTAGCCTTCGGGTTCTAGGGTTCTGTCGACGAAGTACTGCAGGCAGTTCCAGAAACCAATCGCGGTAACTATGAGAGTCTGATAACAGCAATAGGAAAACGTTACGGAAGTGACCACATGCAGAAAAGGTTCCTGATGGAACTGAAGAATCGTTGCCAGAGGACGCGCTAGAGATAGAGCGGTTAGCACATTTGGTGTATGCGAAATATACAGCATACTTAACACTGAAGAAGACGTTTGCTGAAGCATTGTCTTTTACACTGACCCAGGAAACAGCAGCTCTCTTGAGCAAGCCAGTGCACAAAGTTCTCCGGGTTGTTGTTGAAGAGCCTCCCTCGCGGGAAGAAACAATAAGGAAGAAAATTTCAGTAGTCTGATCATAGTACATAAATCAAGAATTACATCCGTGTTAAAGGAACTCCACCTCGGCGAGGTGCGGGGGGCTTAGTCAAATCATTAATCAAGCCTTATCATTGGATGGCAGTGTACGTACATTCCAGTACTGAGCGAATTCACTCACTCACAAAACTCTGAGTGCCGAAGTTCAGCCTGGCTGGGGACCCAGATCAAAAATAGCCCTGTCACGAACGGAGTGCTCCGAATACCTGGCGACCTCCGGTTCTATCTAGCCTTACCTGTGCACAAGGACCTCTGTGCAGGCGGACTTTCCTTGTCCGACACTAGTGGGACCAAAATGGAGAAGAATTTAAATAAATATATACCTAACAAGGAGGACGGCCCTCCCAAAAAACCGACGAAGGTGAACTCGACTGCTGCCATAGCCGCGAGCAAGATAATGGTCAGAGCTCCATTAATAGGAGTTAGAGGGGGCTTGAGCGGTAGGGCTGGGCCCAGTACAAGTACTGCAGGAGGCAGCGGGGGACGAGGAGGCTTGGGAAAACCGATCTCCAAGCGATCAAAGCCAGGAGTTTCGGGATCAACTTCGCTTAGGGCGAGCAGTCCCCATTTTACCTCAACCTCTTTCAGGGGGCGGGGGTTGGCACCTACTTCAAGGTTTAACCGGCAAGTTGCCATAGAAGGACCTACTACCTCGAAGCACTATCGTAGGGCAGAGGGGACAGGCTAAACATGTCCATCCCTCCAAGCAAAGCTACTTCGAGAAAAGGCGGCCAATACGGTCTTATTTAACTAGGAGAGGTAGAAGCAGAACAGCTAACAGAAGAACAGGCTAAATCGCTGGAATGGGCAAAGGGAGTAATATCCGACTTGGGAAAACCGGTGCTACTCCTAAAAGGCAACGTTCTGCAGAGAAAACAGAAGAAAAGGTCGCCAAAAAGCAAAAAATAGGTGGCCATAAATAACCTACGTTCAGTGAGGTCGTAAGAGGCGGCGGTGAGATACTGGCCGTCATTGACAAGGGAGAGGAGGAAGGGAATATTCCTAAGGAAAAATGAAGGTGGATTGAGGAGGCTATCGCTGAAGTTTAACACCAGATCATAGAGGAACCCCCGACCGCCTCCCCTTAGCCATAACGCAGGCTGGTATCAAGGTAGAGCACAGCTCATCGCCTGCGAAGACGTTAGGTCAGCCACGCTCTACAGATGGGCCGTAGCCAAGGTAGGAGAGGTTTGGCCGGGCGCCAAAATCGAAGTGGCTAGTAAGGAAGAAACTCCAAGCAGACCTCGAGCTTGAGTTTGAATTCCGGCCAAGCCGGCAGAGCCGAAAAAAATTGAGCAAATGTTCAAAACATGCAATAGCGACCTGCCAACTCACACAAGCCCTACGACATGCCTAGAACCAGGACTGTCCAGAAGCCCTCAGGAGACGAGATAGATTCCATAGTAGATGGAGAAAAGATTGTATTTTCTATAAAAAAAAACCCATAAAAATCAGCTGATCCAGATGGCATCATGTCAATTATAACTCAAAAGCTTCAGAAACATACGGAGCTCTGGCTCCTATACATCTTCAAAGCTTGCCTTTGTCTAACTTATATTCCAAACAGCTGGAGAAGAGTAAAGGTAGTATTCATTCCCAAGGTGGGTAAGAAAAAACATGAGGTAGCGAAGGACTTCCGACCGGTTTGTCTTACTTCCTTGCTCCTAAAACACACTAAAAAGAATATGAGATACACATTAGATCTTTAGCAATGGCAGCACGCTTATATGAAGGGCAATCCACGGAGACAGCTCTTCATGAAGTAATTAGGCACATTGAAAAATTCTTGCATCAGAAACAACTCACCATGACGTACTTCCGAGATATAGAAGATGCCTATAAGAATATATCAGTCGAAATTATAATCGATTCGCGTGAGAAACTGGATTCGATGTATGCTTCAAAACATAATTATTCTAGTATCAAGCGAGGCTGCTACGTTCACCCAAATTGTGAGCAGAGGTATTCCAAACGATGGGATCCTCTCCCTACTTTTTGGGTCTTATCGTTAAACAAAATTTTACTGCAACTCAACAGAGGGGGAGTGAAAGTAGTTGTTTACAAGATGACGTCGTGATCATAACATCGGGATTATTTACTTCCACTGTTATTGAAATGCTAGAAGGAGCTCTAAGAAGGAAAGCTAATTAAATGGGCTACAAACAGTGGTCTTAGGGTTAACCCAAGCAAAACCCAGTTAATGCTGTTTAAAAATGAAAGCAAGATATCACAGCTTAGACTACCGTTAATGAATGCTAGGAGTAGTACTAGATCCGAAACTGACCTGGAGGCCCAATGAAGAAAAGCGGGTAAAAAAGCGAATGTAGCTTATTATACGTGTAAAAGAGTTATTAGCAGTAATTGGGGTTTAAAACCTAAAATCGCCCTCTATTTTGACATACGGAGCATTAGTATGGTGGCCTGCTTCAAACAAACAGTACAACGTCAGACCGTTAAATAGCGTACAATGAACAGCCTGCGCAGGAATATCTGGAGTTATAAAATCATGTACAGCAGAGGCCCGGAATTTCATACTGAACCTGTTACAAATAGATTTGCAACTACTACTAACAG
Source organism: Anastrepha obliqua (assembly GCF_027943255.1). Lineage (NCBI taxonomy): Eukaryota > Metazoa > Arthropoda > Insecta > Diptera > Tephritidae > Anastrepha > Anastrepha obliqua. Next base: position 53,556,476 of record NC_072897.1, on the reverse strand, counting down.
CTGCAAATACCGCCATTAGAATTAAAAAGGGACTACATTACCGCTATTCTACACTTCAGACTAGATTTCAAGGTAATGTTTCCCACAAGAAAAGAATGGGAGTTACATTTAGTAGTGAAGGAAGATACCACCGTATTTTACACCGATGGATCCAACCCATCTTGGGGCGACTGTCTTCCACTGTCTGTGTGAGTGCCCAAGTCTGGGTGTTCTACGGCATACTAGAATCCTGGAGAATTTCTCAACGAACAACTTGGTAGACATTGCAGGAAAGAGAGGCATAGGTAGATTAATAGTATAATCAAGATGGTTTGACTAAATACCGACAGTGGTTCTACTAGTGGTGTACCAAAATGGCACCTTTTGTGCTAATTCAGTCTGGGCGTGTCACCCAGACAGCACGTCATCCAAGCAACTATTGAGAAATCTTTCTCGGTTAAGGAATACACTCTAGCAGTTTTCCTAGGCATTGAATGTGCGTTTAATAATATCTCACCCTAGAAAATACTCTTGGCCCTTTGTAGGGTTGGAGTTGAGACAACTAGTACGAAACCTGCTAGTTAATCGGAAAACAATTTTCTTTCTCCGCAGAACACTCACTGGCTGTATAGGACCGTTATCAGGCCTATTTTCCTCTGCGGGATTATAGTCTGGTGGGCGGCTCTTGACAAGTCTACTATAATAAACAGGTTCCAGAGGGTTCAACGTAAGGCGCTTGCATGTATTAACGGCGCTCTCAATGCTCTGAATACTCTTTTCTGCTTACATCCCCTAGATGTAGTTAGTAAATAGCATGCAGGTAACTCTTGTGCTCGGCTTTCCACAACTAATCAATGGCGCGATTTAGGTGTTGGACAATCGGCCATAACACTTGGTCTGGGTCCAACCACACATGAGTGTGTGTCCCACATGAGATGGCGGAATATTTCCGCATCCATTTGATATGGGTACCAGGGCATAGTAACATACCAGATAATTGTTAGGCACACAAATTATCTAGAGAGGGCACTCCCATAGCCTACCTCTTGGTTTAGAGGTATATTGTAGGTATACACCTTTCAACCTACAAACTGCGTGATACAAGTATCATTGCCACTTCAGTCCTGCCCTGAGAGTAACACACAAAGATCTCTTTGGCCGAGGAATACACCAGAGATTATAAAAAAATAGGTCGCAACAAAACAAGAAAAGAACGGTTCATGCCCCAGGTTCTTTTCACTCAGCTCAGCCGAAGCCAATAAAAGAGTGGATTCTGGTTAAAAAACCCCAAAAAGAGCTCAAAAAGTTGCTAATAAAAGCGGTACGGGATGAGTAAGTCCGGATGTCATAATAATCGAAAAACCGCTGACATAGCAAAGACACTGAAAAGCGACTATATATTCAGTAATTTCGCTGAATCAGTATCGAAAATAAAGAGAACTCAAAAAGGCGATTTCTTAATTGAACTGAAGAAATCGTGTCAAAAATCTACTGATTTTAATCACGCCATCTAAGATAGCTAAGTAGCAGTGAAGGTGCTTATTCATAGTTTCACGAGAAAATGTAAGGACACTGATGAAGGGACCTCCAAGAGAGATATGCAGAGTGGGATTAAATCTTTGTCTGGGTTTGATGATGTGGAGTTGGCAGATGTAACTGGACTCCGAGCCGCATATGCGGGCACTCAAATGGCTACTATTACCCTGCCAGCTCTGAAAGGCAAAAACCAATAATTATAGGCAAAGTCAAGATTGGATGGGTTGTCTGTCGCTTACGAGAACGTGTGTCGTTACAAAAAGGGTACAGGTGTGTCAGCAACTTGACAACCCGACACCCAAGCGCAACATTGACACGAGCGAAAAGTACCCGAGGAGTCGAGTAACGAGTTTCGAGTCGCATGCAGGGGTAGCTTGCGAAAGAAATATAAAAACTTTGTAACAATTCATTTTTAATAAACGTTTACATACTTTTGTTAACATCAGAATAAAAAGGCCTTCTGACAGCCTCAGAAGAGAGATGTAATCCACTCCACTTAAAAATTGTGTGAAAATATTATAAAAAACGATAAGTGCAAATTATCTTTTGCTTAACTAGCAAAAGCTTTTTAAAAACACATTGTGAGTCTTCGTTGCACACCGGATACAAACTCATCCGAAACTTTATTAATCTTAATATTTATACAGAATCTGAAGCTTAAATCTTAGGTTAGTATGTCTTAATTCTATTGAAAGCGGACCATACGTGATATGTGATGTCCACTTCTTTCATTAGCAAAGTGTCAATGACATGTTTGACACTTTCGCTAATGGTAAGTGCTTATATTTATTGTTTATTTTTTTGGGAAGTGGCTTGCGCTATTAATCTATGCTTAACTGTTTACATCCTGGGTTAGTGGTGTGTGGTATAGGAGGCGTTAACTCCCCCTCTTCTAAATCGAAGCGTCCCGTCTTCGAATATAAAGCTGTTAAGTGATTAATTCTGTCTGATAATTGCAATAATAATTCTTCTTTTTCTTTTGCATTTTTTAATTTAATTTTTAGATTAATATATATGATAAATTTAAAGACAAAATATGCAGATAATATTATCACAATTAAAGTGGTAAATGTCCACCAAACAGGATTTCGTTTTATTTCTTGCTTTAATGGTGTGAGTATATTAACATTGTTTAATTTTAAATCAATATTTTTTGTTTCAATGTATTTATTTACAAAAAAAGATTTTAATTTTCCTTCCCTTAAATATCCTAAAATTTTTCCTGTAGGATTTTCATATTTTCTGTTGTCAATTATAACATCATCTTGAAAAGTTATCAAATAAACTCCTTCTATAGTGTGATTATTAATTTTATGCTTTCCTGATGCTATTATAGCACCATCTTTTACAATATTTATTGATTCATTTGCTTCATTTATTTTTGTGCAGTTGGCATGTTTATTATTTAACATATCGGACAAACATGTGTTATTTCCTTTTATCATACAAAAAGCATTATTTAATTCCTTTTTACAAAATTTGACTGAATAAAATTTATCTCCACATTTTATTACTTCATTTTCAATCAACAATTTTCCATCATTTTGCGCTACAGCTATTGCTTTATACAATTTACAAACATTTTTTACTTTTGGATACTTAATGTAAACAACTATTAAATTATTTTTTTGTATTATACAATTTTAAATTCCGAAACATCTATAAGATCTGATATTGTTACATTTACTTGCTCATTGCTTATTATTTTATATTTTATATTTCTTTTATTTCTGATTAAACTTTAATGTTATCTTTGTGAATTATTCTATTTCTGTTTTGTATTTTAACTTTATTTCCTAAATCTTCTACTACTATCTGCTTTTTATATTTGGGTTTTAATTTATTTCGTTCCCCATATACTTTTTCATATATAATTTCACCCCTATGGTAATTTTTTTGAAGCCTTTTCTTGTTGTGGTATTCTAACATTTTTTCCTGATTATTTTTTAATATATCCCTTATATTCTCATGCTTCTCTTTATTAAACAAAATATTACAAGGTTGTTTACCTGTTACTGAATGTATAGTTTTATTATACTGCTGCACCGCCCTCATAATTGATTCGAAATCACTAACTAAACTGTGTTCCTCTTTTAAACATCGAGATATTTCTATAAGTGTGGAATGAACCCTTTCTATTTGACCATTACTCGTGCTATGACGTGGTGTGCAATAATAGATTTGTATGTTGAGTCTTTCCATTAAAGACCTGAATTGTATCGTACTTAAACCTGGTTCATTATCCATAACTATACTTTTAACATCTGGAAATGTTTGCAGAAGTTCCAAAATTTTTTCCTCCAAATTAAGCTTATCCCCAATATATTTTACAATTAAATATTTAGAATAAGAATCTATACAAGTTAAAAATTTTAATTTTTGCGCGAAAAAAATATCAATATGGAGTTGTTCTCCCTCTCTTTCCGGAATAGGTGCCTCTCCTATCGGAATAAGTTTTGGGTGCCTTTCATATTTATTACTGTTGCATATGTTACAATTTTTTACATATTGCTTGAACTGTTTTATCATCAATGGCCAATAATATTGTTGCCTAATTTGGGCCAAATTTTCCCTATAATTTCTATGTGCCCTATTGTGAGTTTGTTCAATAATCGCTCCCTGATCCTCTCTATTAGTAATATCGTTTGGGAACAATTTCGTATGAAAAAATTTTACAGTTGGAAATGCCTCCCTCAATACGTTCTTTATTTCGTAAAGCACCTCAGGTGAGCAATATATTCCCGTAACCAACTTTGGGTTAATATATTCTTTTAAAACTCCAACAATATTTTCCGGTATGTCGTATTCGATCAAAAATCGTTTATTATTAAAATGAGAAATTGTCTCTAACACGGTTATTTTCGCCCCGTTATCTATCAAAATTTGTTGCTTAAAATGATTTAATGGCTTTTTTGTTTCATGAATCTGATATTCATTACTGCTTTCAGCAGAATGTTGTGTGTCCGCTAACGAATCACTGGACTCACTATGTTCTTTGGAATTTGTCAAATTATTAAGCATTTGTCTCGACAATGCATCAGCAACGACATTGGTTGCACCTGGCTTGTAAATATTTTTTGGAGAAAATTCTTCAATAAATGATCTCCATCTCTTAATCTTAATATTCGGATTTCTTTCCGAAATCGCAAATGACAAAGGTTGATGATCAGTGTGTATTTCCAGATCACTAACACCGTAAAGGTAATTACGCAATGCTTTCAAAGCCCAGACTATTGCGAACAACTCTTTCTCATTTGTAGCATAATTAAACTCCGTAGAATTTAATGTTTTTGATATAAAGACAATAGGTTTCCCCTCTTGTGACAATACTGCACCCAAAGCTACATTTGATGCATCGGTTGTTAAAACAAATTTTTTGTTATAATCAGGTTGTGTCAATTCAACCTGTTGAGCCAGTAAATTCTTCAATTTGTCACAAGCAGCCACTCCGTCTTGATCTAGACTAACTATCTTTTTCTTTGACAAATACTGGGAAATTTTTCCGTTTTCCCCCTGCAAATGCTTAGTTAATGGCTTTGCCACAACCGCGTAATTGTGTATAAATTTTCTATAATAGCCTGTCAGCCCCAAAAGTCCCCGCAATTGACGCAATGTCTTTGGTATAGGATAATTCTGTATGGCTTCAACCTTTCTTGGGTCCGTTTTGATTATATTCTTTGCCACTATATATCCCAAAAATTCCACCTCTCTTTGGTAGAACTTAGATTTTTCAGAGGATATTTTCATATTTGCCTCCCTTAATATATTAATTACCAAACTCAAATGTTTTTTATGGTCTTCCAAATTTTTTGAAAAAATTATAACATCGTCGACATAAACGTGACAAAACTTTCCAATATATTCTCTTAATACATTATCCATAGCCCGTTGAAAAATACTTGGTGCATTTTTCAATCCGAACGGCATTCGTAGGAATTCGTACTTCCCGTTATTTACCGAAAATGCCGTTTTCTCTATATCACCTTCTTTCATTAATATCTGGTAAAATCCAGACTCCAAATCTATTGTAGAAAAATAATTAGACTTTCCCAAATTTGAAAGTATAACCTCTGGATTAGGCATTGGGTACCTATCAGATGTGGTTTTTTCATTAATTTTTTTGAAATCGATGACCAATCTCAATTTAGGACTTCCGTCATCATTTACTCCTTTCTTTGGAACCACCCATACTGGAGAATTGTATGGACTTTTACTTTCCCTAATTATATTCTTTTGCAACAGGCTTTGAACCTCATTATTAACAAAATCATTCACTGACATTGGGTAAGGGTATTGTTTTGACCAAATTGGCCTTTCTTCAAAAGTTCGTATTTCTGCCTTTACGTCGGTACGAAAAGGTAAATCTAAATTAACATCACTATGTGTTATTGAAATTTCCTCAATCACCTTATTTTGCAACCCTTCGATCGACTCCCCTTTCCTATCTACTTCAAAGGATATCTTTGAGGACTCCGACCTTAAATTATTCAATGAATTTCCAATTTGGGAATCTTCATTCTTATCTTGATTTTTAAATTTTTTTATTTTCGCGGTATCTACCTCAGCAAAAGTTTTAGGAGTTAGGTTTTCCGATATATTTTTTTGCAAATTTTTATTATCTTTTTTGTTTCTAGTATAATTTTTGTCAGGCCCCTTTTGACCTTTTTTCCCTACTAGTTTCTGATTAATTTTCTTCACACCGTTTTTGGTATTTCTTTCATTATTTTTCCCTTTTGGTTTATTGATAATATTTTCGTCATCAAGAAAATGAATTTTTTCTGTTTTGTTATTACCATAGATCAACACCCGATTTGGAATATCAATCTTGGCTTCGATTTTACTCAAGAAATTGATTCCAATTAAGAGATCACTTTCTAAATTTTCAATCTCGTAAAATCGCTCCTGAGCATCAAATAAATTGATATTATGGAAAAAGTTTATGATGGTCGAACCATGAATGGTTCTTACCCTCTTCTTATTTTCTAAAACATTTTTGTTTACATAGAGCCCGGCCCGTATATATGAGCTTGTTGCTCCCGTATCAATTAAGATTTTGAAGATTTGCCCCGTCTTCCTATCCGTCTTGACAATGTAGGACAAATCAGACCTTACTCTAAAAAATGATTTTCACCCATGTTATTAATTCTTTGCACCTTCTGTTGAGGTTGCGTACTTATTTGCGCACTATTATTCGACCTCTTTGGCACAGCATTTGCCTGATAATTATAATTGGTCTGCCAATTATTTCTATTGCCTCTCACCTGTTGCTGGTACGTTTGTACCGGTTTGGGAATATTTGTGATCTGTAATGATGGATCAACGTCCATTGGCTCTGGACGATTTTGCTTGACCTCATTTGCTGGGGTATTCCTTGGTGGATACCTTAAATTGTTCAGAAAATTCGCACCCCTACGAACGCCCTGATGAGCGTTTCTGTTTATTGTAATATTATTATTACTATTATTATTACTCCTTGAAAAATGCAATGCGAATTGTGCTCGCATTTGATTGGCATCGAGCTCCTGCGCCTTGGCAAGAGCATTTGGTAAGTCACGTGGTGCCAACGTGAAGAGGATCTGGTCCAGCGGAGGGTTAAGACCTGTAATGAAAGTTCGAAGAGCTGTTTCCCTGTTTTTGGTATTAAGCTCCTTTGTAATTGCGGAATTCGTTCCGTGCGTCATTATCGTTTTGTTAATTAATAACGTCAGTTTTTTATTGACCTCGTTGTAGAACTCTATTAGGGTACCAGGTCCTTGCCTAAGCACACTCATTTCCTGTTCTATTATGTGACACGGCCTCTTATCAGCGAAGGCAAAATCTAGCCTACTCAGAATTGCATCGAAATTAAGAACCGTACCGTGGTTCGTTAAAATATTGTTAGCGTCCTGCGTAATTTTGTTACGCAAGATAGTCAAGGCAGCAAAATATTTTTTGCTTCCCCTAGTATACAATGACATTGAATTGTTAGCAGCCTCGCGCCAGCTAACATAATTGTTGATTTTTCCTCGAAATTCAGGAAGAGATTTTATGACGTCTAAACTTTCCTCACAATTGATTGTTGAATCTATTGATTCTGTAGTATATTCAGCAACATTGTCGGAATTACTTAAAGCCTGCAACTGACGTCTAACTTGTTCTACCTCGCTACGCAGCGAGGCGGTGCTAGCAGCTATAAGTCGCGACACAACATCCATATTGGACGTGCTATTGTTATTATTCACTATAGACATATCTGCAAATCTACTTCTCAACTCTTCCAGCTTTATTTTTGGTAAAATTTGAAAAATTTTTAATCACTTCCTTATTTTTTACACAATTTTTGTGGTTTTCTTTACACTTTTCACAATAGTGTAATTTCTCGTAACCTAAGCTACTAGGTCTATTGCCCATATGCTATATTTATAATTTACAACTTTTAATGCTTAAAAATTATTTAGTTTCTTACTCATTACTGGAAGATTCCTTCAGGTCCAACTTGGTGTTTGCTTGCTAAAGATGTTTGCATACAGTGATTTTTCCTCTATTGAGTGCGTTTTTCCTCCTTTGCTTGTTTCCTTGTAGAATTATTATATTTTGTAGACTTGCTTGATATTTTGGTTTACTAGGATACTTTTTGATTTTCTCCTTTTTTTCTTTTTGTTTTATTAGGATACTTTTTGGTTTTCTCCTTTTTTTTTAAATTTTTTCTTTTTGTTTTATTAGGATACTTTTTGGTTTTCTCCTTTTTTTAAATTTTTTCTTTTTGTTTTATTAGGATACTTTTTGGTTTTCTCCTTTTTTAAATTTTTTCTTTTTGTTTTATTATTTTTTAGACTTAGGATACTTTTTAGTTTTCTCCTTTTTTTAGTCTAAAAATTTTTTTTTTTTTTTCTCCCTTTTCCGATTTAGGGATACTTATTTGTTTAAATTGTGCACTGCCTTTTTACAGGCTATTATAGCACACAACTTTTATTTGGTCCACCAGAACTTAAATCGCTCCTGGCAGGATCGCCAATTATCTTTTGCTTAACTAGCAAAAGCTTTTTAAAAACACATTGTGAGTCTTCGTTGCACACCGGATACAAACTCATCCGAAACTTTATTAATCTTAATATTTATACAGAATCTGAAGCTTAAATCTTAGGTTAGTATGTCTTAATTCTATTGAAAGCGGACCATACGTGATATGTGATGTCCACTTCTTTCATTAGCAAAGTGTCAATGACATGTTTGACACTTTCGCTAATGGTAAGTGCTTATATTTATTGTTTATTTTTTTGGGAAGTGGCTTGCGCTATTAATCTATGCTTAACTGTTTACATCCTGGGTTAGTGGTGTGTGGTATAGGAGGCGTTAACTTGCATATGTTTGTGAAAAAGTGAGACACCGCTAGTCGTGTTTGCAAAAATAGAGACACCTCTGCATGTTCGTTGTACACTCATTTTCGCGGCCGTAATTAATTTGGAATTGTCGCGTAGCTAAAACAAAATTGCGAAGTATTTTCTTTAACTCTCGTTCGTGTCTCTACAAGAAAAATATATGCAACTACTCGCTGAATTCGGCCGGGAATACAAACATTTTTGGTATTCATACGTACATACATATGTACGTTCATTCGTTTTGTGAACAGGCGTAAACGATATTCGCTTATTACATTGTTCTTTCGCTTAAATTGCTTACTCTTGTACGAACAAAAATACAAGATAGCAAAGAATACAACGCATGCGCATCAACGTTCGGTGCAAATACACAAATACGTACATATGTACATAACCTCGCGTCAACGTCGTTCAGAAGCCAGATAGACGTTTGCTTTGGAAAAAAAGCTGTGCCGTAATCATAGCACGAAATTCTGATAAATAATAAATTATTGTTTGGTAAAATAAAAGTTATGCCGCAGTCATAACACGAAATAATTTGGTTATCATACGTTTTTGCTAATTTTACAATTGCAATATTTTGCCGCAGCTGCAATACCACGATACGTTATATATTATATTTATGTACATACATATTGTAACAATGGGAAATTTTCGAGTTTAAAATGTTGCTGAGCTTCGACAGCTATGCAAAGATGCAGTACTCCCAAGTAGTGGAAATAAAAATACATTAGTTAAACGATTAGAAGATTGGAAGTGCAAGCTCTGCATTGTTACTTCGTGTGGCAGAACTTGAGCAAACGGTTCGTGACATGGCTCAAAGGCAAAGTGATGTTGCAGTAGCCAACAATTTTGTCCCGCCTTGTATATCATCGCCGGTAGATATACAATCGTTACCTGTAAATTTAAAAGTGCAAGCAGTGCAATCGATACTGCCACCAATTCAAGCACCGTACATACAACCACAACTGTCAACAAATACATACATTTGGAATTGGTTCCGCCCATAATCAATTTCAACACGTTTCGTATCCTCCAGTAACACATTCGATTCCTGTGAGTACAAATGTCAGTAATATGCAACCAAACATTACTTATCCAAGTTACACAACGCGTACGGTGTACACGAATTCGTCGTATATTCCAGATCAACGTCTAGGGTTGCAATCGCGTCTGCTACATAACGTGCGCGTTATAGTTGAACTATTGCCATCCTTTAATCTACTTTCAAATACATCATTAAATGCTACTCAATACGTACAAAGAGTAGAAATGTTGAAAAATGCATACGGTGTTGACGATTGTATTTTATTATGTGCTATGCAACAGAAATTACAAGGGCCTGCCAAACAGTGGGTAGACTCTTTGCCATACGTATATACTACGTAGTCCGAGTTTGCAAATCAAATGATATGTGACTTCCCGTGTATTCATAGTATTGCCAATGTACATATAAAAATGTCACTGATAAAAAGGGGTGTTAACGAAACGCCTCAAGAGTTCTATTATCGCATGCTCGCGTTCGGTACGAAAAGAGGTATTTCGGAAAATGATATAACGATTCATATCATAAACGATATAAATGATAGTGACATGAAAAAGAAGATATCGAACAATTACTCGCGCTGTATAGACTTAATTAAACGATATTAATAACTATAGTGTATTCAATGATGTAAAATCATCAGTTCCATATAAACCAAAGTCAACATTGGTAACAAATCCTACGTTCGTTTCGCGTAATACGAATAACACAAATGTAAATAACACGAATAAAAGTAACGTTGATACAAAATCAAAAAAAAACATATTGCTTGGAACTGATAGATTATGTAGAAACGGAAATCGTCTCGTAATCGGAAACGGGTTATGCCGCGTAGAGAATATTTTGAACATTCGTGCCTGTACAACTATCGACGCTAATGAAATATTAAAAGTTGAGAGACTTTTGAAATCTTATCGTGACGTTTTTGCAGAAAAAGCTGCAGATCTCGGTCGTTGTAACGTTACTAAAATGAGAATCGTACTAAACTCGAACACGCCAGTTAATATGAAACCGTATCGGATCCCATTTGCCAAAAGAGTGATGGTAACTGAAAGACTTACTCGATAATGAAATTGTAAGACCATCCGAATACTCGTATGCATCACCAATTGTTCTTGTCGCTAAACAAAACGGTGAGCATAAACTTTGCGTAGATTATAGATGTTTGAATAAGATAACCAACCGAATGTCATTCCCGATGCCGATCATGGATGAACACTTCGCTTAACTAGCAGGGAATAAATATTACAGCACTTTAGATTTACGTATGGGATATATATCAGATTGAGTTAGAAGAAGAGTCGAAACAGTTCACTGCGTTCACCACCAACGAAGGGCACTACGAGTTCAATAGAATACCTTTTGCATTGGCCAACGCCCCGGCCGTATTCCAAGCCGTTATGAATCGAATAATAGCTAAATTGAAGCCAGGGGAAGTATTGGCGTATTTAGACGACGTAATCATGCCAAACCGTACAATCGAAGAAGGCTTGCATCGACTTGAAAAGTTCTTAGCTATTCTGTAGATTCCTAGAAACGAAAATCGTTATAACCGAGAACGGTATAATGCCAGGTACTCGTAAGGTATCAGTCATTAAGAATTTAAAAATTCCATCAAATGTCATCGAATAACGACGATTTTTAGGTCTTACCGGATTTTTTAGGAAATTCGTTCCCAATTATTTCCTAATTACGAAACCCTTAACAATGCTTTTACGTAAAACCGAAATTAACTCGTTCCAATGGACCGATTCCCAACAAACAGCATTTAACCATATTATTGATGTCTTAATAACCGCTCCAGTATTGGCTCTTTATGACCAATCTGCAGAACACGTATTACATACCGATGCAAGCAGTGTTGGTTTAGCTGGTGTTCTCCTTCAGTCGACCGATGGGAAAACATGGCAGGGTACGATGTATTATAGCCGACACTGTACGGAAGCCGAAAGTAGGTATCATTTTTATGAGCTCGAGGATCTCGCCGTCGTAGAAGTATTGGAACGTTTCCGTATCTACCTTCTTGCTGGAAAATTCCGCCTCGTAACCGATTGTTCAGCCGTTGCTAAATTTCGTGAAATAAAGAGTTCAAGTCGAAAATTGCACGATGGTGGCTGAAAATTTCGGAATTTGATTTTGACCCGTAGAACCAGTAGGTTCAATCTTCGATATCACGTCCGACGTCAACGATTGGCTCTACGTCATGCAAATTCAAGACAATAAACTACGTGAAACAATCGACATTCTTTAAGGTAAAATACAATCATCACGTGAACCGGAGGTAAAGAAATATTATATTTCCGAATACAGAATCATCGACTTTATCGTAAGGAGGAAGATGAGCTAAAATTTGTGGTGCCCAAAGCGTACGTTGGCGTATTGCGAACCTTTGCCACGATAGGATGGGTCATCACTCACTCGAAAAAAACTATCGAACGAATCCGAAAGACGTTTTGGCTTCCGCAAATATGCAAGTATATAAAATCTTATACCGCGGCGTGCGTTAATTGTTGCTATCGCAAAGCACATTCTAGTAAGACAGAAGGTACAATGTACTACGATGCAATCGAACCTATACTTTTCCGTGTGGTACATATTGACCACCTAGGGCCGTTTATCCGTAGTAAAAAGGGTAATTTCTATGTATTGGCACTATCCGACGCATTTTCGAAATACTTTATTTTAAAAGCAGTCCGCGACACACGAACTACTCACGTAATAAATGCATTAAATGAAATAACTAGCTACTTCGGGCTACCGTTAAAAATAATCTCTGACCGTGGAACCGCCTATACGCCAAAAACATTTACGACATACTGTGAACAAAATGGTATAAAACACGTCAAAACTGCGGTGCGTACTCCAAGATCGAACGGACAAGTCGAGCGTGCTAATCAAAATATTCTTAACTATTTACGTACATTGGAGGATGGTTCCATATGTAGAAGTCCACGCAAGTGGGGAAAGTTACTGATCGCCATTCACTTGGGAGTGGCCAGGACGATTCTTCTACATATGGTTCAAGCAGCTCACAACGTCCGGGATTAGCCCACGTATCCTCTGGTTAGCTTCCAAACACCCGCCACTTAAAAAGCCCCCCCCCCCCCCAATGAAAACAGCAACAAAGCCTCGGATGAGAACTTCCAACACTGATGACGACCCCTGCAAACGAAATAAGGAATACGATTTGAGGGCATGCACCTGGAATGTCCGGTCCCTTAATGGGGAAGGTGCCTCTGCCCGGCTGGTTGATGTCCTCGTGAGAGTAAAGGCTGACATCACTGCCATCCAAGAGATGCGATGGACACGGCAAGGTAAGAAAAACATAGGACCTTGCGACGTCTACTACAGCTGCCATGTAAAGGAGCGCAAATTCGGTGTCGGATTTGTTGTGGGAGAGAGACTTCGTCGCCAAGTACTGTCGTTCACCCCGGTGGACGAGCGTCTCGCAACAATCCGCATCAAAGCGCGATTTTTTAACATCTCGCTAATTTGCGCCCACGCCCCGACGGAAGAGAAGGACGATGCGACCAAGGATTCTTTCTATGAGCGCTTGGAACGTTCCTATGAGCGCTGCCCCCGCCACGACATAAAAATCGTGCTTGGCGACTTCAACGCCAGGGTGGGCAAGGAGGGAATTTTTGGTCCCACAGTCGGAAAATTCAGCCTACACAACGAAACATCCGGTAACGGACAGAGGCTGATCGACTTCGCCGGGGCCCGAAACATGGTAGTCTGCAGCACCAGATTCCAGCATAAAAAGATACACCAAGCTACCTGGCTGTCTCCTGATCGAAAAACGCGAAACCAGATCGATCATGTTGTGATAGATGGAAGACACGCTTCTAGCGTATTAGATGTACGCACGATCCGAGGACCCAACATCGACTCGGATCATTACCTTGTTGCAGCCAAGCTGCGCACCCGCCTCTGTGCAGCAAAAAACGTACATCTACCTACGCAAAGAATGTTCGACATCGAAAGGCTGCAATCACAACAGACAGCCAGAAGATTCGCCACTCGACTCTCACTCCTGCTCTCGGAGAGCACTGCTCAACACACCGGCATGCGCGAGCAATGGAGCAACATTTCTCGTTCCCTACGTACCGCCGCCGAAGAAGAAATCGGATTCCGGCGAGCCCGAAAAAACAATTGGTACGACGAGGAATGTCATGCTGCCGCCGAAAGAAAAGATGCCGTCTATAGAGCCACGCTGCGATCGGGCGCAACGCGAGCCATGTGGGATCGCTACAGAGAGCTGAAAAAGGAAGAGAGACGTATTATCCGAAAGAAGAAACGAGAGGCCGAAATACGTGAGTGCGAGGAGCTTGAGATGCTGGCCAATAGGAACAACGCCCGAAAATTTTACCAGAAAGTTCGGCGGCTTACAGAAGGTTTTAAGACCGGGGCGTTGTCCTGTAAGAACAAAGACGGCGATCTGGTGACTGACGTACAGAGCAATCTTAAATTATGGAGGGAACACTTCTCGAACCTGTTAAACGGTGACAGCTGCGCATGTCATAGAGAATGTGAAGATCCCGATACCCCAATCGTTGACGACGGAATTGTCGTTCCGTTACCCGACCATGACGAGGTGAGAATAGCAATTTCACGGCTAAAGAACAACAAAGCCGCGGGCGCCGACGGACTGCCGGCTGAGCTATTCAAACATGGCGGCGAGGAGCTGGTAAGGTGCATGCATCAGCTCCTATGCAGAATATGGTCGGATGAAAGCATGCCTGCCGATTGGAATTTAAGTGTGCTCTGCCCAATCCATAAGAAGGGCGATCCTGCAATTTGTGCCAATTACCGCGGGATTAGTCTTCTAAATATCGCCTATAAGGTTCTAGCGAGCGTATTGTGTGAAAGGCTGAAGCCCACCGTCAACCAACTGATTGGACCTTATCAGTGTGGCTTTAGACCTGGAAAGTCTACCATCGACCAAATATTCACAATACGCCAAATCTTGGAAAAAACCCATGAAAGGAGAATCGACACACACCATCTTTTCGTCGACTTCAAAGCTGCATTCGACAGTACGGAAAGGAGTTACCTGTATGCCGCTATGTCTGAATTTGGTATCCCCGCAAAACTAATACGGCTATGTAAGATGACGTTGCTCAACACCAGCAGCGCCGTCAGAATTGGGAAGGACCTCTCCGAGCCGTTTGATACCAAACGAGGTTTCAGACAGGGTGACTCGCTGTCGTGTGACTTCTTTAACCTGATGTTGGAGAGCATCGTACGAGCCGCAGAACTTAATCGCTCAGGCACAATTTTTTATAAGAGCGTACAATTACTGGCGTATGCCGATGATATTGACATCATCGGCCTTAACAACCGCGCTGTTAGTTCTGCCTTCTCCAAACTGGATAAAGAGGCAAAGCGAATGGGTTTGGTGGTGAACGAGGACAAAACGAAGTACCTCCTGTCTTCAAACAAACAGTCGGCGCACTCGCGTATCGGCACCCACGTCACTGTTGACAGTTATAATTTTGAGGTTGTAAAAGACTTCGTGTATTTAGGAACCAGCATTAACACCGATAACAATGTCCGCCTTGAAATCCAACGTAGAATCTCTCTTGCCAACAAGTGCTACTTTGGACTAAGTAGGCAATTGAGCAGTAAAGTCCTCTCTCGACGAACAAAACTAACACTCTACAAGACTCTCATCATGCCCGTTCTAACGTATGGCGCAGAAGCTTGGACGATGACAACATCCGATGAAGCGACGCTTGGAGTGTTCGAGAGAAAGATTCTGCGTAAGATTTTTGGACCTTTGCACGTTGGCAACGGCGAATATCGCAGACGATGGAACGATGAGCTGTATGAGCTTTACGACGACATAGACATAGCGCAGCGAATAAAGATCCAGCGGCTTCGTTGGCTGGGTCATGTCGTCCGAATGGATACAAACGCTCCGGCTTTGAAAGTATTCGATGCGGTACCAGCTGGTGGTAGCAGAGGAAGAGGAAGGCCTCCTCTGCGTTGGAAAGATCAGGTGGAGAAGGACTTGGCTTCACTTGGTGTGTCCAATTGGCGCCGGTTAGCGCGAGAAAGAAACGACTGGCGCGCTTTGTTAATCTCGGCCAAAATCGCGTAAGCGGTTATGGCGCCAATTAAGAAGGAGAAGATTTACGTACATTCGTTGACAACCCGAAGGATTGGGATCTAATTCTACGAAATATACAATTCACGATTAATTCGCAAAAGAATAAAAGTACGAAATATAGCCCAAACGAACTCTTATTCAACTTTAATTTGCGAGAAATCATACATAACCAATTAGTCGCAGCCATTAATGATGACATAGCCGAAAACATTGAATCCATTCCAATCGATCAAAAACGTGTATTAGCATCCGAAAACATCGATCGAGAGCGAGAAATTTGGAAAAGACATTTCGATCAAAAACACTCATCTCCGCGCACCTATAAAGAAGACGATATAGTAATGATCGAAAATGAGTCCACTGCAACCGGCGAGTCGCGAAAACTCGAACCAAATTATCGTTGTCTCTATCGAATCGCAAAGGTATTAACCAGAGACCGTTACTTAATCGAAAATATACCCGGGGGTCTATAAAATCGCGTAAATGCACATCCGTACACGAATGGAGTAAACTAAAACCATATTGCCAGAATTGTCCAAAACTTGATGAAGATACTTCAGCAGATGACTCATACAACGAGTTCTATCAGGAACGGCCGAGTGTCAGCAACTTGACAACCCGACACCCAGGCGCAACATTGACACGAGCGAAAAATACCCGAGGAGTCGAGTAACGAGTTTCGAGTCGCGTGCAGGGGTAGCTTGCGAAAGAAATATAAAAACTTTGTAACAATTCATTTTTAATAAACGTTTATATACTTTTGTTAACATCAAAATAAAAAGGCCTTCTGACAGGTGCTTACAGTATGTAAGCACATGTCGCGTAACTGCTCTAGCGAAATAGATAGATCAAAATAATGCAGAAAATGTGGTATTGACGGTCATTTCCCCAAAGAATGCCCAAAAAGCCTGAAATGTTTGCTCTGAAAGGTCGAGAGAAGAAAGAACATCAACCACATCGGTGGGAGCTACAGGTGTCCAGCGTTTACGAGAGCTCTGACAAATATGATAATTATTCAAATAAACCTAAACCACTGAGAAGATGCTCAACACATACCCTTACAGCAGTCAAGGAAATGAAAGTGAGCCCTAAACATTTCGGCTTCAGGAAATCCCGCTCAAAAGTGGATATAATCAAATGCGTGTTGGAATTAGCAACAGATGCAATTGATGCCAAGATATGGCGTGCTGGGGAAAAATATTACTGCGCTGTGGTAACTCTGGATGTTAGAAACGCTTTTAAACAGCTAACTGGCAGCGCATACTAGAAACCCTCATACAAGTAGGGACTTTAGGTTATATTATCAGAATAATTGAGAGACATTTTCGGACCGTAAGCTGAGGTTTAGAAGCGACAAAATCATTGAGGAGTACATCGTGTTCGCAGGGGTCCGCTAAGGATCAGTTTTAGGCCCACTACTATGGAACGTTATGACGACGGTGAACTTAGACCAGATATGCCTCCTAGAACGAAACTCATTTGATTCGCAGATGATATCATGTTGTAATAGTAGCAAAAAACACATCAAGCTATTGAGAGGATCGTCAGCGAATCAGTAAGTAGGATCAAGGTTTGATTGACGTACATGAACCGGGAGTTAGCTGAGCACAAAACTAATGTGGTTCTAATAAGCACCAGGAAGGGAGTAGAATCCAAGAAACTAAAAGCTGGGACTGTTACTATAAATTCAAAAACCCGATAGGAAATACCTACGGATAGGAGCAAGGCTTGGTTGACGTACATGAACCTGGAATTAGCTGAGCACAAAACTGATGTTTTTCTAATAAACAGCAGGAAGGGAGTAGAATCCATGAAAGTAAAAGTTGGGATTTTTCTATCAATTCAAAACCCCGACAGGAAATACCTAGGGATTGATGATTGATAGTCGTGTAAGCTTTAAAACGCATCTAAAATACTCTGTGAAAAATGCATCGAGTGTACAGCCCTGCCGGCGCGAATAATACCAAACAACGGTGGCCCTAGTCAAAGCAAAAGAATACCATACAGTACGGTTATCAGCTAGTTCCTTTTGTACGCGGCACCAAACTGGGCTAATGCAATAAACATAGCTACGCAAAGAAACTGTTAGCCGCCTATCGCTTAAACGCTTTTCGGACTATCTACGGCTTCTGCACAATTTCTGATGATGCATCTTTCCTCGACGCAGGACTAATCCCAGTTGATATTCTGGTTAAAGAAATGCAGAGATTATTTATAAGGCTATTAGAGCTCGGACGGTGTGACATCTTTAACCTGATGCTGGAAAAGATCGTGCGAGCTGCAGAACTTGATTTCACAATTTTCATAAGAGCGTGCAATTGTTGGGACATGCCGATGATATTGATATCATTGGTCTAAACAGCCGCTCTCTTAGTTCTGCTTTTTCCAAACTGGATAAAGAAGCAAAGCGAATGGGTCTGGTGGTGAACGAGGACAAAATGGAGAACCTCCTGTCATTAAACAAACAGTCGGAGCACTCGCGTACCGGCACCCATGTCAGATATGCATATTCAACAGTGAAAGATGTGTTTTGCAAATGCTCCTACAAGAGTGACGATTAGTTTGCGAAAAAGTCCCACGGTAGTGATAAAAAGTGGGCAAGTGTGCTTCCAGGAGCTGGAGCAGTGACCTGTGATTGCTTCTGATAGGTGTACCTGACCAACCAGGAGTAAATACAGCCATTTTTATCGAACTCCAAAAGAGTGAGAAAAACACAAAAATTAAAAACTAACAAATTTTTAAGCAAACGGTGAAAAGTGTTGTTGCTGAGAAAGTGGCGCAAAAGTAACCTTGCGATGTTTTTTGGCTGTAATTTAAAAAAAAATGAAAAACTTTGATTCTTCTTGTGGATTATTTTTATTTGGTTTTTTAATTTTTTTACATCAAGTCGAGAATATGATGTCATGTAAATGGTCGCCGCCACAGTTGATTGCCATTTGAGCCCTTTTTATGGCATTTTCCATCACTTTGGCCGAAACTTCCGGCGATAGGTCCTCACATTCTTGACGGATACTGTTTTTAAGAGCTGCAAGAGTCTAAGGCTTGTTGACATAAACTCGCGACTTCAAAAAGCCCCACAAAAAGAAGTCTAGAGCGGTCAAATCAGGCGATCTTGCTGGCCAGTGCAAATCGCCAAACGGGAGACTAGGCGCCCGGAAAATGCATCCTTCAGCATATCGCTTGTGGCACGTGCAGTATGTGCCGTTGCAGCGTCCTGTTGGAACCATATGTTTTCCAATCCCAATTCATCAAGTTGCGGCAAAAAGAACTCGTTGATCGTTGCTCTGTAGAGCTCACCATTCACAGTAGCCGTTTGGCCCGCGACGTCTTCGAAAAAAAAGGTCCGATGACTCCTTCAGCGAAAACAGCACACCATACAGTGACTTTGAGCGGGTGTAATGGCTCTTCGTGGGTTACACGCGGATTTTCAGTGCCCTAGAAGCGTAAATTTTGCTTATTTACGTCCCCGCTAAGATGGAAATGGGCCTCATCACTCATGATTATTTTTGATGAAAGATAATCTTCCTCTTGGTGGTGATTAAGGATGGCTTGAGCGTATGTTAGACGCGATTGGCGGTCAGCAGCTAATAGCTGATGCACCGTCTGGACTTTGTACGGAAACATCTTCAAATCTTGTACCAAAATTCGCTGTAAAGACCGTCGACTGATACCCATTTGCGTGGCACGTCGTCTTGTCGATGTCGACGGCGCTTCCATGGCATCATCGGCTACAGCAGCAATATTCTCTGTAGAACGGTTACTCCCAGTAGGCGTTGGACGGCGAGGAAATCTGGGCCGAAATTCACGTTGTGCCAAAGTCGCCGACCGATTATTGGTCAAATAAATAGTCAGCAATATTCCGCGTTCTGGAGCAGTGTAGCGTAACATTATTTATTAACGTGTATTTGGCATGTGTTTACTACACAAATGTCAAAACAGAACTGACATTAGGGGCCAATCGCAAAATGTATAGCATTTTCTGATAGGAGGATTACTTTAGTGCCACCTGTTACATACACATATGTATCTGTCCAGACGGCTACGCAGGAGAGTGACATCTGACAAGCGCAGGGAAAAGCAAACTACCCAACAACATGCCGAATAAGTCTGCGGGCATATGAGCAGAATCGAAGGAAATAAGCGGTGCGATCAATCCGTTTTTGAGACGAGCGAGAATCGCTCGCTCACCTGTGAGAAAGCAAATACTCACTCCTAAGCACGAGCGCGCTGAAAAGCACCAATGCGAGCTTACAACTCCAGACATAGTAAAACGCGACACGCAACAGCATAAGGAAGGGAAAGTGAGCAAGCGACAAAGCGAGAACCAGACAGGGAGCCGCAGCGTTTGATGGGAGAAAAAATAAAAGAGCTTATCAGTATGATGGAAGTGCAGAGGCATATCAACATGCCGATGAGAGACTTGGTGAGTGTAATAGAGAGGCAGCATAAGAAAGCACAGCAAATCTAAGCCACCCACTGAGCGCCTCAATCAAAGCACACAAATCGATACAATGCAGAACGATCACAAAAAGCAAGCAAAGAGAGCCCGCACGGCTGCCAATAGCGGGCGGGATGCACCCAGTTCGCCGCAGCGAATAGCAAACTGCAACGGTTTAGAATCGCCGAGAGGACCAATAGAGGTGAAGCCTAAAGTGTAACAACACTGCTCCAAGCGCGGCAGGAGTAGGCATGAACGTACCCCTAGGCGTGAAGGGCATCCAATCCCATGAATGCTGGACAACAGTAGTCAAACGTAAGACCAAAATCACGTACAATAGACCAACGAAACCTGACAAATTGGTCCTGAAGAAAGTCGATGCACATTCAAACGCGGAAATATTAAAAAAAAATTAAATCGTAACCTGAGTTTCAAGGAACTGAGCTATATCGTAAAGGGCGTTAGAAAAACAGCGGAGGACGAATTATTATTCGAACTAAAGCGGCCAACGAGAATCTCTCTTGTCAACAAGTGCTACTTTGGACTGAGAAGACAATTGAGTAATAAAGTCCTTTCTCGACGAACAAAACTAACGCTCTACAAGGCTCTCATTATACCCGTCCTAACTTAGGGGGAGAAGCTTGGACGATGGCAATATCCGATGAGGCGTCGTTTGGAGTATTTAAGAGAATGTCGCAGGGGATGCAGCAATGAGCCTTATGAGTTTTGCGACGACATAGACATAGCGCAGTGAATAAAGATCCAGCGGCTACGTTGGCTGGGTCGTGACGTCCGAATGGATATAAACGCTCGGTCTCTAAAAATATTCGATGCGATACCATCTGGTGGTAGCAGAGGAAGGGGGAGGCCTCCTCTGCGTTGGAAAGATCAGGTTGAGAAGGACTTGGCTTCATTTGGTGTGTGCAACTGGCGTCGGCTAGCACGAGAAAGTCTAAAGAATTGACTGGCGCGTTTTGTTAAACTCAGCCCAAATCGCGTAAGCGGTTATCACGCCAATTAAAACGAAGATTCGTTTGCATAAAATTAAAACTCTCCAACTCGAAAATATTTAGAAAGACTGCTTATTCAGTTTTGTTATTGCTAACTACGAAAATGACTTTAATTCTAAACTGAACCTAAAACGACGTTGGTACTTGCATTGCCAGATGTTACCTGCTGAAGTAGTCGCACGTGCAATACAGTCATAGTGTCAACATAATTATTCGTAGCGAATATGTGAGTTCCATATGTATACACATAGCCAGGTAAAAGAAAATTATAAGTTAGCAGATTTCATCAGTCAAATAAGTCGGAAGGCAGGAAATCAATAAAAATTATTAGGTGTGCAACTAGGTTCTCGCTGTTTTTTTGACGAAAATACAACTTTGTTCTGAAAAAATGGTTACAAGCGAGTCATTGTAAGTATTGCCCATCGCTGGCTACTACTTTTTCCCATCTTTCTGGTAGATCTCGTATACCGTCGGTAGAACTGTTTATCTCTTGAGGCTATCCACGGATCAAGCCATTTTTTTATGTCTTTATATGAATGACCGCGTATTGCGGCCGCTTCTCGCGCAGTGCTCGGCTCAATTGCATCAATTGAAGTCGATACCGATCCCCAGTGATGGTTTCGCTTGGTTTTAACAGTTCATAGTAAATAACAACAACTTGGTCCCGCCACATACATAGCATTACCTTCGCAGCGTGAATATCCGTTGGTTGTAACTCATAAGGATCCCAAGTCCCCTGTTTCTGAATCATTCCCAAAGCATGCAATTGCTTGAAAATGGGTTGGCGGGTAACTCCTAATACTGAAGCAAGCTCTTCTTGTGTTTGACACGGATTCTCATTGAGAAATGCCTCCAATTCAGCGTCTTCGAAGGTTTTTCGCCTTCCTTCACGCGGATGGTCGTCAACATAAAAATCACCGTCTTTGAAGCGACGGAACCAGACTCGGCACGTTGTTTCCCTTAAAGCAGCATCTCCAAAAACTTTTTGTAGCTCTCGATGCGCTTAAGCCACCGTTTTTTTTCGAATGAAAGAGGAAAATCAGCACTTCCCGCAAATGATGATTATTCGGCACAAAATCAGACATTTTCACAAAACCAAAACAAAATCACTAATGTATCGAGGCTGTTTGATTACCATATGTCCAAGTTTGGTTTACGACTAAGCCATAACACACTATTGGAACTTAGTTACGCACCTAATAATATCATATAACAGCATTCCGTTGATTTCCCAATATTTCACCGAATCCGTTAAATAAGCATTTCATTACTATATAAGCATTTTTATTATTGAGATATATGTAAAAATGCAAAATATACCAACTAAACATATATGTACACATTTCTAAGCTTTGATGGAACCGACAGTAAAATAATAAAATCAGTATGTTTCTGGGAGCTTCTAGCTTAATACCTGCTTTGTTTTTTTTTAACCTTTTGCTAAGCCAATAATAAAATTCGCGTGTAGAGAGTAGCTTGTAACGTATGCAGCGTTAACTTCTCCTTACTTAAATCTAATGTCGCCAATCGTCTTCAAAAGTGTGGCAGGTCGTTGCAACTCACATACACATATCTATGTCGGTAGATTATTGACTCTGGTTGTTTCCGGCATAGCTTCCATGTTTGCGTCTGTTTGTTCATTAAAGTTATTTAGTAATAAAACCCTTGGATGTACTTATATCGCCTATTTGCGACATGTGGTATCCATTATTCGCATTTTACTTTTGTTTCCGTATATCTTTATATTTTGTATGACCTTATTAGTCTTTACAACAGGTCTGAGAGCACTTTTTTGGAAAAGAACTATTTTGTAATTATTATAGTTACATCTTTTTATATATTTTAGTTACTTCTTTTTTGTATTAATGTTACTGCTTAATACTACTTGAATACTGAGTTACTAGATTTCAGCATTATTCTTTCTTGTTTCATGTATATTATTTAAGTAATTTTTTTATTAGTTTTTAATTTAGTTTAAGATGAAATGTTTTGTTTTTAATTTTTATTTTATTTTATTTTTTAATAAATATTTTTGTAATTTCAATAATTTTTAATCGATAAATCATGCTTACAATTAGTTTTTATGGAGTGGAGGATGGTAGAAGTCCACCAAAGTGGGGAAAATCCAGCACGATTCTTCTACATATAGCCCCAGAAGCTCACAACTTCCGGGCTTAGCCCAAGTATCGGTAGCTTCCGAACACGCGTTCGAGAGCGAGCTAATGTGAGAAGGCGAGGCAAACGCAGGATAGCTGGTAGTGCGATGGGTTTGGGACTCTCCACGGAAAAAACCGCATTTTACATGTCGCAAATAGGCGATATAAGTACATCCAAGGGTTTTATTACTAAATAACTTTAATGAACAAACAGACGCAAACATGGAAGCTATGCCGGAAACAACCAGAGTCAATAATCTACCGACATACATATGTGTATGTGAGTTGCAACGACCTGCCACACTTTTGAAGACGATTGGCGACATTAGATTTAAGTGGGGAGAAGTTAACGCTGCATACGTTACAAGCTACTCTCTACACGCGAATTTTGTTATTGGTTTAGCAAAAGGTTAAAAAAAAAACAAAGCAGGTATTAAGCTAGAAGCTCCCAGAAACATACTGATTTTATTATTTTACTGTCGGTTCCATCAAAGCTTAGAAATGTGTACATATATGTTTAGTTGGTATATTTTGCATTTTTACATATATCTCAATAATAAAAATGCTTATATAGTAATGAAATGCTTATTTAACGGATTCGGTGAAATATTGGGAAATCAATGGAAATGCTGTTATATGATATTATTAGGTGCGCAACTAAGTTCCAATAGATAGGTCAATCGATGCCGCCAGCAGTGTGTGATGGCCAACCAAGCTTAGCCATATACATACATGGTAATCAAACTGCTTCGACACATTAGTGCTTTGGTTTTGGTATCATGTACTTTTGCTTTTGTGAAGCATATGAAATGTATGAGACGAAACACGTCTGTTCATTTTAAAATGAAGAATGCAAGTGATGTGTACTTCAACCCTGCTAATAATACATTACATCTTCCCCTTCTTGTTTCTAAAATCTAATAATTGGTAACAATCAATTGGTTTTGCATGGCGTTCGGTCCTGCGTAAGGAATCAGAGATCGCTAATTAATTGTCAACACTTATAACTACATCTTCAATTGACAATCCGGACCTATTAGTAAAATATTTTTTATATTTGTCTTCAACTTTAATTGGCCATTTGTTTTTAACGAAATAATAAATTTTTGACAAAATTGGATCAACTTTTATTTCATTGGCTATTTCTTTTAAATTTAAAGGTAATTCATTAGAAACATTTAGAAAATTAATTGAAATATTTTTTATTTCCGTTTTTTCATTTTCCAATGGTCAACGAGGCAATGTATCTACATGAGACATTTGCTTAGCACTCTTATGTTTAATTTCATATTGATACATAGACAATTCAACCGACCATCGCTGCAAACGTGCGACTGCCACCGCGCTATTCAACTTTGTTGGGCTGAAAATGTCTTTAATTACTGAGTTATCTGTAAAAATAGTGAATGGTTGCCCAAACAAATACTTATGAAACTTTCGTACAGCAAAAATAATTGCTAATCGTTCACGGTGAACTTGTGAATAATTTTGCTCTGCCGGTGACAGTGTGGATGAAACAAACATGACCGGCTTCTCAATTCCATTTCCGATATGTGGGAGAACTGTGGCCACGCCGTAAGGACTTTCGTCAGTTGATACAACAATAGGTTTCTTTCTTAGGTTTTCAACAATGAACTGTTTACTTTTTTCAAAAACCCTTTGACATTATTCACTCCAGTGAAAAGGAGTTTCTTTTTGCAGCAGTCGATACAAGACATTTAGTTCAGCGGACATGTTTGCAACGAATTTCCTATAATAATTTATAAGACACAAGTACGACCGTACTTGTTGCAAATTTGTTGGTGCTGGGGCACTTACAATGGCTTTGACTCTATTTGGATTCGGTTTGACCCCACCATCTGTTAAGCAATGGCCCAAATATTCAACAGATGTTTTTAAGAAACGACATTTTTCAAAATTAATTTTAATTTTTAATTTTCACAGACGATCGCAGATTCTGTAAACATTATTAATGGCTTGTTGCTGATTTCAGCCTCCAATAATTATATCGTCCTGAAAGGCTCTAACGAATTGTAAACCATTTAAAATTTGGTCCATAACAGATTGAAATATAGGGTATTAACTATCAGATTTTTTTTAGAATCATTGGATAATTTCAATTGTTGGTATGTACCTTTTAAGTCTATAACAGAAAAATACTGGCAGTTTGCAAATATTCTGCGAATATATCTTCTACCAAAGGTAAAGGATAAGAAGCAAATTCGAGACATTTATTTAGCGATGCTTTTCCATCGAGACAAATCCTTATTTCCCTTTCGGTTTCGCAACAATTAATTGGACCTTGCTCAAGTTCTTCACCGACCTTTTCACGCAATTTAAATGGAACAGTATACGCGGCATGAAACACTGGTGTGTTATTTTCATTTAAAACTAAATCCACTTCAAAGTTTCTAATAACCTCATTGTTTTTTTCATCGACTATATTCGGATATCTACTTTTAATATTATCAAATATATCATTGTGTTCGATCAAGCTAATTATATTGGTTTCAAACCTCTTACGCCAACCAATAAATAATTAATCCAACCATGGCCTGCCCATTAGTGGCTTGAACCTTTTTCCAATATTGACGACTATCATTTTTAGGCTGACGATGACATACTTCAGAACTGAATGATCCTCATTTTAATATTTTCTCACTTGAAAAAGTTATTAAATTAATATTTGATTTGACCAATTTGACATTTTTAAATTTTTCATCAAGCTCATCCTTTGAAATAATTAAAGTGCACGCTCCACTATCCACTTCCATTTCGATCATGGTTTTGTTGACATTGACAGTAACGTAGCAACCTTCACTGGCACCGTGGATGTTGTTGATGACTTTGATCGACTCAGATGTACAGACTGAAGAAGTGTGACCTTTAGGTTTGCATTTAAAACATTTCTTCCATCGCGGGACATTTCTTCTCGTCGTGCTTTCTTCCACGTCGTGTACATTTGCTGAACTTTTGTACTGAAATTTCATCTGATGGCTTTTTAGACTTCTGTGGTATTTTTTGATTTTTATGCTTCCAATCAGACTTCTTTTGTGATGAATGTTTCTCTCTGTTGCCGTTACTTTCATTTTTTAGACGATTTACTGTATTCGAACGCATTTCGATTTGACCTTGTTTGGTTAACTCTAACTGCAGTACATTTTCACATGCTTTGTCAAAATTTGAGGTTAGCTCATCCATTAATTTCTGTTGAATTCGTTTACTTCTAAGACCCCTCCCCCCCTCGCAACGAAACTTTCGGGAAGCAAGGACGGCACTGGAGAGACTGAAGGATACCAAACTAGAGGATCTGACGGAAGAGCAGTCAGATTCCAAGGCGTGGGCTGAAGCTTTCATAGCCGAACACCGGGAGAAGGCTTAAATGGATTGTGTGCAAGGGAAGCGCAAAAGACCGACTGAGGGGACATCGCCTGAGGCCAAAAGATCTAAGGTGTCCGCCACTCAAACAACCAACACCATTAAGAAATCTTTTGCGGAAGTAGCGAAAGACAGCCACATAAGAGCGGTGATTGATCGCAGTTCCAATGACGGTGCGATCACACAAGCAAACTGGGACCTGATATACAGGAATCTCTGTAAAGTTTACAGAGACATCCTGCGATAACAGCCAGGACCCCCACTCGGGGGACGCGGGTTGGTTTCAATCACGCGTTAAATTAATCAGGTGCGCTGAACAACGATCTGTAGACTTTTACACTTCGGCAATAAAGCGCATAGGGGAGCCTTGGCCAGGGCCTGCCTCGACGTGGTCCTCCGAGAAGACATCCCTAATCGGCCAAGATGTAGAGCCTGGATAGCAGACTTCCACACCGACAAAGAGGAAGTGTTGGAACTGCTCAAACTAGGCATCCCTGAGTTACCAAACAGCGATTGGAAAGTAGCAAAGATTGGTGAAGTGGATGGCAAGAGGAGGCTAGCGGTGATCATCTTGATTGAGGAGTCGCTGGATCCACTCGCCAACTAGAAATGAAAGGTCAAATACGGTTTCCAATCACTGACACTCCATGTCTACAGACAGAATGTGGCCAGTAACGGCAGCTCCGCAGAAAACATGACATCATCTGCGGAGGAGACGACGGTTGCGGTAGACAACCAAACGGACGACGAGGTGGCATCCAATTCCGGTATGGTAGGCGAACTCTTCCGTAGGATTACCCTAGAGGAGATGGGAGAATATTCCGAGCTCTCAGATGCTTTGGAGGATGAGAAGTATATTCCCACTTCTTCCGACGAGGATATCGCTGACCAAACCGTGGTTGGCTGTGATCCAACAACGTATACCAGCGATGGTGGGGGTTGTACAGATCAACCTCCACCACAGTAAGGCGGCTTCAACCGCACTCATTCTCCGTCTCGCTGAAAGAGAAGAGGAAATCGCGCTCATCCAAGAAATATGGGTCGTAAAAGATCGGGTTTGCGGGTTGAGCAACAAAGAGTTTAAACTGGTCTATGTTACCGACAAAGGTAAACCCAGGTCGTGTATACTAGTGAAAAAACATATTAATGTATTCTTATTGATGCAATTTAGCGATGTGGATAACGCAATACTATCAGTGGAGTCCTGCGGTAGGACAATATGCATGAATATGCATATGGACATGATGCAGTGCAACCACCCCCATCACTACTCCTAAGAGGTGCAGCCGAGGAAGCCGCGAGACGTGGTATCCCATTCATACTGGGCGCAGATGCTAATGCTCATCATCAGACACCAAGGAACGCAATGAGAACATTTTTGAAATCATCATGTGTAACAATCTTCATATTAGCAATATAGGCAACACCCCTACCTTTGTAACAGCTACTAGGAGGGAAGTTCTGGACATAACATGTGTCAACGAACGGGGGGCACAAATTATAAAAGATTGGAGAGTGTCTCAAGACAACTGCTTCTCAGACCACAGGTACTAACGTACAGCATTTTATTACCAACTAAACTGTGCTATCCGGTCGTGACGGACAGAGGCTGATCGACTTCGCCGGGGCCCAAAACATGGTAGTCTGCAGCAGTATATTCCAGCATAAAAATATCCACCAAGCTACCTGGCTGTCCCCTAATCGAAAAACCCGAGACCAGATTGATCATGTTGTGATAGATGGAAGACACGCTTCTAGTGTATTAGATGTACGTACGATCCAAGAACCCAACATCGACTCGGATCATTACCTTGTTGCAGCCAAACTGCGCACACGCCACTGTGCAGTAAAAAACGTACATCTACCTACGCAAAGAATGTTCAACATCGAAAAGCTGAAATCACAACAGACAGCCAGAAGATTCGCCACTCGACTCTCACTCCTGCTCTCGGAGGGCACTGACCAACAAAGCGGCATCCACGAGCAATGGAGCGACATTTCTCGTTCTCTACGTACCGCCACCGAAGAAGAAGACGGATTCCGGTGAGCCCGAAAAAACCGTTGGTACGACGAGGAATGTCATGCTGCCGCAGAAAGAAAGGATGCCGTCTATAGAGCCACGCTGCGATCGGGTGCAACGCGAGCCATGTGGGATCGCTACGGAGAGGTAAAAAAGGAAGAGAGACGTATTATCCGAAAGAAGAAACGAGAGGAAACGAACGAAATACGTGAGTGCGAGGAGCTTGAGATGCTGAGAACAAGAACAATGCCCGAAAATTCTGCCAGAAAGTTCGGCAGCTTACAGAAGGTTTTAAGACCGGGGCGTTTTCCTGTAAGAACAAACACAGCGAACTGGTGACTGACATTCAGAGCAATCTTGAGTTATGGAGGGAACACTTCTCGAACCTGTTAAACAGTGATAGCTGCGCATGCCACAGAGAATGTGAAGGTCCCGATACCCCAATCGTCGACGATGGAATTGACGTTCCGCTACCCGACCATGACGAGGTGAGAATAGCGATAACGCGGCTAAAGAACAACAAAGCCGTGGGCGCCGACGGACTGCCGGCTGAGCTATTCAAACATGGCGGCGAGGAGCTGGTAAGGTGCATGCATCAGCTCCTATGCAAAATAATGGTCGGATGAAAGCATTCCTGCCGATTGGAATTTAAGTGTGCTCTGCCCAATCCATAAGAAGGGCGATCCTGCAACCTGTGCCAATTACCGCGGGATTAGTCTTGTAAATATCGCTATAAGGTTCTAGCGAGCGTATTGTGTGAAAGGCTGAAGCCCACCGTCAACCAACTGATTGGACCTTATAGGTGTGGCTTTAGACCTGGAAAGTCTACCATCGACCAAATGTTCACAATACCCCAAATTTTGGAAAATATTTATGAAAGGAGAATCGACACGCACCATCTTTTCGTCGATTTCAAAGCTGCATTCAACAGTATGAAAACGAGTTACTTGTATGCCGTCATGTCTGAATTTGGTATCCCCACAAAATTAATACGGCTATGCAAGATGACGTTGCTCAACACCAGCAACGCCGTCAGAATTAGGAAGGACCTCTCCGAGCCGTTTGATACCAAACGAGGTTTCAGACAGGGTGACTCGCTGTCCTGATGTTAGAGAATCATACGAGCCGCAGGCACAATATTTTATAAGAGCGTACAATTGTTGGCGTATGCTGATGATAATGACATCATTGGCCTTAACAACCGCGCTGTTAGTTCTGCGTTCTCCAAACTGGATAGGGAGGCAAAGCGAATGGGTCTGGTGGTGAACGAGGACAGAACGAAGTACCTCCTGTCTTCAAACAAACAGTCGGCGCACTCGCGTATCGGCACCCACGTCACTGTTGACAGTTATAATTTCGAGGTTGTAAAAGACTTCGTTTAGTTAGGGACCCGCATTAGCGCCGATAACAATGTCCGCCTTGAGATCCAACGTAGAATCTCTCTTGCCAACAAGTGCTACTTTGAACTAAGTAGGCAACTGAGCAGTAAAGTCCTCTCTCGACGAAAAAAACTTACACTCTACAAGACTCTCACCATGTCTGTCCTAACGTATGGCACAGAAGCCTGGACGATGACAACATCCGATGAAGCGACGCTTGGAGTGTTCGAGAGAAAGATTCTGCGTAAGATTTTTGGACCTTTTCACTTTGGAAGCGGCGAATATCGTAGGCGATGGAACGATGAGCTGTATGAGTTTTACGAGGACATAGGCATAACGCAGCGAATAAAGATCCAGCGGTGTCAGAGGAAGAGGAAGGCCTCCTCTGCGTTGGAAAGATCAGGTGGAGAAGGACTTGGCTTCACTTGGTGTGTCCAATAGGCGCTGGTTAGCACGAGAAAGAAAGGACTGGCGTGCTTTGTTAAACTCGGCCAAAATCGCGTAAGCGGTTATCGCGCTAATTAAAAAGAAGAAGTACGACTTAATTATATCCCTAAGAAATGGGCTGAAGTAAAAGTGGTCTTCATTCCCAAAGCAGGAAAAACCACACATACGAAACCGAAGGACTACAGGCCGATTAGCCTATCATATATAGATATATATAATATATAATTGGCGCGTTAACCCTTATTGGGTGTTTGGCCGAGCTCCTCCTCATATTTGTAGTGTGCGTCTTGATGTTGTTCCACATATGGAGGGACCTACAGTTTCAAGCCGACTCCGAGCGGCAGATATTTTTATGAGGAGCTTTTTCATGGCAGAAATACGCTCGGAGGTTTGCCATTGGCTGCCGAGGGGCGACCGCGATTAGAAAAATGTTTTTATTAATTTTGGTGTTACACCGAGATTCGAACCAACGTTCTCTCTGTGAATTCCGAATGGTAGTCACGCACCAACCATTTGGCTACGGCGGCCGCCGATTAGCCTATCATCCTTCCTGTTAAAAACGTTACAGCGATTGCTAGATGGGCACATCAAAGGAAAGATTAGCAATAAGCTATCACCCTCTCAACATGCATACAGCAGAGGTAAATCAGTGAAGACAGCACTCCACTCGCTAGTCGACTCGATTGAGAAATCACTTCACTATAAGGGATAATACACACCTTCCAATAACATACACCCGGAAGCAATTACCAAATCACTAACGGAAATGGGAGTAAACAGAGCGCTCGTCTCGCTGATAGAACGAATGCTAGTCGGGCGGACGATAGACGCAGATTTGGGTGAAACATCCATTAAGAAATTCCCGATCAGGGGTACACCGCAGGGTGGGGTGATTTTCCCACTTCTGTGGAACCTGACCGTCAATAATCTCCTTCAGGAACTGGAAAAAATGGGAGGCAAGATAATTTCATATGCCGATGATATTGTAATAGCAATCTCTGGCAAAAACTTTCCTACTCTGTGTGTTCTTCAACAGACTATCACTATGGTGCAAAAGCCGAGGACTTGAAGTAAATCCGAAAACAACGGAAGTGATACTGTTCAGCAGAAAACATAAAATACCTGCTCTTCAACAAGTACTTTTAGGAGGAAAACCCCTTAGGGTAACAGAAAACGCAATATCTAGGACTTGTACCAGATAGGAAGCTAAATTGGGGGCTCACAGCCGCAGATAGAGTACGCAAAGCTACGACGGCGCTACACTCCTGCGGAAGGCTCATTGGGAAAAAATAGGGTTTGAATCCCAGAGTGATACACTGGTTGTACAATGCAGTAATTAGACCAATTCTCTACTAGGGTATTGCAATATGGTGGAAAGCCCTGGAGAGGGGCGTGAACATTAAAAAAGTTGCAGGTTCCAAAGACTTGCATCTGTTCTTATAACCGGTGCAATGTCAAACACACCATCGAAAGCACTATATGTGATATTATATTAAACTTCCTTCCGGTAGACCTGCCGGCAAAGTACATTGCGCGCAGTGCAGCAATAAGGCTGAGTACTTCAAGCAAATGGTCAAATACCGACATGGCCACGGCAGAATCCTGGATGCCACGTTGGGGCTTCCCAGACAGGTAGACTATACAGTACCGCCTGTACTTGCCACTACAACGTTGGTGACACTCCTACCCTCGAGGGAAGAGTGGGAAGGGGACGTGGTAAGACAGGGCGAGTCCATCCATGCATACACAGATGGCTCAAAGCTCTATGGCAGGGTGGGCGGATGTTTATATTCCGAGCATCTGGGGATCTCCTTCAGTTTTCGGCTCCCCGACTACTGTAGTGTCTTTCAGGCGGAACTGATGGCAAAAATGAAAGCCGTAACACTGGTACAGTGTGATACGATACCTGGAGATGATATCTACATTTTCACTGATAGCCAGGCGGCGATAAAATCCCTCACAAAACAGTCGACAACCTCCAAAGTAGTCATGAAATGCCGCGCATCTCTTAACGAGATGGGTGAGTCATTTCACCTAATAATAGCATGGGTTCCTGGCCATTGCGGCATTGAGGGGAACTGCAGAGCCGATGAACTAGCGAAAATCGGTACCAAATTGACTGATGAGTACATAGACAACGATATAGGTATACCCTTGCAAACATCTAGACTACGTATCCGCGAAGAAATTGTTAGAGTAGCGAACGAAAGATGGCGTAACGAAGCCACTTGCAATATAGCCCGACAGATGTGGCCGACTTTCAATGCTAAACGCACAGAACTTGTACTAAGAAGAGATAAGCATAGTCTTAACACGCTGATTTCAGTTATTACGGGGCACTGCCTAATCGGTAGGCACGCCCAGAGAATGCGTGTGCAAAGGCATGACTTCTGCAGAAGTTGTCTAGACGAGGAAGAGGAAGCACTTCTGTGTCACTGTCCTGCTCTATCCAGACGTAGACTCGCCATTTTGGGCGGACATTTCTTCAACGAATTAGAGGATCTCGGCTCTGTCGAAATTAAGGATCTTGCGAAATTTTTGAATATCACAAATTGGTTTCAGGAGAGATAGGGGCTAGTTCCCCACGCGGCATCACAATGGACCATGAGCCTGAGTGTGTCCTACAATGGACAACCACTTCAACCTAATCTAACATAACTTAACCTAAGACCTGTTATTAGCTGATCTAATAATTCCTGACCTAATTCCTCATTTAGGTGCTTTTGTTGTAAATAAGCAACATATATTATTAAGCATGTTCAGTTGTAATAAAATCACCAAACTCACATTCTTACGATAAGAATTTTAACCTCACAATGTAATCAGAAATTGTCTCATCTTCTTCTTGCATGCATTAAAAAACTTGTACCTCTTCGAACGCTTATTCCTTTTCGGTTGATAATATTCGCTCAGGATTTTCATCAATTCACGTATGTTTTTTGGCTCAGCAATTGAGGTGTTGTTAGCTTTTTGCACAGCTCATAAACTTCGGCTCTGCACATGGTGATGAATAGAGGAGCTTTAAGAGGGTCCTCTTTTCAATCGGCTTCAAAAAATCGATTTTTTTACTGCAATCGATTGATATATTATAGGAGAATATTCCCTCAAAATTTTATAGCGGAATTCAAAGTGATTTCGAAGTTTCAGGCCTGTGTACCGTCCCTCGTGTGAGTATACTGTCTATCTTCTGAAAACTTTGAAACACGTTTTCTCAAAACCATGAAATTTAAAAAAAAAAAAACGACGAAAGTTATCGTTTCAAGCCGAAAATCTATATAAAGATAATTAAAATGCGCAACTAATTACTTAACAAAATACAAAAAAAAGATTCATTTTTTAATGTTATTTAACACCTTTTTTGAAAAAAAGCGAAAAAAAGTACTTTTTTCAATAATTATTTGTGTGTTCGTTTTTTCATATTTTTATACAAGAGTAGTCTATTATATGCGGGAAAGCCTTCTGAATAAGACAATATTTTTCTTTTGTGTTTCCGGTCAAAACTACGACTGCAATCTTACAGGCCGTTTTACTAGCGCGCAACGAGAAGCTGTGCAAGATCCCTCATATGTCCACAGCGGACTACTTCTTTTGCTTTACCTTCACTATTATTCGGTTCTTGTAGTGATAATTCTAGATTTTCCTTTTTAGGTTCACTAATACTCATCTCAATTTATTCAATAAAGGCAAATTTAACTTTTCTTTGCACGTTGGTTCTTTTTACTCGTCGCCATAAAATGTATGAGAAGAAACCCGTCTGTTCATTTTACAGGGTGAAGGATATGAAGTGTTACCTATTCAAAACACCATCACTTTTTTGTGTGAAATTAGTTTTTATTGATTTCAAAGACAAAATTGTTCAAAAATGATTACAATTTTAACATATATTCACTTTAGCTCGATATGACCCCCTTTGCCTTGACTATAGCCTTCAAACGGTCAAAAAATTAGTTGCTGCTGCACGAATGTGATCTTGAGGTATTTTGGTTCATTCTCGTATAATCGCTTTTTTCAGTGCATCCATACTGGCATATTTTTTAGTCCTCCCCTTTCTCTCCAAAATGGACCAGATGGAATAGTCCATCGCATTTGCGTCTGGCGAATTCGAAAGCCATTGTATGGACGAAATGAAGTGTGGAACATGATTTTTTAACCATTCTTGGTTCACACGAGCCTTATGAGACGGTGCCGAGTCCTGTTGGAACGTCAATGGTCTACGACCGAAATGTTTGCGTGTCCACGGCTCTAAAGGAGCTTCTAAAACATTTTCCCGATAATAAATCGCATTCACTTTGACACCAGGCTCAATAAAAACGATTGGAGAGCGTTCATTAGCGGTCACTGCGGCCCAAACCATTACTTGCGATGGGAAATTGCTTCGAGTGGCCATACGTAGGCCCAAATTCTCGTATGAGCATTTGGTCAAGTAAACACGATCGTTTTGAGTGTTTATGATCTGCTCAATTCGGAAATTTTTTTCATCAGAAAACACAATGTAAGGAATTTCGCCACGTTCGTGCAAGCGCAACAACTCCTTTGTTCTTTCGCACCGAACTTCTTTTTGCTGGGGTAAAAGATCGTGTGCTTTTGGAACTTATAACCCCTGACCTTGAGCACATTTTTCAATATGCGTCGAATGCTGTCTTGCGATATTTTCAGTTCTTTGGCCATTTTTCTTCCACTTCGACGTGGATTTCGTTCAAGTCGAGCCTTCACTTTCCGAACCATTTCTGGCGTGGTTGCGGTTTTGTTTACTCCACCTCCATAGCGTTTTGCAATGGTACCAGTATCATTGTAACGTTTTATAGTGCGATACATAAACATTTTATTCACTTTGAGGTGACTGAGCTCACGAACATTGGCTGGTTTTGATTTTCCAGCCAAATGTAACGCAATCACACTATTAAGTTTGAGTTCCATCACAGAAAAAAAAATTCAACACAACTGAGGCGCAAATGCTTTTGATGGCTTATAAACATATATGTCATGAGCTATTTTACAGATAAAAGCAGTGTGAAGTTGGTAACACTTCATATCGTTCACCCTGTATAATGAAGAATGCAAGTGATGTCTACTTAAACTCTGCTAATAATACATAACAGAGTGCTCTGCCTAATCCATAAGAAGGGAGATTGTGCCAATTACCGCGGGATTAATCTTTTAAATATCGCGTATAAGGTTCTAGCGAGTGTATTGTGTGAAAGGCTGAAGCCCACCATCTACAAACTGATTGAACCTTATCAGTGTAGCTTCAGACCTGGAAAATCTACATTCGATCAGATATTCACAATACGCCAAGTTTTGAAAAATGCCCATGAAAGGATAATCGATAAAGACCATCTTTTTGTCGTTTTTAAACCTGCGTTCGACAGCATAAAAAGGAGTTACCTATATACCGCTATATCTGTTGGAGTTGCAAATATGCCAGCGTCGTCAGAATTGGGAAGGTCATATCCGTGATGCTGGAAAAGATCGTGCGAACCGCAGAACTTAATCGCTCAGGAACAATTTTTCATAAGAGCGTATAATCCGGGAGCCAGGGGTCATTTTAACCTCATCAATTCATGCATTGAAAATTCCGCGCGCCGCCGAGATGTATGAACTTAATGATACATTCTTGCTTCGGCTGATGGTCTTCCCACCACTATAAACGCAGCTGACCATAATTATTATATTTTCATATCTGTTCAGCTGACGTATTTTCCCCCTCTACGGCGCAGCTGACTATTTTTTTTTTATTCTAATATACTAAATGTCAACAATACACAAAAGAAATTTCAGCCGGTATTAAATGACTCGTTAAAAATTTTTTTGGACACGTTCCGCAGCATCCCACGCACGTACCCAGCGCTACTGGACCAGCTGACGGTTGGTTTCGTCATTCATTGGATAGCGTCTGCTTTCAGTATTAAAATCAGTTGGCATGAAATGATGAGGTCAAAATGACCCCTGGCTCCCGGGCTAGGTGAGGTTAGGCTTGGTTGATATGGTTGCCCAGGGAATGGGCACACTTGGACGAAGATTGATTCGTCCTTTGCGATGCCATTATGGAAGGGTGAGGCGGGAGACACCGACGGGATACAGGGAAAGGGCGGGGAGAGATGGTGCTGGGATGGTTAGGAGCGTACGGATTACGAACGAAGACTACGTTTGCGTCGACCACTTAATGCTGCTGATGAAATTCATCAGATTTTTTATGTCAGCACCAGCTATATCAGCAGGCGTGGCAAAAAAGTATGAGCCAAGATGCCTAGATCTTAGCCCCGCCGCAGCAGGGCAGCTAAGGAGGAGGTGCTGAGATGATTCCACCTCATCCTCCATACATCCAGCGCAGAAAGGACTCGAGGCGATTCCAAATCTCACAGCATGCATTCCTCGCGCATTGTGTCCTGTGAGAGAGCCCACGAGATTAGAGAGCTGATATTTTGTCAGCCTCAGAAGCTCGCCTGAGCGCCTCCGGTCCACACGTGGCCAGAAGGATTTCGCGACCTTACACTTTTGTGTACTTGCCCAGCGCTTGCTGAGTTGGTGCGATGCCCATCTTTCCAGAAGCAGACCGCAGCTAGTCAGGGGGATCCCGATTCTCTCCCTTCGCAAGGAAATCACCTCGCATGTCCCTTGTCTGGCCAGCTCATCTGCCCCACAGTTTCCAGCAATGTCGCTGTGACCAAGAACCCAGATGAGGCTGATGGGCTAAAAATTATGTAAAAAAATTTCAATCGACACAAAGTAGTTTTACTTTTCAATTTTTTTTACAAGTTCACCTGTTCAGCTGACGTGTTTTCCCCCCTGATTATTTTTTTTTATTCTACTAAATGTCAACAATACATAAAAAAAATTTCATCCGGTATAAAATGAGTTGGTAGAAATTTTTTTTCGACACGTTTCGTACCCTCCCACAATCACACCCACCGCGGGTGC
This sequence comes from Anastrepha obliqua, assembly GCF_027943255.1. Lineage (NCBI taxonomy): Eukaryota > Metazoa > Arthropoda > Insecta > Diptera > Tephritidae > Anastrepha > Anastrepha obliqua. The sequence goes on along the minus strand of NC_072897.1, from coordinate 53,518,700 downwards.
GTCAGCTGACGTTCATTTTCGTTATTCATGAAAGCTTAATCAGTATAGTATCAGAGAATGTTAATGCAATGAGAAGGAGCAAATGTTAAATGAGCTTTTTTCGAGTTCTAATTTATAGATTCATAATAAGGTCATTTCAAATTCAACTATCTTCACGAGTGGGGAATTGCAGATATTTACCACGCGAGTGACGCGAGTGGAGGGTTTCTATATTTACTTACCACGCTAGGACAAGAATTCAGATATTTTCTGCGTTTACCATACTACTGAGGAAGTTCATAAGATTTTTCGGCACACTACTAAGGAAATCGAAGCGAATAAAATTGCGATTAAGAAGGCCGCGCGGCAGTTAGTTTGTGGTGCAGAAGCTAAAGTCGGCGGAATTATTCGTTTTGTTTTTTGGCACGTATATAATTCAGGTTCAAGTCCTGAAGACATTTTTTTTTTCTTACACATTTTTTTTTTTTACAATTCAAACCAGGAAAGTTTGGTAAAATTTTTGAGTTTATTTTAATTAAAATTTCTTTAAAATACTGTTTTTTTTTGTATTTTATAAATGGAAATTTCTTTTCGGTATAAAATAGTTCATACTGGATATGACCTGACTTTTATATAAATCAATCAAAACAGAAAATATGTACATATATCTATAATCTATTTCATCAAATCCAAATTATATTGATGAGAAAATATCATTCTAATATCCGTCCAGAAAGCCAAACGCGCATACACACATGCATATTCATATAATTACGCATACAAACTTTCAACTAACGCAGAATATGTGCATATAAAACTGCGAATCGAATAAATGAGTGATTTAGAAAAGATCATTAATAATTATAGATTAGCGCAATCGTGAAATACGTGTCGTGTACGCAGTACATCGTCTCATATTTGACTCAGGTTCAAATCCTGTGCACAGTTTTTTGTTCGATATTTTTATTTCATTTTTTATATTTGGTTTAATTAGAATTGATTTAAAATAGTGTATTCAGATTTTTCTAATACCTGTTATTTAGAAATTTATTTTCTATATAACATTATTCATACTTCTTTTGAATTAATTTATATGTAAAACAGCCATAAACGTAATCATATGAATATGCATTCCTATATTTAATCTCTTCAGTCAAATCTGAACTACTTACATACACATATTGATGAGAAAATATTCTAATATCCATGGATGCATCCAGAAAGCCAAACGCGCATACACGCTTATGTATATAAATATATGCAAACCTTCAACGAACGCAAAATGTATGCATACAAAAAACAACAACTGCGACCGTCTTCTTGTCCGTCAGTGAAAAGATGGGATATGTATACCCTATGAGCAAAAAGAACCGGGAAGGTGATGTTTACTGTTTCCTTCGATTGCCAAGGCATAGTCCACCATGAGTACCTTCCATCGGGCCAGAGAGTCAATAGAGAATATTATTTATCCGTTTTGAAACCTTAGAGAGATGCTGTGTGTTGCAAACCGCCGGAAATGTGAGCAAACAATTCTCAGATTTTGCATGATGATAACGCGCCATCGCACTGATCAAAGAGAATACAAATCGGCCTGCCGGGGGTGTTTGGAGGACTGGGTTAAACGTTGGCACATGTGTGTTGCTTCAGACGGGTCATATTTTGAAGGAGATACTATCAATTTGCCTTAAATTTAACTCTGTTTTGTTTAATTTAAACATTCCCGGTACTTTCTGATCATAAGGTACATATATGCGGCTTTGCGGACAGCAATATGTGATTCGCTGGAAGTCGCATTAACTCGCGACTGTCGCACAGTTAGAAGACATATTTACATACATATAAGGGTGCATACATACATACGGAGCCGCGGCCACTCGACATGACAAAAATTTAAGATTTATCAAATATTGGCAAACAATTCCACGCGAAATATTCCAATATTGACTATTTTCGAATGGTCGCGAAAATTGGCATATGGGCGGCTCGTTTTATGAATGAAATTGAAATATGAGCTCTAACTTATGAATGAACTTTTTGTTTTTGTTCTGAATTGTTCAGCGCCGTCGCTGATAGAATCATGGCCGCTGCGACTGCGTCTACGAATGTATTTTGTTTTTGTAGTCGCTAGGCTTAGATTTTAGCTTTGGGCGACATGCGCATGTGAGGTATGTGTTTTTGTTGTGTTCTAGAACATTTTAGAATGTGCGGTGGCAAAGCGGCCATGGCGTTGCGCTTGCTGTTGCTTTTGCGTCTATCAAAGTACATATCGTGTTTTTGTAAGTACAATATTAGGAATATCGACTGGTGAAAGACAAAAGTACACGGAAGCAAGAAGGGAGCGCTGTGCTCGCGCATATATGCATGAATGTATGAACGTGCATGGATGTAGTAACATATGAATACAATTATTTTGTAGGAAGTTTAGAAGGCAAGTAGGTATATATGTATGTATATATGCTAGGACATAATACATACATAGAGCAGAATTGTTTTTGCACTTGTTAGGAAGAAACTCGCTAGTGCGTATGTGTATTTGTCTTGTAAGAATATGATGTGCTGTGACTTGTGTACATACATAAGTCAAGGTTATTTGGGCATACATGCATATGAACATATGTATGAAAGGAAGATGATGTTCTTGCGCTTGTGCATTATTGTTTTTCATATACAAATGTACATACCTACATATGTATGTAAATGCTGTCGAATACATAAACTATAAATTGACATACAATATAAAATAAGTGTTGATTTATCTTAAACCGTTTTTTTTTTCTTAATGCAAATACCTCCTATTGACATGTACATACATATTATGTATGTATATTGTCATATACCATCATTTATGTACATATAAAGTATACGTTCATTTATGAATGTATGTAATGAAAAACTTCATGAATCACTTTCAGAACTTTATTAAAATTAATTCGCGTCGCGCGCATGCACAAAACCTTGGTTCACAACGCAGGCGCAGAAATAAACGCACTGTGTATTTATCCTCCCCATGTGACTCGGCATCAATTCTCGGCGCCAATTTTTTTTTTTTTTTTTAAATGTGTTTTTTTTAATGTAATCGTAAAAATTTTTTAATAAATTTTATGTATCCGCTTATCATTTCAAAAGTAACAAAATGGTAAAAAAATAAGCAGTCGAAGAAATAAATGCACCGCCTCTTTTTCCTCGCCACATGTTAGACTCGATTTCAATTCCCAGTGCAAACCTTTTTTTATAAATTTTTTTTTTAAATTCGTTTTTTTTATGTAATTAAAAAAAATTATGTAATAAATTTTACGTATTCGCTTATTATTTAAAAAAATACGAAAATAGTAAAAATTTAATTAGTTTAATGTATTTATCCTCCCCACGTGACTCGCCATCAATTCTCGGTGGAAATTTTTTTTTTCGTTTTTAATTTTTATTTTTTTAATGTAATCGTAAAAAATTGTTTAATAAATTTTATGTATCCGCTTATCATTTCAAAAGTAACAAAATGGTAAAAAAATAAGCAGTCGAAGAAATAAATGCACCGCCTATTTTTCCTCGCCACATGTTAGACTCGATTTCAATTCCCAGTGCAGACCTTTTTTTATTAATTTTTTTTTTTAAATTCGTTTTTTTTTTATGTAATTAAAAAAAATTATGTAATAAATTTTACGTATTCGCTTATTATTTCAAAAAATACGAAAATAGTAAAAATTTAATTAGTTTAATGTATTTATCCTCCCCACGTGACTCGCCATCAATTCTCGGTGCAATTTTTTTTTTCGTTTTTAATTTTTATTTTTTTAATGTAATCGTAAAAAAATTTGTAATAAATTTTATGTATCCGCTTATCATTTCAAAAGTAACAAAATGGTAAAAAAATAAGCAGTCGAAGAAATAAATGCACCGCCTATTTTTCCTCGCCACATGTTAGACTCGAGTTCAATTCCCGGTGCAAACTTTTTTTTATAAATTTTATTTTTTAAAATCGTTTTTTTTTTTTCTAATGTAATTGAAAAAAAAATAATTATGTAATAAATTTTACGTATTCGCTTATTATTTCAAAAATACGAAAATAGTACAAATTTAATTGGTTTAATGTCGAGGTGAGAAATGTGTCGTGTGTTGAGGTGAAAGATGTGTGGTGTTTCTAATTTTTGTGTGGGCGAAAGTCAGTGAGGTGTCTATAAACTCGGTGTGCTAAATGACCTTATTACAAATCTTTCAGATCTCAATTGTACGAAAAAAAGCTTACAGTAACATTTGCACCTTCTCATTGCATTAACATTCTCTGGTCCTAGCATATATACATACATATATACCTACTTGCCTTCTAAACTTCCTACAAAATAATTGTATTCATATGTTACTACATCCATGCACGTTCATACATTCAAGCATACATATACATATGCGCGAGCACAGCGCTCCCTTCTTGCTTCCGTGTACTTTTGTCTTTCACCAGTCGATATTCCTAATATTGTACTTACAAGAACACAATACTTTGATAGACGCAAAAGCAACAGCAAGCACAACGCGATGGCCGCTTTGCCACCACACATTCTAAAATGTTCTAGAACACAACAAAAACACATACCTCACATGCGCATGTCGCCCAAAGCTAAAATCTAAGCCTAGCGACTACAAAAACAAAATACATTCGTAGACGCAGTCGCAGCGGCCATGATTCTATCAGCGACGGCGCTGAACAATTCAGAACAAAAACAAAAAGTTCATTCATAAGTTAGAGCTCATATTTCAATTTCATTCATAAAACGAGCCGCCCATATGCCAATTTTCGCGACCATTCGAAAATAGTCAATATTGGAATATTTCGCGTGGAATTATTTGCCAATATTTGATAAATCTTAAATTTTTGTCATGTCGAGTGGCCGCGGCTCCGTATGTATGTATGCACCCTTATATGTATGTAAATATGTCTTCTAACTGTTCGACAGTCGAGAGTTAATGCGACTTCCAGCGAATCACACATTGCTGTCCGCAAAGCCGCATATATGTACCTTATGATCAGAAAGTACCGGGGATGTTTAAATTAAACAAAACAGAGTTAAATTTAAGACAAATTTATATTATCTCCTTCAAAATATGAGCCGTCTGAAGCTACACACATGTGCCAACGTTTAACCCAGTCCTCCAAACACCCCCGGCAGGCCGATTTGTATTCTCTTTGATCAGTGCGATGGCGCGTTATCGTCATGCAAAATCTGAGAATTGTTTGCTCACATTTCCGGCGGTTTGCAACACACAGCATCTCTCTAAGGTTTCAAAACAGATAAATAATATTCTCTATTGACTGTCTGGCCCGATGGAAGGTACTCATGGTGGACTATGCCTTGGCAATCGAAGGAAACAGTAAACATCACCTTCCCGGTTCTTTTTGCTCATAGGGTATACATATCCCATCTTTTCACTGACGGACAAGAAGACGGTCGCAGTTGTTGTTTTTTATATGCATACATTTTGCGTTCGTTGAAGGTTTGTATATATTTGTATACATATGCGTGTATGCGCGTTTGGCTTTCTGGATGCATCCATGGATATTAGAATATTTTCTCATCAATATGTGTATGTAAGTAGTTCAGATTTGACTGAAGAGATTAAATATAGGAATGCATATTCATATGATTGCGTTTATGGCTGTTTTACATATAAATTAATTCAAAAGAAGTATGAATAATGTTATATAGAAAATAAATTTCTAAATAACAGGTATTAGAAAAATCTGAATACAATATTTTAAATCAATTCTAATTAAACCAAATATAAAAAATGAAATAAAAATATCGAACAAAGAACTGTGCACAGGATTTGAACCTGAGTCAAATATGAGACGATGTACTGCATACACGACAAGTCTTTCACGATTGCGCTAATCTATAATTATTAATGATCTTTTCTAAATCACTCATTTATTCGATTCGCAGTTTTATATGCACATATTCTGCGTTAGTTGAAAGTTTGTATGCGTAATTATATGAATATGCATGTGTGTATGCGCGTTTGGCTTTCTGGACGGATATTAGAATGATATTTTCTCATCAATATAATTTGGATTTGATGAAATAGATTATAGATATATGTACATATTTTCTGTTTTGATTGATTTATATAAAAGTCAGGTCATATCCAGTATGAACTATTTTATACCGAAAAGAAATTTCCATTTATAAAATACAAAAAAAAAAACAGTATTTTAAAGAAATTTTAATTAAAATAAACTCAAAAATTTTACCAAACTTTCCTGGTTTGAATTGTAAAAAAAAAAATGTGTAAGAAAAAAAAAATGTCTTCAGGACTTGAACCTGAATTATATACGTGCCAAAAAACAAAACGAATAATTCCGCCGACTTTAGCTTCTGCACCACAAACTAACTGCCGCGCGGCCTTCTTAATCGCAAATTTATTCGCTTCGATTTCCTTAGTAGTGTGCCGAAAAATCTTATGAACTTCCTCAGTAGTTTGGTAAACGCAGAAAATATCTGAATTCTTGTCCTAGCGTGGTAAGTAAATATAGAAACCCTCCACTCGCGTCACTCGCGTGGTAAATATCTGCAATTCCCCACTCGTGAAGATAGTTGAATTTGAAATGACCTTATTATGAATCTATAAATTAGAACTCGAAAAAAGCTCATTTAACATTTGCTCCTTCTCATTGCATTAACATTCTCTGATAGTATAGTCCAGATTTCAACGGTTTAAAAACGCAGTCCAAAACCGACCTCTGGCTCCCGGGCTAGTACAATTGTTGGCGTATGGTCATGATATTTATATCATCGGCCTTAACAGCCGCGCTATTAGTTATATCTTTCCCAAACTGGATAAAGAAGCAAAGCGAAGCACAGAACAAATGAAGTGCCTACTGTTATCGAAGAAACAGTTGGCAAGGAAACATATCGGCACCAACGTGATTGTTGACCGTTATGATTCAGAAGTTGTAAGAGACTTTGGTTATCTAAGAACCAGCATTGACAACGATAACAATGTCAGCCTTGAAATCAGGAATATTTCCTCTGCACTGGAAAGATCAGGTGAAGAAGGACTTGGCTTCACTTGGTGTGCCCAACTGGCGCCGGTTATGACGAGAAAGAAACGAAAACCTTTCAGTGGAAGTGATTTCTTTTGTGAACCATGTATTTTGGGAAAGCAACATCGGCATCTTTTTGCCGAAAGGAAGAATAGAGCCAGTGTGACTGAAGAAGTGGTTCATACAGACTTATGCAGGAAGCTTCGCATGGCGGTGCTTGTTATTTGCTTTTGATTCGCGATGATTACTCAAACTATCTTTATGTCTATTGTATCTAATCGAAAGCAGATGTTTCGAGCAAGATGAGATACTTTAAATCGGAATGAATCTGAGATCGACAAAAAGATTAGATACATCAGAACTGGGTTGGAGTTCGTAAACAAAGATGTGAAGGAAATTCTGAATGATTAAAGAGATTTACATCAAAAACCTACACCGTATACTTCAGAACACAATGGTTAAGCAGAGGGAGATATGCGGCTCATAGTAAAAGCGGCAAGGTCGATGCAATGTTCAAAGTGTTTAAGTCTAAAAGTTGAGTGGAGGTGGTTTGAAACGTTACATTTACTGTCAACCGAACATGCAAAACCAAAACTGATCAGACGACACCTTACGATTTGTACTTCGATCATTCTCCGGACATTCTTAATCTACAAGGTTTTAGCTCGGATGTCGCGTTGGATACGAGGAGTTTTGCAAAGGCCATCGGAGAAGAAGAATTGAAATTTCCAAAGACGTTATTATTCGCGACTAAAACTTCGAAGTAGTTATTCCTCATAAAGGCGAAACAAACTCAGCACCACGCATTTATGTGCGTATTATGTACATATTATTGGTGAATCAAGCAATGACATAAAACCATCACATGATGCGAATACAAAAAAGGAGAACTTTGTGAGACGATACAACTGAGGTCCAGCAGAAGAGACGATAATGATGCATATTTAGCTTAGAGTGTTGACCAAACAACCTTCCAAGGGGCTATGAGTAATGATATAACAATTAAAACGTGGAATGGAAGAAGAAATTGATAATCTAGGTAATAATTAAACTTGGAACTTGCTAAGTCTTCCCGACAATAAAGAAACTATTTCTAATAAATTAGTGTTCAAAGAGACACGAAATGAGAAAGTTGAAATTCGTTTGGTTGCCCGCGGATTCACACAGAAATTCGGTATAGATTATGATGAAATCAGTAGCCAAGTTTACCTCCTTGCGTATAATGTTTGCATTATCCTGTGAATATATTTTAACGACGAAGCGATTCGATGTTCAAACCGTGTTTTTGTATGGAAATCCTGAGGAACACATTTATATATATCAACTTATTGGCTATGAGGCTGATTCCGGAAGGGTGCTTTTGCTAGAAAAGTGTTACAGCGATTTAACAGGTTGGATGCCAAGCCAGTTAGTACGAAGGAGTACTTCAAAATACAAAAAGCAAAATTTGTGAGGAATAATTAATAAAGGTATATTTCTAACAAAATCTAATGATTTGTCTTTGAAACCCTACTTTTACTGGAAATATTTGCACTAGATGTTATGGAGGTTATGTTATAATGTTCTGCGGTGGACCGGCATAATGGTTTTCAGCCAACAGTTGTGCTTTCAACGACCGAAGCCAAGTTCATGGCAGCATGCGAAAGTGTAAAGCAGTGGTCGCCAACCCGTCGATCGCGAGCTACCGGTAGCTCGCAAAGGCAATTCTGGTAGCTCGCGCTGCTCACGTTGCAAAAAATCCACAAGTCTGAAAATCATACCAGTATTAGCAAATTTCACAAATTTTCATAATAAATAGATAAACAGCGGCAACACTGCGGTAAGCGATTTCGCGCCGACAAACACGACGCGAAGTCGCGTCTTCGTTCTAGGATCGGCTGGAGCCGATTAGCGTGTTCGAGAATTTTTTGGCTTTATATATATGCAATGCACGTCGACATTGCGCTCAGTTTAATACTGAACGGCATTATCAACGTTCTGCGTGCAGCGGTTGGGTTAGAGTTCGAAACATTATGGCAAGCAGTAGTAAGAAGGCGAAGACATACCATTTCCATTCGGAATGGGAAGAACCACACTTCTTCACAGAAGTTAAAGGCAAAAGTGTTTGTTTCTTATGTAATACATCTGTGTCAGTTCCTAAAAAAGGAAATATTGAGAGGCATCATAAAACTGTACATTCGAGTTTTGAGAAGGCATTCCTGTTAAATTCTGCCACCAGAAAAGAAAAACTGAAACATTTAAAAATCCAGTTAATTGGACAACAGTCAATATTTTTGAAAACAATCGACAAAAATAAGGCTGCAACTGAAGCAACTTATCGTGTTTCCCAGATAATTGCACAAAAGAAAAAACCTTATGAAGACGGGGAAATCATAAAACAAGCATTTTTGGAAGCTGCAGATTCTTTATTCGCCAACTTTAGAAATAAAGACGAAATAGTGTCTGCTATAAAATCTATGCAACTTTCTGCTAATACAGTGATGAGGCGAGTAGAAGTAATGAGCAATGATATTTTTTTACAGTTAAGAAGTGACTTAGATAACTGTATTTATTTTTCACTCCAACTGGATGATTCAACAGATGTAGTTGACACCTCACAGATGGCCATATTTGTCAGGATGGCTTTTAGCGATTTTACAATTAAAGAAGATCTTTTGAAGTTTATTCCATTCAAAGGACATGCTACTGGGCTAGAGCTGCTTTCTCATTTAAAAAATCTCATCTCTTCTGAGAAAATTCCAATATCAAAAATGGTAGGCCTGACAACTGACGGTGCTCCAGCTATGGTGGGTTGTGATAAGGGGCTCGTGGCGCTATGTCATAAGGATGAAAGTTTTCCACAATTTCTTAGTTACCACTGTATTATACATCAGCAAGCATTATGTGGAAATTTTCTAAACTTGAACAACGTTATGAAACTGGTGGTGAAAATTGTGAACAAGATTAGAGCTCAAGCGTTACAAAGAAGATTATTTAAAACCTTGGCTGATGAAATTGACTGTCAATACGGAGAGCTACTTCTTCACTCTGAAGTGCGATGGTTAAGCAGAGAACGAATGCTCAAACGTTTCAAAGAACGCGATGAACCGATTCCTGAACTGGAAAATTCGACTTGGCTCAGAGATTTTGGTTTTCTTGTGGACATTACAGAGAAATTAAATGAGCTTAACTTGCAGCTTCAAGGCAGGGATAAAGAATTAGCGGAAATGATTTCTGATATAAATGCATTTATTACAAAACTTGAATTTTGGGAACAAAACCTAAAAAACCGCGATACTAAGCATTTTCCTATTCTTTCCGAAAAGATATCCAGAAATCTATTAGAGCCCTATGACAGTAAATATCATATGGGAATAGTTTCTAACTTGAAGGAAAACTTCAAAAATCGTTTCAAGGATTTCAGCAAAATTGCTTTAGTGACGCAATTTGTTGTTTCACCCTTCATGGACATTGATATACAACAGTTTGCAACTTGTGTTATGAACAACTTTGGCGAAGACATTGCTGTGACAGAAATGGAACTGATTGCTTTTCAAAGTGACTTGACTTTAAAATCTTTAGGTTCAAATACAAAATGTATATGGACTTTAGTAAGTAAAGATAAGTATTCAGTTTTATGTCGTGTTGCGTTGAAAGTGAAAGCGTTATTCAGTTCAACTTATTTGTGTGAATCTTCTTTTTCCAATATGAAATTTATTAAAAATAAATACCGGAATCGGCTTACAGATAATTTTTGGATAACTGTATTCGAATGACTGTATCAAATTATAGTGCAAATATTAAAAAAATTATCGATGAGTCAGAATGTCAACCTTCTCATTAAATATGCTCTTTTTATCTGCCCATATTGTATTTATAAATATAATAATGTACTATTACTCTTTTGTTGTTTTTTTAAGTCGCTTGTGATTTGCCATTATAACTGCAAAAAATTTTGTTACGATTGATAGGTGTGAACATGGATGTAGTTATGCATAAGTATAAGCACTATAAGTCATAAGTTTATTACATATATATTCAACGAAAAAGAAATAAACAAGAAATTATTTTTGCGTTCATCTATTAGGTTAAAAGAGGTTGAGGAGCTAATTGGACACTGCCAACAACTCAACCCCCAGTTTGGGATCGGATGTGACGCAAATACTTTTCGTTCTGTCTAGGGGAGCTCGGATGGAAGCTTCAGAGGTATGTCTTTACTAATTTATCTTGACCTCACTTTAACTAGCTCGCTTTCTTATAATAGTAGTTCTGTAGGAGTATGGAAGAGGCAGCGTTTATTTTATTTTTTTTTACTTCATTAACGATTCTTATTAATTTTTTAGAGGCTTTGTGCAATTGACCTACATCGTTGCTATTCGCTATTCCCTATCGTTGCTTGACGCATCCCCAAAATTGTATATCGTAAGTGGTTCCCGTTAAAGTCGCTACCAATTATAAAGCGGCCTTGCAAACGATTTAAAAGGGCCAAGTATGATAGTATTCAGATTACAGCTGGGTGGACTTTAAGAAGCAATTAACGTCAGTGGCTGTTTTAGAGTTTCAACAGTAATGGATATCGCTTGGAATTCCTTTGTGCAATTTTTTTCATCTAAACTATGTTTATTGTATTTTTTCTTAAAACAGAGCTTCCACCCCTTACGCAATTTTCAGGTTGTATTCAGATAGGTTATAAGCAGTAGTGTTTGAAATTTAAACACATTTTTCGCAGTTTTAGTGATTAAAGCAAAGTTGATGTTTTTGTCATTTGCGTGCTTGAACAAAGCTTTTGCATTCTATAAAATAAGTTTAAGGCATTTAGTCATAATTTACGCTGCCCAAGCGCAATTCAAAACCTTTCAAGACTTCTTCCTATTTGCTTAGATTTGAAAAGTTTGATGACAATGTATCTCACTTTTCTGTGGTAACATTTCGAGCGGCTGCTTTCGTTATTGGGGCGTAGGCTACTGCTTTAGTAGAAGTTGGTAAAAATTTGGCAGCTTTATCCTCAGTAAGGTGAGTTTTTCCACTCGTCTTTGATTTATCAGCTAGAGATACTTTCTAGATCTAATCTTTTCCAGTGATGCAACTGCGATAGTTAGCTGGGTTTGGCTCGCCACCATTGCAGCACTTTGATTTATCGGCAAGCGCTTTATGGCAATCAGTAGTCGAAATAAAATGTTTGCCAGTGCATTTCACACATCGTGGGGGTTTTCCACAGAAATTTTTTGTATGACCAAAGGACTCACATTTTTACACTAAGGAATTAAATTAGAAGACTTTACTGGCACCAAGACTATCATTGATTCGTTTACACATAAAATAAAGTAGGAGCACGTTTTACTTGCAGATGAAAGCAAGTTTAACATATTTAGGTCAGATGGACAATCATATATGTGGAGAAAACCTAACGAAGAGTTGCTGGAGAAAAACTTACGTCCGACAGTTAAACATGGGGATGGGTCAGTAATGGTATGGGGTTGTATGCCCGCTGATTATATTGGAAATTTGTGCTTCATTAACTTCAATATAGACCACAAACAATACCTAACAATTATGAAAGAAAATTTGGTCCAAAGTGCTGAAAAGCTGGGAACTAAGGACAATTTCCAGTACTATCAAGACAATGATTCCAAGCCTAAGGCACTTGATGTTCGTCTATGGATTATGTACAACTGCCCTAAAGTACTTAACCCTTTCGCTACTGCTGGGACACTGATATCCCACAGCATGTTCACTTCCCCCTTACACTTGCAATTTTCATAAGAAACTCAACCAAAATGTCATAATCAGTAGCTGCGAACAGTACTTACAATTTACCGTTATCCGCATTCCACACAGTTTCAATCGTGTTTAGTTTTGATCAGTTGTTTGTGAGCAGTCGCTAATATTGCATCAAATTTACGCGTAATTTTGGTGAAATAATACGTATTTTTATAAGAAGTGTTGATTTTTGTAAAGAAAAATATTGCCCTTTTACTGGTAAGTACAAATATATATTTTAATAAGAGTTTTGTGAAAAATATTCAGCGGAAATTAATTTTGGGATGCATGTGTCCCAGCAGGGCTTTATATAGGGATATATATGTCCCAGCAGTAGGTTGTACATATTGTATCACACAGCTAATTTATTTATTTTTGCAACTTCGTAGACAGCAAAAATGTCGGAATTAAATCGCGATCAAATTAATGCATTACTTCAAGAAGGCGATGATGAATCCATGGAATCAGGAACTGATTTTAGTGACGGAAGTGATGATATTTATAGTCCTGAGTTAGATAAAACCATTGGCAATGACGATTCTTCCAGCGATTCAGAGGAGACCGGATAGAGTGACGAGAATAGTGGCATAGACGATCAACCTGCGACGATTTCATGAATTGCTTGAAAACAACTTTCAAAGCCTGCCGGGATGATAGTAGCTTCCAAAGTATCGATGAACAAATGACTAAATTCAAAGGGTGTTCATCACTCAAGCAATATATGCCACTCAAGCCAGTGAAACGGGGCATCAAAATGTGGCTTCGCTGTGATTCTTTGACTGGATACACCTATGACATGAGTATCTATTGTGGAAAAGAAGGATCTGTCCTTGAAGGGACACTCGGCGAACGAGTTGTGAATGATCTTGCAGCAACGATTTCTAACCCTGACGTGACACTTTGCTTTGATCGTTTTTTCACCACTGTTAATCTTATTAATAACATACAATGTCCAGCTTTGGGAACATGCATGTCCAACCGGAAGAATGTTCCGAAAATACCAGAAAAATTGCAGCGAGGCGAAGCTATTTTCAAAGTTAATTCGGCGGGTACGAAGTCAAACTAAAACCCTTTAATTAATTTTTTAAGTAACTTTCTTGATTGCAGGTACCATAGCGGTAAAGTGGCAGGACGTCAAAGAAGTAATGCTGCTCAGTAACTGCCACACATCTGAAATGAGCACTGTTAGACGCAAAATGAAAGATGGAACTGAGGCAGAGTTTCCATGCCCTGACATCGTAAAGACGTACCGCGCAATAATGGGCGGTGTGGACTTGGCAGATCAAATGTCGGGATTGTATGATATAAACAGAAAATCAAATAAATGGTGGAAAAAAGTATTTTATCGTGATGGCTGCTGTAAACACTTGGGTTATATATTCGGAGCTGAATAGAAAGAAACCTGCCTTCTTACCAGTGCTGGTCGAGATTGCTGAGTCGCTAATTGCAAAAGAAAAGGAGTCTACCGCATATAAACGATCCCGTCGGTCTGGAAGATCATCGAAGAGGTACAAATCAATGACAAATGTGGGGGATCATTTACCCATAGAGCAGTCTAAAAGACGTCGGTGCGTAGCATGCGCCAATCAAAAAGTTGAGAAAAGAACAAAAATTATTTGCCGGGCTTGTAATTTGTCATTCTGTATACAATGTTTCGCTTCATCACTTTCATAAAATAAATAAAAGTACAAATCATATGTTATTACCAAAAAAATGTTTCTACTTTCTAGGTGTAGTTTGTACCCTGTTGGGACAAATATATCCCATTTTTAAACACTGTTGGGACACATATGTCCCACCTCAAAATACCGTTATCTACATAAGTTACAAGCTTCATCTTGTTTCTACGCACATAAAGTACCAATGGGTATCCAAAAACTCAAAAATACAGTTTGAGCAAATCCCCTCTAAAAGTCGGAGCGAAAGGGTTAAAACACCTCCACAATCTCCAAACATTAATTTAATTGAACATCTGTGGGTTCATTTGGAAAACCAGCTGAAAAAGCATGTTATTAGAAACAAGAAAGACAGATGAAACTATTAAAGAAAAGTGGGGAACATAGATCCGTTAACATGTGAGAAGCGGGTCAAATCCATGCAAGAAGACTGAATGTTATGAGAAAACATAAAGGCTTGCCAGCTAAATATTAATTATATTGTTTTTTTTCTAAATATTATTTGTCTAACTCTTCTTTACGTAGATGTCCGAGTTCTTTTTTGTCATGCATTTTGCTAAGTTTTTATGTTTGCATTTTCTATTTACGAATGAGTTGAAGTTTGTTTATGTTTTCTGTAGTTTTGAAAAATACGTTTGAAGAACGAAAATAAATGTGGCACATAAACGTATTAGATTTCCGCCCGCTATTTCGGTAGATGTCACTTTTAAAGCTGTGGTTTTTTGATATTTGACAAGCGAAAGCTTCGCCATTAATAAAAAAGGAACGTTACATGCTTAAACAACGCATTGAAATTATTAAAATTCATTATAAAAATGGTGAAAATTTGCCAGAGACGGTTCGTAAAACTCGAATATTTTTGGGTCATCGTGAAGTATATACCATGTCGGACCGCAATACAGAAATTGGTGAGAAAACTCGAGCTGTTGGGACAAGTTAGTGATGTGAAGAATAAAACCCGTGCACGTCGCTCAAGAACAGCCGAACATATTACTGTTTTGGTCGAAAGTGTTGAAGAAAACCCAGGATTGTCTATTCTTCGTCGTTCTTTGGAATTAGGCATTCCACAAACGTCATTACACCGTATTTTGCATAAAAAATTGGGTCTTACGGCATACAAAGTCCAGTTAACAAAAGAACTCAAGCCGGCCGATCATCAACAACGTCGTGTCTTTGCTGATAGGGTCGTTGAAATGCATGAAAAGGATCCGGAATTCCTTCGAAAAATCATCTTTGTCTGATCTGGGGCCCAGAAAATCCAAGAGTTATTGTTGAAAAGCCTCTCCATCCTCAACGTGTGACTGTTTGGAGCGGTTTATGGTCCAGCGGAGTCATTGAACCTTATTTTTTTCGAAAATGAAGCTGGAGCAACAGTTACGGTGAATGAATTGTGCTATCGAGAGATGATTAATAATTTTTTATGGCCGGAATTGGATGGTATTGATCTGGACAACGTTTATTTTCAACAAGACGGCGCTACGTGTCACACAAGCAACGAAACCATTGATCTTAACACCTCTTATAAGAAAACCCTTTATTTATTATTGGAGCTACTGTGAGCTGTGCAGCGCTGTTTACAAAATCATGGACTAAAGCCGAAAATTGTTAAAACTAAATTTTTCAGCCAATATGAACTTTTTATTTCTAAAATTTATTACATAGTTTTTCTGTTGAAGGGATTATTTGCACCCTTTTTCGCTAAAGTGTACGCAATTTCATTCCCTTCTTGCCCCTCATGTCCCGGCATCCACATCAGAGTAACACAGTTTCTTGATACTAGAGTTTTGAGAATTTTAAAACATTCCCAGCCCAACCTCGATGGGAGTGAGAAGCTTTCTAGCGTCTTCAGAGCTACTTGACTGTAAGAGAGAATGTTGATATTGACACCACGCGTGCCTCTACGAAGACAACTCCAGCCCCGGCACTGCCGGCTCCAATTTTGGACCCATCAGTAAAGCAAATCTGTGCGCCCTGTTGTAAAGATATTTCATTGTTTCTCCATGCTGCACGATCACTAATGACCACCTTGAAATTCTTGGAGAATTTTAGTTTTCTTTCCATCTTGTCACAAGCCGTCAGGCACGGAGAGTTCAGGATTGAAACCAAAATTCTTATATGCCCCGTAAGATTGACTTCTTTAAGATGAAATAAATTAGGAAGCCTTAGGACTGCACTAACTGCCAACCGTTCGGCTACAAGATGTTGTGGAATAAGTCCAATGACCATTTCTAGAGCCATTGTGGAGCAAGCTCGCATTGCTCCCGTTACGCTCAGATAAGCTATTCTGTATACCTTGTTAAGTGTCATCTAAGTCTTAGTTAGGTCTACTTTTGGCCACCATACAAAAGAGATGTAGGTTATCATTGGCACTATTATTGTCTTATAAGACCATGCCATCATCTCTGGCCGCAGACCCCATGTTTTACCGTAAAGCCTTTGGCACTTGTGTATTGCTCTCAAAGCTTTATTTGTGATGTACGATAAATGATTTTTCAGGTTTTATCAAGGATTTTTCCAAAATATTTCACATCCCCGGATAGAGTTAGGTTTGCTTTCCGTAGTTTTAGGGTCAGTAAGCCTAGCTTCTTTCTTCGGGGGAAGGTACCGCACATGTTTTGTTTAGATTTATCGAGATCCCTTTTTTTGACACCAGTATTGCGCAATTTTGAGAAGTAGTTGCATGCGATCGGCTATAGTAGAGTCAAATTTGCCTAAAACCATATTAACTAGATCGTCAGCAAAGCCCCGAACCTTGTATCCGAAATCATCGAGAGTTTGAAGCAAGGAGCAATAGCTAAAGGAGCGGCGAAGAAATACCTCCCTAGGGGCATCCTTTGGTTAACCTAACACAATCTTTTCGGCCCAGTTTTAAAGATTATTGTCCTATTATTCAGCATGTTGAGAGCCTACGTTATAATTAGTCTATCTATTTCCTTCCTCAACAGAACTGAAAGAAGCATTATCAACAGCCCCCATAATGTCAACCGATATACATACGACAATTTCAGTCTCAGTCGACTTCTCTTATTGGTAAGCGTATTGTTCACATGAAAAGGCGAGTTCCTAAGAAAACCATCTCTAATGTATTGATCAGTTATTGTGTCCATGGCTTTGAGTAGGAAAGAGGTTAAGCTTATGGGCCGAAAGGCTTTTTGATAGCTTTCGGAATGAAAGCTACCCTATCTGTACTGTAATTTTTAAGCACTATGCCTGATTCCAGTCGTATCCTGAAAATATATGTTAAGACGGGTGCTAATACATTCATGCTGAGCTGAAGTAGACACGGCTGTATGTTATCAACACATGGCTAAAAGTGGAGATCGCCCATTTAGTTTTGTTCACTCTAAAGATTTTACGGCTCAGGGCGAGTTCCCTACATATAGGCATTAGGAACCGAATGTCCCCGATGTCTTCACTGTCCTCAACGACGCTGATATAGTCCGAAAAGTGAGTGTCCAGCTAAAGCTGTCCAGTTTCCTTCAGACTCTCTGTTAAACCAGTGTCCGCCTTTTTGAGAGTAGAAAGGCCATTTGAGTGAACTTTGTTGAGTGACCTTTGGAGTCTAGTAGCCGCTGGAAGAGATTCAATCTCCTCACAGTGCTTCCTCCAAGATTCTCTCTTTGATTTTTTCAGTTCCTTATTGTACGGCGTGAAGGCACTTCTATAGCCGCCCCAGTCTCCAATTGGCTTGGCCCTATTGAAAAGCTAACAGCCTTTCTCCTGTAGAACTTTCAATTCTTACTTCACAAAGGAGTATACCAGGCACGCTTCGGATTGATCGAAAGTTTCAACCGACCTCTGAAGGAACCGACCTCAGGAGTACATAACAGTTTGTTGCAGCGCAAATAACGCTATGCAGATTGGTATTTTCGTAATATGCCGACACCAAGGTTATCGAATGCATTTTTTTAATATTGTATTAAGAGCTGCAATCATGTTAATAATTGGCCCTTGCCAACATTTTTTATTTCTCTATACTCTATACATTTAGTTTTAAGACGACTCCCAACGACAATTAGTTTTTATAAAAACTTTTTCTTGACAGAAATATACTCGAAGGCTCGCTATTGCCTGCTCTTTCTTATTATTTATTATTTCATATTTTATGCCCGGAGATTCGAACAAGGGCACTTCCGAATGATAGTTACACACCGCCGACGGCCGCCGTAGCCGAATGCGTTGGTGCGCGACTACCATTCGGAATTCACAAAGAGAACGTCGGTTCGAATCTCGGTGAAAACACCAAATTAAGAAAAACATTTTTCAAGTAGCGGTCGCCCCTCGGCAGGCAATGGCAAACCTCCGAGTGTATTTCTGCCAGGAAAAAGCTCCTCATAAATATCTGCCGTTCGGAGTCGGCTTGAAACTGTAGGTCCCTCCATTTGTGGAACAACATCAAGACGCAGACCACAAATAGGAGGAGGAGCTCGGCCAAACACCCGAAAAGGGTGTACGCGCCAATTATACTCGTATATATATATATATATATGCCCGGAGATTCGAACAAGGGCACTTCCGAATGATAGTTACACACCATCTCTTTCGCCTACGGTGGCCGCAATACATCCAAATACCAAAAAGTAATACGAGAGTGGCAGCCGTCGTAGACGAATGGTTCGTGCGTGACTACCATTCGAAATTCAGAGAGAACGTAGGTTAAAATCTCCGTGAAACACCAAGATGAAGAAAAAATTTTTTCAAATAGCGGTTACCCCTTAGCAGGCAATGGCAAATCTCCGAGTGTATTTCTGCCATGAAGAAGCTTCTCATAAAAAACCATTTGCCATTTAGAGTCGGCTTAAAACTGTAGGTCCCTCCATTTGTGAAACAACATCAAGACGCACGCAACAAATATCAGAAGGAACTCGGCCAAACACCTAAAAAGTGTGTAAGCGCCAATTACATTTGTAGGTATGTATCTATATATATGTAATATAGTTCGTCAAGAATGACTTTTGACATAGAACATAAATTCAATTTTTCGACTTCATTTGCGAAAACTAGCACTCTTTATTTATCTTTGATTTCTTGCTTCTACTGATTCATATTTATTTACAGCATTTAAAGGGAATTAATAACAAAAACTTCAAATTCTTTGGAAAAACAACTACTAAAGCAACAAGAACAAATAACACACTACTTCAACACTTTCCATAATTTTTTTTTACATTTTGCTTTTACAATTTCTTTAGAATGTGTTGTACGTATAACTTCGATTTGCCGTTATCTCTGCTTTGCAATGATCAATTGGATGCTTTCGTTTTACCATTCAGTGAAAATTGTTTGCTTTATTCGGACTTCAAATTTAAATATTGTATTTTTAAAATACCTGGCAAAGATTATCCTTTGATAATACGCAATTATTACATTATAATTACCATTTAGGTAAAATGGTTCAGGAATTGTCTGAAATGTTTTCGGCAACACGTCAGTTAGTTTATAATGTTAAAAATCGGGTGGAAAAAGAGGGTAGATTAGAGCAATAGCGTGCAGGTGGAGAATTGGATCAAAACTCGAGAATTTCCTTCAGAACACTAGCAAAGGAGCTTAACAAGAAGTGTGGTCTTGTTGTCTCTCATGAAGTAGTACGTCAAGTAATACAGCACCATAAATATTCCTCGAGATAAGCACGCAAGAAACCATTTCTGTCTGCACAAAAACGTCTGTAGAAAAACGCTTGTATTTTACTTTGAACCACATTTCCGAAACAGAATATTATTGGAACGACGTTACCTATATATATAAAAAGAAGTTACATTTCCTTGGTAATATTATAACTCAAGAACCGCCGAACCGATTAACACAAAAATTTCAGAGTTCTTTTCTATCTTTGAGGGGGTGGTTTGTGTGAAGTTTGATTGAAATCGGTGCAGCCGTTCCTGACATTTTATGTGAGTACTGGTTTCCTCTCATACGAAATGCCTGTAATATACTGTTTCTTGAAATAATTTTCAATATTTTGCTTTTACATTCAATTAGTAATATATTATTTCTTGAAATAATTTTGAATGTTTTGCTGTTACATTCAAATACTAATATATTGTACTGAAAGAATACCACGTGCAAGACGAGCAAATATTCTATATACATAAAAATAAGTTACATTTCCTTGGTAATATTATAACTCAAGAGCAGTTCTTTTCTATCTTTGAAATCGGTGCAGCCGTTCCTGACATTTTATGTGAGTAATGGTTTCCTCTCATACGAAATGCCTGTAATATACTGTTTTTTTGAAATAATTTTCAATATTTCGCTATTACATTTAATTAGTAATATATTGTACTGAAAGAATGCCACGTGCAAGACGAGCAAACATTCTATATACATAAAAATAAGTTACATTCCCTTGGTAATATTATAACTCAAGAGCCGCCGAACCGATTCACACAAGAATTTTAGAGTTCTTTTCTATCTTTGAGGAGGAGGTTTGTGTGAAACTTGATTGAAATCGGTGCAGCCGTTCCTGACATTTTATGTGAGTAATGGTTTCCTCTCATACGAAATGCCTGTAATATCCTGTTTTTTGAAATAATTTTCAATATTTCGCTATTACATTTAATTAGTAATATATTGTACTGAAAGAATGCCACGTGCAAGACGAGCAAACATTCTATATACATAAAAATAAGTTACATTTCCTTGGTAATATTATAACTCAAGAGCGGCCGAACCGATTAACATAAGAATTTTAGAGTTCTTTTCTATCTTTGAGGAGGTGGTTTGTGTGAAACTTGATTGAAATCGGTGCAGCCGTTCCTGACATTTTATGTGAGTAATGGTTTCCTCTCATACGAAATGCCTGTAATATACTGTTTTTTTGAAATAATTTTCAATATTTCGCTATTACATTTAATTAGTAATATATTGTACTGAAAGAATGCCACGTGCAAGACGAGCAAACATTCTATATACATAAAAATAAGTTACATTCTCTTGGTAATATTATAACTCAAGAGCCGCCGAACCGATTAACACAAGAATTTTAGAGTTCTTTTCTATCTTTGAGGAGGTGGTTTGTGTGAAACTTGATTGAAATCGGTGCAGCCGTTCCTGACATTTTATGTGAGTAATGGTTTCCTCTCATACGAAATGCCTGTAATATACTATTTCTTGAAATAATTTTCAATATTTCGCTATTACATTTAATTAGTAATATATTGTACTGAAAGAATGCCACGTACAAGACGAGCAAACATTGTCAGACGCTCACTTCAATCAAATGCTACAGCATTAAATCGAAGATCACAAAGTGAAGAAGATCGTGTTCGACGAAATGAAGTGGAAACACAACGACACAAACGGAGAAATCAGTCGATTAATAGTGAAGCACCAAGAAACCGTCGTGGGCGTACGTCCGTTTTTGATATACATCAAATGGAACGTGCGGCTTTCAATTACGATGCCACCATTGATTACAGCATGCATGCATACATTGGCCAAATGAATGTAGAATGTATACATTGCAAAGCAACTAAATTCAGAAACGAAACGCCTGGTATGTGCTGTGCCGGTGGGAAAGTCAAATTTCCGGTGCTAGAACTTCCGCCAGAACCTTTGCATTCATTGGTTTTTGGCAATTCACCAACGTCGAAGCATTTCCTCTTAAACATTAAAAAATACAATTCATGCTTTCAAATGACATCTTTCGGAGCTACAAATATTATAAGAGATGGATTTATGCCGACGTTTAAGGTTATTACTTCGTTTGATGTGTTCGATGTTTTTAAATATTCAGATCCGTTATCTACATATATTTCTCGAACTTTACAGATTCAAGGTCAAATATACCATAGAGCTGGGTCTTTACTACCATTCCCAGATGGTGACCATCAATTTTTGCAAATATATTTTATTGGTGATGAGAATCGTGAATTAGATCAGCGCTGTGCAATTTCGACGAATACGAGAAGATCAATCGTGAATGAATTGCAAACAATGTTCCATCAACACAATGAATTGGTGCAATTGTTCAAAGTGGCACTCGATCTGATGCCCACCGATGGCCACAAAATCATAATAAAAGCCGATAAAACACCAATTGGGGAGCACGCCAGACGATTTAATGTACCAACGATTGATGAAGTAGTCATTGTTGTGGTTGATGAACAGTTTCGGCCACGAGATATTGTTTTGTATCGTAGACATGAGCAATTACAACGTATTTCAGAACTCCATCGCCGTTATGATGCATTGCAATACCCCATTTTGTTTTGGAGAGGGGCTATCATATCAACATACCAATGATAAATCCAACAACTGGTACATACACATTTTATTTTTGTTTAAATATGATTTTTAAATAATTTTCATACGCTAATTAACTTTTACATTACAGGTCAAAAATCAACGAAAGCCGTCAGTGCGATGAATTTTTATTCGTATCGATTGATGATTCGCCCTCAAGAAAACAATTTTATTTTGCGATGCAATCAACTTTCGCATCAATATATCGTCGATATGTACGCCAAAATTGAAAGTGAGAGATTCAATTTCATCCGTCACAATCAAGCCCGATTGAGATCAGAGGAATACATACATTTGCGTGACGCAATAATCAATGATACAAATGTGAATGATATCGGCCGTTTAACAATTTTACCATCATCATATGTTGGTAGCCCACGTCATATGCATGAATATACGCAAGATGCGATGACATATGTACGAAATTATGGGCGACCGGATCTATTCATCACATTTACATGCAATCCGAAGTGGGTCGATGTGTCTGATTGTTTATTTGATGGTCAGGTGCCAAAAGATCGGCATGACATAACGGCCCGTGTATTTCAACAATAATTGAAAAAATTAATGGATCTGATTGTCAAACTCCGTGTATTTGGAGAAGTGCGGTGCTTTATGTATACCACAGAGTGGCAAAAAAGGGGCTTACCTCACGCACATATCTTGATTTGGTTGGTACACAAAATAACACCTGATATGATTGATACTGTCATATCGGCCGAAATTCCAGATCAAACCATCGACCCAGGATTATTCGAAGTTGTCACAAAAAATTTGATTCACGGTCCCTGTGGTGATATTAATCGAAATTCTCCCTGTATGATTGATGGCAAATGTTCGAAACGTTTTCCAAAACAAATGATTGCTGAAACAATTACAGGAGATGATGGATATCCACAGTATCGTCGACGATCAACTGAAGACAACGGTGAATCAACTGTAATTAAACTTCAAAATCAAGACGTTGAAATCGATAACCGGTGGATAGTTCCGTACTCACCGATACTGTCAAAAATGTTCAACGCTCACATAAATGTAGAATATTGCAATTCTGTAAAATCAATCAAATATATTTGCAAGTATGTGAATAAGGGCAGCGATATGGCTGTTTTTGGAGTGGCTCCTGAAAATAGTCATGATGAAATTTTACAGTATCAAATGGGGCGCTATATTAGTACGAATGAAGCTGTATGGCGTATTTTATCGTTTCTAATTCATGACAGACATCCGGTTGTTGTACATTTGTCAGTTCATCTTGAAAACGGCCAACGTGTTTACTTCACTGCTGCAAATGCCGCACAAAGAGCAGTAGAACCACGAGCAACTACACTGACAGCTTTTTTCCAGTTATGTGAAACGGATGAATTTGCCAGGACTTTGCTATATTCGGAAGTGCCACACTATTTCACATGGAATGCACCAACAAAAAAATTTCAACGTCGCAAACAAGGCACATCTGTTGATGGTTATCCAGGTATTTTTCAAACAGATGCTTTGGGACGCATTTATACAGTTAGTCCAGCTAATATTGAATGTTTTTACTTGCGACTTTTGTTGTTTTGTTGTCACCAATTGCATTTGCTGGAAGATGATACGCATTGGGATTCTACGCTTCGTGATGCATCAATTTCATCTCCACCAAATCAAATTCGTATGTTATTTGCGATCATAATATCAACATGTTTTCCATCAAATCCACTGGAATTGTGGAATAAATACAAAGATTTTATGGCTGAAGACATTTTGATTCGACTTCAACATCGTTCAAATGATCCTGCATTGCTGCTGACATTGGAAATGTATAATGAAGCCTTGATAATGATCGAAGATTTGTGCCTTACTATTGCAAATAAAGCATTAGGGCAATTAGGATTGACTCAACCAAATCGTCCAATGCATGATTTATTTGAACGAGAATTGCAACGCGAACAGCAATTCGATCGTGATGAATTGCGTGCGTTCGTACAAACGTATACTCCACAATTAAATGATCAACAAAAAGATGCATATGACAAAGTGATGCAAGCTGTCAATGACAACACTGGTGGATTGTATTTTTTGGATGCACCTGGCGGCACTGGAAAAACATTTTTGATATCATTGATATTGGCAACGGTTCGGTCGGAACGAAAAATCGCATTGGCACTTGCTTCTTCCGGTATTGCAGCTACATTACTTGATGGCGGCCACACAGCACATTCCGCCTTGAAATTGCCATTGAACATGCAAGCAATTGAAACACCAACATGCAATATTTCAAGGAGTTCTGGAATGGCTAAAGTCTTGCAACAAACATCGATTATTTTATGGGACGAATGTCCAATGACCCATAAAAAATCTTTGGAAGCCTTAAGTCGAACATTGCAAGATTTGAGACAGAGTCAACAGCTGTTTGGCGGTGCATTAATATTGTTATCTGGTGATTTTCGTCAAACGTTGCCTGTTATTCCGAGATCAACACCAGCTGATGAAATTAATGCATGTTTGAAAAGTTCATTTTTGTGGGCACACGTACAAAGGCTTTCGTTGACAACCAACATGCGTGTGCGTCTTCAAAATGATTCATCAGCACGTGAGTTTTCAAAGCAATTGCTGAAGATTGGCGATGGAAAAATTGCAAGTGATCAAAATGGGTTTATCATGTTACCGAATAATTTTTGCATAATTGTATCATCAAAACAAGAACTCATTGATCGCGTTTTCCCAAATATTGTTCAAAATTATAATAACCATGATTGGTTACGAGAACGTGCAATTTTAGCACCAAAAAATATCAATGTCAACGAAATCAATTTCCACATCCAGGAAAAATTGCCAGGTGATTCGGTAACATATAAATCCATTGATACTGCTATGAATAATGAAGACGCAGTCAATTATCCGGCCGAATTTTTAAATTCTTTGGAACCACCAGGCATGCCACCGCATAATTTGAATTTGAAAGTTGGTTCATCGATTATACTTCTCCGAAATCTTAATGCACCGAAACTTTGTAATGGGACGAGACTTTCAGTGAAGAAATTGATGCCAAATTTAATTCAAGCAACAATTCTCACTGGCAAAGCAAAAGGTGAAATTGTACCAATACCACGCATCCCATTAATACCAACGGACATGCCATTCGAATTTAAACGTCTTCAATTTCCTGTTCGGCTATCTTTTGCTATGACCGTAAACAAAGCCCAAGGGCAAACGCTCCAGGTGTGTGGAGTTAATTTAGAGGAAACTTGCTTTTCCCACGGCCAACTATACGTTGCATGTTCGAGAGTTGGAGCGCCACAAAATTTGTTTATTTATGCACCACAAAATAAAACAAAAAATGTTGTGTATACAATTGTATTAAATTAAACGTTGCTTTTCTTTATCAGAAATAAAAATAAAAATTATTTCATTTTATTTTGTACGTTATTGTGTTCACAAATCAAATATTTTTAGCAATCCATTTTTTATCGAATTGCAAGTCGGTTTGGACGAAAATATAATAAAAAATTGAATGCTCCAGGAGGAACTGGAAAAACATTTTTAACTTTATTTATTTTAGCATAATTTATTTAGCGTAAAAAATTGAAATGGATTTTAAAGAATCAAAGTTTAATTACAAGTGTTTATCGGCTCTTTCACCTTACCTGTATATAGGTGACCACCACAATCAAATTTTAAAAAAGTACAGAAAAGGCTATTGTGACTAATTCAACTGTTTAAACATTTTACAAGTTCTATAAAGAAAACTTAATATGAAACATTTTTTGCGATATAAAAAAAAAACATTTTATGTATGGTGGTGCGAAGCCCACTGGGTAATGCTAGTACATATATATTTTGCGATGAGACAAAAATAATGCTATATTACAATGATAGAGCGACCAAAGTATGGCGCAAGCCCTTGACAGCTTTACAAAATCGAAATAAAACTCTTGGAGGAGACTGGGTGTTTATTAACGGCACAATGGACGCCAAATAATACTTATAATATAATAATAATATATTGAAAACAAACTTAGTCGGCAGTGCAAAATATTTGGGTTTATCACTGAGAATAAACCAAATTTTTAATTTTTCCAAGATAACTATCCAATCTTTTGTAGATAGACTAAGTTCTTAGTACATATACCTATATGTATTGTAACACCTGAACATGTCAATAATAATAATAATAACTATCCAAGGCACATGGAGCATAATGTGCAGATGTGGCTTCACTATAATTGTGATAAAGTTATAGATACACAAGCCCAGAGTCCCGACATAGACGTGATTGAAAATTTGAGTGCCTTTTTGAAGAAAAGTGTCCATAAAAGACATCCAAAGAATGCAGCGGCATTAAGAACTGCAATAATGGAGGAATGGCAGCATATATCGAACGTATACGACTTGAAAAATTGGTCCATTCTATGAAAAAGCGCCTGCAAAATGATATCGAAGCTAACGGTTACCATACCAAATATTAAATTAATTAAAAAACTCACCTAATGTATTTAATAAAACAATTGTGTATTAAAGTTTGTAAAAACAGTTGAAATATTGAATTTATTGCCTATGTCAAGACTCATTCTTGACAAAGTGTATATATAAATATATGCATGATACAAGAGTAAAAAAGATGTCTTTTGAAAGCAATACATGGGGAGAAATGTTGGCAGTAATAGTTGGTAGACTTTAAATCAGAAGTACCAATCTTTCACAAAATTTAATATTTTTTATACGCATGTATGGTTATTAATTTAAATATTTCATTAGGACCCAGAAATTTAGCAAAATGTGCTAGGTCTTCTTAAGTTGCTTTGTCAAAAATCATCAGATATATTTTTTAATGGAAAATATAATTTTTCAAAAATTATGAAAAGTATTTTACTTACCCTATAACCACAATAAAAAAATCTAAAATGTTCCAACCATTCCTTAAATATGAGCCAGAATGTAATAAAAATCCATATGCAATAATTTTCATAACGCATTCCGCCGTAAATATTACTAAAAAGACGTATTCAATTTTTTCCTATAAGAAAAATGGATTCCATTAAAATATATCGAACAATGGTTGCATAACATAAATGGTAAAAACATACCAACGCTTGATTAGTCACATTCGAATCACTGTATGGATACGGAGTATATACTGCTAAGGCAACACAATTTGCAAAAATAGTTAATAAAATCAAATATTCGAATGGTCTATAAATTAATAATAAAAAATCGGTTTTGTACGATTAAGGAAAACAACGCAGTATTTCAATCACAAATATATATGAAGATAAGTATTACATATACGTGAGGAGGTGCATGAAAAATATAACTTTAAAAAGGATGCTTCCATTCGACTATACTGATGCATAAGGAGCGAACTGGATTTTTTACACTTAAACAAAATAAAACCCGTTGAGGTCGATCAGGTTGTGGTTTCCCTCCCCGTCTTTGCTGCCGCTTTTGTGTAGTTGCTGTCTTTTGTTGATTGATTCCCCCACCAATAGTTGTGCCGTTTATCGTTTCAGGAATGTTTGAAGTTCCAAGACGACTGTCAGCGCCTATTGGACCATTTGCTGTAAATTAAAATGGTTATATAGCAAAATAGAGAGATATACTTTAACCAAAGTAGCATAGTTAAGAAAAATTATACTTTTGAAATTCACTTAACTCTGTTATGAAAAAATATATGTACATATACATGAATACATGTACGATTGATTTTCGATTATTACACAGGTCAACAACGTTTTGTTCTAAGAAAGTATAGGGTCATTTTCGAAGTAATTTTTTGCGTAGAATCCGAATCCGGGGTTTAAATTGTTCTATCACGTCAGGATTTTGAGATATCCTAACCTAAAAGTGCAAAAACGCTGTTTTTGCCCATTTTTGAGGTTATGTAGCTACGCAGATTTTGCTCTTCATAAAAAAGTAAACATCGTATAATATTTTAAAGTATAAGTCTTCCTCTTTTAAATGCCGTTGAGTTTGCTTAAATATCTTTATTTTTCACTGAGATATCGCATTTTGAAGTTTCCATGTTTGTGAATTTTTCGATATTCGAAAATCCATTGAGATAACATGAGACGTGATACGGTCGATTACATATTAAGAGCAAAATCTTTGTTGCTACATAACCTCAAAAATGGGCAAAAACAGCGTTTTTTGCACTTTTAGGTTAGGATATCTCAAAGTCCTGACGTGATAGAGCAATTTAAACCCCGGATTCGGATTCTACGCAAAAAATTACTTCGGAAATGACACTACACTTTTATAGAACATTCTGAACCCATTTTTTTGCAGACCTGTGTTATTAATTTCAGCAAATTTTTTAATACTGAGCTACAAAAAAACCGTCCAGGTATGGAATGAGTGTAAGTATTTTTGAAAAAAGTAATCCTTTCAACTTTAAAATCCTTTAAAAAATTAAATTGATGAGAAAATAAAAAACTGAGCATGCACCATTACTATATTTATAAAATCTGTAGTTTGAGATTCATATATTGTATAATTTTCTGGGATAAGAAAAAAAGTTGAGTTTTGTCACACGGTACATTTGTACAATAATAAATTATGGAGTAAATAAAAACAACGAAGCACTAGCATCAAAGGCTTTGTTTGTGAGTTCTTTATACGAATACCTCATTGAATTCTTTAAACAATTTATATAGTTTTCCTCTTACCAATATCGAAATGCGATGCAAAAAAAAAAAATTATTAAATCTATTATTGATTAAAATTTTCTGTATTGGGTTGGTTAACATTAAAATATGTTTCCTAATTCTGGAAGGCTGATACACACCAAGAGCCTTTAATTTTCGGAATTATAGAATGATTTCTCAACTTAAATAAAAAATGCACGTGGTTTAATTGAATAACGTGACGCTGGTACAGTTGGGTTCGCTGAAATTTTGACAAGTTCGGCTAGTTTATTTCAGATTAGTTGTGTTCGATAAGCGATCGAAATAGTGCCAAAATTATGAATAACTATTATTTCAGATTATTTGTGTTCGATAACAAAATTAGTTATCTCTAGCCATCAATCAAAATATAACGAAAACTCTCTCACAAAGGGGGGAAAAAGCAAAATGAAATGTTGACAAGTTCGGCTAGTTTATTTCAGATTAGTTGTGTTCGATAACCGATCGAAATAGTGCCAAAATTAGGAATAACTATTATTTCAGATTATTTGTGTTCGATAACAAAATTAGTTATCTCCAGCCATCAATCAAAATATAGATCGTAAACGAAAACTCTCTCACAAAGGGAGGAAAAAGCAAAATGTTAATGAACGGAAAATTATCCACCACTAGCAAATTTTAGGTAAATTATATTATGATATACTTATAAACTTACCCAGTGTAAGAGTAGCGCCTGTCCGCTCGTTATCGTAATTTTCAATGCTTGTTATGCCATTATTATTTATTCGCTTAATTGCACCCCCATCAACCCAACCGGTTTGTTCTCTACTGCTTCCCAGATCCATATTACTAAAAATCTTTTTATGACACTTGTCAGTGATGAAATTTCTAGTTACATTAAAACAATTATCAGGGTAGTTATCACTTTCATAAAACTTTATTAATGGATGAGAGGAATGATCAGTAGGTTCGAATTTGCTTCCACAATGGTATTGTTTTTTTATGTTACTAGAATTCGGTGGTTTTTTTGATTTTGTGTTTTCTGCAGAAACTTTTATATGTTCTATAACGCAATCAATATTCAGAGTTTCCCTTGTTTCATCGGCAGTATTATTTTCAAAACTAGCACCTTCATAGTCTTTATAGTCGTTTGAACTTAATAACTGCAGCTCGCTACAACTTTCGCAATCGGTGACATCGTCCGAACCGTGTCTTAAAGTCGTTTGATTTATTGAAGCATTTCTTCGTTGAGTTCTTGTAACTGGAGAAACTATTTCCAAAACGTTGTTCGATTGACCGTGCAAAATGTTTGTTTTTTTTAGATAGGTCTGCTGCTGTAAGCCCCACCTAAGCTCGTCAATTTGACTATATTGACAGAACTCTCCTAGTTGAGAATGGTGAATTGACAATTGTTGATGATGTCCACTGATATTGGCAGAATCACCGTCTCCAATAAAATTGCTTAATACACCAATGCCAAAACCATACAACGTACTGTTATCACCCGTTATATCACAATTGCAACTATTACTACTACTACTACTCCTACTTTTACTGTTAATGCCTTTGTAGTCGTTACTACTGCTGCTACTTCCGCTGCTCTTCAAAATTGCATTCGTTGAATTACACACATTTACTAAATTATCGCTGTGCTTTTTATGATTTTGACGTCCTTTTCTGTTGCTGTTGGCTTTTGTAATATCGTTGTTTTCATTTTTGGATTTACTTGATGTTACTTTTGAATTGCTTATAATTCGCTTAACAGATGATGAATCCAAATTTTTGTCTTGGGGTTTATCTTCTTTTGCGCAAAATTGTCTACTTAATACTAAGCCTTCATTACCGCTTTTATTAGATTTTTGAAAATTGTTTGCAAGGATACTTTTATTACTTTGATTACTGTTTGCCTTAAATGTTATAGCACTATTGTGATTATCGGGGATTGCTGTTTTGTAAATTTGGCTGGAAGTGTTGGAAGTTATTGATGTTGACGGGACTTCGGTATTATCTTTCGGTGATCTTCTTATTAAACTTCCATTTAACTGAGCTTGTTTATAGTTGTTGATAAAATTCCTCTTTCTACCAAATTTTCGTTCAACCTCCAAAACTCGATCTATTTCACTAAACCATGGATCTGTACAACCACTATTGACACCGCTGCTTTCATACAATTGATATTGTGTCCCGAAATTATATGTTTGGCTGAAAAGATTTAATATAATATATTTTAATAGGACTATGAATAAGTTCGTGCGGTTTTACAACAGATGGCGTAACTTGATTATTATTCCATCGATCCACATTTCCAAACATTCATTGGAGAGCTACTGTCGTAAGGCACAAACGTCAGTATAAGTTTTTTATTTGAAGCGTAAACAACAATATTTTTACCACACTTGAAAATGTCGAATTTCGTGCCAAATAATGTGTTTTTGCGGGGAATTCTTCTTCATTATTTTAATATGAAGAAAAAAGCAGCCGAAAGTCATCGTATCTTGGTGGAAGTTTATGGTGAGCATGCTCTAGCTGAGCGAACGTGCCAGAAGTGGTTTGCACGCTTTAAAAGTGGTGATTTTGGCTTGGAAGACGAAGAACGCGAGGGTGCGCCGCCAAAGTTCATGGATACCGAATTGGAGGAATTGCTCGATCAAGATCAAACGCAAGAAGAGGTTGCAAAAACTTTGGGAGTTGATCAATCAACCATTTCCAAACGTTTAAAAGCCATGGGAATGATCCGAAAGGTAGGCCAATGGGTGCCGTATGAATTGCAGCCAAGAGACGTTGAACGCCGTTTTATGGCATGCGAACAACTGCTTCAACGGCACAA
This sequence comes from Anastrepha obliqua, assembly GCF_027943255.1. Classification (NCBI taxonomy): domain Eukaryota; kingdom Metazoa; phylum Arthropoda; class Insecta; order Diptera; family Tephritidae; genus Anastrepha; species Anastrepha obliqua. The sequence goes on along the minus strand of NC_072897.1, from coordinate 53,486,603 downwards.
AAGAAAGGGTTTTTTGCATCGAATTGTGACTGGCGATGAAAAGTGGGTCCATTACGACAATCCAAAACGTCGGGCAACGTATGGATACCCTGGCCATGCTTCAACATCGACGTCGGCGCAGAATATTCATGGCCTGAAGGTTATGCTGTGTATCTGGTGGGACCAGCTGGGTGTTGTGTATTATGAGCTACTGAAACCGAATGAAACGATTACGGGGGATGTCTACCGACGACAATTGATGCGTTTGAGCCGAGCACTGCGAGAAAAACGGCCGCAATACGCCGATAGACACGACAAAGTTATTTTGCAACATGACAATGCTCGGCCACATGTTGCACAAGTGGTCAAAACATACTTAGAAACGCTCAAATGGGATGTCCTACCCCACCCGCCGTATCGTCCAGACCTTGCGCCATCCGATTACTATCTCTTCCGATCGATGCAACATGGCCTGGCTGACCAGCACTTCCGTAATTACGATGAAGTCAAAAAATGGATCGATTCGTGGATTGCGGCAAAACCGACCGAATTTTTCACAAAGGGAATCCGTGAATTGCCAGAAAGATGGGAAAAAGTAGTAGTAAGCGATGGACAATACTTTGAATATTAAATTTGTAACCATTTTACGTCAATAAAGTTTCAAATTTCGAAAAAAAACAGCACGAACTTATTCATAGTCCTATTAGTTTCAAAAAATTTCTGTTGACCGTTGTCTCCGGCAAAAATGTTTTGATTGATTAAATATCGATTTGAAAAAATTTTTAAACAGTCGTATATTATTAATTATGAGCAAATTAACACACCGCAGCCTCTTATAAAGAGGTCACGAAACTCACCCATAAAGTCTACAACTTTGTCAATCACCAATAAAAAACAAAAAACAACAACGAACTTGAGTCAAAGCAAATGACCAAACTACTGGCTAAGCGGAGATACATACAAGGTCAAACAATAAATTTGCACCTGTAAAAACGACAAAACAAATACACAAACGAACAGTGGGCAGAACACTGTTACTAATGCTCAAAATTTAAATAGTGAAAAAAGTTTTCTCCTAAAAGTGCTATGAAATAATGAAGTACGAGTTCAAGCAAATGAATTAGGATCGTACACTCAAATATATCAAATGCTAAAACAAAAATGAACAAAACTGCATACTTTTAAACCGAAAAATGACAGGGGGTTCAAAGTAGTATTACGCAATATGTATCCTTCTGTGGACCAAGGAGATATAAAAAGTGAATTAAGAGAAAAAGGTCATTTAATCATAAATATATTAAATATATCAGAAAGAAAAAAAAACCCATTACCACTATTTTTTATTGAATTGGAAACAAATACTAATAACAAAGACATTCACAACATAGACAACCTAATGCATTGCATCGTATCGTTTGAGGCGCCACATCATAAAAGGATAATTACACAATGCACGAAATGTCAGAAGTATGGACATACAAAAAGAGAAGAGATTTAGTATGTGTAAAGAACAATCCGACCATTCAAGTGAAATGTGCGCTATGTGGAGGTAATCATACCGCCAATTACAAAGGCTGCGAAATATATAAAGCCATAAAAATCCAAAGATTCTCACCTTTACGCAAAAAGGAAGTTATAACAAACCAAAACACAAACAAAAAACAAATCGCAAAACAACAAAGCTATTGATGAACTTAAAGACATGATAAAAACTTTAATCACCCAAATGACTAATATTATGAATAGCTCGAATGGGCGAAGGTAATAACAAAAAAATTCTTATCTGGAATGCAAATGGACTAACTCGGCAATATGTAGAGCTCAAGCGGTTTTTAATTGACGGAAGAATTGACATTGCTTTAAATGCAGAAACACATTTCACAGAGAAAAGTTATTTAACATTTCCTGGATATAAATTATATGCCACTAATCATCCCGACGGAAAAGCTCATGGAGGAACAGCTATTATCATCAAAACAAACATAAAGCATCCTGAACGACTGTCCTATGTATCACCTCACATCCAAGCAACGACTATACAAATTGTTGACAACAATGGACCCATATCAATATCTCCTATCTGCTATCCACCACCACACTTGATCAAGACGGATCAATATGATGATTATTTTAACACATTAGACAATAGATTCATTGCTGGAGGAGACTTAAACGCAAAGCATACTGACTGGGGTTCAAGGTTGACTAATAAAAAAGGTATATATTTAATTAACGCAATCCACAAACAAATTTAAAAGCACGGGTGAACCAACTTACTGGCCTACGGATGGTAAAAAAATTCCAGATTAAATCGACTTCTGTATAACTAAAAATATTAAACATAACAGCGAAAACGTAAACCAAGTTTTGAACTATCTTCTGACCACTCGCCGATAATACTTAACTACACATCAAAGATTTACTTTATTGAGACAACACCCCAAATATTTACAAACAGTACCGACTGGGATGAGTATCGAAAACACATCTCCCAACAACTAATTCTAAGTACACCTTTAAAACACAACTTGACATTGAACGTAGCATTATATATTTAAATGACATAGCTCTTGACGCAGGATTCAGATTCACGCCGCAGCAAAAATATAGCGCACAAAACTGTTCAAATTACATTTCCATTAAGAAGCAAGAAAAAAGGAAATTGAGAAAAAGATGGGAAACAACCAGATCTCCTGCAGACAAGCAAAGGTTAAACTTAGCCACAAAAAATTAGAAGACTTGTTTATGTGACAAAAAAAAGGGAAATTGAAAAATATTTAAAAAATTTAACTCTTACACATTACACAAATTATTCCTTGTGGAAATGCACAAAAAATCTTAAAAACCAGATAAAGCATCAACCCCCACTAAGAAAAGATGACAACACATGAGCTTTTACAAATGATGAAAAAGCAGAGACATTGAGAAATTATTTTGAAAAAGTCCTATCGAACGACGAATACGACGAATATAAACAGATTGACACGATTAATAATGTTAATAATGTTAATACTGATACAATCACAAAAATAAGAAAGACAACAACATAAGAAGTGATATTGTGCATCAAAACTAGAATTAAACATAAAAAAGCATCCGGATATGATATGCTGACAGGCAAAACACTTACGGGGGTACCAATATACTATTACACAACCGCACACTAAATACTAACCTCAATGGTGGTGTGGAAACTAAAAATTCCTATTTTTTGTTTAAAAAAATACCCAATTCATGTTTCTACCGTTGTGGCAATATTGGCAAATGTTATAAAAAATGCACATTTTTCAGCGCTCTCACGAGAAAAAGAGTTTCCCATCTAGTCATCTATATTGTGTGTTCCAAGTCGATCAGATTTTTAGAAGCCAGTTAATCTCAAAGATTCCGTTACATACATACATACATATAACCCGAGCTAATAAAAGTGTGTTAATTATTCTATTTGTATCTTAATTTTTGTTATAATTCTGTTCTGAGGTAGTTGACTATGACTGATCGTTCGTTTTGCTATTACTTCATTATAGGTCTCTTTGTCATTAAAATTTATTTTCTACTTTTTAGTTCGATTAGCAATAAAAGCGTGTTTTTTAGTTTTTTTAAACTATTTTTTATTTTCTACTTTTTAGATCGATTAACAAAAAAGCGTGTTTTTTAGTTTTTTTTAACTATTTTTTATTATGAATGAAAATTATTATTATCATTGCAGTCAGTGAATAAATGATTCGATATATTCGTGTTATATTTAATTTCTTTCTTATGGACTGTGAGTCTAAAGCTATGCAGTTATCGGCCGTGATAAAGAAGTAATCAGGATGAAGAACTTATTTCGTGGAGGGAGCCTGAGAAACTGATTTACAAGAATAAATAAAGATTTTTCATTTTACAATGAAATTCACCTTACTTCTTGCCCACAGGTAAAAAAAGAAAATATTAATCCTGGCAATCCTAATAAGGATAATGCAAAACTTTTATCAAATTATTGCACTGTCACCTTGATAGGTGTGCAAAATTTTAAAGCCGATCCGATTTTTAGAAGAGTGTGAAAATTAAGCTCAAAGATTCCGTTACATACATACATACATACATACATACATACAACCCAAGCTAATAAAAGTGTGTTAAAAATACATCAAGTTACACAAAAAATAGTTTCAGACATGGAAAATAAACGATACTGCGTTGCTGTATTTTTGGACGTCGCAAAAGTTTTTGACAAAGTTTGGCAGAAGGCCTTTGCATAAAATTAGGACAATATTACCACAGGACTATGATTTAATTATCAAGAGTTACCTTACTGATCGATGCTTCTACATTAAATACAATAACAAATATTAACATATACATCCAATAACAGCAGGAGTTCCTCCAGACAACGTTCTAGGACCACTGCTATAAGTCTTATTTATCTCTGACATACCACTCCCAGACGAAACTAATTCAACTATAGCAACATTTGCAGACGACACAATTTTATTGTCATCTGACAAAAACCTCTCAACCGCAACAATAAAATTACAGATATACACCAACAATGTAAAGACGTGGTTTGACAAATGGAGTTTGAAATTAAATGAAGACAAATCTGTACGAGTAATATTAACGACAAGAACAGAGGTTGCTGCTATGCCGATTAAGCTCAAGAATAAAAATATACTAATTGAAACATCTGCAAAATATCTTGGAATCCATCTGGACTCAAAATGAACTTGGAAAGATCACATCAAAAAGAAAATAAAGCAAATGAAGGAAAAATTTCGACATTTGCATTGGCTAGTAGGTAACAATTCTAAGCTAAGTATTTCCAACAAACTTTTACTATACAACGCGGTCATTAAACCAATCTGGACGTACTTCAAGTGTTGGGGACTGCAAAAAGAACTCACATAAACAAAATACAAGGACAACAATCAAAAATCTTATGTATAATAGCAATTACCGAGAAGTACACAAAAAATGATGTCATCCATACAACGTTCAATATACCATCAATCCACGAAGAAATAAGAACGATATCAACAAGTTGTTTTAACAAAATAAACCAGCACAAAAATAAATAAGTCAACACACTCTCAAAACTTGAAAAAAGAATTTTACGGTGTCTGAAGAGAAACCGACCAATTGACCTATTAAATAAAGTATGAATTCTCGTATGCTAAAATAACTGTTCTATGTAAAATGTATTTGCTATCCTAAATTGTAATCGCTGTATTCGTCTTGGCACTGGCCATGATAAAACATATTTAAAAATCTAACTAATTGTTAAAAAATGTACTTGTTGTCAGTATGACAGATGTATGATTAATGTGGGAGATAATAAAAAAAAGTATTTGTTCATAGTTTATCTTATAATTCATAACGTAGGAAATTATAATATTTATATAGTTGAACTGTGAATGTATGAATGAATACTACTCGTAAATATCCATTGTAATTTTCACTTACTGCTGTATACGTTCCGTTTGATATTGTCCAGGACATAAGCCAGCATTTCTTTCAATAAAATGGTTTTCTATGACGATATTATCTGCAAGTGGCTGATCGGTGAGTAGGTCTCCGCAAGTAAAAAGTGAACCACACTCAATTTCACTTTCATCACTACTTTGTTGTATATCCTTCTGCCTTTGTACGCTAAGTTGTGGTTGGCGCTGTTTGGTTTCTGTTCCAGGAGTTGCCGCTTTTGTTCTGTTTACCTGATCATGGCTAACAGTATTTCCGCTACAAATATTGTGCTTAAATTTTCGATTGATGGCATCTAAACTTCGATTTAGGCCCGGCGCTCGTTGTTCAAATATTTCGTCTGAAAAAACATATAGGCTTTTAACTTAATACAAAACAAGCAAGTTTTGTTCACGCAAAATATGACCTGTTCTGATTCATTTTAATAGGAAATAATGTTAATAGCACTACATATTTATTTATTTATTTATTGTCTTTGAATGGATACATTCTTACAGACTCTATTAAGCTAATGTACAATAGTTTAGTAGTTACTAAGAAAAGAACGATTTAAGATGATTGACTAAGATGCCATACGGCCATGTAAAATCAGCACCAGAAGAATTGAACAACATATTTAAATCTGCACATGCCCTAGGAATCGGAGCATTCACCCCATAGTTGGTTCTCGAGAAGCCAATTTTAAAGGTTTCGTACTGTCGGAGCCTCATATTGGTATATTACATTGAATTTTACTTAAAAGGGAAGGACAATCAATAGATCCAGAAATGATACGAATAATATTATAAATGAGCACGATAGAATAGATCGTCTGCTATCAAGTGGTTTTAAGTCAATTAATAAACATCGAGAGCGGACCGATGGTACAAGTTCAGAAAAGTTTAAAGATCGGAGCGCAAAATGAAGAAAGACTTTCTGAACTCTCTCAATCCGATTAGATAGACCTATTTGGTACGGTCTCCAAATAATAGCGGCATACTCTAATCTTGATCTAACAAAAGCACAATACAATGTTTTGAGAGTGTGTGGGTTGGTAAATGCAGAAAAATTTCGGCGAACGAATGCTAGCATCGCATATGATCGTTGTTGTTGTTGTTGTTGTTGTTGTTGTAGCAGTATCTTCGCCCTGTCAGTGTAGTGTAATTACCGGTCGTCTTCGTCTAGCTCATCTAACGGTAGGCCCAGGAAACTGGCTGTTTCGACGGGTTGGGTCCAGAGGGAGAGGGATGTTAGATGAGTGGGTTTGTTGGGGCATGTGAAAAGGTGGTTAGTGTCGTGCGGGGTGCCTTCACATGCTGGACATATGCTTAGTATGTCGGGGTCGATTCTGGATAGGTAGGAGTTTAACCTGCTACAATATCCAGAACGTAATTGTGCCAAGATTACGCGGGACTCTCGGGGAAGCTGGAGCTCTTCATCTGCGATGGGTGGTGGTTGGACTCCGATAACGGCATTCGGGGGTCGGGAGCTTAGGAAAGTGGTAAGCGTCTCCCGATGGATGTCGTTAATGGTCTGTCTGTATACTGTCTGATCCTGGAGTGGTCTGTCTGTTTTGTCCAGGATCTCGTCCACGTAGTTGAGGAAGTGTCTCCTGATGTGCCTGGGAGGTGGCTCGGGCTCGAGCAGGTGTTTGCATGGGTGAGGCCTGCGGTGACACCCTAGCAGAAACTGCTTGCCGAGCATTTTGTTGTGCTCCTTAACAGGGAGCATTTTGGCCTCATCGTGTAGGTGTTGAATTGGGGACATCAGGAGACATCCTGTTGCGGTCCTAATGGCAGTATTCTGGCAGGTAGCTTCGTCCACTGCGTATCACTGGTTCCAGGCGACCAGAGAGGCGCGGCATAGTTGAGAACCGGTCGGCCTATTGCTTTGAAAGTCGACAGTAACATTTCTTTGTCTTTGCCCCAAGTGCTGCCGGCGAGCGACTTGGGGACCTTGTTGCGATTTTGTACTCTCGTTGCAATAGCGGTTGTGTGCGCTGAGAAGGAGAGCAAGCTGTCAAAGGTGACTCCCAAAATTCTGGGGTTATTGACCGTCGGTATTGACCTCCTTTGTCCAGGTTGTAAAAAGGGTCGCCGTGGATTTAGTGGGAGAAAGCTTTAAGTTTCTCGCAGTGAAGAAGCGAGAAAGGCGGGCGAGGTAGTCCTTTACCTTAGAGCATAGGCCATCAATGTCATTGCCCGACGCCATTATCGTGCAGTCGTCGGCGTATGAGACCAGTGAGACTCCCTCTGGTGGCTGGGGGAGTTTCGAAATATAGAAATTAAAAAGCAAGGGTGAAAGGACACCACCCTGCGGTGCTACTTGCTTTATTTTTCTCTGTTTGGAGGTTTGGTCTCGAAATATCACCGACGAGTGACGACCACTCAGGTAGTTCGCGGTCCACCTCTTCAGCCCTGGCGGGAGTGTCGACTGTAAAATGTCATCTAGTAGCGTGGCGTGGCTGACTGTATCGAAAGCCTATTGTAAGTCTAACGCTACTAGGACAGTCCTCTCGCAGGGGCGGTTTTGGTTTAGTCCGCGGTTTACCTGGGTGTGTATGACGGTGAGTGCCGTGGTGGTGCTGTGCACTCTACGGAAACCATGCTGGTGTGGGGCTGGAGTCAGGTTTTTGTGTGATTAGTGGGAGTAGAAGGGCTTCAAGTGTCTTCACTACTGGGGAAAGGAGAGTTATCGGACGATAAGACTCCCCTTGGTTGGCGGGTTTCCCAGGCTTCAGTAGTGGGACCACTGTCCCTAATTTCCACTTATCAGGAATAATGAGAGTGGCCATGGACAGATTGAAGACCTTAGTGAGGTATTCTACTGCCAATGGACCCAGTTTTTTCAGCATCAGCATGTTTAGTCCGTCGGGGCCGATGGCTTTTGATGGTTTCATTCGTTTGATGGCCCCCTGAACCTCGTCGCTGGTGAAAGTAAGCGGTGCACTGTTGTAGGGCAGTTTGTGCAACCATCTGGTGGCACAACGTTTGGATCTGTCGACCATAAATTGCCGGCTAAAATAGCTCGCGCATCTCTTCGGGTCCGACGAAGTACGACCGTTGAAGGTGATATCCACCTTGTCGTTGTGCTTCGTCGGGTTCGACAGGGACCTTATGGTGGACCAGAGCTTGCTCACACCAGGGGTGAAGTTACAGGACTTCAGATGCTCTACCCATTTGGTCCGCTTATGTTGGGTGACCAGTTGCCGGATCTCCGAATTGAGATCCTTTATTCGAGGATCCCCGGGATCGGCCTGGCGTAGACGGTCACGCTCGTTTGCCATAACGGCTGCTCCTCAGTAAATTCCGCGAATCTGGTCCAATCAGCTTTGTTAAAGTTAACGTATGACCGGTGATTCACGGAAACAAAGTCGGCAGGTCTCTCGATCGAGATGATAATGGGCAAGTGGTCTGATGCAAGCGATAGCATAGGTCGCCAGGTTATGCTATTTATCAGACCTGCGCTAGCAATTGTTATGTCAGGCGAGCTGCTGCAATTGCCCACTACCCTGGTGGGGGCGTCGTCGTTTACAGTGCTGAACGTCGAATCGTCTATCTGCTCTGCCAATAGCTGTCCCCTACGATCATTTGGCAGGCTTGAATGCCAAAGATCGTGATGCGCGTTAAAGTCACCTACTACCAATCGGTTTTCTCCCCTGATGAGCGCACCAATATCGGGAGATATCCTGCCGGGCAGCAGGTGACAGGGGGTATGTAAATATTATATATTTCGAGCTCGGCATCGCCTGACCGGACAGCTATACCTTGACGTTCTAAGGTGCTGTCCCTGCGGTCGATGCCTTCATCAATAAGACGATACTGCACTGAATGGTGTACTATGAACGCTAGGCCACCACCGTTGTCTCGCTCGCGGTCCTTTCGGTGCACATTGTAGCCGTCCCTGGTAATCAGGGGGGAGCTAGCGTGCAGTTTTGTCTCTTGGACCGCAGCTATCTTAATTCCGAACCGACTCATAAAGTCGACTATCTCGTCAATCTTACTCGTGAGTCCGTTGCAGTTTAGTTGCAAAAGCTTGAAGCTTCGCGGGAGTGTCGTCGTAATTCGGGGGATGAGGGATGCGTGATGTTATCTGCGTTGGTCCTGCTGTGCGTTCCGCAAAATGTAGTAGCCTGATGTTGTCTGATGGCCGCGCCACTGGAGGCAATTGCGGGTGCAGAGCTCTGCAGCAGGGGGCAACGTAGTTGCGTGCCCACTCTCGGGTGGTGTGCAGGCCGGAGCACCTCCGAAAATGGCACCAGCCACTGCAAGAATTGCATTGAACAGTTGTCAAGTTCCGAGGAACTACGGTCTGACACACGGAGCAGACTGTGCGGGGGACCAAGAGCTGCTGGTTTGTCCCCGCAGTGGGGTAGGAGCAGGAGGGTTGTGGGTTTGAGAGGGAGTTGTGTTGCTCTTGGGGGCTCCTTACCGTAGAGGTGTTATTAGTGGTGGCAGTGTGGGGTGCCGGCACTGAGGGCAGTGTAGCCGTAGAGGCGGGGGCCGCCTGTGAGCGGGAGCAACACGTGGCCACATACCTTGTGGACCACTCCCTGTGTGTCTAAAGGCCTGAGCAGGTCTTAAGACGGCACCACCCGTTGCACTGGTTACACCTAACCGAGGTGGAGTTCGGGTGGAGCCGTTTGTGGCAAATGCAGCAGTAGAATACTTCAGGTCCGGGGTTGGTTTCGACGCCAGCTCGGAAGAGAAGTATTTGGAGCAAACTGGCTGCTATGATTTGCTCCTGTGACGAGAGATTTAGGGTAAAATACGGTACACTAGACAGGGCTAGTATACTGGGGCGGCAGCCCTTGGTCGGGAAAGAAAACCCGAGTCATTCCGGTAACGTAGAACCGGTTGCCATGGGAATGTATGATTGTCTTATGACGTGGTTAACATGGCTGGTGAAATTCAGCTTAGGGTCGAAAATAACGCCTAAGTCTATAATTTCCTCAACGGATTGCAAAGGTAAGCCAGCAATATTATACGAAGTAGGCAAAGTATTGTTTGATTTAGCATATTTTACGTGAAAGCATTTGTTAATATTTAGTGACAAATGGTTTAAATAGCACCACTTCCGGACATTGTGCAAGTCGGTTTGCAACTTTTCAGAGTCCCTAACACTGTTAATCACCGCAAATATTTTAAGATCATCAGCATACAACAAGTGTTCAGCAAACGAAAAGCAAGAACCAATATCGTTAATAAAGAGTATAAAGAGGAGGGGTCCTAGAATACTTCCCTGTGGGACACCAGGGGATGCAGTAAATGCACGGGATGTCGTATTATCAACGGCTACAACGCAGTGCCTGTTGGACAAATATGATTTGATCCACGACAAAAACGTGGAGTGTATACCCAATGATGCAAGCTTCGACAAGAGTATTCGGTGCGATACTTTGTCAAACGCTTTAGAGAAGACTGTATAAACTGCAAGCTTCGACAAGAGTATTCGGTGCGATACTTTGTCAAACGCTTTAGAGAAGTCTGTATAAACTGCATCAACTTGAGATCTGTTCTAGAAGGCTGAAATGCAGTAATCATTGAAAATAGACAAATTAGTGACAGTGGAGCGACTTGCAACGAAACCATGCTGGTAGGTATATATTAGGTCTTTGACAGCAAAATATAACTTATCATTCACTGTTATCTCAAAAAGTTTTGAGACAGACGAAAGCTTCGAAATCGGTCTGTAATTGCGAACATCGTTTTTATTTCCACTCTTAAATATAGGCGTAACGGAAGTAAATTTCCAGTCGTCAACAAAGATACCAGAGGACAACGATTTATTAAATATAATTGTAAGAGGCTCAGCGGCAACTTTGTCAGATTTGGCCCATATGTGTATATTTTCAAGATTTAATGTGCGAAGACTTTTAAATTGGGCTATGGATTTGAAATTTGAATGCTTACAAATTTAGCTTGACTGTCAGCGGCGAGCTATAGGTTGGGTTCTTCTTTGTGTTCGAACAAGGTAACATGTTCCTAAACGCAACTCTGAAACCCTTGATGATGTATCGTGTTCCCAAAAGTATCGTTGATGTACTCAATACGCAACAACAGCAACATGTGTGCACGTACAAAGAAAAAAATGGCGGAGAACGAAGAAAAGTAAGTTTTAAAGAAATTGTTTTCATCGTTATAAGATATTTCTATTTAATATTTAATTTTTAATATTCCAATAATACTCAAATAAAATGTTCCAAAACATCAACAGGGTTGCAAGGCATAACTTTACAAAGATTTAACATTTACTTATGCAGTATATACATGCTGTTACGAATTTTCTTACGTTAAAATTCAAATCTCTTACAATAACCCTTCTTCAATAACTCAGTTCAATCATTAGACTGTCAGGTAAAAGTCACAAATCAATGGCAACATACTTGTTTTACTTTATTTCCAACACTTTACTCTAAATGTACACGTTAGCCTTAAGACTGAATCACTTTATTACTTTTCGTTTATTCGCATATAAGTTCAACTTCCAACTGAATACCCCATGCGCATGCACCTCTGCTTATAAACATCTGCTCAATAACTATCGTAATTTCTAGATCTGGCAACTCTTAACTTCTGGGTGTTCAGCTTATTAAATCGTGTCTGTGCAATGTAGTCACCCGTCGTCTTCGTCTAACTAATCTAACGGTAGATCCAGAAAGCGTACTCTGTCTCGCTATCTCTTGTCGCCATCAAGGCTAATTAATGTTTTGGTTTGGCAACTCATTCCCTATTGTTGCCAGTCGGTTCGGAAATTTCCTCGTTCGCATCAATACGTTTTGGAAAACGCCCGTTATTTCGCCATAAAGACAAACGAAGCATTTTACATAACAAAAATAATTATATGCATCTCTTACGAAAAACTTCATAAATAAAGACCCCGTCAAAAATTGCGTTAAGCTGTCAAGTTGTTCGGATATGCCTATGCGGACTTAGTGTTAGCATAGTGTGCTACCATCTATCAAACGACGGCAAAATAAATCACAGACTGATTGATAGTTAAGTTTGGATTTGACAGCTTTCGAGTAAGACGAAAACAGTTTGTGATTTTCGCTAAGATGGAAAAGGAGTAGTATCGTTCGGTAATTCGCCTCTTATTTTGGGATGGGAAAAATGCGAGGCGATAAAAGTAAGATGCTGTATATGGGAACGCTTCGCCATCTATGACCACAGTTAGATATTGGTTCAACGAATTTAAACGTGGGCGAACATCCATTTTAGATGAGGAGCGACTAGAACGCCCGGCAGACGTGGTTACCGAGGAAATCATTCAAAAAGTCCCCGACATGATTCTCGCTGATCGACGAACGAAGTGCGTGAAGTAACAAATGCCATAGCTCTGTCGACTGGAATGGCAATTAATATTTTACATGATAAGTTGGCGATGAAAAAATTGTCGGCCCGATGGGTGCCGCGGGTGCTCACAAGCAACAACAAGCAGATGCGGCGTTAACCTAGAAGCACAGATCCGAAGGAATTTTTGCATCGAGTTGTCACTGTTGACGAAACCTGGATTCCTCATTACACACCAGAAACTAAGCAACAATCAAAACAATGGATTTCCCCCGATGAATCTACTCCAAAGAAGGCGAAGACAGTCACATCGGCCGGAAAGGTTATGACGACAATTTTTTGTTATGCGAACGGCGTCATTCTCATGGATTTTTTTGAAAAAGGAAAAACGATCGCTTGACAATACTACAGTGAGTTATTGGACCGCTTTCACAAAAAGTTCAAGGAGACACGGCCGCATTTGGCGAAAAAGAAGCTGCTGTTTTACCACGATAACGCACCAGCACTTTCCTCCGGAGTTGTACTGCATGAATTGCGTTATGAATCGTTGCCGCACCCCCGTATTCACCCGATCTGGCTCCCTGCGCATTTTTCTTGTTTCCTAACATGAAGACAGGACTCGCGGGTAAAATAAATTTGTTCAAACGAGGAAGCCATCGCCGAGACAAAGGCGTATTTTGTAGAGTTCGGCAGATCCTATTTTTTGAAGGGGTTAAAAATGGCCAGAGCATTTGGAGAAGTGTATCTTTGTAAAAGGGGTAGAAAAATATATATATTTTTTTAATGGTGTTTTCATTTCTAACACGGGTACTGAACCCCCCTCGTATTTGCCGTTTTTTTTTTTATCTAACTTCGTGTCTGATGGCAATATTAGGGAAAAACATTTGACAGGCATTCTCTCTATAGCATCGCTCTATGGTGCAACTTCTAAAACTAATTTTTAATAAATTCTTAGCTGAAGAAATACTTACTGATGATTGGAAGCTGACTTCAGTCACTCCAATTTACAAAAGCGGCAATAAGAGCGATATTGCGAATTACAGACCGATTTCCAAATTATCGGCTGTATCTACATAAGCTTTGAATGTGTTGTCAAAGACAAGTTATATTTTAGCGTAAAACGTCTGACTAGTCCTAGACAGCATGGTTTTGTAGTTACAAAATCTACCTTATCTGACTTATCAGTGTTTTCTGAAGATTTGATGCGATATACATGAGCTTCTCGAAGACTTCGAAAAAGTCTCCCATACGATTTTACGAACTAAATTGGCATATATCGGTTTTCCTTCGACTTTCCTTGATTGGATTCCATCCTATTTATTAAAGACGTGCACTACTGTAGTTATCGATGGGGTTTCTTCGAAACAGTTTATTTTCCCTCTGGTGTACCTCAGAGTAGTATTTTAGGATATTTGTTATTTGTTTTGTTTATAAGTGATATCTGTTTGTGTTTTGCCTTTGCTCATTTCCTTCACTATGCTGATGATCTAAAGTTTATGCTTAAATAAGAAATTCTAGTGATTCATTCGTCCTACAGGCTGAGCTGAATAATTTATTTTCCTGGTACATTATGTATCGTTTCTTAACATTGAAAACTGTCATAAAATCACATTTTCTAAGCTTCAAAACCCCTTTAATACCTATTATCATATTAATTATGCATATATTGCTTTGTCTGATGTGAATAAAGGTTTAGGGGTTTTCTTTGATTCTAAGCTCAATTTTATCACGCTCTTAAATTATGCCGTTTCCAATTCACTTGCTGTGCTCGCTTTTGTAAGACGTCACTCATTGCACTTCACTGACCCATATAAATTAATTATCACTACATTCATCACCTGTTATGCCGCGTGACCATATTCGCGGAATTTCACTTGTTGCGGTGCTCATTCGTTGAAGAATAGGACTATTGTGAATTTCGATCGCTCGACGCATTTACAATAGATAATTTTTTCTCAGCTGATACAGCAAATCAAAATAAAAGAAAAACCGATTGTGTTGAAATTCTTTGCTAACATTATTTTTAAAAATTAAAAAAAGTATTTTTTGTGAAAATGACTACAACGGAGTTGTGGTTCGACGATTCATCGGACGATGAAAGATTAGTGGAACTAGCTAGAAGTAGAAAACAGTTGAGGGACGCATCCAACCCCCTAGAAATGGCTTTCACTGAGTAAATTTAGAATTTTCAAAATGTGTTGACGTACTTAATATTACATAAATTTCCTTACAGATTTTTAAAGAACTTTAGATTATCTAAAGAGGCGTTTGTGAACCTACTGTCCAGTACAGACAACCAGTTGCAGCAGTGCACCCGAGCCAAATTGATTCCAAATATTTTAAAGCTAGACACAATTCTGCGATTTTGTGCTCAGGGATCGTACCAATTGAGTATTGGTAATGAAGGTATGTTAGGACTTGCTCAACGCACTGTGTACGATGATGCTGAAGATATTGAAGTGGAGTCAAATAACGGAGAAGTAGAAAACATAAGAAATGAAATTTTGAGAATATTATAGAAAAATCTAAAAAGTATTAAATAGAAACCTTTACGCCACAGTTTCTGTTTTATTTTTGTTATAAATTTTCTTTATTCAATTATTCGTCATTCGAAAAAAATATGTATTTCAGTTCCTCTACGTATTTCAGCCCATACCTGCCAAGGGAAAATAAAAATGTATTTCTATAAACATCACAAAAAAAAAGCATTATTAAGCTTAATCCATTTTGCTGCCGTTCTCACTGGTGGTCCCAAGCAATTCAGCTCCGTCGTAAATTCCTCCCATTTTTTGCTGCTTGAACTTTGGTGCAAATCCCTTTTGCGAATTGTGGATTCGCCTTTCTAATTGTTGTTTGGTACTCACGACTTTCGACCTGCATAAAATTAACAAAATTAGTATATTAGTATATATGTATTATTTGGTTACTATAAAACCATAAATAATCGCAAACAACTTACACTTTAACAAGTTTTCCCTCAATACGCTACACAATCGAAAGCAAAATTGCATTCGACTCTAAATTCGGTAAACAACGAAAATTTCGATAGGGTTGCACCGCTCATAATACCAAATTCACATTCGATTTTCGATCTTCGGCAACCAGCGAATATCGAAGATGGAATGTAACTCATAATAGGGGCCATAGCGTCAGCGAAAAGATCGAGCAACTGAGGTGGATCAACTTTCAGCGGAAACGCGTGTAGTGAATGAACTTTAAACATAAGTAGCGTTAACTCCTCTATTTTTAAAAACGATTGTCCTCGAGCGTCTTATTAGAAATAGGGTAGATCATGTAGTCGAAGATTTGAATAACTAACGACGTTTCCTAGTTGGTTATTATTTGTGTTAATTGATGCATCTGGGAGATTCGGTAAGGTGCTGGTCCTTAGGTCGACTAATTTGAATGGTTCCGTTGGTACTTCTGGGATGATTATTTTTGATGTGGGTTTTATCCAAAATTTGAAGGTTTTTATTATTGCTGTGCAGATTATTGCTAGTCCTAGCATTGCGCTCTTATTTATTGTCGAATCTGTTCTTAACAGATTTATCTTTTTCGTGTTGTTAATATGTAGTTCGTTGAGGGCTTCTAATGATAAAATGTTGATGCGTTCCCTTTCTAGCGGTGTTGGCTGTATGATCGCTGATTCTGCTGTCAAC
Source organism: Anastrepha obliqua (assembly GCF_027943255.1). NCBI lineage: Eukaryota > Metazoa > Arthropoda > Insecta > Diptera > Tephritidae > Anastrepha > Anastrepha obliqua. The sequence goes on along the minus strand of NC_072897.1, from coordinate 53,470,237 downwards.
GTAGACATTTCGATATTGGTGAAAGTTTCGTTATTGATGCTCAATGATGTGTTGTGAAACTTGATTAGATAAGTACCAGTAATGTTTCGCTGCTCTTTTTCCGTTTTTAGTGTTCCATTGAAGTCGTTTAGTAAGATTATCCCGGGCTGTATTTCCTCGATTGTTGGTACGTGTTGATTATTACTTATTGTGCAAAATGATTTTCTACTACTTAGTATTTGAGGGATGCAGGTGCTGTTACTAATATTAATTATGTTATTTCTCTCACAAATTTTTATTTCATTGTATTTCATACATTTATTCTTAATTCCATATATTCCATTTTTGTTTTTTAGTATTTCTTCGAAATCAAGTTTAGTAATTTCTTTATTTCTCTTAACTGGTCTTATTATAATATTCTTATAAGTTATATTGTTTGTTAGTGGTATTTTTACCAAATATAAAATTCTTGACTCTTTACGCATTCTTTCTTCTTTTAATTTCATGATTGCTATCTCAATTTCTTTTTTATTCAACAATATTGTATTCATAATTCCAAGTTTAGCCCATTGAATGGCGTACTTAATGTTTACTAATTCTTCTTTAATAATTCTTATTTTACTTTGCAGATTCAGAGTTATTTCATTTATTACATACCACTGTGCTACAAAACAAAAAAACGAAATACACCTGACAAATTACACACTGTAGGTTGTTTATATGGTCGAATAATGCAAGTTAACACCACAGTTAACTCGCTCACATGCAGCAGAAGCACACCTGTCTATTGAAATATGCTGACAGTGCGTCTGCTTAATGCAACGTGATCCACACGCGCATCCAGCAGACAGCAACTTCACCTGAAATGCACAACATCGTGGGAACCGCTATGTCAGCAGAGTTAGCGTAGGAATAAGGCTAGCTTAAGTATAAAAGGTTCTGTGTGTGGCGCTGCGCGAGCAGTCTTGAACCAGTAGTATTCAATCGGTATTCTATTCAGCAAATATAATAAAATATATTGTTCAATACTTAAAAAAGGAGAATTAATTGTAGGACGCAGAAAGTAAGTATAACGTAACGGGCCAAGTGGTTGGCCCGCAACTTTAATTTTTTCAACGATGTCCTGCGGGACACGTTAACTGGCGCCCGAGCAGGGACCCCTCTTTTTTTCAAAGATGGGGTACCTAACAAGGATCTCCGCAAGGGAGTCCTTGTGGTGTAGTGGAAGGGGAAAAAAAGTGTAAGTGAAAAAGTGAGTGCGCCGTGTTATAAAAAAAAAAATGTAATGAAATGGAATAAAATAAATGGAAAATAAAATTAAACCTGATAAAATAAAATAAATCAAATTATAACTAAAATTAAATTAAAATTAGACAAGAAACCAAAATTGGGATCATAGCTAAATTTTTTAATGTAAATTAACACAAAATAAATTAAGTTCAAATGAAATTAAATTTAATAAATAAATTAAAAAGTGGAGTTAACAGAATAAAGTGAAATTAAAACTGAATTTGAAATAAATTCAAATTAAATCAAATTAAGTGTTTGGAAAAAATTCTCGACGATTCACGGCGCAAAACGAAAAATCACGAACGCTTGAAAATGCCCTTCCGCAATGTGAAGCCGCACTTGTGCAAAATAACAGCCGCAATGCGAGCTTCACAAAGGATTCCCTTATTTAGTAAGGGAATATACGGCAAAATGGAGCGGAGTGCGACGATAATTTTGTGAGGTGCAGTGAAGGGTGAATGCTCGGTGAAAGTAGTTTTCTTTCTCTTTCAAAAAAAAAAAATAATAATAATTATAAAATAAATATAAATCTCGAAGTAAATTGCTTAGCGATTCACCACCTACGGGGGGACCCTCCTGGCAATTTACTCACGAGGATGAAAGGAAATTTCTAAAATTTGTGAATTAAATAAAACATTACTTATAACTGCATTACTGCAATAAATAAATATAAAACTCGGAGTATGTTGCTCAGCGATTCACTACCTACGGGGGGACCCTCCTGGCAATTTACTACGAGGATGAAATAAAATTTCTAAAAATTTGTGAATTAAATAAAACATTACTTATAACTGCACTACTGCGATAAATAAATATAAAACTCGGAGTATGTTGCTCAGCGATTCACTACCTACGGGGGGACCCTCCTGGCAATTTACTCACGAGGATGAAAGAAGATGGCTAAAATTTGTCAAGGAAATAAAACAAAATGTTACTTGTTACTGCACCACAGCAATTTTTCGTCTGCGCTCGGTGACATTAGAATTGCCACAGGAGGCCGTATACCTACGCCTACTAGGACGGACTCCTGCGACTATAATGTCGGTCGGTTACAGTCTTGTGTGCCCGCAATAGTAGTCATGCTACACCTTCCACATTGGAGATTGCATGGGGCCAAGTACTGGTAAATTAATTAAATGCCTTATTTTATAAAAAGGCTGCAACAATAAAGAAATTTAAAATAATTACGCAGAGAATCGTAATAAAATCCCTGACAAATTGGTGGGCACAGTGAAACATTCATAGTGCAAGGTTCGACTCCTTGTCAGAAGGAAATAACATATATTTGTCAAAAAATAAAAAAAAGAATACTAAAAGATGCTTGAGAAAAATTACGTATTTTAAATCTGTGGCGAATTGGTGGGTGCCATTTGCACAAGGTTCGACTCCTTGCCCGGATTCGTAAATATCAAAAAAAAAAAAAAAAAACAAGAGGAAAAAAGTTAATTGGCTAGTGTAATTACAGCCATGTTCATAAGTAAATTGGGTAACGTCAACGATCTCGGCATGATAAAGCAGCTGCAGCCAGTGGACTGGATACGCCCTATCTGGGTGCACGTTGTCGTTCACATGGGAACACGCTAACTATTTCTGGCCTCTGGCAGCTAAATTAGAAGTTGTTTAAGCTTCTGAGAATCGTGTGAAGAAAGCGTCCTAAGTAGGTTGCCTGCAATCTGATTGTAGGACGACTAAAAAGGGTTCCCGCGTCCCTTCCGTGACCTTAACCAATAAAATAAGAAAAAAAAATTGACAAAATACTAAAACTTTCCGCATTTCTAGCTCAACATTTTGGATACTCGATGCAACCAATCAGCTTGTGAGTTGAAATAAGCAAAGCAACAAGTGCGATAGAAATAAACGGAAGAGAACAACAAGTGACAGAAGCAGAGAAGGAGAAGGAAAAGGTTTGAAAAGGAGTGAAAATAAAAGTCGGTGAGTCAATTTACTTAATTATGAATTCCTTAGCCCAATCGGTTACTGAGTTAAATGGTTCTGTGGGTGCGCTCATGGCTGAGCTAAAAAAAGCCGAATACCGCATTCGCCAGCTTGAGGCCGTGGGGGGACCCGTGGCAGCATCAATTGAAATTCCTCTACAGGGGCCGGTGAATGAGGACGACTTAAGGGAGATTGGTAGATTACCGGATTCAGTTAGGGATCTTCAGGTGTTCGAGGGAAACCCTTCCCAATACGTGTCCTGGGGGACATCAGTGGAGGGAATCCTTGATGATTATAAAATCATCAAGGCAAGACCCCTATATAGGGCCATCCTTAAAAGCATTAGGGGGTAAGTTAGGGGAAACGCTGACTCTGCTCTAATCTCACACAATATTTCCGAGGTCGACTGGCCAGGGATAAAAAACTGCCTGTCGCTACATTATGCAGATAAAAGGGACATACGCACCTTGGAGCACCAGTTGGGCCAGTTGACGCAAGGTGGTCTCAGGTTAGACGAATTTTATGCCCGCGTAAACCATCAATTTTCTCTAATAATTAACAAATTAAAAACCGAGAATTATTCTGCGGAAACTGTGGGTGCTTTAATGGAAACGTACCGGAATCGAGCGCTGGATGTCTTTATAAGAAGGTTAAATGGCGACCTTTCTCGTATGATAATAGTTCAAAAACCGCGATCGCTGCCTGAGGCGTACACGGCTTGTTTGGACATACAAAATTTGAATTTCAGGAATCAACCTGTGCATGGAGCGGTAAATAGAAATACGGTGACTGTTCCCATGAATACCATGAGTGGGAATTCTAAGCCTCACCAATCTGTTTCGAAGTTTAGCGGTAACTTTCGACCCACAGGAAATGATTATAAGTTCGGATTTAGGCCGCAGAGTGGTTCCTTCCACAATCGCACATTTACCCGAAAACCGGAAATATATCGACCAGTGGAAAAAATGGAAGTGGATCCTTCTGCACAAACTCGTCGGAGTTTCTCGAATAAACCTCAGCAAGGAGTTACTATACATAGCCGCTGATCGGTACAACAATTCAATTCATTCCATTACGAAGCATAAACCGAGCGACATATTTTTTAACAGGGTGCAAAGAATAAACTACCAGGGGATAAGAAATTTTCAGGAAAAGGTTTTCAATGAGGTAAGGGGTCAAATAAAAAAAATCAGGAATCAAGAAATTCTCGAATTAATAGAAAACGGGACAACCCTAAGGAATATTCGCAGGGCGGCGTGGTGTACGTAAGAAATAGACAAATAAAAGCAAAGCAACGGCCACTGTACAAAAAGGAAGTCGTAGGAAAAGATAATAGGGTCACGGTAACAACAAATAATGGGAAAAGGATCCATAAGACTCAGGTAAAAAATATATGAAACCGATCTTTCCTTTCCTTTTTTGACGGATTTTTTCCTTCGCTGGCTCGTACAAAAAATGGGGTGATAATTAAAACCCTTTAAAAAAACAAAAAAAAAAAGAGGAAAAACAAATATTTTTATATGAAACAATTTTTTATATTTAAGAAAAAAGAGAAAAAAACTGTTATGGAAAAAATACAGAAAAAAGAAAAAAACACGCCAAATATATTCAAATAATGTAAGGCGTTGTAAATTGTAAAAAAAAAAAATATTTTTTTGCCATATCTGTAACGCTCCTCTTTTCCTAAAAGCCACTTGTTTTAATATAAACGATGAAATGCTTTTTCTCCCTTTTCCTTTCGAAGGATATTCTGATTAGGAACAAGTTGCTTTCAAGAAAAGAACACGCGCAACTGGCAATATTAACTTAAGGCTGAAACAAGAAGTTACCGATTTTTGTTATGTTATTTTGTTGCCACACTAAGAAAATTTGTAAATTTTTATTGAAAATTTTATCAAGCTAGATTACTCGTAATCCCCTGCGTTTGCGGATTCAACATCTTCGGCTACGATGCCCCATTGGTAGCGATAAATCAAGGTCAAGGCTGGATAGTAAATGGCCACTTTAAATTGATACATAAGATTGATTTGAATCTCTTCAGTGAAGCATTGAGGAAATTCGAAACGGCTGCAGAAGGCATGAAGAACGATGTCGCAAAATCCTTTGCGGCATACAACTTGAACCACATTAGTCAACGCCTCGCCGAACTTCGGGCCACTAAACTCCGTAAAATCCGGTCAATCAATTGGCTTGGATCGGCCTGGAAATGGGTTGCCGGCTCGCCTGACGCAACAGACTGGGACACAATCCTTAGAAGTCAGGATGATGTAATCGCAAACAACAACCACCAATTTAAAATAAATGAGGAACTCTTCAATGCCACTCGGGAATCTATAAACCAGATCAATCAGATGACACGTTACGTAAACACCATTGGGAAAGAGGTTGGCACTACGGTTGCTGAAACCGTACTGCTTAACCGTATACAGATCCTCAAGGAAGAAATAGGTGAGGTAGTACGCGCATGTCAAATGGCAAAGTCAGGCATAGTCAACACCAACCTCTTAAACCCGGTTGAGTTACATCAGCTAATTTCTGAAGAAGAGGCTTTACCCTATCAAAATGCCATTGAGGCAATTGAATATGCGAAGCCCTCCTTATTTTCAAACGGCTCTCTGCTGCTTTATGTACTCGCAATCCCTAAGGTCAGAACAGATGAATTTCGCTTTCTAGTGACAAGAGCTGCGGTTCATGCAGGTATGAGGGTAGTTGCAAACTACACGAAAATGTTGGTCAGCAAGGAAGAAACGTACGGCATAATAAGTGAATGTCCTTCGATCAAAAATTCAACGATCTGCGAGATGAGCCATCTGCAAAGATTACCCGAGGATGGATGCCTGGCACGTCTAATTAAGGGGGGTGATGCTGAATGCCACTTCGAACCCGAAAATGGAGAAACTATCGAATTAATTGGTGAAGGTACATTATTTCTAACCAACTTTCAGGGGACTGTTCGTAATGATAATCGCAAGAGCGTCCTTAACGGCACGTTCCTCATCCAGTTCAGCAATGAGACAATTTGGGTGAAGAACGAAACCTTTTCTAACAGAGCATCGCAGAGCTCGCAGGTATTACCAGCAGCGGTTACCAACGTGAAAAGCCAAGGATTTAAACCAAGTCTAGAATACATTCACGAGTTGAGCATGACGAATATCAACCATCTGGGCAAACTGGGCCAGAGATTCCATGTCTCCCTTGCTTTTGACGCCTTTTTTATTTGCATATTGGCCGTGGTCTCCTACTGGATTTGGAGAAAGATAACGGCAAGCCTTGATCTCCCTCCAATACGTCAACCTACCATTCCGATGCCTGTTGCTACCTACGCGAAGGAGACACCCGACGATTCCCGGAATACGCATGTCAATCTGTGGGACGCAGATATTTAGAGGGGGGGGGGGGGGGGGCAGTTAACACCACAGTTAACTCGCTCACATGCAGCAGAAGCACACCTGTCTATTGGAATATGCTGACAGTGCGTCTGCTTAATGCAACGTGATCCACACGCGCATCCAGCAGACAGCAACTTCACCTGAAATGCACAACATCGTGGGAACCGCTATGTCAGCAGAATTAGGGTAGGAATAAGGCTAGCTTAAGTATAAAAGGTTCTGTGTGTGGCGCAGCGCGAGCAGTCTTGAACCAGTAGTATTCAATCGGTATTCTATTCAGCGAATATAATAAAATATATTGTTCAATACTTAAAAAAGGAGAATTAATTGTAGGACGCAGAAAGTAAGTATAACTTAACGGGCCAAGTGGTTGGCCCGCAACTTTAATTTTTTCAACGATGTCCTGCGGGACACGTTAACTTGCATAAAAATATTTTTGTTATTTTTGTTGTACCCTCCAATTTTTATTTATTTATAAAAAACCGTTTTTTCAGACTTTGCTCGGTAATCTACGGATATCTCAGTCATTTTTTCACCAATTTTCAATATTTTATATGTTTTGAAAATGATATTGTCAGACCTTTCAAATGATGTACAACAAGTAATTATTCAGACTAGTGAATTCCGATTTTTATTTGATTAAACCTGGAGAAAGTGTTTTTTTTAATCATTTTTTTAATTTTAACAATTTTTTATTGCATAATTTTACTAAAAAATTAAAGATGTTTGTTAATATTCTTTGAGTGCATTTATTAACGAAGAAATTAATGTATTACTTTCAATAATCGGACAAAAATTGCGTAAACTACGCTAGTTTTCCGTAAATAGAAAAAAATGCCTTGAATATCTATCCATTTGTGGAACCATAGTTTTTGTCTTTAATGATTATTTACTTGGAAAAATCACTGCATTCTTTATGTATTGACAATAAATGTTTGACAATGACAATTTATCATAAATTACAAATGAAAGGTTTACGTGTTTCTATATAATTTTGCGACATAATTTTCGTACGATTTCTGAGGCGCAGAGACCCTCCTCCTCCCACGCAGTAATTTTACCTCTCTCTAATTCGGTAAGTTTTGAACCGCGTGGCATATTGATATTTATTTACTTAAAAAATGATTTATTGATACTAAGAAGAATAACGGTATTATTCCATATATTCATGTATTTTTAAAGAGTACCTACATATTTTTGGAGTAAAGATTAAATATTCATGTTATGTGTCCTATAGTGGCAGTGCCTTTTTATCTCCTTCTTCCAAAATCGCGTTTTTCTCAAGTGTGTTTTTTTGTTAAAATTGTTTATAAGTTAGTTAAAGATGTGTGACAAACGCAATAATTTCTGCTACGTTTGCGGTTTATTTGTTGATAAACCACATCGCCGTGAATTAAAAACAAATACTATCGTGGTTGAAGCATACAATCTTCACTTTGAGCGCAATTATAGTGAAAGTCGCTGGTATGAACCAGAATATATATGTTCCACGTGCTCCATATCACTAAAAAAGTGGAAATTTAGTCAGTGTTTTCAAGATCGTTTGTCATTTTCGAGCCCAATGGTTTGGCATCATCAAGTCATTCACAGACCAGAAGACTGCTACTTTTGCCAAACAAACCTCCAAGGTCAGCGCTTCAAAACACGTAACAGTATAAAGTATCCCGAAGTGCTAACTGCTACGAAACCATCTTTAAGAGAAAATGAAAACAAGCTAACTGAAGTAAAAAAAGTAGATGATTCAAGAAGCGGTGATAACAGTTCATCTAATAGTTCACATAGTGATGAACCTTTTATCACAGCTGCGTTAGAATCAAAAGAGCGGCATTTTGTTTCGAATTCAGATATGAACGATTTAGTACGTGATCTAGAACTCTCATACAGACATGCTGAGGTTTTGGCATCACGATTAAAACAATGGAATCTTGTAGAAAATGATTGCAAAATAACATTAACAAGGAAAAACTCTGAGCGGACTATTTTCAATAACAATTTTGAAATTGATGGCGATGACCAAAACCTTGCTTATTGTAAAGATGTTGAAAAATTGTTTCAATGCTTTAACACGGAACATCAATCGAAAAATTGGCGATTATTCATCGATTTATCGTGCAAAAGTGAGTATTTCATCGATTTTACGCTTTAAAAAAGAAATATTTCTCTGTAAACATAAGTCCGGAATTTGATGTATGCTTTTTGTCAGGTTTAAAGGCTGTGTTATTACACAACGACAACGAGTTGCCATCCGTGCCTTTGGCATATGCTACTGATATGAAAGAGACATACGAAACTTTGGCAAAGATCCTTAGGGTGATAAATTACCCAAAACATGAATGGGAAATCGTCTCTGACCTCTAAGTTTTAACGATTCTTTTCGGAATGCAAGGAGGTTACACCAAATATCCCTGTTATTTTTGTGAATGGGATAGTCGTGCAAGCAATCACTATGATCGAAAAGAGTGGCCATTGCGAAAGTTTTTCAAAATCGGAAAAAACAATGTTGTTAACATTCAATTAGTAAAAGCTGATAAAATCATATTACCGCCATGGCACTTGAAACTCGGCTACATGAAGCAGTTTGTGAAGCGTCTAGATAAAGACAGTGAAGCTTTTTCACACTTAAAAACGACTTTCCCTAAGCTGAGTGATGCCAAAATTAAAGAAGGTATTACATTTCAAATAAAATGAAAGTATCAAGTAATCGTCTGAAATAAAAACAATTTCTTAATTATTAGAAAATTGATGTGCATATTCCATGGAAATATAACCTATTGTATTATTGTATAAAAAATTTTCCGTTATTGTGCAGGGATATTCGTTGGACCGCAAATTCGCAAAATCATAAAGGATGGAAATTTCACTGAGAAACTGAATCCGGTTGAAAGAAGAGCATGGATGAGTTTCATTTCTCTTTGTGAAAACTTTTTGGGAAAAAAAGAAGTGACAACTACGTTGCCGTCGTGGATGAATTTTTACGGGCCTACGGAGACATGGGATGTAGAATGTCCATAAAAATTCATTTTTGCATTCACATTTAGACTTCTTTCCGGAGAACCTTGAAAAATTCAGCGATGAACAAGGGGAAAGGTTTCATCAAGAAATTGAAAACAAAATACATATGCTGGCGGATTACTGTTGGTCGCTCAAACGCGAGACGAGCGATTCTTCTTTAAAACGACGAAGGTCGGGTAAAAATTTTTAGAAAAAGTTAGGTATGTAAAATCAACAAAAAAATTTATATAAAAAACAGTATGATTGTTCTTTTTACTCCAATACATTGTACACACTGCAATACACATGATGGCCCATATTTTCTATTTACGGAAAACTAGCGTAGTTTACGCAATTTTTGTCCGATTATTGAAAGTAATACATTAATTTCTTCATTAATAAATGCACTCAAAGAATATTAACAAGCATCTTTAATTTTGTAGTAAAATTATGCAATAAAAAATTGTTAAAGTTATAAAAATGATAAAAAAACACTTTCTCCAGGTTTAATCAAATAAAAATCAGAACTAACTAGTTTGAATAATTACTTGTTGTACATCATTTGAAAGGTCTGACAACATCATTTTCAAAACATATAAAATATTGAAAATCGGTGAAAAAATGACTGAGATATCCGTAGATTACCGAGCAAAGTCTGAAAAAACGGTTTTTTATAAATAATTAAAAATTGGAGGGTACAACAAAAATAACAAAAATATTTGTATGCATTATTCGACCATATAAACAACCTACAGTGTGTAATTTGTCAGGTGTATTTTCAGTGTTGCACCGTGTAATTGTCTTTTCTTATCGAATTTAGTAGTTGATTTCCTAATGTTGTTACGTTGTTAATTCTTTCATTGAAAACTTCATTAATTATTACTTGATCATTATTATTTTCCTTTAGTTTGTTTAGATCATTATTTAAAATATCAAAATCTTCGCGGTGAGGAGTACCAGCAATGTACTTCCATGCCGTACCTAATGCATTAATAGCTCTCTTATTTCTAAATTCCATTTTTGGTTTTATGTTCGAAAGTATTACTAAGGATATGTCTATCTGAGACTTAAGGATGGGGTAGAAAAGGTTGTTAGCGGGAATATTCTTGTTAAGGTAGATTAGTACGTCTTTTAAAAAATTGTCGTATTGGTCCAGGTCAATATGGTGTACTATCTTGAATGTCCCTTCTTGTATTTTAGCTTGTCCGTCATTGATCGTTATTAAATGATTTTTAGAGTAGTCTAGTATTTCCATTTCTGTTAAGCTAGTGGTCGTCATGATTAGTATGGTTAGTATTAGTAGGATGTCCTTGTTGTCTGTCATATTGTTTCTATAGAAATCAGAAAATTGTTAGGTTTTGTTATCAGGATTATAATTATAACTATTTTGTTTTATGTAAATTTTTATTATTGCCTAATGAATCCTTTATGAATTGTTCTGCCTGATTGTATGATAACTGTACTATTTTTGTTTTCTTTTACCGTTTCCTCTTTGTATCTAATATATATGAAAGTTTGTTTCCTATTCTTTTGTTGGTTTTTACAAATATAATATCTCCTGGGTTATAGTCTTTAAAAACTTGTCTATTTTTATTGTGATAGTTAAGATCCTTTACTTGTTTTGCTTTCAATCTATTAATATTTTCATTTCTATCTTTTTGTAATTCCAAAGGATTTGTGGATACTCTTCTTCCGAAGAATAACTCGATTGGTTTTTGGTTGGTAGTGGAATGAATTGTGTAGTTGTATTTGTACATGGATTTTTCTAATAAGTCTTGAAATGAGGTATGGATTTTCTCGGCTTTTATGCATCTCATGATTTCTCCTATAGTTGAATGGAATCTTTCTATTTGTCCATTCACAGTCCTGGTATATGGGGGTGTTCCGAAAACTGCTATATCAAATGAGTTATTGGGTGTGATCCCAAAGATTTTTCGTTATCAATGACTATTTTTTCGGGGATTCCGTAGTTTAAAAGGATTTCTCTCAAGGGTTGTATTATATCTTGGGTTGCTCTAGAATTGACTATTTTTGCTTGGGCATACTTCGAGAATTTCTCTATGGCTGTTAGTATTACTTTTTTATGAGTATGGTAAATGTCGAGGTGAACTATTTGTCCTGGATATTGAGGAATAGGAGTTGATTGTAATAGTGGTTTCGTAGGATGTCGTTCGTATTTCTGTTCCTTGCATATTTTACACTGTTTAACGATTCTATCCATTTTCGCTTGCATTTGTGGGAAGTAAAAGTTTCTTAGAATTTGTGCTTTATTTTCGCAGCCATTTCTGTGAGCGCGTTTGTGTTCTTTAATTATTTCACTATTCTGTTCTGTTTCGTTAGGTAAGTCTTTCACTATGTTTCTTGCGAATCTTACTCTGTAGTTGCTAAAATAAATTGGGTAAATTTCTTGAATTTTTCCTAAGGTGTTCTCGTCAGTATGAAGGCCATTAATAACTGATGGGTTTAGATATCTTTTCAGAAGATTTATTAAGTTTTGTTGGTTGAATTCGGTTTCAGTAATGATATGCCTATGATAAGTTGGAAATATAATTTGAAATTGATAAGATGACGTTTCTTCTATTTTAAGAAAAATTTGATTCTTGAACACATTTATTGGTTCTTGGGCTATTGGTATCAAATGATGCGTAGAACTAATGTCGCTGTGGATAGTTTCGCTTAGTGAATTATTGTCATTTTCAGAATTTGTTAGATGGTTGATTTGGGGTAGTCTGGATAGGGCATCTGCTACGACGTTTGCCTTTCTTGGTTTGTAGTATAATTCATAATTATACTCTTCAAGGATGGTCTTCCATCGCTTCAGTTTATTGTTGTTATTCTTATTGCTGAGGGCGTAAGTTAAAGGCTGATGGTCCGTAAAGATTTGAACTTTTCGTGACCCATAGAGATAATTACGTAAATTGTTTAGTGACCAGATGATGGCTAACATCTCTTTCTCGTTGGTAGCGTAGTGCTCTTCTGTTTCGCTTAATGTACGAGATATGAAAACGATGGGCCTGCCATTTTGCACGGTTAGATGCATCTGTGGTTAGTTGGAAAGGTTTTGTAAAATCGGGATAGTTTAGTATTATATCTTCTGTAGTCAAAGAAAGTTTTATTTTGTCGAATGCACTTAAGGCTTCTTCATTTAATGTGATTTGAATATTTTTGGATCGATTTTTGGACACACGTCCATCCTCCCCTCTTAAAAGGGCTGTCAGGGGTTTCGCAAGCTTCGCATAATCCCTGATGAAGCGGCGATAAAAACCTGACAGACCTAAAAATGATCTTAAGTCTTTCAAGGTTTTGGGGGCTGGAAAATTTATTACTGACTCTACTTTTTTGGGGTTTGTTTTGAGACCGTTTTCCGAAATAATAAAACCTAAAAATTCTACTTCTGTCTTTAAGAATTCACATTTGTCAAGCTGAATTTTTAAATTTGCTTGTTTCAAGGTATCAAAAATTGTTTTAATATCATTAAAATGGGTTTTTTGGTCTTTACTGAATATCACAACGTCATCGATGTAAACATAACATCATTTCCCTATGTGATCCCTTAAAATGTCGTCAAGAGCTCTTTGGAAAATAGAATGAGCATTCTTGAGACCGAAAGGTAATCGGGTGAATTCATATTTCCCATTATTCACCGAAAAAGCTGTCTTCTCTATATCTGATTCTTTTAAAGGAATCTGATGGAAGCCGCTCTTTAGTTCGAGTACTGAAAAGAATTTATTTTTTCCAAGTTCTGAAAGTACTCCATTTATTTCGGGTATTGGATATTTATCTGCTATTGTTACTGAGTTTAGTTTCCTATAGTCTATCACCATTCGGTATTTTTTCTCTCCTGACGCATCTAATTTTTTTGGTACTACCCATACAGGCGAGTTATATGGTGACCTTGATGGTCGAATAATACCGTCGCGGAGAGATTCCTCAATTTGTTTTTCGACATGGTCTTTGAGACACATCGGATAGGGATAGTTTTTTGTATATACTGGTGTTGTTTTGATTTCACCTTTTACATTGGTTGTAAACGTCAGTTTTTCGTCTGAATCGCTAAATAAAGATTTGTAGTTTTCTGTTAATTTTCTCAACATTGAGTTTTGGATTGGGGTCAAATGCTCTGACCGTATATTGATTGAATTCACATCTTGTGAAATCTGTTGCTTTAGTTTTATTCTTAAACAGTTTTTAATAGTCATATAATTGTCTTTGGTGTGTATTATTACAGCTAATTCTTTTAAAGAGTCGTTACCTATGATGGCGTGAAATGATTTTAAACTGGGTAGGATAAAAAATTTTATATTGGATTCTTTTAAGTTAAAGGGGTTGGCAAATGTGTGGTGGGTAACATCGATATATCCTCCTACTGAATTGGCTTTAAAAGGGGTTTAATTTCTAATTTTCTTTTTTACTAAACGAGGTTGAACGTAGTTCTTGTTAGAACCAGTATCTATCAAGATTTTTATTATCTCTCCATCGCACAGTAGTCAAGTAGCCCGACGTTCTGGCCAAAAATCCCAAAATCGAAAGTTACCGTTTGAGGTAAAGCTTCATATATTCGTCAACAGATGGCACTGGAGCATTAAAATCCAAAGGGACAGATGTTTACATTGAACAGATGTTCCGTGGTGAACGCTCAAACGTAGTACGCATGCACGTTTTCGAGCGCCACACAAAAATAGTTGCAGATTCACCATTTTTCAACGAAAAAGGGCAAACTAAAATGGATGTTGTTCGGAAAGGTATGTACATTACAAAAATACTTTACTGTAACCATATTGTTGTATTTTTAGAGGCAATATTAATGACGCAATACAAGCCTTTTTTCCCTTTTTTTCAATTGCACTTCTTCTCGTAGATAATTATTTTTATTGCCACGAATTGCCGCGGAGATATTTACGTTTCCTAGTGCAGAAAAGTATACAGACTTCGAATCCGTTTAGATCTTGCTCCCGCGCTATCCCCGCTCGTCAAAAATACGCTTTCTTTGCAGCAGGTCGCTGCCGAGCTTGAAGCGCGTGTTGGGGCATTTGAGCCGCGGGGGGGGCGATCGAAACTGGCTTTATTTGTGTGTATGCCTGGGAAATGTTAGGAATGAATGTAATATATGCAGAGTGTTTATTTCTCCTTTTATCTTAATTTCTGTAGTGAATATTGTTATTAAAACAATAAATAATAACACTGAATAACAACCCAAAAATATCTTGTTTGATGATTACATTTTCTAAAGCAGTTTTTCATGCTGATTACAAATCTGAAAACCGTTTTCCTCTATCACGTCAGGTTTTTAAGGTATTAACATAAACATACATTTTTTAATCCCTTATTGTTACGAATGAATAAGAAAATAGAGTTTAGTTTACTAAGTTAATAACATATTTGCTATTTTTTTTCAGTGAAAACAATGGCGTCTAGAGGCTGCATCAATTCACCAGACTTGTTTTGTTATGTGTGCGGCTATCTCACAAACAAAAGACACCGAGAGACATTTACACCATTTCTGAGAAAAGCTTATTTGATTCAAAGGTTGACAGTGGCAAGTTACATGTGCATGCAACTTACGGGGTTGGATAAGGAAGGCTAAAAATAACAACCATCTGGCATTTGGAGTTCCTATGATATGGCGTGAGTCAAGCAACCACATCACTGACTGTTATTTCTGTTTGACAAATGTCACAGGTTTCTCATACAAGACTCGTTCATCTGTGAAGTATCCAGATATTCCCTCGGTTTCAAAACCAATTCCACATGATCCAGTCAGTTGTCCAATACCAACATCACCTACAGAATACAGAGTCGATGATGCAACACAAGAAGAAAGATCGTCTTTCAGCAACATGGCAGACTCTGACTACAATCCTGATGATGATGAAATTCATTTGATTAATAATGATGATCTTTGCGACCTTGTACGGGACCTGGCACTAACAAAAGGTCAAGCTGAACTGCTAGGTTCACGTCTGAAAGAATTTAATTTGCTATCACCAGGTACAAGAACTTCACAATTTCGACATAGACACAAAGAACTCGTGCAGTTCTTTGCAATGAGTGGCAATATGTGCTACTGCAAGGTCTTATGTCAAGCCTCGGTGTAGAACATAAGACTGAAGCATGGCGTCTATTTATTGATTCCTCCAAGGCAAGTTTGAAGGCTGTATTATTACACAATGGAAACACGTATGCATCAATACCGGTTGGTTATTCTACTCATCTAAAAGAGACGTACGAAACCATGTCGTTACTTCTTGAAAAAATTTGCTATCGCGATTACAATTGGAATATGTCTGGTGATTTAAAAGTGATCACTATTCTCATGGGAATGCAGACAGGGTACACCAAGTACTGCTGCTTTATCTGCGAGTGGGGCAGCAGAGATAGGAAGCACCACTATATAAATAAGAATTGGCCCATTAGAGATAAAATGGAGCCAGGTAGTAAAAACGTCTTGCGTGTGCCATTGGTTGAGCGTGAAAAAGTTATTATGCCTCCACTTCATATAAAGATGGGGCTCATGAAAAACTTCGTGAAGGCACTAGACAAAAACTCAGATGCTTTTCGGTACCTATGCAACAAGTTTCCAGAGTTGAGTTATGCGAAAGTGAAAGAAGGTGTATTCATAGGTCCACAAATAAGGAAGATCATAGCAGACAGTCACTTCGAAGATTTACTCAGCAGAACTGAAAAAAAAGCATGGTTGGCATTTAAGTCTGTTGTAGCCAATTTCCTTGGAAATAATAAGTCTCCTGACTATGTAAATATTGTGCAGAAGTGCATTAGTGCGTACAAGTTAATAGGTTGTAACATGTCCCTCAAGATTCATCTCCTCGACTCACATCTCGACTTCTTTCCAGAAAACCTAGGTTCTGTTAGTGATGAACATGGTGAACGTTTCCATCAGGACATCTCGGTGATGGAGTGCAGCAATGTTAGCCGACTATTGCTGGATGCTTCAGCGCAACATGCCAAATTGTCAGCACAAACGCAAGTCTACAGCCAAGAAATTCAAACCAAACTAACTTTTAATTTAAGGAACTTTACGTTATACCTATGTATTTTACAAGTGTATTATATCTTAAACTATGTGTATTTATGTTAAGTAGTACTCTATTCAGCGATATATGCTCTACTGTGACTTGCCTGCGAGTTGTTTGCTTTGATACAATATTAAACATATATAAATGGTCAATGCCAAATATCTCAACAACGGTGGGTGATAGAGACAAACGGTTTCTATATTTGTAATCAGCATGTCTTACTTGTCTTAAAACAAGTTTTGGTTTCCAAGATATTTTCCGAAAGTTTTTTTTTGTTGATCAGTGTTATTAATAAATGCAAAAGAGTGATAAAAATCATGTTTTGATAATATTAAAAAATCATATAATAATAATAAAATAATTAATGTAATAAGTATTTTTAAATGGTAATTAAATTATTATTTTAAAGTAATTTTTTTTTTTTTTAATAGGATTCAAGAGAAAACTTTTTTCATGGACAAGGAGGAAAATATTCGATGCCATCCATGATGTTTTTCTGTCCGAAAAATTTGATAATTTAATACAAATTATCTGTAATAAACTAATGGACGACGCAACACCTTCATATGTTATCGAAAAAAAATCAAAAATGGCTTTGATAAAAGTTATTTCGGTTTTGAGAAAGAAATGGAAAAATGCTCGCAGTACGAAAAATCGTTTTCTGAAGAATAATAAAAGCTGGTTGGACGATTCAACGAGCGTAACGGTGAATAGTTTACATAAATTTACATTAATATAAATATATTTATATTAATTTATATACATTAATGAAGTTTTTATTAAACCAGATCAACTTTATGGATCAAGAAGTCAGTGCTGATGACAGTTTGAAGTCAACGACACCAAGGAACAGTGGTGGGCGCGGGCGTCCAGAAACTTCTTTTTCGGAATCCAGTGATCCCTCAAAGAGAAGGAAAGCATAGAAATTGCGTGACAGTTACAATGCACAGGAGCTATCGTACGCTACGAAAATGGTTCTTCGTGAATCTGGAGCTACCTTAGCATCGAAAGTCCTCGCAGATGTTACCACCACATCTCCCATGCGAGCAAGCAAGTACATCAATGCCATGAAGGCTAAAACGGAAACACAAATGTCCCCAAACGCCACTTTAGCACTCGTATTTGTTTCGAAATTTACTAAGTCTCAGTACATAAATATGAGGCACATCACGCAATTGCAGAATTGTAAAGTTTTCCCCAGTTACAATTCCGTTTTAAACGCGAAAAAACTATGCTATCCCGAAGATATTTCTATTTCCGAAAACTGGGCACAAGTTAGATTGCAATCACTTTTGAATCATACAGGGCAACGGATATTAGAACTCCAAAACGATGTCTTACATACCATGAAAGCCAGCATTCATGAAAATTTAACGCTCGTTGCAAAGTGGGGGTTCGACGGAAGTTCCGGGCAAAAGAAGTATAGCAAAAATTTTCCGACCCTAATAACTGCGACACAAATGTTCTCCTCACTTCCCTCGTGCCCCTGCAACTCATTGGCTACGACAAGGACGAATACGATGATGTTGTTATTTGGAAAAACCCGCGACCCTCCTCTCCATGGTATTGCAGACCTATTAGATTGCAATTCATACGCGAAACCGAAGAATCCACACTTGAAGAGAAAAAAATTGTCGACGAACAAATCTCAAATCTGAAACCTTTGCAGGCAGTGATAGACGGAAAAGATTGTAAAGTAGGTTTTACTTTTACAATGATTGATGGCAAAGTCTGCAATACAGTAACTGGCACTAAATCTGCAATGAGATGTTATATTTGCAATGCGACATCGAAAAATTTTAATGATTTGGAGGCTATGCGAGAGCTGGAAGTTAATGATTCAAAATTAATTTACGGATTATCTACATTGCACTGTTGGATCAGATTTTTTGCATGCTTACTTTATGTTGGTTATAAACTGAAAAGCGAAAAATGGCAAGCTCGTGGCGAAGATGTTAAGCTTTCTTTGAAGGAAAGGAAAAGTTTCATTCAAAAGGCTTTCAAAGATGAATTAAACCTCCTCGTTGATCGCCCAAAGCAAGGCATGGGTAACTCGAATGATGGGAATACGGCTCGGCGTTTTTTTGAAAACACTGAGACGTCTGCTCGCATTCTAGGAATCGATGTTGAGCTCATCAAACGATTTCATATAATTTTGCAAGTCGTTTCCAGCGGGTTTCATGTAAAAGTAGATAGCTTTGGCCAATATTGCGATGAAACCGCCGATTTATTTGTAAAGTTATATCCGTGGTACTGTATGTCGACAACTGTGCACAAAGTGCTGTTGCATGGCCCGCGAATAGTAGAACTGGCTATTCTGCCAATAGGACAGCTCTCCGAAAAAGCTCAGGAGTCACGAAACAAAGACGTACGAAATTATCGCGAACACTTCTCCCGCAAATGTTCGAGAGAAAAAAATATTGAAGACATTTTTCTCCGACTTCTAGCTTCTTCGGATCCGTTGATTTCTAGTTTAAGAAAGACTCCTCCCAAAATAGGAAAAAGTTTGTCCCTGGAAGCAATTGCCCTTCTCAGTTATGAAAAGTATGATTTCGCAGATGCTGAGGCAAACAGCACCCTTGATGTGAACAATGACGAGGAGATAGGAATAAATGTATGTTCTTCCTATTAAAATTTAAGTTCATTTCATAAATATATGTATGATACGTCACTTTCAGTTTAAGTGTATTATTTTTCACGACATATTTTCCCCCCTTTTAATGTGGCATATTCTTTTGAAAATCGTACGTCTACTGTCGAAATCAAATTTTTGAATTTTGAAATTCTGATCTCATATTCACAATCAGCGACCCCAAAAACCTTGGTAATGTGAATTTTAGTAAAATCTGAACACTTTTCGCGAAAAACGTCCGTTTTGGGTCAGCCATTTTGAATTTTGAAATTCTGATTTCATTTTCAGAATCAGCGACACAAAAAACCCTATATGTAAAAATTTCATCAAAATCGTACTATTTCTCTTTGACTTATTGTTTTCTGACCAAAACGTCTGGCTACTTGACCACTGTGCATCGCTCGTTTTGCTCTCTATGTATGGCAACGAAGCGACATTCATTCTAAAAAATGAATGTCTGTAAAATCAACGTCCTGAAATTGGTTCTTGAAATCGGGTTGGACGTCTTCTTCTATGTTATTGTTCCTGATACGGTCGACGTATTCGGGTAATGTTAGAGTGTCTTCGTAGTATGGCGTGTTGGTTACATCTTCGTAATGTGTTTCTATATTAAAATTGCGTTGACGTTTATCCTGTATTGGTGGTTGCATTGTTGTTGGTCTTTTTCCCTGAAAATTTCGATTCGATGGTGGCCGATTCATATAGTTTACTCTTCTTGTTTGTAGACTCTGGTCTACTTTCATAGGCTTTGGTTTTTGCTGGGGTTTTGGTGCAAAATTTCGAGGTGGTACGAATTGTGGACGATTATTATTGTTTTGGTTAAAGGGTCTTTCGAAATTATTATTATGGATAGCATTATTTTGGGGTTGCGGGATGTACGCTAACTGAGGGTAAAATGTTTGTTGTCTTTGTGGGGTTGGCTGGTTGAATCTTCTTGGTGGCACTGGTGGTGCTTGGTTCTGAAAACTTTTTCGATCGTGGTTATTACAAGCGTAGTTCGTACGGTAATTTTGGTTTTCGAGTTTTAAACACAGGTGGAGTGCTTGTGGTAAGTCAACAGGTTCTCGTATTCCGAGTAGGCGCGGAAGGTCTCCTCTTAGTCCACGTATGAACGTGTCGAGGGCTTTATCCCTATAAGTTTGTGTAAGGAGGCAGGTTGCTTCATGAGATATGCCCATAAATCCTATTTTATTTAGTATTAGAGATAGATGTTTGTAAACTGTTTGGTTGTATTCATGTATAGATTGATTGCCTTGTACTAGGGTGATCATTTGATATTCTAAGATTGATATGTCGCGTTTATCCGCGTAATGAAGTGTTAGACATTTAAGTATGGATTTCCAATTTAATGGAGTATTGTATGACTCCAAAATAGCATCAGCTTCACCGATAATTTTATTTCGAATGGCACTTAAAATGCTATAGAATTTTGGTGTTCCTACAGATGGTTCGTAGATCTTAAGGATTCTTTCTACCGATTTCTTCCATGAATTAAATTCATGACAATGTCCGGTATTTTGTCTAGTTCGTTTAAATTATTAAGATGTTCGGGATTAATTATTTGGTCCGTCCCTATGTCTTCTCTGTTCGTGTTTCTAAGAACGTTCGTTACAATATTAGTAATAAATTCACTGAGTCCGGGTATAGTATTGGGATTTGGAAGGATTGGTATGTTTGGTGCGTTAAGGACTGGGGGCCTAATGAGGTTATTTGGGTTACTCATTTTATATGTAATTATTATATATTTTGTTTTTACAATATTTTCACTTTTATTTCGTATCCACTTTTCTTCTTCGCTTTCTTAATTTATTTAGAATCCGCAATAATTTTTATTCTTTGTTAATTTTTCTTTCTCTAGAAATTAATTTTATTTTCTTCTAATTTATTTTACTTTGAAATATTTCTTTAACTTTTTTTTATTATATTTATTTTCTCACAATATTTTTATTTCTTTTTCACTTTTCTTATTCGCTATATAAATATATACACACCGCAATACTCCAACACAGGCTTCCGCAGGGGGTCCTTTTTGCAATTTTGGCAGCTACTGGGGGTCTACGAAGTCCAACTCGTGTGGGCGTCTGCGAACGGATGCTATAGAACAGCAGTACGGGTGTCCTTATACAGGAAGTTGTTGTGGTTTATTGGAGTTTTCGGCACATTTGTGGTGCGGCGAGCTGCTTGAGGTCGTCTCGCCTTAGGCACTTAAAAATTGAAGCTATTTGAGGTGCGGCGAGCTGCTTAAGGTCGTCTTAGGCACGCAAAAATCAAAGCCCTTGTAATTATTTGAGATGCGGCGAGCTACTTGGGGTCGTCTTAGGCACGCAGAAACTTTGACTTGCTTGTCCTTTTTACAAATACTCGCGCCGAATTCCTTCTACCACGTTGGGCGCCAGTTAATTATCACTACATTGATAACTTTAAAAAAAATAATTTTTTGCGGAGCAACTCCGTATTTATTTCACAACTGTAAATTATAAACTAAACTTTACAAAATTTCTTAAAGCTAATTTAACCTATGCATTCCCTCATTCACCTGTTATGCCGCGTGACCATATTCACGGAATTTCACTTGTTGCCGTTCACACGGTTTATTACAGACATAGCGTCAACGAAAGATCGAGCAACTGAGGTGGATCAACTTTCAGCGGAAACGCGTGTAGTGAATGAACTTTAAATATAAGTAGCGTTAACTTATACTCTAAAGATGTTATCGTTCGGTCCAAGTTAGACTATGGTGTTTTTATTTGGAGACCTTATCACGCAGTCCATATAAATCACTCAATTTTTCAGACCCGAAACCATATACGAATCTTGCTGTCGATTGATTGGTATTTTCCCATTAAGTGGCAGATGTACTCTTTAGGCAGTATCATTTATCTTTGACCTAGTTAATGGTGAAATTTACTGTCCGGTTGTTCTAAAAAGAATACAGTTTAATGTTCCTTGCAGAAATTTTCGTCGACATTAAATAGTTTTAATGCGCTACTAGTTAGAACGTTGTCTAACTTTTTTAACTTGGACTTGGACCTTTCTGAGGCCAAACAGGTATTTCAAATGTAATTAAAAACTTCTTTCTATGTAACAAATCAAAATAATATTTCGCAAATATTTCTTATTTTAGTTTCATAATTATTAATTTCGGCGGCCGCCGTAGCCGAATGCGTTGGTGCGTGATTACCATTCGGAATTCACAGAGAGGTCGTTAGTTCGAATCTCGGTGAAAGCAAAATTAATAAAAACATTTTTCTAATAGCGGTCGCCCCTCGGCAGGCAATGGCAAACCTCCGAGTGTATTTCTGTCATGAAAAAGCTCCTCATAAAAATATCTGCCGTTCGGAATCGGCTTGAAACTGTAGGTCCCTCCATTTGTGGAACAACATCAATACGCACACCACAAATAGGAGGAGGAGCTCGGCCAAACACCTAACAGAAGTGTACGCGCCAATTATTTATTTATTTTTTTTTAATTATTAATTTCGTTAAAATTCAATTTTATCTAGGAAATATATATTTTTAGCAACTTAATGGTTTCTTAGGTTGATAATCTAATATCCTTAAATATTGTATTAAATGTCAAATATTCTTAAATATTATAAAATTTGTATTTTAGTTCTGAATAAATACCTCAAATGTCTGTTCTGAATTTTGTTAGACGATAATGAATGAATAAATAAATAGATAGACACAACAGTAACACTCTGCTTTCGAAATATTGAAATCTTACTTATGTACTATATATGTACATACTATATGTACATATGTATATGAAGTGAATGATGTGTTGCCGAAGCAGGACAAACTTCCAAAAACATGTCATTCGAAATAATGAATCAATTAACCTGTTGTATAGGAAAAAATGGTAACCGATAATATTTTGATGCCCTTGCTGATCGTGTGTAAATTAAAATTTCAGGATATCAAAATTAAAAAGCTCTAAACCTAACACTAGACAACTGCGCAGTTGCTATGGCTCGTTCAAATCATCAAATTACAGCAGAGGGTGATGCCCACTCTTATTGTTATTATTTTTATTATTAATATTTGGGTTGGGCACGAGATTTTTGTGGTAAAATGTTCTATATTCAAAATTCAGAGCGTTATTATAAAAGGATTCATTTCAAAATGTGCAAAAAATTCTGAGAACTGTACGGATAAGAAGGAGTACGCACTTGTCATTATCCGTACGGTTATCCGAATTTTTAGTACAAAAGGCGAAAAGATAGACGAATGGCTTGACGTGTGATTACCATTCGTTCGTTTTTTCTAATAGCGGTCGCCCCTCGACAGGCAATCGCAAGTATTCCTCATGATATACTAGAGTATCTCCTCATAAAATACCATCTTCCATTCGGAACCGGTATATGTATGTACAACTGTAGGTCCCTCCATCTGTGGAAAAACATCAAAACGCACACCAACCTAAAAGTGTTAAAGTGTGAAGTGCTGTTTCATTAAACAACGAAATTGATAATTTTTAAAGAATAAACATGTCAGGCCTTAATGATTTTATGTGTCGTAGGTTGCGCAGTAGCAGCAAAGCCAAAATTGCTATTTTCCATAAATATATATTTGAAGAAGAAGATGAAATAACCGATTCAGACTTCGTGAGTTTTGTGGTTTTGGATACGACGAAAGCAGCGACGAGTATTACCTGATTTACACGAGGAGACATCTGGAAGGGAGACACTGGAAATTCTCTTTTCATGTCTCATTCGCGGCCACACGGGCAAAATTGCTTCCGGCAACATTTTGACATTTAATGCTTTAGCATTGTCTGGTTCGGATGTATTCTCGCACGCGCTTACATGTAAAGCGGAAAACGTTCGTCAACAATTTCTTAAATATGTATATGAATGAAAAATGCAAACTGGTTAAATAATAAATAATTTGCTGTTTTTTTATTTAAATATATTTATAAATTGTTGTACTTGAATAAAAAAAAATTAAATTAAAAATACTTCATACATAAATAATTAACTTAAAATAAACTTGAGTATCTAGAAATGCGGGGAAAATTAGAACATAAACATGCCCCATAATATATTTTAAATTATACCTACTTTACTAGCAAAAATAATCGTGCATTTCCCAAGCAGTGTTCGGATGTTTGTCATCTTTGTTATCTTCCGTTTGCTTGAAAACCAACACATAACTCAGAACCTTCTCCCACAAAAGAAGAAAACGAATGAAGCAACTATCAAAAATTGGAAAGATTGGAAATACGAATAAGAAGAGCAAAGCGTGTCGCCGAGTACGGGAGACAAAATCCCTTCTCTCTTCCCCGACCGTCCTTCGCCTCCGAACAAAATGTTTCCCTTACAGATGTCTCCCCGTGTAAATCGGGTCAATGTGGTAAAAAAGGCCATATAGTGCATTGCCTTATCATATTTATGTACATTTGAATATGCATTTTTTGTTCCTTTGACCCGATTTACACGAGGAGACATCTGGAAGGGAGACACTGGAAATTCTCTTTTGATGTTTCATTCGCGTTCACACGGGCAAAAATGTTTCCGCGACATTTTGACATTTAATACTTTAGCATCGTCTGGTTCGGATGTATTCTAGCACGCGCTTACATGTAAAGCAGAGACCGTTCGACAACAGTTTCTTTAATATATGAATGAAAAATGCAAACTGGTTAAATAATAAATAATTTGTTGTTTTTTTTTATTGAAATATATTTATAAATTCTTATACTTGAATAAAAAAAATTAAATTAAAAATACTTCATATGTAAATAATTAACTTAAAATTAACTTGAGTATCTAGAAATGCAGGGAAAAATTACAAATCAACATAAACATGTCCCATAACTATTATAAATTATACCTACTTTACTAGCAAAAACAATCGTGCATTTCCCAAGCAGCGTTCGGATGTTTGTCATCGTTGTTATCTTCCGTTTGGTTGAAAACCAACACGTAACTTAGAACATTCTTCCACAAAAGGAGAAAACGAATGAAGCAACTGTCAAAAATTGCTTAAGATAAGAAATACGAATAAGAAGAGCAAAGCGTGTCGCCGAGTACGGGAGACAAAATCCCTTCTCTCTTCCCCGACCGTCCTTCACCTCCGAACAAAATGTTTCCCTTCCAGATGTCTCCTCGTGTAAATCGGGTCTTTGCCAAACGAAATTTTTTTCAATTTACATACATATGTATGTATATTACAGGGAATAATTCATATATGCAATAATTAGGGAGTAAATATTCGAATGATCGAATTCCTCCAAATGCTAAAACAACTTCTTCTGCATATGCATCGACGTATGTGCATGTGCGTATATGCACACTTGATGCCCCCTAACTATATCTACATATGTACATACGTTCAATTGATCAAATCAAAAAATTCTGTATTCAAAACGCTTCATTACCAGGCACACAGGAAGATGGCATATGCAAATATAAATATGTGAATTGAATTCAAGCAAAACAATGCTTATTAATATACACATATGCATGTGCACACACAGGGCACTCACTTTATTCCTCAAAATGCGTATGTCGTTCAAAGCTAAAATTCTATGCCTAGCGACTACAAGAACAAAATGCAGTCATATGCGCATATGTACATATCCTGTGTGTATGTATGCTCACCAGCCACAGCTCAAGATAAAACGGTAGACTTCTCAAGAAATCCAGCGCGCACTCATGGGCGCTGCGCACATTCATAGGCACAGCATTGTACATATACACATACCCTACAAGACAGTGCTGAGCACTTTCGCCAAAAATTCCAACACATTGACAAATATTTTATTAGTCTCTAATACATGCGCATTGACAAATTGAAAATTGTCGAAAGAGCAAAAGAGATAACTAAATGTGAAACTCTTTTTCTCGTGAAAGCGCTGTTGAAATGCTCCTTTTTTACACTATTCGTCAGTAATGCCACAGCGGGAGAAATATTGATTGGGTATTTTTTAAAACAAAAATTGGGAATTTACAGTTTCCTTATTTTCATTGATGTAGATACATATAAGTATAAAAAAAATAAGCACACTGAGTATAAAATACATAAATAAGCAAAAAATTAAAAAAACATACATATTTACATACAAAAACCAACACTCAGTTTTCAGTAGAATTACATGTATTCAAAATGTATTCAGGAAAGTGTGATTGAATTGGACAGTGGTCTCATAAAAATTATATTATAACCCAAAAAGCATATTATATATTATAATATTTTAAACAATTTATTATATGTATTACATTTAAATCGCGAAATTTTTCCTTTAACGTAAAAACGAACTGTTTTCGTCAATTATTTTTTGTGCTCTATTTCTGGCAGCACGCCATTCCGACTATTAGTTGTTCCCAGGAATTGGCAATACTAAGAAGTATTGAAAGGAATTTCTAGCCGCGCTTTCAAACAAAAAGCGCATCTAGTTATTCATAATTATTCATATTCCTCGTGGAAGGCGGTTGTGTTTTTTGTGATTGTGAAGTGTATTGTGAAAAAATCGAGTGTAAATCAGGTATGTATATTTAAATTCTAACCAAATGTTATTTTATCGTGGTTTCTTAAGCATTTTGGTAAAATAAGAATTTTTAATGTTCTACGTTACCGGATTTATATCCGGCCATGGACTGTCACTTCAGCAGTATTCTCCGTATATGTATGGAGAATGCTTATGCTGCTACAACAAAAACAAGAACAAAGTGTGAAGTTGCAGTTTTGTGGCTGCTCTGAACAAATTGTGACATTTTGTTCAAAATAGTGAAAAGTGCGATAAAATAATATTTTCATAAAAAGTAAAAATAATAAATATAATAATATAAAAATAATAATAATAATGAAATAATAATATAGAAATAATAAAAATTTTCTTTTTTTCAGAAGATTATACATAAAATAAAAGGAAAGGAAAGGAAGGAAAATATAACGTGAACTTTAAACAAGGTATTGTAAATTACTAACATAAACTTAAGTAGTTAAATACTAACTAACAAAAATTTTCTTTTTTTCAGATCATACACAAATTTGTCTACAATCAAACTGGATAGCGTCGAGACCCGTCAACTGGGCGTTGCTGGCCAAGTAGCTGACATACAAAGTGCCATTTTCGATAAGGTAATAACAGACTTTCACCATATGTACTATATATTTCGTTTGACAGCTAGGGTTCAACAGTCTGTCAGTCGCATCACCGGGGACGCGGAAAGCGAGGAATCCATGGAACTTGCGGCTATGTTTCCCGTATTATCGGTGGAGCAAGTGCAGGCTGTTGAAGCCAAGGTCAAGATCAAAAGGCACGAAAGGGACGGTTGACGGGGTTATGCGTTATCTTTTCACAGATGACGCCATGTACAGCTTCAACTTAGAAGGAAGAGCAGGAAAGATTCCACTTCTTAGACTTAAGGCGGTTGAACTTATATTGGGTAAGTACATAGCAAAAAGAAGAATACCTACGAGTTGCTAACAATTATTTCATTTATTAGACCTCTTTTCAGAAAAAACAAAAGAAGATGTACAAGGTGCTATTAGGAAGTATGTTCGTTTAAGCCACAATAGGTCTAACCAAAAAAAAATATTAATAGAAAAACTTTAAATGTGTAAATATTTAAAATCTTTAAATATGTAAAATCTTGAAATCTGTAAATATGTAAAATCTTGAAATCTGTAAATATGTAAAATCTTGAAATCTTTAAATATGTAAAATCTTGAAATCTGTAAATATGTAAAATCTTGAAATCTGTAAATATGTAAAATCTTGAAATCTGTAAATATGTAAAATCTTGAAATCGTTAAATATGTAAAGTCTTTAAATCTGTAAATATGTAAAATCTTTAAATCTGTAAATATGTAAATGAAAATTCTTAGTTTGTAAACAAGAAATGAAAAATATATATTATTAGAATAAATTTAAATATGTAAATATATAATATAAAATTTTATAATAACTAGTTTGTAAACAATAAATGAATATAATAATATAAATGTAATTTCGTTTTCGTCGTGTAATTTCGAATGAGGAGTTTAGGCCGTTTGTGCTGATGAGTTTGTGATGACAACAATGAGGAGTTTAGGCCATTTGTGCTGATGAGTTTATGATGACAAGAATGAGGAGTTTAGGCCATTTGTGCTGATGAGTTTCTGATGACAACAATGAGGAGTTTAGGCCATTTGTGCTGATGAGTTCATGATGACAACAATGAGGAGTTTAGGCCATTTGTGCTGATGAGTTTGTGATGACAACAATGAGGAGTTTAGTGTGCCTTTAGAGCAGGGCAGATATATTTTTCAGTTATAAGAAATTGCTATTGGTAAAAGAGAGATAGAATATCACACCGACAAGGGGAAACTATCAGAACTTTCCCACGGCTAGAACAAAAATGTGTAGTTGGATGATGATAGTGATGATGATAATATGAGTGCTAATATGATAGTCAGCTGTCTTGTAGGGTATTTACGTACATATATTGATGCCTACATATGTATGTACGATGCCGCGGGCACTCGACTTGACAAAAATTCAAAATTTATCAAATATTGGCAAATAATTCTACGCGAAATATTCCTATATTGACTATTTTCGAATTGTCGAGAAAATTGACATATGGGAGCCTCGTTTTATCAATGAAAGTACTTGCTCTTAGAAGTATGAGCTCGAATTTATAAATGAATTTTTTGATGATGAGTTTTTATTGTACAGTACAATAGTTGAAACTGTTCGGCGCCGCCGCGACTATTCAGTGCTATGGCAACTAGAATGATGGCCGCTACGCCTGCGTCTATGACTGCATTTTGTTCTTGTAGTCGCTAGGCATAGAATTTTAGCTTTGAACGACATACGCATTTTGAGGAATAAAGTGAGTGCCCTGTGTGTGCGGTTGTATGCACATGCATATGTGTATATTAATAAGCATTGTTTTGCTTGAATTCAATTCACATATTAATATTTGCATATGCCATCTTTCTGTGTGCCTAGTAATGAAGCGTTTTGTATACAGAATTTTTTGATTTGTTTGAAGGGATATGGGCACCAAGTGTACATACGCACATACAAATACATGAATATTCAAAAGAAATTTGTTTTGCATTTGTGAGGCAGGAATTTGATCATTAGGTTATTTACATGAAATACCTATGTATAAGGCGATGCTCGTGAGCTAGGTCATGTTGCTTCAGTGCACACATATGCGTGCAACACTATATTTAATAAAGATGCAACTGAACTTAGTTGTCCCATATATGCAAATACGTTTCTTTGAAGTTTTCCTTTATTTATTTTAAAGTTTTATACTATCTAGAAAATGCATACATACAAATGTATGTATATTATTATTCCCTGTAATAAAATGTAAATTGAAAAAAATTTGGTTTGCCAAAGGAACAAATAAATGCATATTCAAATGTAAATACATACATATGTCGATATACCAAAACACTTGTATGCTATGAATTAATTTCGACTCAAAAAATTAGTAAACATTTTCATCAAATTTGTTTAGTTTTAAATTTACTAAAACGCACATACCAAAATGTGAGAGGTAAATTAAATCAAAATATTAAAGTTACTTTGATTTGAAATGTTGGCGCATATAATAAATATTCAATCATTTTTTCTTCATCACCTTTGTCTGAAAATACAAATTGAATAAATTTTCGTTTATCAAGGGAACATAAAAATGCACAAGCAAATACTTTGCAAAATGCCGTCGGCTATTCGTCAATTTGATATCCTACAGGAGCCAAAAACTGTGCAGGGCCAATATGCTAAAGGAGAAATCGCTGTAAACATCTCTGTTAAAAGTTTCACCACACCCCGGCGGCGGTTAGACTTCATTCTTGACAATTCACACTATTCGTAGCTCGTGAGAATTCTCTATATTTAACGTTCTCTGCACTTGGTGCCGATATCCCTTCAAACAAATCAAAAAATTCTCTATACAAAACGCTTCACTACCAGGCACACAGGAAGATGGCATATGCAAATATAAATATGTGAATTGAATTCAAGCAAAACAATGCTTTTTAATATACACAAATGCATGTACATACAACCGCACACACAGGGCACTCACTTTATTCCTCAAAATGCGTATGTCGTTCAAAGCTAAGCAAGAACAAAATGCAGTCATACACGCAGGCGTAGCGGCCATCATTCTAGTTGCCATAGCGCTGAATAGGCGCGGCGGCGCCGAACAGTTTCAAGTATTGTACTGTACAACAAAAACTCATCATCAAAAAATTCATTGATAAATTCGAGCTCATACTTCTAAGAGCAAGAACTTTCATTGATAAAACGAGGCTCCCATATGCCAATTTTCTCGGCCATTCGAAAATAGTCAATATTGATATATTTCTCGTAGAATTATTTGCCAATATTTGATAAATTTTGAATTTTTGTCAAGTCGAGTGCCCGCGGCTTCGTACATATGTATGCAAAAATATATGTATGTAAATATGTCTTTCTAAATGCTCGACAGCCGCAGCAGAGAACGTTAATGAATAGAGAAGTCTAAATGACTGGAAAGTGTTCATTTTCGATGGGTACTCGTCTCGCGAAGACAATTTCACCACTGACACATTTTTCACCAATAGTTAACAGCGTAAAAGCAAATTCGGAAAATTTAACAGCAAGTGAGTATTATTAACAGCAGTTAGCAATGTAAGATATTATTAGAAAAGTTTGTGTGAGGGGCGTAATGTATTTGACATTACAGGTGCTTTTTTTTTGTGATTTATTTCGCCCTTTGGAATTTGGAAAATTGCGCCAGAATAATAAATGTCAATCGCAAAAAGTTAACGGGATTTAAGTTTTGCGAAATTGCGAAGGCGGCGACTTGCAAATTCCAACGGGCGGACTTTAATTCGGGCGTTAAAATCGGTTTTCGAGTGTTAAAGTGCGTTAAAAATTTAGCGTTTTTTTCAAAGCGCCGTGCGTGTTTTCGAGTGTTTAAAGTGCGTTAAAAATTTAGCGTTTTTTTCAAAGCGCCGTGCGTGTATTCGTGTGTTTAAAGTGCTGTAGAAATTTAGCGTTTTTTTCAAAGCGCCGTGCGTGACATCAAAAAATTTAAAACTAAAAAAAATGAGTGATAGATTGTGTCGCGTACGCGGTTGTTCGCGGGACGAAAAACGCCTGTTTTCGTTCCCAAATGATCCTGAGGAAGTGGCAAAATGGAGGGACAACTTAAAAATCCCGACGGCGGTGCATCTTCCACCCCACAACTCATATGTGTGCATAAAGCATTTTGAGCCATATGTTGTGGGTGGAAAATGTTTAAGAAAGGGTGCCATCCCCACCCTTCGTTTAGGTAAGTTTTTGTGCAATACATAAGTAGGTATGTGTGTTTTTATATTTCGCTGAAGCGAACCTGCAAGAATAGCAAACACACATATCTGCATATGTATTGCATACATTTCATACAATATTAGGGTGGATAGGTTTTATTGAGGGTGAGGCTTGCTAACTGGTAACATTAGAGTTTTGAGGGAGGAAAGTGGAGTAAGTTAATAAATTTAAATTAATTTTTGAATGTAAATGATGTTACATATACATATGTATGTGCATATATTATGCTAATTTATTTGATATATGTATGTGCATATATAAATATGTATATGTATATATAAATAAATATAAATGGGAATTTCCAAGTGTGATAAAGTTACCGAGCGAGTAGTTTTGAGGGATTTAGGATATGTATATAATTTCATAGAAAATAATTTTTTATTAATAACTATAATATTACAATACACGGCATCCGTTGCTATGCCTCGTTGAATAAAATCAAAACAACCAATCAGAAAAATATAAAGCAAAATTAGTGTTATTAATTTTCTATCTCAAACCGTTTTTGAACTTTGCATTTGGGTCATAGTTGAACAGCTAATGCGGATTATGAAATGAAGAGTGTGCTATAAATGGTGGGAAATAAGAAAAACTAAGATTTTTTAGATTAAATTTAGGCAAATATTCGATTATTTGTGACGAATGAGAGTGGTGGCGCGGCCTGGGGGCTGTGGGGAGAGAGTTCCATCATAAAAACAAGCCTATAACCTTCATTGGGTGAAAATATAAATGCATACAAATTTTTACGTCATTTGGTGTAGTCGTTTCGTAGTGATGCGTTATATGTAGTTTGATGAATTATTATATGTTTATGAATTATTATATGTTTTTAAATTATTGAATGTTTATAAATTATTATATTATAAAATACATTTTTTTAATAGGGCATGACGATGACCCTACGTACAGCTGTACAATGCCGAAGAAGCAACGAAGCTGTTGCGTGGTAGGATGCGTGGTGGAAAAGGGTCATACGTTATACGCCTTTCCTCGACGCGGAGAGGCTAGAAATAGTTGGGCCCTGGCTTGCAACGTGCAACCAGCCGATACTGACAGGCTATATGTTTGTAAGCGCCACTTTAGTCCAGAGCAAGTAACTCGTTATAAAGTTTTAGATGGGGCTGTTCCATCTTAAATATTAGAGCCAGTTACTAGAAGTCGCTCACCTAGTACTGGCTCTGATTGGGTTTGCCCGCCCGTTACTAAAGTGTACGTAAATCGTACAGTAGGTGTAGGAAACGATCTTACGTTAGAAGAATTCGCAAAATATTCCATGCTAGAGGAAACAAGGCAGGCACCCAACAACAAAAACATATGTGAGGACTTAGAAATCACAAGCAGTAGCGAACGATTTGCTCAGGCTGCTCGTTATTATCGGAGCAATGAAATAAAATTAAAAAAAAGAATTCAAGAGTTAGAAGCAGAGAATGAGAAGCTACTGCAAAAATATAAATATTTGTGTAGTCGTGCAGTTCTTGCGGAAGAAACTTCAAGCAGTGATGCTGTAACTTTCGCAAGAATGATCGTCAGTGGCCAAAAAAATTACATCAATGTTATGTCCTCCAAAGCATATACGTTTATGCGTGACGATCTAGGTTTTGCTTTGCCCCATAAATCATCCCTTTCGCGTTGGCGCCCCATCAAATATGTTGTTCTGGAATTCGATGCCAATGTCTTAAATAATTTAGAAAAAATTGTTTCAAATATGTCCGACACCGAACGCATAAGCGTTCTATTATTCGATGAAATTATCATCAGGTCGGACTTGAGCTATAATAAAGCTAGAGATGTTATCGATGGGTTTGTAGACCATGGGGAAGGTCAACGCGAAAACAAAATTGGGAATAAATGTTTATTTTTTATGGTTAAGGGATTGTGTTCCAAATGGAAATACGTGTTTTCGTATTATATCTCCAGTGGTGGTATACATACGGAGACATTGACGTCCATTTTGAAAAAAAATATCGCACAACTAAAAAAAATGGGGTTAAATTTAAAAGGTATAGTTTGCGATTAAGGGCCCTCCAACAGTAGTGTCTTTAAATCTTTAGGGATTTTTGAGAATCGCCCCTTTTTCCTGCACGAAGGCACAAAAATTTTTTGCATGTATGATTATTGTCACTTGATAAAGTCCGTCCGAAATACCTTGATGAAATATGGCATCTCAACATCAGATGGAGTGACAAGCTTCAAGGTGATAAAGAAATTGTTTGATATAGATCAAATGAATCCCCATTTTAAAATTTGTCCGAAACTAACGGAGGGCCATATATATCCCGGTTTTATGGATAAAATGAGCGTTTCACGCGCGACTCAGGTCCTGAGCAATTCGGTAGCATCTGGTATCGACATGGCCTTGTCCTAAAATTTATTAGGCAGTGACGAGTTCGTGATAAAATGCGCTAAGCCCACACAGATGTTCGTTAAAAAAATGAATGATCTCTTTGATGAATTGGATGCAAAAAGATTCCAGTCGAAAAATCCTTTAAAATGTCCGATTATGCGTGGTGACACCAAAAAAATTGATAGATTAAATAAACATCTAGATTTTTTTCGGTCATTAAAGTTGCCGGGATTCGCACGCGTTAAGTGCATCGAAGGTTTCCGCTTAACGATTTTAGCAATGCAAATGTTATGCAAGGAACTTTTCATTGAGCACAGCTCCCTCAAATTTATTTTCACCGGGAAAATGAATCAAGATGCGTTGGAAAACTTTTTCTATCGCATACGAGCTAGTCAGGGTATGAATACCCATCCCTCAGCTCACGAAATTCAATACATAGTTGCGCGACTGATCTCAATGAAAATTTTACGCCAGAGATTTGAGAAGAAAGGTTCTAATTGTACAGATGATGACGATATGAATTTAGATTGGTATATAGGCCCCGAGGATCGTCATCTTGAGGCAGAAGTAGGAGACCAGCGAAATGACGATCTCATTTTAGAAGAGATTGATGTGGAAGATTTAAACTTTGCTGAAGAAAGTCATGAAGCTGAGGTACAAGTGCAGCGTTACTTCACTGGCTATGGTATTTACCAGAAAGTGCTGTGCAAGTTACAATGTGAAAAGTGCACCCACGCCATGACGAAAACAAAAGGGGAGCTGAAGTTGCATTCAGAAGCCCTGATAAGATCAAAAAACTTCACGGATGACAGCGATTTAAGGCTTGTCAATCCTGAAGACAGGGTTTTCGAAGTGTGTCGACTCCAAATGGTGTGGTACCGTAAGCTCTTCGCAAAATATGCCCACATTGCAGGTCTTAGGTGTTCAATGTTATCCGGTCTAAAAGAAAAAACACAAAAAGTGTTTCCCGACTGGTTTATAGTATCTGGCGAATGTAGAGATCATCGCGTGAAGCTATTAGATTTTCTCTTAACTGTCCTTTTATTCAAGAATGCAAAGTGGCTCTTGCAAAATGAGGCCAATAATGCCAAAGTCAGAAAAATTCAAAATAAATTAAAAAAGCTGTAGGTTGTAAGTAGGTTGTAAGCCAGGGCCCAACGAAAAGAGATTCACCGCTCACCCAGGTAATAAATAATCTATTAGCTATCTTTTGCATATAATGATACCTATTGTTTTATTTCAGGGTTTTCCTCTTTTCTATATTTAAGGTTTTTTTATTTATATATTTTACAGGTATTTTCCGTTTCAAGTTTTTTCTATTTTTTAGTCTATTTTACAGGTTTCTTTTTTATTTTTTCTTCTCTTTCAGCTAGCACCAGAGCCTAGATTTTTAAAGCACTACAATTTTTTCTTAATCATGATGGATTGAGAGTAGTGTTTTAAAAATCAGGTAAATCGCAATGACTTAATCGATGTCAATATCGAAGTCGTGTGAGAAATTGTTATATTATGAGAACACTTTCGTAATTCGTGCTTTCAAAATTTTATATTTTTGTTTTTCATTTCAGGAAATGTAAATACCTATTATTTATAGCATTGTAATATATATACATATACATATAAAAATACTTAAATTACTTGTGAATAAAAATAATTATATTTTTTTTTCATTTCAGGAAATGTAATTACCTATTATTTATAGCATTGTAATATATATACATATACATAAATTTCTGTGAATAAAAATAAAAAATTAAAATTAAAAAAACTAGTATTTCATTTTCTTAAGGATAATAATATTTATTTGGTAAGAGGATCTTAAAGAAACATATACCAATAATACAATTCGACAGGATTTCATTAGAATATCAATACATATATTCGTTCAGCTCAATAAAATAAATATCTGCATATGAAAAATTGTTCATATGGACGTGCAAAAGCAAAACACACATATATAGTACATAAATACATGCATACAAACTGCCATAGCCATACATACATATGAGGCTGCGAGCACTTGCGACAGAAAAAATATTTCGATTTCCTATTACTGTTGAGAATTTAGAACACATATTTACATACATATATTGATGCATACATATGTACGGAGCCGCGGCCACTCGACTTGACAAAAATTGAAGATTTACCAAATATTGGCAAATAATTCAACGCGAAATATTACAATATTGACTATTTTCAAATTGACGAGAAAATTGTCATATGGGCATATGAGCAGATGAGCTCGAACTTAGTGTTATAGAATATTTTGGATTTTTCAGCGCCGTTGCGACTAAAAAAATCATGACCGCTGCGACTGCGCGTATGAATGTATTTTATAATTTTAGCTTCGGAAACAAGCCAGTGCTTTGTGTGTGCTGTTTTATGTACATACATATGTGTATACTAATAAGCATAGTTTTGCTGGGAGTCGAGAATGTATGTATATGTATGTACGGACATACATATAATAGGGCACACTTGCGCAATATGCCAATCGTGAGGTAGGTCATGGTTGCTTCAGTACATTGACCTTTTGCTTAATAGTTTCTTACAGGTGTATGTATATATGTACATACATATGTATTTAATAAGAAACAGTTTAGACAGATTTTGTTACTGATATACTTACGATAACATACGAATATGCTTTTTTATCCTATAAAATATGTAAATATGGAGGATATCTTGGGTTTGTTAAAATTATTCTTTTATTTATACATGCATATACGCACATGCAAATACGTGTGTATGTATATATGTACATACATATGTATGTAATAAGAACCAGTTTAAACAGATTTTGTTACTGATATACTTACGGTAACATACGAATATGCTTTTTTATCCTATAAAATGTGTAAATATGGAGGATATCTTGGGTTTGTTAAAATTATTCTTTTATTTATACATGCATATACGCACATGCAAATACGTCGATGCATATGCAGAAGAAATTGTTTTAGCATTTGCAGGAATTCGATCATTCGAATATTTACTCCCTAATTATTGCATGAAATATGATAAAGCGATGCTCGTGAGGTAGGTCATGTTGCTTCAGTGCATACATATGTAT
The DNA here is from genome assembly GCF_027943255.1 of Anastrepha obliqua. Lineage (NCBI taxonomy): Eukaryota > Metazoa > Arthropoda > Insecta > Diptera > Tephritidae > Anastrepha > Anastrepha obliqua. The sequence goes on along the minus strand of NC_072897.1, from coordinate 53,433,257 downwards.
GCGTGCAACACTATATTTATTAAAGATGCAATAGAACTTAGTTGTCCCATATATGTATGCAAATACGTTTCTTTCAAGTTTTCTTTTATTTATTTTAAATTTCAAAGTTTTATACTATCTATAAAATGTTTTATACTATCTATAAAATGCATACATACATATATTATTCCATGTAATAAATCTAAATTGAAAAAAATTTCGTTTGCAAAGGAACAAATGAATGCATATTCAAATGTAAATATGATAAGGTGGTGCGTCAAGAGATAGGCCATTATTGCTCCAGTGCGTGTGCACGTATGTATCAAAATCTATAAGAATTGAAGATGCAATTGATCTTTTGCACAAACATAACTAACATATACTGATATACATACATATACATCAATATACCATACACTTGTATGCTCTATGAATTCTTGTCTAAAATTAATTTAGACTCGAAAAATTATTAAAAATTTTCATCAAATTTTTATGAAGTTTTCAATTTACTAAAATTTTTGCTTGAATTCTTATTTTTAGATTAAATCAACAAACAAAAAGTGATGAATGTTGCCGCATAATTCAAAGGAACATAGAAGTGCACAAGCAAATTCTTTGCAAAGTGCCGTCGGCATTCGTCACTTTGATTTCATACAGAAACCAAAGAGTGAGCGGAGCCAATGTACATAATTCACTGTAATCAGCTCTGTTAAAAACTTCCCCGCCTTCGAGTTGAGCGAGGTGAAACAGTGTTCGCCGTTTCAGTTCATTTTTGACAATTCACACTATTCGTAGCTCGTGAGAATTCTCTATATTTAACGTTCTCTGGCCGCAGCTGCTGTGCGTCAAGTGCGCGCATGAGCATACAGTAACTTGCAGAAAACAACATAAGTAGCTTATAAAAAAGTTCTGTGTCGGACATTTCAATACTAGAACTAAATTTCGAAACAATTATTTTATGTTCTCTGATAGTATGTAAATAGTTAATTAGTATATTACTTTACGTATGTAGTTCATCAATTGATAAAAAGTGCACCAAGCATATGCATATATCTGCAAAGTTAGAAACTTACTCTGAAATCAGAGCATTTGAAGATGCCTGTAAACATTTCAAGCTTACTGTACATACAATGCTGTGCCAATGAATGTGCGCTGCACCTATGAATGCGTGCTAGATTTCTTCAGAAGTTTTACCGTTTTATCCTGAGCTGTGGCTGGTGAGCATACATACACACAGCATATACATATGCGCAAATGTACATATATAAATTCACAAATTTACATTTGCATATGCCATCTTCCTGTGTGCCTGGTAATGAAGCGTTTTCTATAGAAGATTTTGATTCAGTTGAAGGGATTCAACAAAGTTTTACAGACACCAGACAGACAGACATAATATGTATATAATTTTGGACGATTTGGAAAAAATTCAAACACATATATAGATAGGTCATATTAAAAAGCTACCTAACATTCTTTGCTTCTAATCACCAACAAATTCTTATCGACTGCTGCTAAATTTACATAATTTACTGTTAATTTTTGTTGAAAAATGTGTCTGTGGTGAAATTGTCTTCGCGAGACGAGTACCCCTCGAAAATGAATACTTTCCAGTCATTAAGACTTCTCTATTCATTAACGTTCTCTGTGTTCCTCCTTCATCTCAGGCCTCTGCGACTTCGGTTTTAAATGCTGCTACTGAATCTGTGCCCGCAATGCCAGAGAACGTAAATTCATAGAGAAGGCGCAGTCCCGGCCCGTTCCTCCTAACAAAATACGGGTAGGAAAATGAAATCAGCACACGTTAACAGTAGGAAATTAATTAATATGGCTGCCGGAGAGAAATGAGAGGGAGAGAGTGATACGCAAGTGTGAAAAAATGTAGTTTACATTAGCTTACATTTGCTTGCGTACAGAACAGAGTTGTTCATTTGATATGTCCATATGATTTGTATGCATGTTTACAGATTTGTTCTTTTTGGTTTTTTTATGAAAATTGCGCGTAATTGTATGTATGATTGTTTATATACATATATTAGCAAAGGACATACATATGTATGTATATTAGCTTTACATATATGAAAATTGCGCCAAATATTGGAAAAAATGTATGATTGCATTAGATTTGATTTTGATTGGATAAATGTATATATGTACATATGTATATGAAAATTGCGCCAAATTAATGAAAAGCTCTTATGATTGCTTGTAACCAATTGAACTTTGGTTTCAATGTAATTCGAAAAGAAATGCATGTATGCATGCATGTTTATATACATATTATATATTAGCATAGCATATGTATTAGGTTATGAAAATTGCGCGAAATTGTATGTATGCATGTTTATATACTTATATTAGCATAGGACATACCTATGTATGTAATTAAGTTATGAAAATTGCGCGAAATATTATGTATGCATGTTTATGTACGTATATTAGCAAAGGACATACATATGTATATTAGCTTTACATATATGAAAATTGCGCCAAATATCGGAAAAAATGTATGATTGCATTAGATTTGATTTTGATTGGATAAATGTATATATGTACATATATGAAAACTGCGCCAAATATTGGAAAGCTCTTGTGATTGCTTGTAACCAATTGAACTTTGGTTTGAATTTTAATTCGAAAAGAAAGTCAATTGGAAGTGCACGTGCGCGGTGAAGCAAACATTTTTAAATTGTTAATAAGTAATTAATAACAGAAAAATATGCCTAAAGCTTCGAAATGTCGTGTTCGCGAGTGTTATAGTGAACAAAATGTTCGTTCGCTTGCATTTCCCAAAAATCGGGAATTATTAAATTTGTGGAAGGAGAATTTGAGGATCTCACCCTCAATGCAAATGCCAATGCACAATTCATTTGTATGCATTAAGCATTTTGAGGAGGATGCCGTGGGACCAAAATATCTGAAGAATGGAGCGGTTCCAACTTTAAACTTGGGTAAGTAAATTAATTTATTATTATGTCTCCATATATGTATGTACAGTGAAAAAAAATAAACGGAGTTACCGTCAATACTATTATTTCTTATAAATCTGTGAATAATTTTTTAAATATTAGTGTCCCAGTTTCTTTTTGGCTCACTGTACATACATAAGCTGATAATCGTATGCTTGGATGTCGTTTTTAATACTTCGTGCCTATTGAAAAGCTTAATATACACATCCATGCATGCATGCAAGAAATAGAAAGCAGAGAAGGGATTTATTTATTTAGAATGCGCACTTTCTCATTATTTTATTTACATATTTATAAAAAACTTTTGAATTTAAAAGATCGGGCTTAGGACAATGCCGTATGGGCAATTTTAGGCCAAGTATAATGATTTATTTAATGAAACTTGGTTGAGATGTTAGATGAAAACTATAAATCCCCGGAGGGTGCGGGTTCTAGGTTTATATATGTATATGATTATACTGAATATACCTCAATTTAAATTTTGTAAAAATTAAAATAAAAATTTTAATTAGGCTATGATGATGTTCCACCGAACAAGTGGACCGAAAAAAAGAAAAAAAGGAGCTGCTGTATCGAGAGCTGCGTGCCTAAGGATAAAGTTATACTTTTTGCGTTTCCTAGGGACGAAGAGACACGTAAGAATTGGGCCTTGGCTTGCAACGTGCAAGTGTCAAGCACTGACAGGGTTTTTCTTTGCCAACGCCATTTTGAACCCACATTGGTTACAAAATATAAACTCTTGAAAGGGGCTTTTCCTTGCTTCAATTTAGAGCCAGTAAATAGAAGTCGCTCGCCTAGTGCTGGCTCTGATTGGGTTTGCCCGCCCGTCACTGCAACTTATAGTAAGGTAGTTAAGCAAGTAGAAGAAGATTTAACTCTGGAAGAGTTTGAGAAATATTCGATATTAGAGGAAAACAGGCAGGCTAGTTATAGTAATCAGATCTGCGTGGACTTAGAAACCACAACCACTCGCGAACGGTTTGCTCAGTCTGCTCGCTATTATCAGAGCAACGCGGTCAAATTAAATAAACGTATTGAGGAGCTTGAAAAAGAAAATAATGACCTAAAAAATAAATATTCTGAGTTGTTGAAACGTGCAATAATTGCGGAAGAAAGTTGTAGCAGCGATGCTTTCACTTTTGCAAAAATGATCGTCAGTACCAAAAAAGGTTGGTATAATGAGGACGAAAAGGCATTGGCACAAAATTTGAACTATATGTCCACTAAAGCATATTCTTTTATGTGTGACGATCTAGGTTTTGTGTTTACCACACAAATCATCTCTTTTGCGTATTCCCCATTGGTTCGCAATATCTGGCGAATGTCAGGATCATCGCATCAAGCTACTCGATTTTTTGATATATGTACTTCTATTCAAAAATGCGAAATGGCTTTTACGGCAAGAAAATACCCAAGTCAGGTGTCAGAAGCGCAACGATAAACTAAAAAAGTTGTCGTACGTTGTAGGTCAGGCTCCAACAAGGTGAGTTGCGCAGGTCCTTAGGGTAAGTAAAACCAGCGTTTATTTATTGTTTATTCTTATATGTATTCATTTATATTTATTTTTCCTATTTTCCAGATTTTTTTATTTTTCAGGGTTTTCTCCATCTTTCAGATTTTTCTCTATCTTTCAGGTTTTCCTTTTATCTTCTTTTTCAGGTAGCACCTGAGCCTAGATTTTTAAACCACTACAATTTTCACTTAATCACGATGGATTGAGAGTAGTGTTTTAAAAATCAGGTAAATCGCATTGACTTAATCGATGTCAATATCGAAGTCGTGTGAGAAATTGTTATAGTATGAGAACAATTTCGTAATTCGTGCTTTCACAATTTTATATATATTTTTTTTTCATTTCAGGAAATGTAAATACCTATTATTTATAGTATTGTAATATATATACATACATATACATATAAGAGTACTTAAATTACTTGTGAATAAAAATAAAAAATTAAAATTAAAAAAACTAGTATTTCATTTTCTTAAGGATAATAATATTTATTTGGTAAGAAGAACTTAAATGACCATATACCAATAATTTAATTCGACAGGATTTCCTTACAAAATCAATATATTCGTTCAGCTAAATCAAATGAACATCTGCATATGAAAAATCGTTCATATGGACGTGCAAAAGCAAACACGCATACACATAAATACATGCCTACAAACTTCCATAGACATACATACATATGAGGTTGCGAGCACTTGCGACAGAAATCAAGAAATCCAGCGCGCATTCATAGGCGCAGCGCACATTCATTGGCACATCATTGTACATATACACATATTTACATACATATATTGATGCATACATATGTATATACGGAGCCGCGGCCACTCGACTTGACAAAAATTCAAGATTTACCAAATATTGGCAAATAATTCAACGCGAAATATTCCAATATTGACTATTTTCGAATGGTCGCGAAAATTGGCATATGGGCGGCTCGTTTTATGAATGAAAGTACTTTGCTCGTAGAAATATGAGCTCGAACTTATCAATGAATTCGTTTTTGTTGTGCTTTTTAATATTTGAAACTGTTCAACGCCGTCGCGGATAAATAATCATGGCCGCAGCAGCTACGCCTAGGAATGCATTTTGTTCTTGTAGTCGCTAGGCTTAGAATTTTAGTTTTGGAAGCATACACATGTAGAGGCATACAGTGAGTATGTGCGGTTATATTATATGTATACATGTAAACAGTAGAAACATTTACGTACATATGTATTCATATGTATGTGCATATATACATACATATGTTTATGTACGCGAATACCGTTTAGATGAGTTTTTTTTGCATATGTTAGGAATATGTTTGCATACGTTTGTCTATTTGCTTTTGAATTTTTTATATGTAGATACATATGAGCTGTGTTTTGAGGCAGGTCAAGATTTTTTTCTGCCCACATGAATATGGATGGTAGATGTTATATCTATTTAATATATGAATATATGTACATACATACATATGGATATAAAAATTTAAAAAGGACACATATTGTTGAATAATAAGCGTTGATGCAAATGAATGGTTTACAAAACCAATTTTTTATGTGAATATTTTGAAATTATTTTGATAATGCACTTAATATCAATACAATTTAGTTAATTAGATACTTAAAATTTCACATTCATGCATGCATATACTTAGAATTAATTTATTCATCTCACAAGAAATAATCCATTTGCGCATGCAAAATGCCGACGGCAAATAAGCATGAAAAAGAAATGTGATTTTTGCATACATACATACATATGTATATTAGAAATACGTTTGCATACGTTTGTCTATTTGCTTTGAATTCTTTATATGCAGATGTGTATGAGAGGTGTATGAGCTGGGTTTTGAGGCAAGTCATTTTTTTTTCTGCCTACATGAATATGGATGGCCACATGAAGATGGAATGGTTTACAAAGTTATTTTTTGTGTTATGATATTTGAATAATTTTGATAATAGACCTAAATTCAAAACAATTTGGTCAATTAGATACTTAAAATTTCATATTCATGCATGCATATACTTAGAATTATTCATCTCACAAGAAATAATCCATTTGCGCATGCAAAATGCCGACGGTAAATAAGCATGAAAGAAAAATGTACAAGTCTGCTGTTATTTTCTTTTCCCTAACATCAAATCATGGCATTTTACATTTCAATGCAAACGCTATATTTATTTCTGTTGACTACGCTCCGCTATGTTAACTCTCTACTGTTAACTTCCTACCCTCGTTTTGATGTGTTTTGACATTTAACCTGCCCATTCGTTCCTGAGCCTTCTCTATGAATTTACGTTCTCTGGCAATGCGACAGACATCCCAGTGGGAAATGGTAACAAAAAGTAGTAGAAGGAAATTTAATAAGCCAATTGTGATTGGTTCCAATAACAATAATAAGCTACAAGTTCAAGTTCCCAATATTTAAATGGGAACAATAAAAAATTGTGCTCTTAATAATGGTTAAAAACATTTTTTAAATGTACTTTCAAAATGTTTCTGGATTGAGAACTAAATCTAATCAAGTTTTAGCGTTTAGTTCGCAAATGGATTATGATATTTTCGTTCTCATCGAGACATGGTTAAATGAAAACTTTTTCAATAATGAGTTTTTTGATCCAAATCTATACCATATATGTATATCGTAAAGACCGTGATGTCGAGAAAACTGGTCTCTGCAGAGGAGGAGGGGTTTTAATAGCTGTTCAACGGAAGTACCGCTCATCACTAGTATCTCTGAAACACAATGATACACTCCTGGATCAGCTGTGTGTCTCTGTGAATGGTGGTTCAAATATTTTGATTTGTGCGTCATATATTCCTCCGTCAAGTATTGATACATTGTATAAAGAACATGTGGGTAACGTTTTAGCTCTAACCACAAATAGTGGCAACTTTTGTGTTTTTGGGGACTTCAATCTGAGTAATATTGAATGGTCTAGTTTAGATGATACTGTATTATGACCAAACAATGTTAGTAGTATATCTGAAATTTATTTGATTGATAATTTTTTAAGTTTTGGACTGGTTCAGATAAATAATTTCTCAAATAGTTTTTCTTGAATTCTCGATCTCATTTTCATTAATGATAATATAAATTTTTCTTTATTAGAATGTGGAGACCCTCTGTCTACTCCTGGTCTGCATCATGTACCACTTATCCTACTTATAGAATTCTATGAGTTTAATGATTTGTATCCTGAGAATGTGACTACCAATTTTTGCTTTAGAAACTTTGATTTTAATATAATTAATTTAGCAATTTTATAATTAATTTAGCAATTTTAGATTGGGATTCTTTATTTACTGGGGTTGAAGTTGCCAATTGTTATGATATTTTCAAGCATAATATAAATGATATCTGTAAAAATAATATACCTGTGACAAATAGGACTAGAGAAAACTAAAAAATTTAAGAAATAAATATTTCAAAAAGTTTAAATTTTCTCATTCTATCACAGATTAAGATAAATATCTACATTTCTCTTGAGAACTTAAATCTTTGGATAGGGACTTAAAGCGAAATTATTTTCTCAAGTACGAATCGGACATTAAATTAAATCCTAGTTCCTTCTGGCGATACGTTAAATCCAGGAAACCATGTTCAAGTATTCCTTCGATTGTCTTCTATAACGAAACTCAAGCACATATTTCTATAGATGCACCCAATCTTTTTACAGATTTTTTTTGTTAAAATTTTGAAGTAGACTATGATTTAATTCATGATATTCACTCGAACATGAATTCCTCAATCAATATTGGCTCATTAACTTTTACGCTTTCTGATATTGAAGATGGAGTTCGACAACTCAAAACATCAACAAAATCTGATGTAGATGGACTATCTTCGTATCTTCTTAAAAACTGCTCTGCAATCGCCTATCCGCTTTTGTTAATGTATAACAAATTCCTTGAACGAGGAGAATTCATAGCCTGATCCTGGAAAGTAACAACCATTAATCCAGTTTTCAAAAGTGGAAATAAAAACAATATTGCTAATTATAGACAAATTGCCAAATTATCCACGATTTCAAAATTGTTTGAATTAATAGTGAAAGAAAAAATTTATTTCGCAGTTAATCGTTATATTTCAGCAGACCAACACGGCTTCAAGAAATATAGATCTACTGTGTCAAATCTTCCTGTGTTCTCTGAATATTGTATATCATCGCTTAAAAAAAAGAGGTTGTCTGTAAAGTCGGTTTACTGACGATAGTTTAACGTGACAACGTCATAAGAAAATACTGATGGAATGGTTGCATTTTTCGAAAGAAAATTTAAATTTTATTTGTTTGATAGATATTTTGTATGGATATAGAGAAGGAGGTAAATGGAATCGCAAGGAATTGATCAAGTAACATTTACACAAACGTGAAAAATTACGAAACATTTATCAAATTCACGAAAGATATGTTCAATTTCGATTGTGCATCAAACCTTAATAAGTTACCAACACTAAGAGGCACCATCATCGATTTGACTATTTCAAGACACATTATATTCGAAACACTCCCTTTCATTTCCTACTTTTCCTATCATCGTCCTATTCTATCCTATAAATTAATAATAAAAACATTAAAACAACAGGTATTATTAACAACTAGTCGTCACTAATTATAAATTCGGTAAGGATGATGATGAAACAATTGGTTTTATTTTAAATTCTTAAAGTAAATGAAATTGATAATCCTCATAGAGAAATGGTTCATTACCATGCACACAGGAAGAAGGCATATGCAAACACAAATATTATATGTGAATTTATATACATATGCGCATATACATACATATATATGCTCACTCAAGTAGGAGAGAGCCAGATGTCGAACGTTGCCGAACGCGGGGACCGATTGTGCCTCTTTGTCATTCATTCCGCGCTCTTGCTTGCAGTTCAAGCAAGGCAACGCCGCATCTTTTGATGCGTGCAGCCGGCTAGATCGAATCATAAGACGTTATCACGCCAAAAACTCAAGTTGATGCTGTTTACACAGACTTTTCAAAAGCATTTGATAAGGTTAATCACAGCGTTTTAATTTCCAAATTGAATGCTATAGGATTCCATTCCACTCTTTTAAAATGGAATAAATCCTATCTTTCCTCTCGGAAATGTGTTGTTTATGTTGATGGAGCGTCATCTATTTCTTTTATTGCGTCCTCTGGTGTACCTCAGGGAAGTATACTGGGTCCCCAACTTTTTATTAGTGACATTTCTAGTTGTTTTAATATAATAACACAAAATTTCTCTTGTATGCCGATTTAAAGATATACTCGAGGATTGCAAGTACAGTGGACTCTTTAAACCTTCATTCTGATTTAGATAACGTTGTTGCTTGGTGTAAAAGAAATAAGTTTGATTTAAATATAAGCAAGTGTTTTTATATTTCTTATTCTAAATATTGATCTCTTATACTCACTTCCTACCTAGAACCACCAGGTTATCCAATCGAAGTTAAATTATTGATCTTGATGTGGTGTTTGACTTTAAATTCTCTTTTAAGAGGCATTTAAATTACACAATTTCAAAGTCATATTCCGTAAAAAAAGTTTTTTCTAATAGCGGTCGCCTCTCGGCAGGCAATGGCAAACCTCCGAGTGTATTTCTACCATGAAAAAGCTCCTCATAAAAAATATCTGCCGTTCGAAGTCGGCTAGAAACTGTAGGTCCCTCCATTTGTGGAAGAACATCTCGGCGCATGCCACATATAGCAGGAGGAGCTCGGCCAAACACCCCCCCAAAAAAAAGGGTGTACGCGCCAATTGTCTATATATATAAAAATTAAATCATGTTCGTTTGTACGCATTTTTTTGGGCCGATACGAGGCAAATTTTATTCGTTCTTTTTTATACCTGTCACAAACAAACTAAACATTTTTAACAAACATCGTATAATTTGTGGAAGTGCTGAATTTTTCTTGTTCTATTCTCATATGAAATACGCAAAATTTTTATAAGGCGTATGGCAAGGCGAATTTATTACAGGTGACAGGAAACACATATAAGTAAAACCCTACATGTATTTGTTGTTGCATTTGGTGAAACCATCACGTCAAAATCAGCAAGCAAATGTAAACATACGAATGTAAACATACCAATACATACAAACAAAGCATATCATTTTGACGTAAGCCATACCTACGGTGAAAAATTCAGCTGGGTGAATGCTGTCACCTTAATAAATCCCCCTTGGCGTATGGTAATATTTTGAAAACTCTATATCACTTAAAGTGCTGCTCAGTTGTAAATCATAAATGAGAGCGCTAAATGAGAGAGCTCCTTGCTCACATGCAGATTAACGGTAGACCGTTTATAGTGGCATAGATATATTAATATGTTAATATTAATGTATCTGGATAGATTTTGGATATTTCCCGATGGCTTCTCATAACAGAGGAAACCAAGCTGATATAATGGAGGAATAGAGCGCATCGGCTTATGTTGAAAATATTATATTGTTGTTGTTCCACAAATGGAGGGATCTACAGTTTCAAGTCGACTCTGGATGGCAGATATTTTTTATGAGGAGCTTTTTCGTGGAAGAAATACTTTTGGGGGTTTACTATTAGAAAAAACTTTTTCTATCACTTTGGTTTTTCATGCACGGAGATTCGAGCCTACGCACTTCCTAATAGTAGTCACTCACGAACTCATAAGGCCACGGCGGCCGCGTGGGACCTACAGTTTTCAGTCGACTTCGAACAGCAGATATTTTTTATGAGATGAAAATACGGAGGATAAAATGTGGAAGTATTTAAAATACGATTATGTGAATAACTTTGAAATTTTAGTGTATATAAAAGTAATAATAAACAACTAAATTTAAAAAATATAAATACCTATATTAAATTTGAAACTCATTTGTATATTTGGCATTATTTACGATATATATACACGTTTACACAAAATTCCGAAACCCGCATAAAACTGCCAAGCAAAATGAAAATATTCAAAGTCAAGAAAATAATTATATTTTAGCATGTTTTGATAAAAATTTATGATTTTGCACATTCAAAATGAAACTGGCATACTTTTAATTTTTAGAGCACAATTTCGAGTTTTGAGCAAACTTATTTGGCATAATACTGTATTTTTTCACATCTTAGTTAAATTTGTGACAACTAATATTTTGAACAATCCGACAAAACTGTATTCAGCAAATTAACTTGTCGTTGAATACATCTTTTGATATTAGAGTAGCTATTTCTCAAATGGTATACAATATTTTTCGTACAGCTATTTGCCAAAATTGTAAGTGTAAATATAAAGGGTTTTCCAATAAGAGATGTTATTTTGATATTCAAACAAAATTGCCACTTTTTTATATAAATGATCGGATGTTTATTTCATTACAAAGAGGAAGGTATGCCGTGAATATTGAAAAATAACATCAGGCAAATTACCACCACGACCCCGCTTAGAGGACAATATCCTTTTCATGAAATTTTCCATAACCGAATTGCAAAGTGGTTGCCCTATGTCCTCGTCCTCGATAGCCTCACGAATTCCATCTCTGAGGTTTTGAATCGAACCTGGGCTGTTGGCGTAGACCTTCTCCTTCACGTGGTCTCAAAGAAAAAAGTCACAAGGTGTTAAATCACCAATTGTGATCACCTCTTCGAGAGATAACACGGTCCGGCAACTTTTTCCGTAAAAGATCAATGGTTTCGTTGCTTGTCTGGCACGTAGCGCCGTCTTGTTGAAAATAAATGTTGTCCAGATCAATACCATCCAATTTCGGCCATAAAAAATCGTTAATCATCCCTCGATACCGCAATCACATTAAAATAACACCTGTTATTAGAAAACCCTTACATAGGTCGAATCTGCCAATGTTAATGCTGTGTCCAATATATTCTGATCTAATAAATTTTGCAAGAAATGAAAGGGATTAATATAATGAGATAAAGAATTTCTGCTTCAAAACTTTCGACGTTGAAGTACGCTTCTGTGGATACCGAACGCACCGTTTTTATGTGTAAAATTTGTTTCAATAATTTATTTATCGCTTTATTAAAATAAATTACTTTTATGTGCTTTCTAAATTATTTTTTATTTATAATATGGGAACGAATATGAACAGGGTGCCTAAGGAGAGAATTAAGTTTTAAATTTAAAGTTTCTCCCTAACCGCTAATTGTATGAGCTGGGAGCGTACCGCGTTAGCGTCGTTATTCGTGCGGGTTTTTCAGCCATGACGTCGACTGGGACTTTCAAAAACCATTATGTATGAAATATTGAGACAGCGCTTAAACCTAGCGATTACAACTTGCTTAAAAGTTTCTGCGAGATAATGTTGGAGCGCTTTCCTACGATAAACACTGCCTTTTGGTCATGTACATTTTTTATTAAATGAAGTATAAATAAGGAAAACTGCCGTGGCAGCTGAAGGGCATTATTATTAAAATATCAACAGCCATTTCACAGTCCCAAGGGGACGGTTTGGTGTGCATTATCAAGCAGCGGAATAATTGGACCATATTTTTTTTTAATATCGGCGAGAGCAAGCAATTTCTGTCTTTTATCGGCGCACGTTGAACGATTATTTTCTTTCAATAATAAGAGAGCATCCGGCCTTCAGTTGGTTGGTTGGTTAGAGTGGTGATTCTTCCAAAATCCAACTAGCGCTTCCGCACCATATTGTAGTCACAACTTCGTTACCAACTTGTTTACCAGTTATTTACGGCATGACTATAACCAGTCTGTGCGGTTCATGCACCTTATCAGGTTGTTGACGTCTAAACCAGACAGTTGTTCGAGACTCTCCAACAGCGGTTTGCCCAGGGTTAACATTCTGTCCTTCCTTAGGGCTGGACATTCACAGGGGAAGTGGAAGATTGTTTCCTTTTTCTCCGGTTTTTTACTGTGACGGTATGGGAGGAATACCCATTTTGGCTGCTTGCTTTCCGATAGACCAAAAGCCAGTTATGACTGCCGTTAGTCTCCAGGAGCCCCGTCGTTTCATGTTTAACAATGTTGACTATTGTTTGAGGATGTAGGTGGGCCATAACGTTCTCCTAACTTTGCATTTCGTCTGGTCTTTCCATCTACAATCCGCGATTCGAGGCCACCATCATTTTTTTCTTTCCAGCGACCCGCTTCATTTAACTTCATTTGCACTCATGGTTACCGTCTTCTTAATATGTAGGTCTTCAGTACTCACACATGATTTCAGCAAGATGGCGACTCGCCGCACACGGCCAGAGATGCCATGGCGATACTGCGTGATTTCTAATAACAGATTTCTTCCCTAGGAAAGCCATTTCCGTGACATTTCCTGGCCACCTCGGCAGCTGGATCTTACCCCTATTGACCAGAGTCCAGAGACAATTTCAGCGCCAAAACAAAATTTCGTTCGCGAGGTTAATGCCATCCCGACATCACTTCTCTAGGGAATGGCACGGAGTAAAAAACCAGATTACAGGAGTGTATCCAGCGTAACGGCCAACATTTAGAAGAAATACAATAATATAAAAAATAAAATCCGCACTTCACTTGTAATAAAGGGTTTTCCAACAACAGGTGTTACAGGTGAATGGATTTCGCTATCGAGAGATGATTAACTATTTTTTATGGGCGAAATTTGATGGTATTGATCTGGACAACGTGTATTTTCAACAAGACGGCGCTACGTGCCATAAAAGCAACGAAACCCTTGATCTTTTACGGGAAAAGTTTTCGGACCGGGTTAGCTATCAAAGAGGTGAACACAATTGGCCACCGAGATCTTGTAATTTAACACCTTGTGACTTTTTTCTTTGAGACCACGTGAAAGAAAAGGACTACCCCAACAGCCCAGGGGGATTCAAAACCTCAAAGATGAAATTCGTGAGGCTATCGAGGACATAGGGTAGCCACTTTGCAATTCAGTTATGGAAAATTTCATGAAAAGGATTTTGTCCTGTAAGCGTTGTCGTGGTGGTCATTTGCCCCATGTTATTTTCCACGGCATACCTTCCTCTTTATAATGAAATAAACATTCGATCATTCATATTAAAAAATAGCATTTTTCTTTGAATATCAAAATAACACCTCTTATTGAAAACCCTATATTTTGTGAGATAAATATTTATCATTAGTAATTACTTTTTTTCATGGGCATTGTGGTAGCGCGCTACCCTCAGGTGGCACTTTTGAAACTAAGGCAAGTCCGTTGTTTCGTCTAACTACTCACCCCACGGGACTGACAGCAATCATTGCATGGTGGGGAGGAGAAAAACTTTCGAGGGTCCTTAGTTTCTTCATAGTCTCTACTATAACATCGCACGCTGCCGTCCATTTTCCCCTACTTTGTAGCATGGATTGCACCAATGACTTAGGGACGTAATTTCCGTCAAATATTCTGCGAAGCTATTATCTGAAGTAATTGAACCGCTTACTTTCGAAGAAAACGATTCGTGTTTCAACCGATGGAAGTATGCTTTGAGGCATACCGGTAGAAAACTGAGTTAGATAAAAATCCACTTCTCCGTGTTTTCCTTCGAGCCAGCTTCGCAAATCTGGAATGCAGCGATGTGTCCAGTGGACCTTTGTTCTGTTGCTCCATTTTTGCTTTCAAGTTTGGGTACTACTTCCCGTGCTGCGAAGCGTTGCGTTTAACTCCCAGCCAGCACTGCAGCTTCGTTTGCCAGTATGTCCACTGGATGCATTCGGAGCAGACTCGGAACGCGGAAATAAGACGAAATAGCCACATGCAGGGCAGGAGCACCATATAATATTTGGTTCTTCACCACGCCTGCTAGAAGTTGGCACGGCCGTTGATTAGACCCACGCGCGCTTAGCATTAAGAGTTGCCACCTCTACTTTTTTCCGGCTCGATATGAGAACAGACTCCGTTTTTTGCTCGACGAGTTGAAGGTCGTGAAGCACCAGCTATGAGCTGGCGGTAACAGACTGTATTTGTGTTGCATATCATTGATATCTGGCAACTCAGCGAACAACTGTGGGCGTGACTGCTAGTGAGAGCTATGGAGAAGAGGACGTCTTTTCTCCATTCTCGTGGGCTTCAATTATGGACCAAACAAATATGGAAAAGATAATAAATGGGAGCGGTTACGGGATACAGTTACGAGTTACTTCTCCAGATTCACTTCATACAACTCTTAAACGGAGGATATTAAGACTCACGGAAAGCAAAGATATCAAATTCCTGATACATGTAGGTTGGCGCCGACGTGAAAGACTCACCAAAGGAAAGTGCAAGGCAACTGGGCTCCAAGGCTGCCTCAACATCCAAGAGTACTACCCCAAATCCAAGCACAAGTACTAAAGAGGCTTCTAGGAGAGTCCCACCTTCGAAGAGGCCAGAGAAATTCCTGGTCTGAGTGGCGTCGGCTCCAAATGATATTCACGCTATCTCAAGAAAGGCTTAATGTTACAGGACGCGAAGCAGAAGGTACTGAGACACACTAGATGTAGTCCAAAGCTAAGGAAACGAGGTGCACCTGAAACCAGCCCAGCTGAGAGCACCTACGCTCTGCAAGCATGGGTAAAGTACTTGATGCTTCGAGTCCAATAAAATCTGCTTCGAAAGCTGTGCAGTAAACTAATTTAAGCTTTAAGAAGCCTGACGCTTGAGGAACTCCTCCTGGAAGAGCTTCTCATAGAGGAGATGTTTAAGGGATGTAAATTCCATCATAAACATCGTACAGTATGGACGTGTTTTTCGGACCTCCCGCGTTAACTTAAGTCTAATTGGTAATATACGTAATCATTCGTGCGACAGTGACTCGATTTATCTTATCGTTTTACTTGGACACTTCATTAATCCACAATGTTATGCATATTCGGCCAAAAGGTTGGTAGGTACTGATGAGATTATTATAACCGTTGGTGCTAAGAACAAAAAAAGACCAAAATGTAAATCGAAAAATACTGTTGTTAGCTGCAATTCATTGTTTAAGCTTGGTGTGTTTGAAAAAAATTATGATAAGATTCTCGACGCTTCTCTTTGGCAAGAGACCATAAAGGTATGTCCATTTAAGAATTTTCAAAAAGAAGAGGCGAAACCGCCGCACCCCTAGCGTGTACCGACGCTGTTAATAACTTAACAAAAAAGGCAGATTTTCTACTATATTAATATTATAGAATGCTAGCGGCATAAGAATTAAAATACTACCATTGTTGTTTTTCTCCTCTTCATATGTCTATGATATTATAGTTTAACAGAGGCTTGGCTTTTTAAATGCCATTATACTGCAGAAATTTTTGACTGTATAATGTATTTCGTAAAGACAAATGCCAGAGAACTTCAATGTATAGGAAAGTATCAATGATGGGAACGTATGGAATTTTGAGGGGCACTCGTTTAGTGCGCGTAGTTATCATATAACATAACATATTTTTCACCAAAAGTTTACAGATATATACTCAACTGGTCAAATTAAACAGCAGTTGAGTAAAATTCGTTTGTATGAAGGAAGAAAGAATGTTAACGATATAGGGTAGCTACAGGCACTTTAACCGTCCGTTGTGTGATGTGGCCTACGCAGGCCATTTCGAATTTTAGAGGGATATATCTTTTTGTTTCGTTAAGTTTTCAAAAAACGGCTAAAATATACCATACAGGTCTGTTAGATGAATCTTCTGAAAATTTTATAACCATTTCCAGCGAAGTGATTATAAAAAAAATACATTTTACACAAAAACTTCATATGTTAGGGTGAATGGCCTGCACAGGCCACCACTGCAATTTTAGTATAGTCATACGCCGTACTTGGTCTAATTAGAGTACAAGAAAGAGTGAATGCGGTTCTCTCTCCCTCAGAAGTTGAAACTTTAGTCGCTCTCTCGCTCTCACCGCATTTTCGACAGTTTTACTAGTTTTAGTAAAAAAAAAAAACACGAGAACCGGCGCCAGATATATGCCGTTAGAATTGAATTTGGTTCCATTTATTACAGGTGCACATTTTATTGTGTATGATTGATTTTGCTTTTTGCAATCATTTTTGTTTGAGTGGAGAAAAGTAAGTATTTATTAACAATTGAAATAGTGATCTGTATTATTCATAAAGTGTTTTGTGCCGGAACAGAAATGTCACTTTCAAACGAAGTAGATAGGGCTCTATTAGCTATCGGTAGAAGAAGTAATCGTCTATCAAGTGAGCAAATGCGCCATCACGAGGAAGTGTTGAGCAAATTTATTGCAGCGGAGGATGAGGAAGATGATCCGTTTGTCACCGACGACGATAATGATATTGAGAATGAGCTTGAGGTTGAACAAGAATTGCCTGAAAACGAAGAAATTTATGAAGTTGAATGGGATGAAGTAATCGAACCCGAGCCTAGTGTCTCAAATCTTGCCAGTGGAGTGAATCGATTACTAGGTGAAAAAGGTCAATGTTACGAGTGCAAGATTGACAATATGTTTGGAAAAAGGAACTGCCAGCACCTAGAGTACGCCATTGGAACCGATTTACCAGTACCAGCACCAGACCAGTGGGACCTGCTCATCGATTTCTGCCAAATCCAGTGTCTATTTTTCGTGACATAATGTCACATGATATAGTCGATATAATTGTTCGTCAGATGAATCGGAAAGCAGGAGAAATGATGAAGGCCTGGAACGAGGCTAATGCAACATGTAAACCAAAAGAGTGGAAGCCCACAGACGAAATGGAAATGTATGCTTGGTTTGGATTGCTGTTATTTCCCGGTGTGTTCCACTGTAATAATATGCAAGCAAAGGATCTATGGCATTCTCGGCATTTTGATATTTATAATGCAACAATGTAAGTATTTATACAAACATCTGAATTCGTACTGAAATATATAATTAATTTAAATAATGTATCTCTCACAAGATCCACCATCAACTTCGACGGTGCCAGCACAAAAAACTGCATCAAAGCTCGTAAGCTCACAGTACCGGCCATTGTGCAAGCTATGTACCAAACTGGATAAGTTTAAAAGAAAAACCCGATTTACTTGCCACATTTGCAAAGATGCAATGTGCTTAACTCACGGTTTAGAAACCAAAACCTACACTTGCAGCATATGTCTAGCTGCAGTAACTACGTCAACTTCATAAGCAACTTTTAAAATTTTATATTTTTATTTATTTACTTATAAATTGAATTTTTCAAACAATTTAAAAAAAAAAGTAAGAAGGATGAACCTTGATAAATAAATTTCTTTTAACACTAATCAATCTGTTTTTTTATTAATCGGTATTACACTTAAATTGATTACAGACATAATTTTCGTACCAGCCTATAAATAAAGCACGTGTTCTCATAGGTGGCCTGGCCAGGCCATTTTAAACAACGAAAGAATATAAAACTTTCACACAACGGACGGTTAACATAGAAAACAAATATGCTAAGTTCAATAGTGACTTAGAAAGAACAAACTAGCTACTTGTGCTGTTTTCTGCAACTTAAGCTACGGCGACACGCTCATGCATTTGCTGTCCAGCAGCTTATATGTGTGCGGGTCAGGTGCATGACGCTCGAATTTATCAATGAATTTGTTGTGCTGTACAATGGTTGAAACTGTTCAGCGCCATGGCAGCTAGAATGATGGCCGCTACGGTGCATTTTGTTCATGTAGTCGCTAGGCATAGAATTTTTGCTTTGGACGACATATGTACGCATTTAGAGGAATAAAGTGAGTGGTCTGTGTGTGCGGCTGTATGTACATGCATATGCAAAATAGAATTGCTTTAGCATATGTTAGGCAGGAATTCAATCATTCGGGTATTTACTCCCTAATTAGTGCATGCAAATATGATCAAGCGATGGGTCGTGAGATAGGTCATGGTTGCTGCAGTGCGTATGCACATACAAATGTAACACTATTAGAATTGAAGATGCAATTGAATTTTTGCACAAACATAACTAACCTAATAAAGCGTTTTTCAGTAAGAACGCTTCAACTTTTTTTGTTGAATAAAACACAAACGGTTTGACTTTTTTAACTAATTTTTCCTTCATTATCGAGTTTGAACATATATATTTAAGTATGAAATTCGATTTCTTTTGCATGACCACCGCGTGCACGTTTTACGAAGTCCAATCGTTGAACCCAATTTTCGAATACTCTTTTGCATAAATCGGACGAAATTCCAGCAATTTCGCGTTCAATATTGGCTCTGAGCTCACAAATCGTCGCCGGCTTGTTACTGTAGACCAATGACTTCACATAACCCCAAGAAAATAGTCTACAAGCCTCAATTCAAACGAGCGCGGCGGCCATTCGACCGGTCCATTTCTGGAAATAATGCGCTCATCGAACTTACTCTTCAACAAATCAATTGTAGCGTGTGCTGTGTGGCTTGTGGCCCCGTCCTGTTGAAACCACATGTCGCCTAAGTCCATACCATTCAATTGCGGCCAAAAATAATCGTTTATCATGTCGCGGTATCGATTTCCATTCACAGTAACATGGCGATCGTTCTCGTCAACGAAAAAATATGGGCCAATTACGCCGCCGGCATGTAAACCGCACCAAACAGTGATTTTTTTCGGGATGCAACGGTGCCTCATGAATCACGTGTGGATTGCTTTCTGCCCAGTAACGCATATTTTGCTTGTTGACAAAGCGATTGAGCCAATAGTGAGCTTCATCACTGAAGATGATTTTTTGGAAAAAATCTGGATCTGGTAGCAGCAACAGAACGATTATTTTCATAAAAAATTTGCACAATTTGCAATCGTTGCTCAAGTGTGTAGCCTTCCATGATGAAATGTACACTAATGAAGTTTACAAATGGCAAGCGAAAAATAAAAAATATTGCGTCGTTCGCCCTCCCTATCGGAAAAAAGTTGAAGCGCACCTATTGAAAAACGCGTTATATGTATATATTGATATATCATACATACATATGTATATATAAATATACAGATGCGAAAGTGAACACAAGTGCGAAAGTGAAACAAAAAAGTGTATCGAAGAAATTTATTTACTTTAATTAGTTTTTTGCTGGTAACTAATTATTTGGTGGAAATTAAAAGTGAGGTACACAGCTAAGCAAGCTACAGCCACAAATGTAACCATAACAAGACCACTCGATTGAACGTTAAGAACGATAGAAACTGCTGATAATTGCTGCGGAAAAACAACACTACAAAACGGCAACTTCTTTCTCCAAAGGCTCCGAGCTAAGTTTGGCGCATAACAAATCTTATCAACGAAGGCCAAATCTGCTGCGCACACGCAAATATGTGACAAGTGCAACCAACCTGGCGAGGAAACGAGAGCTGGGAGAAAAGTAAATCTTGTTCCGGCAGCTCGAGAACTTGGTGCTGCGGACATAACCTCTCAACCAACGAAAAACAGCATTCACAATATGGCGCGTACACACTTTTTGGGTGTTTGGCCGAGCTCCTCCTCGTATTTGTGGTGTGCGCCTTGATGTTGTTCCACAAATGGAGGGACCTACAGTTTCAAGCCGACTCCGAACGGCAGATATTTTTATATCGTATGTTTCGAACCGACGTTCTCTCTGTGAATTCCGAATCGTAGTCGCGCGCCAACCCATTCGGCTACGGCGGCCGCACACAATAGGAAAATAAAAATTAAATTAAGAATCAACAGTAATTTAGCAGGCTGGAAGTATGCAACGAACACCACCACTAAATACTAATATTTAGCAGGGATGTCACCCGGCGATCCAAAAGAATGCTGGTAGAAATCTCACCAGATGCAGATAAGAGGTCGGTTGGAAATTTGGGTATAGCGGAGTTAATGCGGCTTATGAAAGATTTGCTAGAAGAAAATTTACAAAATTTAGCCATGAAAAACGATCGATTAATAGTATCGGCAAATGTTGATGACTTAACTGAAAAAGTTAAGGATTTAACTGACGAAAACAAAGCGTTGGTTTCTGAAGTCAACTTGCTGAAAGCCAAAATGGAAAGCGAGAAGACTGAAATAAAACTATTAATTGATGACAGCAATAGAAAGAACCTCGTATTCAAAGGAATAGAAAAACAAACGTCTCCGGAAAAAGCCGTAAAGATCTGCGAAATAAACACTGGGCGTGGAAGCAAATACAATTCGAGGCGTTAAACTTCTACATGAACGAGGCAATAAGATGGCAGTTAAGATGGAATTCTCAACAGAAGCAGCGGTTGGAGCAATCTTCAGGAATATAAAAGGCTGGCGGGCTCTACTATCTCCGTTGAAAACGATCTAAGCGTAGACAAGCGAGAGGAAAAACAGGTACTGCTTCAACTTGAAAAAAAATTCGTAACATTGATGCAACGCGTAAAATTCAAGTATTGGGGAACAGGATGAAAATTGAAAATAAATGGTTTAAATGGGATAAACACAAAATATTGGTGAGGGGCGAAGAGAAGGCAACAAAAGTATTGAATAATATCTATGGTAATAAATTTTACGATACAAACCTTAATTTTAACAATTTAGTATTGAAAATGAAAGAACATAAAGTAAACTCAAGAAATTGTAAAACACAAAAATTAAATAATCAAACGAGAATTACTTGTGAAAACAAAAACAAATGTAAAGGCATAATTAATGAAAAATATACCAAAAGAAGTGAAGAGCTCAAGTCTTTTGATATTTTCATATTACTCGAAACACACATAAGTGCAGATAAAATTGAAAAGTATAAAAAATATTTTGGTGGTTTTGAAACATTTTGGAAACCTTCGAGTCGCATTAGTCTTTTTGGAAGAGGTATAGGAGGAGTAGTATACGGTATAAAAACGCTTAACTATCAATGGGTTTTTAAAACCCTGACTGGTGTAGATGTATTAATAATTAAAAACGAAGCTGAGGAATTTACATTGATTCCCACATATATAAGACAAGCTGAGTGGCGAAAAGAAATAAATAATATTATTACACTTTTCCTAGAAGATAATATTATTAATCCCATTCTAATTGGTGATATGAATGCGCGAATTGAGGAACAACAATAAAACTGCAATGGTAGGGACGATACATGGTTCGAAGTAAGAAATTCAAAGGATAAGATAGAGAATAGTTGAGGTAAGATTTTGCTTGATTTTTGTAATGATTTCGGATTAATTGTTTTAAATGGTAGAACAAAAGGGGATCCCGAAGGAAATTTCACTTTATCATTCAAGTGGGAGAATCGACAATAGACTACTGCATAGTTAACAAAGATGTATTTCAACGATTAATTTTATACTTTGAAGTTGATTTTAAAAGTTGGTAGGACCATTAGCCAATTAAATTGAAGTTGGGTGGAAGAGCTTGCAAAATGTTGCTTATTACCAAAGTTAAATGGGAATATCCAAAAAATGGAGAAGTATCAAGAAAACATAAATAAGAACATAGGAACTATAAGTAGAGTAAAATATATTAATATTCAAGATCTCCAAGAAGCAATAGAACAGTCGTCGATAAGGTACCAGAGGAAATCAAAAAGGTTAGGCAAGAATGAGTGGTTTAACAAAGAATGTGAAGAAGCAAGAATCTCGTCATTTCAAAGTTTAAGTGTCCTTAGAGAAAGATACAATTATACAAATAAATTGTTATACTTAAAAGCAAATAAAAATTTTAAAGAAGTATGTAAAAGGTACAGAGAAGAATGGTATAACATTCTTATAGAATCTATCAACAACATTAAAGATAGCGCTAGCTAGTGGAAGAAGATAAAGGGTGAAGCTTTGAAAATAAGTTCCGCCATATCAACGCATGAATTTAAGGTTTATTTTGAAAATCTGCTGAGCCCTACTGGTAATGACAAGAAAATTTTTTATGCACATAACTTCCACGCTGACGATCTGCTTGAGGCAGTTTTTTCACCAGACGAAGTTAGATCTGTGCTAAACAAAGTTAAACTAAAAAAGCTCCAGGGATTGATAGAATTACTTACGAGTTCTTAAAAAATGCTCCTGATACTTTCATTACGGCTATGGCAAGTGCTTACACAAATCTTTACCAAAAATGCAAAGTAGACGAGGCTTTTAGAACCAGCGTAGTTTTTCCTATCTTCAAAAAAGGGGATCCTCCCCTGGTAGGAAACTACAGAGGAATTTCATTCATGAACTGCATTACTAAAGTTATGATGGGCATAATTAACGAAAGAATAACCTCTTGGACTGAAAGGAACAGTATCTTAAACGAGTATCAAGCCGGCTTCAGAAAGAATTACCCCACAGTCGACAATATATTCAAAATAGCCGCTATTGTCCATTTAAAATTCGAAGAAAAGAAAAAAATTTACGCGTATTTTGTCGACTTTAAAGCGGCGCTTGATAGAGTATCAAGAAATGCCTTGATATATAAACTGCACCATATTGGACTTGCAACGAAACTAGTGAAGTTCATAGAGAACATATACAGCGATACAAAGGCAGTTGTATGGAATGGCTCAGAAATTTCAGATACATTCAAAACAAACACAGGCGTCAAAAAGGGATGCTTATTGTCACCAATACTATTTGCTCTTTACATAAACGACTTACATGAAAGCCTAGAAAGAGGATTAAATATAGAAGGGCAAATATTTGACTTCTAATGTATGCAGATGATATCATTTTGTTAGCGGATCACCCAGGAAAACTTGAAATAAACCGCTCAAAGTCTCAAATAATAGTGTTCAGGAAAGGTGGGAAACTTAGTAAAGAGGAGAAATGGTATTATAGTAAGGAAGAAATACAGACTGTGTCTCGATATACTTACTTAGGAGTGGAAATAACACCTCAGATGAATTTTAGAAAACATTTTGAAAACATAACAGCTGCAGCAACGAATAGTATTAGAGTATAGTAAATATAAGAAAATTCAAGAGAAGATAAATGGAAACTTTTTCTTGCAGTTTGTCCTTCAATACATAGCACAGGTGTGGGGTTTCGGGTGGTTTGAAGAAGTTGATATATTGCAAAAGTATTTTGTAAAGCGAATTCTGAAGCTACCATCACATATGCCTACATACATACTTTTCTTGGAAACCGGCATGCAAGAAAATCATTTTTTCACTTTAGAACTGTTCCTTAAATATATGCACAGAATTTTGTTTATATACTCAGAAAATCAGCTGCCACATTACCTGTCCAAAATTGTTATAAAGAAAGAAGTCTTCTGGATTAGATATCTAAAGAACTTGTTTAGTAAAAACGATGTCATTTAGCGAACAGATAACATACAATCAGAAAGCTGGATAGAAGATGCAAAATTGCTTTTAACAAACCACAACCAGGCAAGGATGAATATGTACATACAAAAAGCCGTAAGTACTACTGAATGAATGAATTTGAAGAGGTCGAGCCAAGGAGCACCAGGAGATTTGGTGACTCCTAAAACACTCAGGCTAAAAAGCCCATTGAATTTAAAGCTCTGGAAAGGGGGTAGATAGTCAAGGAGGGAGGGAGAAAAGTATCAGAGAAAGAGATAGGAAAGAGTAGAGACAGAGATAGAGATAGTCAGTCCTGTGAGAATTTTCCAGATTCTTTGGCAAATCTGTAAATATCCTCCAGTTTTAGAGAACGAATATTACTCATTCCCATGACATCGGAACCCAATACTCGTAGTCGCGCTCTAGCAAAGGCAGGACACTCACAGAGAAAGTGCTCAGTGCTATCCGCCTCCTCCAAGCATGACAGGCATACCGGGTCCTCGATGATTCCAATGGTGGTCATATGCTGACCCCATGGGTTGTGTCCTGTAATGATGCCGACCATCAACCGAATGTCTTTCCTTCTAAGTTTTAGTAGAAAGTTTGACAGTTTTCTGTTCGGACTTGTCACAAAACACTTTGCAGTTCTGCAGCGTTCTAGACCGGACCATCGCTCTTTATGTAGATTGCCTGCATAATCGTTGATCCAATTCTTGATTCCTGCGGGACTGATTCCGATTATTGGCTCTGGCCCCTGTGGGGGCACCCCTGATCCACGGTTGGCCAATTCGTCACCAATTTCGTTTCCTTGAACACCGGAGTGTCCCGGAACCCATATAAGTACAAGCCTGTTTTGTCTTGCGACAGAATTAAGCTTCTTCTTACATTCTTGAACAATCTTTGAGGTTTGCTTCGCGTTCTCCAGGGCCTTCAATGCAGCCTGACTGTCACTGAAGACTCCAATCTGTTTTCCGCTCCATCTTCTCTCGATTATCCATTCGGCTACTTTTAGGATGGCAAAAACTTCTGTTTGGAAAACAGTTGCCATTCCCCCCATAGCATAGTGATACTTATTACTATCGTTTAAGTACCATCCGGCTCCAGACCCTATTTCAGTCTTGGACCCATCGGTAAAGAAAATATCCGTCAAACCTCCCTGCATGCATTCTGGATTGCTCCATTGCTCACGCAATGGAAATCTGACATCAAACTTCCTTCCGAATGAAACTGTGGGTATCAGGTCATCTTTAGGTTCCAAAAACAGTGGATGCTGCTCCAACAGCAACTTAAAGATTTCTCTGTGTCCCGAAGTTCCATCTTCGTGCCAGAAACCATATTTATGGAGTCTACACATTGCTTTTATTGCTTCCTGTTGTATCTTAAGATGCAGGGGGAGCAAATCAAGCATGGCATTTAGGGCATCACCAGAGGTTGTAGTCATGGCACCCGTGATGCATAAACATACACTTCTTTGCAGCCTGTATAGTTCCCGGATTGTGGACTTAACCATGCTCCGTCGCCACCAGACCACAGAAGCGTAAGTGATGATTGGTCTGATAAGTGCCGTGTATATCCATAGGACCACAGCAGGTTTCAGACCCCAAGTTTTGCCAAAGGCTCTACGGCATTGCTGAAAAATCTTCAATGCACGATTCACCTTCAGTGAAACGTGTGTCTTCCAAGTCAGCTTCTTATCCAACCACCAAGGAACCGCTTTCCCCTGTCTGCTTTGCCTGAGTGGACACAGTTCCTCAAAGCAATTGATTAAAGTACCTTCTAATTTCTTAGTAGCATCTTCAATGATTTCTGCTGATTTGAGTTTTTTCAGGTTTGGTAATCGCTCTGTTACAAGCTCACCATACCTGTCCCAGTCCATATTTCGAGGATTCCTACCGGAAGGTATTGATATTGTGTCAATTCCCAGTCGGAATTCGATAAGACGATGATCAGAAAGAGAGTCCTCTTCCAAAACTCGCCATCCGTTGATTTGATTTCCAACTGACCTATTGGTAAGTGTTAAATCAATCACCTCTTGTCTCCTTCTGGTCACAAAAGTTGGTTTGTTACCAGTATTTTGGATGACCAAATCGGATGACAGGATAAAATCCAGTAACTTGAGACCTCTGGGGTTGCATTTGCTGCTTCCCCACACAATGTTCTGTGAATTTGCGTCACAGCCCACTATAAGCCCCAGATTATTGGATTCTGCGTACTTGACCACTTCTCTTAGCTCCCTCGAAGGAGGTGGCTGTAAAGAGTCGTAGGATAGGTAGCCCGTGTGGAGTTGCCTGATCTCCCATCGGGCGCGTCCCAGGTGGTGGATAGGGAGCCCTGGCATCACAAGAGTGGCCTTCCCTGATGGGGTGGGTTCAACACTCGTGTGATGACTCAAAGTTGGCATAGAATCAGGGTGCCATCCGCGAACCAAACTGGCTAGGGAGGAGTCCCGAAAAAAACCAATGGTAATGGAGAACAATGGTAATATTACTCCAGGTGGAATCCACACAAGTGGCAATCCACCCGTTTCGGCGGCAGGGGCATGGATTCTGGAGGCCCCAACCATTACCCAAGTCTCTCAGCTCTACGAGCGAGAGCGCATCCTGGAGGATACGGGGGTTGCTATCGCAATCTCCTCTCCTTCAGAGTCTGAAAAACTTTTCCCTGCTTCTGAGGGCCTGAGTTGTGAGGTCTCTTCGGTGGCTGCACAATCTCCCAAAGAAGCAGGGAAATCGAAGAGCGCGGCAAGGAGGAAGAGAAGAAAGCGGCGGGCAAGGCTCATGCGGGAGAAATCCTCACGTGGCTCTGACAGCCCTTCTGCGTCTGTGTCTTCCAAACGACCTCGGCCAGCGGAAGTGACACCCACGGAAGCTACCGAATCTACGGTGGGCACAGGCCCTCCCAAGTTGTCTCGCTTTCGAGGCAAGCGGAGAAAGACGGCGGCTGAAAGCAGCACACCTCCCTGCCCTGTGGTTGCCGCCAATGGCTGAGCCACGACCCCCCAAGGTACAAGCGTGGTCTTGGCGCCAGTCAATGTGGCGGGAAAAGGTTCTGCTGAGCCACGTCCCTATCGGCGCCTCGACAAAATGTCCAGCACAGCTGTCTGCCCGGCGAAATCTTCGTCAGTGGAGGATCGGGAGCTGGACCTTCGCCCAAGCACATCCAAGGGTGCGGCCAAGCCATCCTATAGCGAGAAGGCTGCTGGCCCACGACTTGTGGCTGTGATTGGAAAACTGGGGCCTGACCATCAGCTGACGGATGCAGAAATCAAATACTGCAAAAGCCAGCTGATGCGTCGGGTTATTGCCTCAGGTCCGGAAGCCAACGCGAAGGGCTATGAGACAAAGGACGGCACCATAAAGGTGACGTGCGCGTCTCTGGCCAACTTCGAGTGGATCAGGACCGTGGTCAATAACGTGCCCCCCATGGGGACCACTCGCTTCGCAGTC
Source organism: Anastrepha obliqua (assembly GCF_027943255.1). Taxonomy (NCBI): domain Eukaryota; kingdom Metazoa; phylum Arthropoda; class Insecta; order Diptera; family Tephritidae; genus Anastrepha; species Anastrepha obliqua. Next base: position 53,405,312 of record NC_072897.1, on the reverse strand, counting down.
TACAGCGAGGAGAGTGTACCCCTCAGGAAGGCCATCTGCTGGATTCCGGATCCAGACCTGTCTACGGCGGATGTCCTATCTTGTCTACGTGCCCAGAATCCGGGCATCAACACGAGGCTTTGGCGAGTCGTTTCGTACACCAAGAGTAAAAACCGGGAAGGGAAGGAAGGGGCTACTCTTGTGGTGCGAATGGACGAGGCCAGTGTTGATGTCATGGGCTCACGGTACGGGAACCGTCTGAGTCTCTTCTTTGGGACGGCCAGTTTCCATGTCTTTCCCAAATGATTGACTCGGACGATTCCTGTAGCTATCGTCCCTTGACGGTGACGCAAATTAACTTGCAGCATTCCAAAGCCGCTACTGCACTACTAAGTAGAAGGCTTTCCCAGCTGCACACATTACCCCACATAACAGCAGTTCAAGAGCCCTGGGTCTTTAGGGGCCGTCTCTGTGGCTTAAGTGCGCTGAAAGGGGCCACGTTGTTATATGACAGGAGTTCTAGCAGACCTAGGACCGGTCTTATAAATTGATCCCATCTCACTGTGACGGGTCTTGAGCAATTCTGTTGCCAAGACCTGGTAGCGACTGAGGTGGGTTATAGGGGTAGACGCGGATGGTCGAAGTTTGTGATTGCATCTGCTTACTTTCCTTACGATGCTCTGGAAGGGCCACCACCCGGGAAGGCCACTAGTCTCGTGAGGTTCTGTGAGCGGCGCAGTCTGGGCCTCATCCTATGTTGCGATGCTAATGCCCAGTATACAATCTGGGGCAGCAGCAAGTGCAATGGACGGGGCTCTCGACTTTTCGAATTTATCGCGTCCTCCGGCCTAGACATACAAAACAAGGGCTCAGATCCAACGTTTGTAACGGCTAGAAGGCAGGAGGTGATTGATCTAACCCTATCAAACTCAAAATTGGGGTGGTCAATCAAGAACTGGAGAGTCCTTGCCGAAGATTCGTGCTCGGACCACAGGTACATTGAGTTTCAGTGTGGCGAGGGGGTACAAATGCCATTGCCCTCTAGAAACCCAAGAAAAACAGACTGGCAGAAGTTTAGGGAGGCGCTGCGGGACCTTGACGTTGCGCCACCAAGACTTCGAAAAGAACAGGCCATTGAGGCGGCTGTTGAGAAACTCAACGCTGCCCTAACCGATTGTTTTGAGTCAGCCTGTCCAATTCGACCTCTCCCGAGCCGGACTCCCGTTCCTTGGTGGAATCGAGAGCTCCAGATGTTGAGGCGTGAGTCGAGAAAACTTCTAAACCGGGCCCTCAAGACTAACCTTGCAGAGGACTGGGAGCGATACCGTGATGTTCAGATGAACTACAAGAGGCTTATTCGGGAATCGAAAAAAGCCTCATTTAGGGAATTCTGCAGCGGTATTGAATCTCTGAGTGACACGGCGAAATTGGTTAAGGTCCTGAAAAGGGACCCAACGGCAAAGCTGGGGTCACTTAGGAAATCTGATGGCTCCTTCACGGAGCGGAAAAGTGAGACACTCAGCTTGCTGATGGAGTCTCACTTTCCTGGTAATCAGATAAGTATCAGCCGGCAACAGCCCTTATTGATAGAGGCAGTTGTCAGAGCTGCTATACCTTCTCGGCATGACTGGTTCGTTGCCAGATCTGTGGCGAATGAGGCCGCCATTCGATTTGCCATCAAATCTTTTGGCGACTACAAGTCGCCCGGACCAGATTGCATATATCCTGCCATGCTGAAGGAGGGTGCAGAGTTCGTGACAGCGGCCCTGAAGAAAATCTTCTCGGCATGCCTGGCACCTGCTTACATACCACGCTCTTGGAGGATGGTGAGGGTCGCTTTCATCCCAAAGGTTGGAAAAGACGACTACATCAGCCACAAAAGCTTTATACCCATCAGCATGACCTCTTTCATGCTGAAAAGTCTCGAACGACTAGTGGAACTGCGCATACGTCAGAAGTCGCTGAAGGCTCACCCTCTGTCTCTATTTCAGCATGCCTATCAGAGTGGAAAATCCTGCGAGTCGGCACTGCAAAACCTTGTTGCTAGGGTAGAGCTGGCCATCGACAGGAGGGACTACGCATCTTTTTAGACATAGAGGGGGCGTTTGATAATGCCACTTTTGACAGTATGTGTAACTCTGCCAGTAGGCACGGCGTAGACCGGGTGCTAGTAAATTGGATTCGTTCGATGCTGGCCCAAAGAATCGTTTCGGTGCGAGCAGAGGAAGATCTGCTGGTTTCATCTGGGGTTAATAGAGGCTGCCCCCAAGGCGGTGTGCTGTCTCCATTGCTCTGGTGCATGGTAATCGATCCTCTACTCACCACCTTAAACGAGTCGGGAGTCTACGCACAAGCATATGCGGACGATGTTGCTTGTTTGGTAACAGGCCCTTCGCTTATGAACATCTGCAGGAAAGTGCAGAAAACTCTGGATCGGATTGACACTTGGTGCTGTGCGAACGGGCTATCGGCAAATCCCGCCAAGACTGGTATTTTCCTCTTTACCAGAAGGAGGAAGCTTGATGGACTCGCTCTGCCAAAGCTAAAAGGAGTCACAATCCAGATATCCAAGTAGTAATCCTCGATAGTAAGCTCCTATGGAAATCACACGTTGAAGCAAAGGCATCCAAAGCACTGACAGCTTTCTGGCAGTGCAAAGGTGTCTTTGGGAAAACGTGCGGTCTCTCTCCTAGCAAGGTCCTATGGATCTACACGGCTATGATAAGACCCATCATCACCTATGCATCAGTGGTCTGGATGAGCAGACTATCCCTAGTGGGAGTCAGGAGGACCTTATCGAGACTACAACGCACTGCGGCCATCTGTTGCACCGGAGCTTTTCCGACTACTTCAGGCCCGGCACTAGATGCTCTGATTGGTTTACCACCACTTGATGCTTTCATCCGAGGAGAGGCCTTGAAGGCCATCTGCAGACTGAAACACAGTGGGAACTGGTACGGCCCTTGTCCGGCATTGGAACACAGAGAAGGCATGGATATCGATCCAACGATTCTCTCCATGCCCCTTGACTCAATGCCATCAAGGGTCGTACTTGAAAAGAGATACAGTGTAGTGCTACCAGAGGCTCAGTTGTGGGGAGACTCAGAAAATGAGCCCGGCAAACACTGTTTTCGCATTTTTACGGATGGCTCCAGGACCGAGCATGGCTCCGGCTCTGGGGTCTACGTGGAATCCAGCGGGACAAAACTGCACTTTGCTCTTGGAATGCATGCATCTGTGTTTCAAGCGGAGGTGTATGCAGTTCAAGAAGCGATGAACTTTGTTGTGGAAAAACGATGGAGAGGCAGATCTATATGTGTCTGCAGCGACAGCCATGCAGCGCTTATGGCCTTAGACAGCCCTCAAACCGCATCAGGGGTAGTGAAGTCCTGTAAATCCAGGCTGAACTATGTCGGTAGACATAATAGCCTGATGCTAACATGGGTCCCGGGACACGTGGGTATCGCGGGTAACGAGACCTCTGACTCCTTAGCTAAGATGGGCTCTGAAGCCAACTTCTTTGGCCCAGAGCCCGCTTTGCCACTCCCCTCTGGGGCCATCACGGCCATGGGTAACTACTACCCACAAGCGAGCTTGGCAGGCTGAGAGAGGCTGCAGATGGACAAAACTGATGTTACCTGTCATGTCCGATCGACTGTCGCAAACCCTTCTGTCATTAAGCAGAGGGGAGTGCAGACGGCTGGATGGACTGATGACGGGCCACTTTCTGTGGGCGAAGCACATGGAAAGGTTGGGCATCTCAGACAGTGTACTCTGCCCAGCTTGTGAAGAGGAGGATGAGACGGCGGACCACTTCCTGTGTGTCTGCCCCGCCTTCGCCCGAATCAGGTTTGAGGTCTTTGGCACTGATGTGTTAAGAAGCGACCATCTTGGCTCCTTGGCACCACAAGATCTTCTCAGATTTCTTCGGAGATCGGGTAGATTTAAAGAAAATTAAAAGGGAATCCAAGTGTAGTACAATGGACTCAATTAATGTCTGAGTGCTGCACTTGCTAGCTGTCCCGACAAACAAAACAAAAAAAAAAAAAAGGGTAGGTAGGCCGAAACTATGATAGCTTCGACACTGTTCCCACTTTTCCAGTACTTTATTTTTGCCGGAACGATATCTCCGGAGCATAGCTCTTTTAACATCGTGTGTTCGATCAACCTCGGCATGATAATACATGCTCGCGGTCTCACATTCCCTTCACAATGAAGTATTTGTCCGCACGACATAGCACTTAGACCACAGATACGCTTGTGACATACCCATGGTTCTTGTATAAGTATTATGTGTGGGTTTGTTTGCAGTTTTGCATGCCTACGGCACAAGAGAGCCGTAGACGCTTTGCTATGCTGCAGATTTATCTGTGTAAATATTACTTCAGTCATGAGACTGAGTATATTTACGCTTTGTCTTCCACCTTATCCTGGACACGGAACTGGATCCGCCCCAGATGTAGGTGAGGACGGCACCCGTACTTCGACTTAAGCACCTTGAGGGACCCAAGATCGATTCCCAGTACCAGGTGGGAACCCGCCTCCGAAGTGGTAGCGGATTTCTGCCTGGTGCACGAGTATACTCTCCAGAGAGTCGTGTCAAGATCCTTATTCTGAACACAGATGCGTTTGAGGAGTTCTGCTGAATTACAGGAAGGACCCGGAATCCAGACACTCGCTCGTACCAGCCTTTCTTTGCTACTCTCAACAAGAATGAACTTGCTATTTTCGCAGGCTGGAATCTTTGCTATCGCTTTTTCTAGTCATTCTCGGGAAAAAGCATTGGAACAGTGCCTCTTTACGATGCCGTCCACCACGCTTTTCCCCTCGAACGTCGGCGCGTCTTTCGACTCTCCGATAGCTTTCCAAAGATAGCTGTCAAGATAGTCTTGTTGCCCTTTGGACAGTAGACCATCTTGTTTGTCGGTATGTATCTCCACCGTCATTGCCTTTGCTGCCATTCTCGCGAATGATTCGCCAAACGTTGACGGAAGAGTGTCATTCGACATTTGAGGTCCCTTAGCCTCTGCCTTGTCAGGCAAAGGTTTGTCTGCCTTAGATTGGGTCGAGGATGCAGGCATTTCCGAATTCCGTCTCTCGACTTTCCTATTCTTTGCCTTTCTCCTCTTCCCGGTCGATGGCACAGACCCCGTTTCGTTTCCGGAAGAGCGCAGCGCTACAGAGGAATCCTCTGTTCTGTCACGCTTTCCCGTTTCCGTTACAGGTGTCGAAGTTGACGGAGCTTGAGTCTTTGCCTTAGCTAGTGCTTCGGCTTGCCTCGCCTTCTGTCTTCTAAGTACTACTAGTAGGATATATATATGGGACTAGATTGGTCAAAAGGTCTGGTTTATTTAAAAAAATATGATATAGAATCAAGCATGTGGATAATGAGGGCTAGAAGTGACGTGGTAATTTTAAATAACAACTGATTTCACACAGAAAATAAAACTTGCTCAGTGTGCAATTTAAGCGAGCTTGAAAACATAGCACATTTCCTGGTGCGCTGCCCAATATTAAGAGAATACAGAAAAGTCTTTTTCGGAAAATTTACCTTAAATGATTCACAACTGATTGAGATCTTCAATGGGGAAAATGATCATTGGGATAAACTTTTGCGTGTCATTAAATATGCCTCTAGATACAGAGATTACTTGATAAAAGAGTTTAACTGGTTTTGAAAACCGTAAACCGAATATTTGTTTTGTACGAAAAATAAATCGACAGACGGCTCATGCCATTGTCGTTAAATTATTGTAAATATTTATTTTTTTCTTAATATTACAATAAGTAAATTTCAAATTTTGTATATTTTACTTTTATTTGCAATAAATACTACTACTACTACTACTATATATCAATATACCAAAACACTTGTAAGCTCTATGAATTCCCTTCTAAAATTAATTTTGACTCAAAAAATTAGTCAAAATTTTCATTAAATTTGTATAGTTTTAAATTTACTAAAACACACACACACCAAATGTGAGGTCGTTTTATAATGTATTTTGTTTAAATTCTTCTTTTTAAATTAAATCAACAAACATTAAAGTTACTTTGATTTTAAATGTTGGCGCATATAATAAATATTCAAATCATTTAAATAATTTAAGTTTATTTGAAAATATAAATGGAATACAATTTCGTTTATCAAGGGAACATAGAAATGCACAAGCAAATTCCTTGCAAAATGCCGTCGGCTATTTGTCAATTTGATTTCCTACAGAAGCCTAAAACTGTGCAGAGCCAATATATGTAATAAAGAGAGAATTAGTCCAGTCATTATAGTAAGTTCACCTCGGAATTCGAGATACCCAGCAGTAAGTCTGTAACTACTTGTATATTGACACTCTTAAAGTTGTCTCAAAACCTACATATGGTAGGGTGTAGGCAACTATTAAATTTCAAGGTCAGAGGTCTCAAAAATCGGTTTTTTGCGCTTATTTTGTAAATATATCATTTCCCATGGGTTTTTTGCTATTTGTATTTATGTTGTTGAAAAACATTTTTTGTACGGTGAACCGTTTTCGCGATAGAGGGCGGAGAACACGCGGTCACAGGATCACTTCAGGTCAAGCGGTGCCTCCGGTCGAAAACGCGTTATATATAGTTGATGAACTATCGATAAATCAATGATTATAAATATTTGTCAATTTTTAAATTCAAATATAATATAACAGATATTTTATGAGTTTTTCCTAACCTATCCACTTTTTATTCAATATTAATTTACTTAACAACAACCTGCCCATGTAATTGCAGAATGGAGTTTTAACCTAATTAATTTTGAATTAATCTTTTTATTAAATAATATTATTTAATACGTTTATTTTTATTAAAAGTAAAAAAATGGAATAAAGGGTACAAAAACTTCAATTTATAATTTTAATCATCTTCTTCCCCTTCATCGTCGTCATCCGGCTGCTGGTAAATTTCAAACTGGTCTTCATTATCCTCTTCAACGACATTTGTCTCAAGTTCTGCCATGATTTCGGAGTCAAAGGTTCCATCTTCGTTAGTGTCGCTCTGATATGGTAGAGCATTGAGACAAGCTTGCCCATTACATTGGCCACAAGTTAAAGAGCATTGCAAGCCCGCTTTCCTGCATCCGCATCGCGAACCACAACCACTCTTGCAGTTGCAGAAAATTGTATTTAGCAAATCTTCTGGAGCAGGTGGTAAAATTGTCATAATAGGCTCCAGAAAATCGTTTCGCATTGCCCAACCCCATACCTGGGGTTCCAAATCATGCCCTAACCAATCTCTAACTAGATAATACACACGTTTGAAATGTTGATGAGCTGCACTTGTTGGTGGAATATTACAAAGCTGGACATAATAAACCAAGTTTTGTAGGCTTGACGTAATGCATATAACGAAGATGATCGAGACTTTTCACAGATTTCGGAGCATTATAGACTGCCAATACAATTTGAGTTCCACTCTGTCATAATCTCTGTGCCGAACAATTTTCTTCCTCAAATGCTGCAGCTAGTTCATCCAAATTTGTCAGTTTCTCAAAAACTTTTAAAAATGATTTTTCCCCTTTTTAAAAAGCGCAGAAGTTGTGTCACAGCCACTTAATGTGTGCAGAAATATTATAAAATATGTGTTTTGGAATAAGGATAATTATCAAGACTTTTAGTCGAGTATATCTCCGTTTTTATATTTCCTTTTCCAATTTTTATAAAGAAAATTTCTTGTTCGTAAGACAGTGAACGCCCTATGACAATATCTTGCCCAATTACAACTGCAGTTTTTTCAGACTTTGATTCTTCAATTGCAGTTTCAACAATAAGAACATCCGCATCATCTCTGGCTTCTTTAGAAGTAATATTTGCAGCTTGTAATTTTTCAATTAACATATTAATGAGCATATATTTGTTATTTCGATTTGATAAGAATTTTTCTTGAGTAACTGGTACAGCCATTGTTTCATCGAAACATACTTCATACGTTTTTGAAAGTGCAACAGTTCTTCTCTGCTGCTCCATAGCTTTTACGTTCTTATTGTAGTTACCAAGATAAGATTCAAACTGAAGTAAAGAGAAGGCGGTCGTAACTATACAAAAGATGTTAACATCTGCCCCTACTGGCTATAAATAGAAAGGTCCGTAGTGTATATTAGGACCCCGTATAATTCCCAGGTATAATTTTTGACGTAGTGGAAGGAATTTAAAATTTACAGATTTTAAAGAAGGTGCACTTAATTATTTTCTATTTAAAATGTCATTAGTGTAAATGGGAATATAATTATATTATGATTTAAGTTTTTCCCTTAATTATTTTTTAATTTTAAGAAACGGTTATCAGTATTATTGAATAGATATAGATTTAATGCATAAAGAAAATGATAAAATATAATATATTATAATAGTTAATAAAAATTGACAAATATTTATAATTATTGATTTATCGCTTGTTCATCAATTATATTTGACGCGTTTTCGACCGGAGGCACCGGTTGACCTGAAGTGATCCTGTGACCGCGCGCTCTCCGCCCTCTATCTCGAAAACGGTTCACCGTACAAAAAATTTTTTCAACAAAATTTGTAGATAATTTCGTATTCTACAATATTGATAAAAATACAACTAGCAAAAAACCCATGGGAAATGAGATATTTACAAAATAAGCGCAAAAAACCGATTTTTGAGACCTCTGACCTTGAAATTTAATAGTTGCGTACACCCTACCATATATAGGTTTTGAGACAACTTTTAGAGTCCCGTATACAAGTATTTACAGACTTACAGCTGGGTATCTCGAAATCCGAGATTATTACCTAGTTTAAGCTTAAATGACTGGACTAAATTCGCTGTAATCAGCTCTGTTAAAAATTTCACACACACAGTAATTAGACTTCATTTTTGACAATTCACACTATTCGTAGCTCATGAGACTTCTCTATACATTAACGTTCTCTGCAGATGATCTCGCACTACTGGTCCCTCTAAAGGTGATGGCGTACTTCTTGTTTGGCGGCATAAATGGAGGATATAGGTTATTGTTTTTTATGTTTTAGAGGACCAGGATGTGAATAGTCTATACCTAATATAACACCGTGGAGAACGAGGGCCGTGGCCGGCCACCGAAAAAGTTTGAGGACGCCGAATTGAAAGCATTGCTGGATGAAGGTGATGGTCAAATGCAACAAATGATGGCAGAGCAGTTGGTAGTGCCCCAAAAACCCATTTCCAAACGTTTGAAAGACATGGGCATGATTTTAAAGGTGGGAAGATGGGTGCCGCATGAACTGACTAAAAGGCAGCAAGAGAACCGAAAAACCAATTGTGAAATGCTGCTCTCCCGGTTCAAAAGGAAGTCTTTTTTACATCGAATCGTTACGGGTGATGAAAAATGGGTGTATTTCTTCAATCCCAAGCGCAAACGATCATATGGTTCACCCAGCCACAAGCCAAAAACAACGGCCAAACCAAATCGCTTCGGCCGCAAAGCAATGCCGTGTGTTTTCTGGGATCAGCGTGGTATGATTTGGTACGAGCTATTAAAACCAGGTGAAACAGTTGACGGTGCACGCTACCAACGACAATTGGCCGATTTGAATAGAGCTATACACCGGAAACGCCCAGAATATGCCGATCGGCGTCACAAAGTAATTTTTCTTAGTGGAGACGTACGATTGGGAACCGCTGGTGCATGCGGCTTATTTACCAGACTTGGCGTCTTCCGATTATCATTTGTTTGCATCGATGGACCACGCACTTTCCGAGAGCGCTTCAATTCTCACGAATAAGGCAAAAAATAGCTCGATGATTGGTTTGCGGCCAAGTAGGGCCAATTTTTTTGGCGCGGCATCCACAAATTGCCTGAGAGATTGGCAATTCCATAGGTATCTCTACCTTATATTAGGTTCATATGAAAATTGTGTCAAATATTCGAAAACATGTATGATTGCATTAGATTTGATTTTGTTTGGATAAATGTGTATGTAATGATACATAGGTTTTATTTTAAATTTTTTAAGCATATCAAATTAATAATCCTCATAGAGAAATGATAACCGCGCACAGGAAGATGGCATACGCAAATACAAATATGTGAATTTATATTCATATGCGTATATATATGTACATATGTGCACTTGGCCCAGCAAAAAATATGACTTCTCAAGAAATTGAGAACACATTAAAATATAAAATTAATTCTGAAATAGACGAATTCAACAAAGGAGCTCTTGCTCAGAAAAAATATAGTTTTATTATTTTTTCCACACAGAGTCCTAACTGGGGGCTCACCCGGGATTGCAATACGTTTGCCACCTAAAAGCTAAGTCCTTGAAATAAAGGAAATTATAAAAATCTACGGTCTTTAAGAAAGACAGTTTCTGAAAAATTGAAACAAAAATTATTAAGTGAAGCCTAGTTATACCAGCAAAGAAAACTGGAGCACTTTAAAAACTTACGGCTAGTTAAAAAAAAACCGCACCTACGACAGTAATCGGGATAAAAAAATCGAGATGGAAACAGAAATAGCAGCCCTGAAAGCCCAAATAACGGCATTGACAATCAACATGCAGAGCCAACAAGAATCCTTCCAGCAACACATCGAAACCATCAAAAGGGAAGCATTCCAACAAGTAACATTTGTTACTCAACATGAAGAAGTCCGTCTGGCACTAACAGACCCTAAGGATATTGATCTGGAGCTATTTAAAGCGTTACCAAAATTTGATGGCGATAAAACGCAGTACCGTTCTTGGAGAAATCAAGCCTGGACATTTATGGAGTCCATTAAGGGTTTTGTGGAACACCCTCGTTATTACTCGGCATTGGGAATAGTACGCACGAAGATTATTGAGTCGGCAGCTGATATTCTAACAAACCACAACACAAAATTAAATTTCTACTCGATAATCAATCGACTAGATTACACCTATGCAGATCAGCGTCCGTTATATGTCCTACTAGACGATATGAAAAGAATAGTTCAAGGAAGACGTACATTGTCTGAATTTCATAGTGAGGTCAGCAAGGCATTAAATTTAGCCTTGTCTAAAATCGAGATGTCTGCTAGTCAAAACAATGCAGCAATGTTAGAATATGCTAACGAAGAAGCTGTGCGTACTTTTATACTAGGGCTAAACAGCAAATACACTAGCGGAACACTATACAGCAATAGCCCAAAAGACTTGGAGGCAGCCTATGCCATTGCGTGTACAATATACCACGACAATGTGAATCAACAGTTCGATATACAGCCGCAGCGATCAAATCCAGCACGTCATCATTATCCCGAAAATCGTCCAGCACCACGATATGAAGACAGGCAACATCGATATAATCCAGGGATACAGGTATACGGGAATAATCAGCGATTTCAGCATCAACAGCAGCCGCAGAGACCAGTACCCATGGAAGTCGACAACTCAAGAGAATTCGTTCGGACTACACAGAATGGTAAATATAATAACCCATTTAAGAGAGACAGAGTGCCGTCAAATCAAAACATAAATCCTTAGAAATTACAGAGACTAAATCATACAGTCGAAGAAGAAAATAGAGCAGAAAATCTAGACTGTTTTGAAGACAAATTTGAAACAGGAAGCACTTTTTTAGGCGTGTAAAAGGTTTGCCATGTATTGTAACAAAATGCGGTATGACTGGCAAACCAGTAACAGTTTTAGTAGATACAGGGGCTACAAATAATTATATTAGTTTCAATTGTGATATAGGGAAATCCGTCCATATTAGGCCAACACACACAAAAACATTGCACGGAAACTCAGTAATAAAATCAAAAAAAGTCATTACACTATTCGGACACCACTTATCTTTCTATGAAATTGATGAACTAAACGACTACGATATGATTTTAGGTGAACAGGGATTACGTGTATTAAAAGCAGAAGTAAATTTATTTGATTATAGCCTGAAATATAAAAAGAGGATTGAAGAACAAAAAATTAATTACACCTTAGATAATGAGAGTTATAAAAAAGAAATTTCTCAAATTATGCAAAGAAATGATTATATAAGTGAGTCTTTACCATTTACAACAACAATTGAAGCTTCAATTAGAACTCAATCAGACGACCCCATTTGGACTAAGCAATACCCTTATCCGATGGCAGACCATGAGTTTGTGAAAAGTGAAATAAATAAATTACTTAAAGAAGGAATTATTCAACCAAGCAAAAGCCCGTATAATTCCCCTATATGGACCGTTCCTAAAAAGGGCACCGATGACCAAGGCAGACCCAAGAGACGGATGGTTGTTGATTTTCAGAAAGTAAATTCCCACACAATTACAGATAGGTACCCGATACCTGACGTAAACATGACTATACAAAGTCTAGGGAAAGCAAAAATATTTTCAACAATAGACTTAGAATCAGGATTCCACCAAATCCTCATTAAAGATAAAGATAGAGAAAAGACAGCATTTTCAGTAAATGGTGCAAAATATGAATTTGTTAGGATGCCTTTTGGTTTAAAAAACGCACCGGCAATATTTCAACGATGTGTTGACGATATTTTGCGTGAATATATTGGAAAATTTGATTTGTGTATATTGATGATGTACTGATATATTCTTCTTCAAGCGAAGAACATATTGAACACATCCAAACTATAATCAATGCACTCCATAATGCTAACATGAAGATCTCGAAAGAAAAATCACATTTCTTCAAAGATTCCGTTGAATACTTAGGCCACATCATTAAACACAATAGAGTGACTGTAGACCCAAATAAAATCGAAACAATAAAGAAGTTCCCTGAACCAAAAACTTTAAAAGAATTGAGGTCATTTTTAGGACTCGCCAGTTACTATAGAAAATTTATTAAAAACTTTGCAAAAATAACAAAAGCCTTGACAATACATCTCAGAGGAGAACAAGGTATGATAAAAAAGAATAAAAGCGCAAAAATAGAAATAAAGTTAGACGAAGCTGCAATACATGCCTTTGAAAAAATTAAAATAGAATTACAGGCACAGGTAGAATTGTATCAACCAGATTTTTCAAAACCTTTCGAACTCACGACTGACGCAAGTAATTTTGCTATAGGAGCTGTACTTGCCCAAAATCGAAAACCCATCGCTTTTATTTCACGAATTCTTAGCGATACCGAACAAAGTTATAGTACCAATGAACAAGAACTTTTAGCTATAGTATGGGCACTACAAAAACTACGAAATTACTTATACGGAGTAGCCGATATGACAATTTATACGGACCACCAATCATTAATTTATTCTATATCAGAAAAACATCCAAATAGCAAATTAAAAAGATGGAAAAACTTAATAGAGGAGTACGGAGCAAAATTAGTTTACAAACCTGGTCATCAAAATGTTGTAGCAGATGCACTTTCTCGACAACAAATAAAAACCTCAACGGATTGCTCAGCCCATTCCGCACAAAGCTCACCAACAGAAATAATGAAAAAAGTGAAACAACCATTCAACTCTTTCAAAAACCAAATAATTATTATAAAAACCAATGAAGAAAAAGAAACCGTATCTCAGACAATATTTGCCGACCATTTTAGACACACAATATATTACAACGATTCACAAATTTTATGCAACAAGTTGAAGGAGGTAGTCAGACCAAACGTTAAACGCTAGAAAATGAAGAAATATTTCTCTTTGGAAAATATATTATTCGTACATTTCCAAATTGTACGTTTGTACAAGCATAAACACTCCTTATTGATATTACGAATATCGATAGACAAAAAGAGATTATTATTCAAACTCACAGAAGAGTTCATAGAAATTACAAAAACAACGCTCAAGAGATACTTTTAAACTACTACTGGCCAAACCTAAAAAAAAAGTGCAGTACGGAGACAAACATATGCGAAATATGCCTTGTACATAAATACGAACGTCAGCCGAACAGACAACCTATAGGAAAAACACCAAAACCAACAAGAGTAGGGGAATGGACAAATGAACATATTTCATACTAGCAAACCCGGCCCCCTTCGCTGGGCACACTAAAATAGAATAGATATGGTTTAGAACAGAAAATATAAGGTTTTCATATTATTTATTTCTTTATTCTTTATTCAAGCGCTTTGGCATTAACAATATTTTTTGTTTTTCTATTTGTTTTTGAGTAAATATAAAATATAAATTGAAAATCAGGAAAAAAGAAGATTGTTTTTAAATTTCAAATCAACGCATATGAATAACTAAGAAACAATCGTCATCCATGAATTTTTCGTTTCAATTTATATGTTTTATTAAGTATTGGAGCTTTTTTAACCATTATCCATTTATATTTTTCAAAAAAAAAAAAAAACGAAAAATTTTTTTTTTTCCACGAACACGTAATTTCATTCGGATTTCACATTAAATTCTCAAATTTCGTAAGAAATTAATCACTGTTCCAAAATCCACTCCAAAAAAATTCACAAACAATTTTTACATGTTGCGCTTACGTTTTTTCCTTATGGCATCCAAATCAGAAAGAAATATTGACACATTGTAACTCACACTGTCGATTTCACAGTTCAGTTCCGCCCCAAGCGTTAAAAAAGTAAGCGACATTATGACTGGTTCAAAAGAACGCTGTACCCGTTGCCAGTGCTCCGAATTACAACCAAACTTTACAAAACCCATTCAATACTTACTTAACAATGTGTGTAAGTTTGGTTTAATTCGGTGCAAAGACACGGCGGGTCCACGTTTTGGCATATATTTCTAGACCCTAGTCATCAAAAGGTATGAAAATTACCCCGTATTAAAGCACTTATCAACAGCTTTCATTTGATATCCATATTGTACAAACACATTCTAGGGTCCACGTTTTGGTCTCTATCTCGAGACCCTGGTCACGGAGCGGATGGAAATACTCTGAACTAAAGCATTCACCAACAGCTTTCATTTGATACCCATATTGTACATACACAACCAAAGGTTCCCCGGGTCCACGTTTTGACCTATATCTCGAGACCCTATCTACCAATAGGTATTCACACTATACGGAAACCATCTTCAATACCTACTCAACAATGTGTGTAAGTTTGGTTTAATTCGGTTCAAAGACACGGCGGGTCCACGTTTTGGCATATATTTCGAGACCCTAGTCATCAATAGATATGAAAATTACCCCGTATTAAAGCACTTATCAACAGCTTTCATTTGATATCCATATTGTACAAACACATTCCAGGGTCCACGTTTTGGTCTCTATCTCGAGACCCTAGTCACGGAGCGGCATGAAAAATACTCTGTACTAAAGCATTCATCAACAGCTTCCATCTGATACTCATATTGTACATACACGTCCGAAGGTTACCCGGGTCCACGTTTTGACCTATATCTCGAGACCCTATCTACCAATAGGTATTCAAGCTATACGGAAATCATCTTCAATACCTACTTAACAATGTGTGTAAGTTTGGTTTAATTCGGTTCAAAGACACGGCGGGTCCACGTTTTGGCATATATTTCGAGACCCTAGTCATCAATAGATATGAAAATTACCCCGTATTAAAGCACTTATCAACAGCTTTCATTTGATATCCATATTGTACAAACACATTCTAGGGTCCACGTTTTGGTCTCTATCTCGAGACCCTAGTCACGGAGCGGCATGAAAAATACTCTGTACTAAAGCATTCACCAACAGCTTCAATTTGATATCCATATTGTATAAACACATTCTAGGGTCCACGTTTTGGTCTCTATCTCGAGACCCTAGTCACGGAGCGGCATGAAAAATACTCTGAACTAAAGCATTCACCAACAGCTTCCATTTGATACCCATATTGTACATACAAATCCGAGGATTACCCGGGTCCACGTTTTGACCTATATCTCGAACCCTATCCACCAATAGGTATCCAAACTATACGGAAACCATCTTCAATACCTTCTTAACAATGTGTGTAAGTTTGGCTTAATTCGGTGCAAAGACACGGCCTGTTAGCGAACACACACAAAAAGTTGACTTTATTTTATATTATGTATATAAGATTTTTTTCAGTTTGTGTCCGAAAAATCCAAATATCTTACGGAACCCTTTTTTTTCCAAAATAAAATATAATCTATGTTACTCGTGGATAATGTAGCTTTCGAATGGTGAAAGAATTTTTAAAATCGGTCCAGTAGTTTTTGAGCCTATTCATTACAACCAAACAAACAAACAAAGTTTTCCTCTTTATAATATTAGTGTAGATAAAGAATTCAACATCAGCAACCGAGGAGCTATTTGTAGCTATAAATGAATTGAACAACACAATCCATACCGTCACACAAAGAAAACCAAAGTATATACATTTTAACCTAATAATATACAGCAAGGAAGACATAGTAAAAAATTAAAAGATGCATCGGAGAAAACATTACAGCATCTAAACCAGGGAACTAGACACCGAACTTTCAAACAAGCAGACCAGATATTGGTGTTAAGGACTAACATCAGAAGTAAAAGCGACAGTCGTTACAAAAAGTACGTAGTGCCGGAAGATCGTGAGGACACGATTTTGACTAAGGAGGGAAAAGTTATTCACAAAGACAACGTAAAAAATTACACTGTTACAGGAGACGGCAATGAATTACCTGATATTACTAGCCATGGTCATCATAATGGTAGTTCAAGCAGAAGGAGACACAAAAATAACAACCATAAGTAACAGGAAATATATTCTAACTATTTAGAACCGACGATGCATATTTATTTGACGAATTCACATTTTTATTCTACGTAACTAATTGACAAAAAATTACCACATCATACGAACAAGTATGAACAGAAAAATTTAGACAGAATCTGCATATTGCCAGGACGGATCATCTTCCACCCCACAACTCATTTGTTTGTATAAAACATTTTGAGGCATGTGTTGCAGGGGGACAATGCTTAAAGAAGGGTGCAATTCCCACCCTCAACTTAGTAAGTTTTTCAATAATATGAAATTTGCAAACAAAAGCATGAATGTGTGTTTTTATATTGTGCTGTATTACAATAAAGTAAGCCTACTAATTAGAAAGCACACACATATGTACCTACATATGTATGTTCATATGATATAGAATTAGGGAGGATTGATTGATTGCGAAAAAATCGTGTAAAAAAAATACATCTAATGGATAATTGAGAATATGATGATTATTGCGTGAAATAAAACTCATAGTTCTTTATTGCATTAAGTCATTTATACTAGGACATTCAATTAATTTTGAAAATGGTCTAAGTTTAGAGCTTTAAAAGCCACATTTTCGTATGAAATTCATACAAAATTTCATATTGATAATCAATTTCCAGAGAAAAATAAATTTTCTAACAAAATTATAAATTAAAATATAGCAATATACAAATATTTTTTAACTCATTCAATAGCAACTCATTAAATATATCGAAACAATAAAATATATGACTTACACCACTTTCATAATTATGGGCAGGTATTTTAAATTTAGGGATATGTTTGTAAATATTTTTCAAGAAACCGGAATAGAGAGTAATAAAAAAAGTAATTTATTCAAAATATTTATAAATTCGTACAAAGTAGTAATAAAATTCAATTTTTAAATAGGACATGACGATCACCCTGTGTACAGTTGTGTAATCTCAAAGAAGCAACGGAGCTGTTGCCTGATAGGCTATATGTTTGTAAGCGCCACTTTAGTCCAGAGTAAGTAACTCGATTTAAACTTTTTGATGGGGTTGTTCCATCTTTAAGATTAGAACCAGTTACATACACCTAGTACTGGCTCTGATTGGGTTTGCCCGCCCGTTACCAAAGTATATGTAAATCGTACAGTAGGTGTAGGAGACGATCTTACATTAGAAGAGTTCGAAAAATATTCCAGAGGAAACAAGGCAGGTTCCCAAAAACAAAAACATCTGTGAGGACTTAGAAATCACTAGCAGTTGCGAACGATTTGCTCAGGTTGCTCGTTTTTATCGAAGCAACGAAACTAAATTAAAGAAAAGAATTGAGGAATTAGAAGCAGAAAATGAGAAGCTGCAGCACAAATATAAATATTTGTGTAGTCGTGTAGTACTTGCGGAAGAAACTTGAAGCAGTGATGCTAATACTTTCGCATGAATGATCGTCAGTGACCAAAAAATTGTTATAGCGAGGAGGAAAAGGCATTGGCTCAAAACATCAATTATATGTCCTCCAAAGCATATACGTTTATGCGTGACGATCTAGGTTTTGTTTTGCCCCATAAGTCATCTCTTTCGCGTTGGCGCCCCATCAAATATGTTGTTCCGGGGTTTGATGCCAATGTCTTAAATAATTTAGAAAAAATTGTTTCAACTATGTCCGACACCGAACGCATAAGCGTTCTATTATTCGATGAAATCATCATCAAAGCGGACTTGAGTTATAATAAAGCTAAAGATGTTATCGATGGGTTCGTAGACCATGGAGAAGGTCAACGCGAAAATAAAATTGGCAATAAATGTTTATTTTTTATGGTTAAATGATTGTGCTCCAAATGGAAATACGTGTTTCGTATTATATCTCCAGTGGCGGTATACGTACGGAGACATTATTGTCCATTTTGGGAAAAAATATCGCACAACTAAAACAAATGGGGTTAAATTTGAAAGGTATAGTGTGCGATCAAGGGACCTCCAACACTAGTATCTTTTACACTTTAGGAATTTCTGAGAAGTGCCCCTTTTTCCTGCACGAACCCACAAAGATTTTTTGCATGGACGATTATTGTCACTTGATAAAGTCCGTCCGAAATACCTTAAGGAAATATGGCATCTTAACACCAGATGGAGTGACAAGCTTCAAGGTGATAAAAAAACTGTTTAATATAGATCAAATGAATCCCCATTTTAAAATTTGTCCGAAACTAACGGAGGCCCATATATATCCCAGTTTTTTTGGAAAAAATGAGCGTTTCACGTGCCACTTAGGTCCTGAGCAATTCGACAGGGCCTCTGGTATCGACATGGCCTTGACCCAAAATTTATTAGGCAGTGACGACTACGTGATCAAATGCGCTAAGCCCACACAGATGTTGGTAAAAAAAATAAATGATCTGTTTGACGAATTGGATGGAATTGGATTTTTTGCGATCATTCCAGTTGGCGGGAAACGCACGCATGAAGTGTATCGAAGGTTTCCGCTTAACGATTTTAGCGATGCAAAAGTTATTCGAGGAACTTTTTATCGAACAAAGCTCCTTAAAATTTATTTTCACCGGGAAAATAAATCAAGATGCGTTAGAAAACTTTTTCTATCGCATACGAGCTAGTCAGGGTATAAATACCCATCCAACAGCTTACGAAGTCCAATATATAGTTGCGCGATTAATCTCAATGAAAAATTTACGCCAGAAATTTGAGAAAAAAGGTTCAAACTGTGCAGACGATGGCGATATAAATTTAGATTAGAGTGTAGACCCCGAGGATCGTCATCTTGAGACAGAAGTAGGAGACCAGCAAAATGAGGATCTCGTTTTAGAAGAGATTGTTGAGGAAGACGTAAATTTTGCTGAAGAAAGTAATGAAGCTGAGGTACAAGTGCAGCGTTACTTCACTGGGTATGGTATTTACCAAACAGTGCTGTGCAAGCTCAAATTTAAAAAATGCACCCGCGCCATGACGAAAACAAAAGGAGAGCTAAAGTTACATTCAGAAGCCCTGATTAGATCCAAAAACTTCACGGATGACAGCGATTTAAGGCTTGTCAATCCTTAAGACAGGATTTTCGAAGTGTGTCGACTCGAAATGGTATGGTACCGTCAGCTCTTCGCAAAATGTGCCCACATTGCAGGTCTTAGATGTTTTATGTTGTCTGTTTTTAAAGAAAAAACCCAAAAAATACTTCCAGACTGGTTTGAAGGATCTGGCGAGTGTAGAGATCATCGAGTGAAACTATTAGATTTTCTTTTAATTGTCCTTCTGTTCAAAAAACAAAGTGGCTCTTGCGAAATGAAGTCAATAGTGTCAGATTGAGAAAAGTCCAAAATAAATTAAAAAAACTGAAGTAGATTGTAAGCCCCACAAAGAGATGCACCGTTCACACAGGTAATTAATAATCTATTAGCTATATTTGGCATATGACGATATCTATTCTTTTATTTGAGGGTTTTCCAGTTTTCTATATTTAAGGTTTTTTTTTATATATATAATATATATATTTCACAGGTATTTTCCGTTTCAAGTTTTTTCTATTTTTTAGTTTGACAGGTTTCTTTTTAATTTTTTCTTCCCTTTCAGGTAGCACCCGAGCCTAGATTTTTAAATCACTACAATTTTTTCTTAATCATGATGGATTGAGAGTAGTGTTTTAAAAATCAGGTAAATCGCAATGACTTGATCGATGTCAATATCGAAGTCGTGTGAGAAATTATTTTAATACAATATGAGAACAATTTCGTAATTCGTGCTTTCACAATTTTATATATATATATTTTTTTCATTTCAGGAAATGTAAATATCTATTATTTATACTATTGTAATATACATATAATATACTATACCTATACATATAAGGGTACTTAACTTACTTGTTGATAAAAATAAAAAATAAAAATTAAAAGAAATAGTATATCTTTTTCTTAAGGATAATAATACTTATTTGGTAAGAGGAACTTAAACAAACATATACCAATAATACAATTCGACAGGATTTCGTTACAAAATCAATATATGTACATATGTATTCGTTCAGCTAAATCAAATGAATTTCTGCATATGAAAAATCGTTCATATGGACGTGCAAAAGCAAACACGCATATACAGAAAAAATATATACGCAGAAAAAATATTGCTGTCGAGAATTTAGAAGACATACATATTTACATACATACATTTATTGATGCATACATATGTACGGAGCCGCGGCCACTCGACCTGACAAAAATTCAAGATTTAGATGGGAGAAAAATCTTGAGATACGGAAGGGAAGTAATTATTTCATTTACATGGAGTTCTCACTAGTTTGATCGTAACAGCTGACAGGGGACTGCGTTTATGTCAGTGACTGTTTGCAGCATAAGTTGGTGGAAAGAGGAAATCCGACAACTGAGAAAAATATGACTAGAAAAACGAATAAAGTACACCAGAGCAAGAAGACATGGGTCTGCTCTTGAAAAGAATACGCAGTAAAGCACGGCAAAGAGTAAACTTAAAACAACAATGTGTAACACGAAAAGAGAAAAATGAGAAGAACTTCACAACGGCCTTAACCACAACCCTTGGGGCATCGGTTATAAGATTGGTATGAAAAAACTTGGAGAGGTCCAGACGGAAAACATTGTAAAGACTCTGTTGCTGGTATATGATCTGAATTAATAAAACACATTTACATTTTATACATTTAATAAATCTATATATATAAAAATGTAATGATGTTCGTTTGTACGCATTTTTTTGGGCCGATACGAGGCCAATTTTATTCGTTCTTTTTTCATATTATAGGTATCCACTAGGGGAAGGTTTTTAGCAAAAAAAAATTTCTTTTAAATATTTTCTTCATATAAAAAAAAGAATAAAACAAAATATTGTACAAAACAAAACTTGCTCGATTCTTAGATTAAAGTAAGTTTCGAATCGACATTCATTTTATGTGTACAACTTTTTTTGAATTTTTCGTTATTGTATACAGAAATTTCAAATGATTCGAATGAAAATTTTTTTTTTTTTATTTCTTCCATAAAATATTACACCTGTCGTTAGACAATAAGTAATTTGATTTATAAAAAGATGGTATGAGAGTGATATTGAAGGGCCAATGCCCCCAAGCTCATTTAGAAGAAATATATATATATTATTTAAAAACAAGTGGTTAACAAACAATGACATATACGATTAGTTGACAATTGATTACAAGGATTTTGCAAGATCTGTTGGTGTTTGACGGTTAAGCCGACTTTGGGTAGATTTTTCTTTATTTGGTAGTCTTCTCATCATAGGATTTGTATGCGTTAATAGTCTATTTATGTGTCTTCTGCTAGCGCTTTGTATTGTTTTATCAATAGTATCGATGTCAAGGTCGCGATGAATATCTGCGTTAGGTATGTACCAAGGAGCATTAGTTAAGGTCCTAAGTATTTATGAAAATAATGTTTCAATTCAATTGAGTAATGCTTTCTTTGACCAATTCTATATGGAAATGAATGCGTTTGCAAACGATGTTTTCGGCTATGAACAAATGTTGGAATCGAATGAAAAAGGAAAGAAACGCGAAATGATAAAAAAAATTCTTGGAAAATTTAAAATGAATGGTGCTTCATTGGAAAAATTCAAAGGTAATAAGAACATACACAAGATAAAGTTAGAATTCGAATTTTTAGATTTATTTTGTTTATTTCTAATTTTTTCAGAAGTACACCACACAACAACTCATTCCAACTCTGATTTTGAAATCCTGTTGGAATTGGTGATCGATAATTTTGTCACTATAATGGTCAATGGAAATTTGCGTGTATCAGACCCTGCATATTATTTACCATATCAACTTTTTATGGAACATATGGACCAAATGAACACAAAAAAATAATTTAGTTTTGTTTTGATTTTTTGCAACATTTTGGTTTTCAGTTAATACAATAAAAACAATACTGTTTTTTCGTGAACACAAAATACTAAATTTATTACGTTGTTTGTTTAGAATTTTTTTAGAAAAAAAGTAAATTTTTTGGTTTTGAGGAAATTTGTTTATTGTTGCTATTTGTGAAAGCGTAGATATTTGTAAGTATTTGACTATAATCCTAAAAGTTAATGGAATACCACTATGACACATAGAAAACATTTTTTCAAAGGGGTGTTTTTCGAAAATTATAAAAAAAATTGTTTTCAAAAATTTTGAAGAAATAAAGTAAAATAAAAAAATTTCGAGAGCATGAAATTTTTTCAAAACCAAACTTTCCTCAAAAAGATAAAAGAAATTTCTTCGAAGAGGTGTTTTTCTAAAATTACAAAAAAAAAAAAAATTCAAAAATTTTAAACAAATAAAATAAAATAAAACTTTTTCCAGGGTATGAAATTTTTTCAAAACAAAATTTTCTGAAAACCAAAAAATATTAAAAAAAAAATGGTGTTTTCAAAGCATTTCATATTCCACTATTAATAGAGAATACATTTTTTCGAGGGGGTGTTTTTCAAAGCGGAAAAAAATCTTTTTTAACAAATCAATTTAAACTTTTACAAAAGTATGAAATTTTTTCAAGAACAAAATTTTCTCAAAAACGTTAAATTAAAAAAAAATAGTTTTTTCAAAATATTTAATTTTCAGGAATTAACTGAGAAGAAATGTGTTAGAGCGAAGTGTTTTTCAAAACTTCAAAAAACACTTTTTAACCAAAAAAAATAAACCTTTTTTCAAAAACAACAGGAATGATAACATTGCCTAACAATTTCTGCACTTTTGCACAGTCTAAAGAGGCATTGATACAGAGTGTATTTCCAAACATAGTTCAACATTACAAAAACCATGATTGACTCAGCGAAAGAGCAATTTTAGTTGGGAAAAATAAGGACGTCAATGATATAAATTCAGCTATTTTAGATCAAATACCTGGTGACATAGTTGCGTATAAGTCAATGGACACTATTACTGATCAAGATGAGGTCGTAAATTATCCAACTGAATTCTTAAACTCACTCGATTTGCCAGGCTTACCACCTCATAATTTACGATTAAAAATTGGAGCACCGATTATTATGCTGCGCAATAGTAATGTGCCCCGACTTTGCAACGGTACCAGACTCGCTGTGAAGAAGCTAATGGGTAACGTTATCGAAGCAACAATTTTGAAAGGGAAATACAAAGGAGAAGACATTTTGATACCCTGAATTCCACTAATTCCGGCGGATTTACCATTCGATTTTAAACGCTTGCAGTTCCCTATTCGCCTTGCCTTCGCTATGAGAATTAATAAGGCGCAAGGACAGTCTCTACAAATGTGCGGTATTAATTTAGAATACCCAATTTTTTCTCATGGACAATTGTATGTAGCTTGCTCACGAATTGGCAAACCATCGTCATTATTCACGCGAAAGATGAAAAAACCAAAAACGTTCGCATGATTTGGCTCCGTGTGACTTCTGGCTATTCCCAAAACTCAAGAGACCACTACCGGAAATGGACTATTTGGCATGTTTCGGGGATTGGAAAACTCGTTGGCATAAGTGTATTTCATCGAGAGGGCATTATTTTGAAGGGGATGAAATTGATTTACAAGAATAAATGACGATTTTTCATTTTACAAACAAATTCACCTTACTTTTTGCCCACAGGTAAAAAAAGAAAATATTAATCCTGGCAATCCCAATAAGGATAATGGAATTTTTTTTATCAAATTATTGCATTGTCATCGGTCCTTGATAGGTGTGCAAAATTTCAAGTCGATCAGATGTTTAGAAGCCAGTGAAAATTAAGCTCAAAGATTCCGTTACATACATACATACATACATACATACATACATACAACCCGTCCTAATAAAAGTGTGTTAAAAAGAAATGTTGCAGCGGCAATTGCAACCAATCAAAGCGGTACACGAATATATCAAGAATTCCAAATTTCTTAGTAAATTACTCTTGGCAAAATACAATTCAGTGAATTTGTGTAAAAAGTAGGAACAAAGAGCTTTAATACCTTCAAAGATTATTAATAAAATGCTAAAGATACACAATCTGAAATCGTTTAGCACTCATTTATACATGCTTCCTTGTCGGCTGTTCGTAAAAAGTCAAGCCGGTAGAAGCCATTACATACCTTCTACTCAAATATGAACGAGACGGTATCAATAAAATGGTCCGCGGATGACATATGGCAAAAATAAGTTTTTTGTTTCTTGGTAGGACTGTTATAAGCTTACATGGCAAATTTCAGCGTGATATGTCACATAGTTTGTTTTCTGAGCTTCTGTAAACAAGTCAAGCTCGAGTGTGTTCTTCGAATTTAACGATGGAAATTCAAAGAATTTGTTTGAAATTTTGTTATTCCAACAAAATTTCGTCTTCAGACGCCTTAAAAATGTTGCAGACTGCTCTATCGCGTGCACGTGTTTTCCAGTGGTACAAATCGTTCAAAGAGGGCCGTACATCGGTTGAAAACTTGCCTCATGAACGTCGTCCAGCAACATCAGTAAACGACGAAAACATCGGAAAAGTAAAGGAAATTGTGCTTGAAAATCGCACAAATCGCAAAATCGGTTAACGCTGAATATTATTTAGACGTTTTAAAGCGTTTGCGCGAGAACATTTGTCTTAAAAGGAACATTTTGCTTCACTTTCATAACCCTCTGTACATAGGTAGTTGCCAATAGAATGATTGTAATATTTACTATATCAAGCATCCCACGCTTTTCACTCTAATTTGAATTACTCTATTTGTATCTTAATTTTTGTTATAATTCTGTTCTGAGGTAGTTGACTATGACTGATCCTTCGATTTGCTATTACTTCATTATAGGTCCCTTTGTCATTAAAATTTATTTTCTACTTTTTAGTTCGATTAGCAATAAAAGCGTGTTTTTTAGTTTTTTTAAGCTATATTTTTTAATATTTATTCTAGAACTGCTTCGAAAAGTCGCCATCTCCAATTTACATAAGCCATGCTATAATAACACAAAACAACAATTCGCAAATAATCTTCCAACCGTACAATCAGCCCTTCATAGAAAAATTCAGAGGCTAAAGTGGCATCGCTCTTGATTCATATCTCAAGTGTGTTGGAGTTTCATTTCAAAGTCAGCTCACAAAAGCCGTATTATTTCCAACGATCACAAGTGGGAAGATACATGGAATCGCCAATTTAAGCTCCATGGTAACAAATTCAGTCGCGTTTTTTGTTTTTTTATGGGATCGCTGAACCCGCACCGCAGCGTGCTAACCCAACACTGCTTGCTTCCACTGTATAAACGAAATACCAGAAAAATAGGAAATAATAAAGAAGAATGGGCTCCCCATACGCTTGAACACAAATGAACACTATCCAACATTTCGTGA
The DNA here is from genome assembly GCF_027943255.1 of Anastrepha obliqua. NCBI lineage: Eukaryota > Metazoa > Arthropoda > Insecta > Diptera > Tephritidae > Anastrepha > Anastrepha obliqua. The sequence goes on along the minus strand of NC_072897.1, from coordinate 53,379,429 downwards.
ATTCAGTTTGTGGTTCAAGCAAATTTCTATGTACAAGTACGAGTATATGTATTGTTATGATCGCTAAAATAAATCAACCATCTGTTAATTCCGAACAGCTCACGCTAAAATGTAATTCATCTTCGGAAACAATATTGGCCATATCTGAAGAAAATTAAAAAAAAATTGACTGTGAAAAGCGGTGGGAAATCATAAATGCAAAGATGTTTTGTTTGTGTTGCCTCTCCACGGGCCGTAGCGTGTATAATTGTGCACGACGTCGTACATACGGTATTTAGTCTTGATTGCAAATCACAAAAAATTGTTGCACAGTCATTTCATCAGCACTCTCAACGAAAGAGAATATGGAAAATGTAAATAAAACTTTATTCCTTCCAATTAAACTGCCTGGTCCAAAGGTAAATATAAAAGGCTTTTATTGATTAGCTTAAGTTCTGGAATAGCAAATTGCAGACGAAATTGGCCTTGCATGTGAAAAAGAACTACTTCGACTAATGGTTCGACAACCAAGCAACTAGTGAAATTTATAGGCGTGTAAATATTGAAATATCTAGCACTTAGCACGGAGCAGAGAAATTTCTTATGAAGTGAGTGCGACCAGTGAAGAGGTTGGTGCTGTCTCACAGACATTATGCTCGGAGTTGTTAAAGAAATCAAATAATAAAGAGTTAAGCAAAATTTCAATTCAAAGTTACATTAATGATGTCAATCTCAACGAAGAGTTTACTGATCATGAGACAGAGCTAGGTTGGATAGTGTTCGAATCAGATGAAAATGGTTCCGATGCGGTAGACAATTCTATGGAAATTACCGCCTATAAGGTCCGTTGTGGATATTCGAGAAGATAATATTTTGCTAAAATCGACAAAGTAAGGAAACCTAATTATTGGAAAAGCGTGTATGGTATTTACCCCACAATAAACGTAGGCTAGTTTCTGATGCAGCCGCTACTGTACACATCGTTTCTTCGAATTCAAAGCTTATGAAGGGGCCTGAATGGAAACTTTTTTAAGTTTCGCGTAGGCAAAATAGCTATTTGCGGCGACATAAGGAAAATGTTCCATCGCTTGAATATACGTATACTAGACCAACATTTCCAATGCTTTCTCTGGCGCGAAGGGAACTCATCAAAGGTGCCTAGGATTTTTGGTTTTGTTTGTTTAAAGATGGATATCCGAGGAAAGTGGAAGCGTTTGTCAACCGTCATTATGTTGATGACTATGTGAATTGTTTGATGCGACAAGATTTGCAGTATACACTAGGAGCATAGGAGAGATGTATTCTACTTCAATTTGACATTCGCAGTTGCCTATTTAGTCCAAAGTAGCATTTGTTGGAAAGAGAGATTCTTCGTTGGATTTGAAGGTTGACATTGTCATCAAGGTTGAAGCTGGTTCCTAAATAAACGAAGTCTTTTAAAACCTCGAAATCATATGCAGCTGTCAACAGGGATTACGTTGCCGATACGCGACTGCGCTGACTATTTGTTTGATGATAGGAGGTACTTAGTTTTGTCCTCGTTCACCACCAGACCCATTCCCATTGCCTCTTTATCCAATTTGGAAAAGACAGATCTAACAGCACGGTTGTTAAGGCCGATAATATCAATATCATCAGCATACGCCAATATTTGTACGCTCTTATAAAAAATTGTGCCTAAGCGATTAAGTTCTTCGGCTCGTACGATCCTCTCAAACATCAGGTTAAAGAAGTCAGACGGCAGCGAGTCACCCTGCCTGAAACTTCATTTGGTATCAAAAGGCTCGCAGACGTCTTTCCCGATTCTGACAGCGCTGCTGGTATTGAGCAACGTCATCTTGCATAGAGGGGATACCAAATTCAGAATTTAGTTTTGCGTGGATTCCAAATTCACACATCGGGGCATATAGGTAACTTCTTTTTGTACTGTCGAATGCATCTTTGAAGTCGACGAAAAACTGGTATGTGTTAATTCTCTTTTCATGGGTCTTTTCCAAGATTTGGCGTATTGTGATTATCGATGAATGTCGATTATTGACTTTCCAGGTTTAAAGCCCCACTGACAGAGTCCAATAAGTTGGTTGATTGTGGCCCTCAGTCTTTCACAAATACTCTCGTTAGAAATTTGTACACGATATTCAGAAGACTAATACCGCAATAATTCGCACTGATTTTAAGATCAACCTTCTTATGGGTTGGGCAAAGTACACTTAAGTTCCAATCGGCAGGCATGCTTTCCTCCGACCATATTTTGCATCTTACTAGCTCCTCGCAGCCATGCTCAGCCGGCAGTTGGTCGGCGCCCGCGATTTTGTTGTACCTTAGCCGCGTTATCGCTATTCTCACCTCGTCATGGTCGGATAGCGGAACGACAATTCCGTCGTCGACGATTGAGGAATCGGGATCTTCACATTCTTTGTGACATGCGCAGATATCACTATTTAACAAGTTCGAGAAGTGTTCCCTCCATTATATAAATATGCTCTGGAAGTCAGTCACCAGATTGCCGTTATTGTTCTTACAGGAAAACGCCCCTGTCTTAAAACCTTCTTTCAGCCGTCGAAATTTCTGGTAGAATTTTTGGGCGTTGTTTCTCTTGGCCAACATCTCAAGTTCCTCGCACTCACGTACTTCGGCCTCTCGTTTCTTTCTTTCTGATAATACGTCTCTCTTCTTTTCTTAGGTCACGGTAGCGATTCCACATGGCTCACGTTGCGGCCTATCGCAGCGTGCCTCTATAGCCAGCTTTCTTTCTTTCCGCGGTAGCATGAGATTCCTCGTCGTACCAACTGTTTTTTTTGGGCTCGCCGGAATCCGATTTCTTCTTGAGCGGCGGCACGTAGATAACGAGAAATGTTGCTCCATTGCTCGTGTATGTCGGTTTGTTACTTTGCTTTTCGATGCCGAACATTCTTTGCGTAGGTAGATGTACGTTTTTCGCTGCACAGAGGCGTGTGCATAGTTTGGCTGCAACGAGTCGTAAGGTCTAATACTATTCTTGCCTTAGCTCGTCCATCGCATTTCTTGAATGGCAGTGATGTCAGCCTTCACTCTCCCGAGGACATGAACCAGTCGGGCAGGGGCAACTTCCCATTAAGGGACCGGACACACAAATTGAATTGATTGTATTTTGCCAAGGAGTGGGAAGTTCTTGGTATGTTGGTATGCCAGTTTAAATGTTTGCAATTGCCGGCGCCCCACACCCTGTTCCTGACAGATGAAGTTCGACGCAGGAACAGTAGCAGCTCACTGGAAGTTTTCCCCCGAGGAAAATAAAAACATCCGCGTGCACGTTTAAAAATAATAAGGTGCTTGGACCTTAAGAGTATTCCCTGAAATATGGAAAAAAACAAAAGTTTGTGCTTATAAGTAAAGGGGATCCTAACAGTCTGTCGTCGTACGGATCACTTTGCTTGGTTGACACAGCGCGCAAGCTGTTAGAACGACTTCTAAAGCTGTGAGGACAGAGAGGCTGACTTCAGATTAGGGAAATCCAAAATTGATCCCACGAAAGACGCTGCCTTAACTGAATGTTTTGAGTCAGCCTGTCCAACTCGACCTCTCCATGACCAGACTCCCGTTCCTTGGTGGAGTCGAGAGTTCCAGATGTTGAGGAGTGAGTAGAGAAAACTTATAAACCGTTGACGGCCCGGACTAATCTTGCTGAGAACTGGAAGCGATATCGTAGTGTTCAAAAGAACTACAAAGGCTTATTCAGGAACAGAAAAAAGCTTGTTATGGGGACTTCCGCAGCGGTATTGAATCTCTGAGTGACACGACGAAATTGGTTAGGATCGTGAAGAGGGACCCAACAGGGGTCACTTAGGAAATCTGATGGCTCCTTCATGGAGAGGCAAAGTGAGGAACTCAGGCCGGCAACAGGCCTTGCTGGAATATGCTGTTGTCAGAGCTGCCATCAAATCTTTTGGCGGCTTCAAGTCGCCCGGACCAGATGGGATATTCTGTGATGCTGAAGGAAGGCGCAGAGTCCGTGACTGCAGCCTTGAAGAAAATCTTCACTGCACACTTCTGTAGGAAAGTGCAGAATACTCCGGATATGATTGACACTTGGTGCTGTGCGGCAAACCCTACCAAGACTGGTATTGTCCAGAAGGAGGAAGCTTACTGGACTCGTTCTGCCTGAGCTAAAAGTAGTCACAATCCAGCTATCCAAAGAAATCAAATATCTCTGATTAATCCCAATAATAAACTGCTTTGGAAGCCACGTGTGGAAATAAAGACATCCTGAAATAAAGACAGCCTTCTGGCAGTGCAAAGGTGTCTTTGGGAAAACAAGGGGTCTTTCTCCTAGCAAGATCTATGAATCTACACGGCTATGATAAGACCTATTGTCACCTATGCATAAGTGGTCCGGATGAGTAGGCTCTCTCTCGTTGGAGTTAGGAGGACCTTATCGAGACTACAACGTACTGTGACCATCTGTTCCACCGGAGCTTTTCTGACTACCTCAGGCCGCATTGGAGGCTCGGGTTAGTCTACCATCCCTTGATGTTTTCATCCAAGGAGAGGCCTTGAAGGCCATATGCAGGCGAAAACACAATATTAATTGGTACGACCCCTGTCCCGCATTGGACAACGGAGTAGGTATGTGCTTCGATCCAACTATTGTCGCCATGCCCCTTGACTCCATGCCATCTAGAGTTGCAGTTGACAAAAGATTCAATGTGGTGTTGCCAGAGGCTCAACTGTGGTCAAACTCAGAAAATGAGTAGGCAAACACTGTTCTCGCATTTTCACGGCTGGCTCCAGTACCGAGCACAGTTCCAGCTCTGGTTTTTACGTGAAATCTAGCGGTAAAAAACTACACTTCGCTCTTAGAATGCACGCATCTGTGTTCCAAGCGGAGGTGTATGCTGTTCAAGAAGAAGAAAACAAATGGAGAGGCAGCAAAGCTGCGCTCATGGCCTTAGACAGCCTTTCAATCACTTCAAGGGTAGTTGAGAACTGTAAATCTAGGTTAAACTATGCCGGCAGACATAATATCTTGATGCTAACATGGGTCCCGGGACAAGTGGGTAACGAGATCTCAGACTCTTTAGCTAGAATGGACTCTGAGGCCAACTTCCTTTGCCCAGACCCCGTTCTGCCACTCCCTTCTGCAGCCATCAGAGTCACGGTTAGTAAACGGGATACTCTAACCACAAGCGAGCTTGACAGGCTAAGAGAAGCTCAGATGGACAAAACTGATGTTATCTAAGTGTAAGGGACTGTAGGCAGCTGGTTGGACTGATGGCTGGCCGCATCTCAGACAGTGCACTCTGCCCAGCATATGGAGAGGCGGATCAGACGGCGGACCACATTCTGTGCATCTGCCCGGCTTTCGAATCAGGCTTGAGGTCTTTGGCACTGATGTGTTAAGAAGCGACCACCTTGGCTCCTAGATTTAAATAAAGTTGAAAAGGGAACCCGAGTGCAGTACAATGGACTTAACTTTGCCTGAGTGCTGTACTTGCTAGTCTGTCCCGACAAAAAAAAAATCGTGCCGTAAATTCTCTGAAAAATTTTACAATGCATACGGCGAGAATACATCTTCCTTTCCGCTATTTTTGCCTTTGTTCATATGCATTGTCTACTCATAAATTTTACTCAGTCTCGTAAAAAATTTCGCTTCATTACAATGGAGTAGGGAGCTAAGGAAAATCGCATTGCACTGATTGCACTACATCCGTGAGATACACGGAGTTCACGTTCCTTTGGGGTCGGGCGACTAAGCTGGGCTCGAAGATACAGTGGGGGTCGGCAGATTGCGGATAGGCGAAAGGCCTCCGATGAGGTTACTGTGGCAAAGGCGAATCGACACTGCCGTTATAATATATGTATGTGTCTCCTTCACATAAATGGTGATGAATACAAAATCCAGGAGCGACGACAGTTTGCGTCTGCCTGGTCAGCGACTGTTCCCCATTTTAGGAGCGGCTGTTTGATAGTGGACCATAAGACCGTAAGATCTTAATTAAAATATACTGAAAAATGTTTGGAGCATACTGCCACGAGCTGCACTATTATTTCAAAGCAGCGCCAGATTGGCTCATTCACCCTCGCTGACTGGAAGAACCAGATCTGCATCACCATGTAGCAGTACAGCAGTGTCGTAAAGAAGGTCACAACAGAAGAGTTCAATCGCAGCATCAGCGCTAATATTAAAGCGGAACATTAACCAGCCAATGCGGGATCTGGTTCCACAAAGTTAGAAAGATCAACTTTGACTTAAAAACACATAAAGTGCTGTACTCGAAGTAAAAAACGAATGCTCGCAAACATCACCACTCATCGTCACGTCAGTTTTTCCAGCCTTCTCGAGCAGTCTGTACGAGAGCACAAAATATACATTGCAATACTCAGCGAACTCTATAATAACGGAAATGGCAACGATTCGATCTTCAACACAACGGGCAATCAATCAAGTCATGAAGCAAATCACTAAACATATGACGCAGCTATGAGTAAAGCAAAGCCTAATAAATACCACAGAGAACCCGTTTACTGGTTGGCGGAAGAAATCTTCGCAGCACGCGAAGAATGCAATAGAGCAGAAGAGGAAAATACTCCTTTACAAACAGAAAAGGAAAACGCTGGAAATTACAGTTAAGAGCAGCTAACGCCTGTGCTTTCAAAAACTATGCTATGCGGTTATACTGCAAAACTTGGTCAAAACATTGTTTCCCCAACAGGAAGGCGTTGCAGCCAACGTTAACAACTGTAGAGAAGACGACGAAAATCGGTGTTCACAGACATTTGCAAACAGATTAAAAGCAATAAGGCCTCCGGGCCGGAAGCGATCCCGAATGAAGCGGCTCAATTTGGTTTCCGTAAAATACGCTCTACTACAGATGCTCTTATAGCGGTAAAGCGCATCGCTCACAAAGCGGTCGAAGATTCTTACTGGCTTTAGGGAGACAAAAATTATTGCCTAGCCACAACATTGGACGTTAAAAATACATTTAATACAGCTAACAGGGGCAAAATCCTAATCCGAGTTCCAGTTTACATTCGGAAAATTGTTGCAAGCTACTTCTTTAATAAAGTCATGGAATATAAAACCGCCGGAGGAATCAAGAAGTACAGAGTAACAGAAGGAGTCCCACAGAGCCCGGTACTGGGCCCACCGTTTTGGAATATAATACACGATGGAGTCTTGTGCCTCCAACTACGTCCAGGATCCCACATCATACGGTTTTCTGATGAGATTGTAATCGGTCGAAATCACAAAAAATTGGCTGCGCAATAAGTTTATGTCTTGCAAACCATAAAACGGAAGCAGTTCTTATCAGTGGCAAGAAAATAGTTGCTACAGTAAATCTTACAGTAGGTGGCAACGCACTCGAGTCTAAGCTGTACATCAAATATCTTGGAGTAATTGTCACAGGTTGAGCTTTAGGTAGCACGTAACATTCTGGTTGGCAACTCTACATTGTGATAGTCGTGTAATTAGAGCGCTTCTATAAAATTCTTAATTTTACCAAGGATATTCGAAGAAATAAAAAGTTTTAACATTGGAAACGGATGTTGAAGTGGTGGTGATTGCTGTTGTGGTGTGGCAAAACTGCTGAACGAGTGAGTTGGCGAAAATTATTAAATTATATTAAACAGATTCGCCTGGTGGTGGCCTTTCTGAGTGTCCTTTTTGATCATTATTCGCGCAGAGAAATGAACTGAAAACCAAAAACGAAGCGACAACTAGCGGCAGGAAGAGTACTGCGATAATAGGTTGATGTACCTATAAGCTAAATGAGGTGAATTATCATCCTGTAAAGAGTGGTAAACCCAATCAGCCATTCTGGATAAAAGAACAGATGACCAGATATCCCCTTTGAGGGCCAAAGATCAAGCGCTGAAAATACATGTAAAAGTTGGCTACTTGGATCTAGATTCTCTTAAGTTTATAATAAAAGAGAGCAACAGGAGATGATAGAAAAACTGAATAAATTGTCTAAGGATGTTGCTGAGTTAAAAACACCAAACGAATGCCTGACGCTTGAAGTTCATAAAATCAAAGCAGAAAAAGATATGGTTAAAAGAAGACTTGCACAACTAGAAGACCAATTTAAAAAACAAAATTTAATAATGAAAGGTTTAAATGCAAATACATCAACCCAGGAAGAAGTTGCTAAAGTATGCACGGAGATATTGAAAATTAATAACTCATCAATGATCAAGCCAACGGAAAAAATATTTGAGCGAGATGGAAAAATGACAGTGCTGGCAGAAATGAGGTCCGAACAGGATATTGGAATGGTTTTCAAAAATCCAAATAAGTTAACGAACACCACAATCTACATAGAGAGAGATCTTAACGTCGAGCGGCTGCAACACAAAAAAGTTATGATGGAGCTGAAAAGGAGATTATGGCGATTACCACTAAGCACCGAATAGGCGTCAAAGATGATAAGATGAAAATTAGGAACAAATGGTTTTGGTGGAACAAGGAACAAAAGCTGGTTTGTGGCCTGGAAGATGCAAGTATAACCTTAAAAATGTTGAATGATGATAGGCTTCAACATGTAAACATAGATTATAATGTATTACTAAGTAAGTATTAGTGGAAAAAGGTAGATAAAGTCTGTCATAGCGAATTAGTTAATAAAAATAAACGTAAAAATAGTATAACTGCAAATGATTTGAAATGTACACAATTTAAACTAAATATCATTTCCTATAATGTCAATTGCCTTGAGAACAAATATATTTTCCCAGCATTCTTCCAGTACATTGTAAAGCAGCATGTGTTTGTACTCATAGAAACCCATCTAACTGAGGAGAAAATAAACCAAGCAAAGAAATACTTCCCAGATCATAACACTTTTTGGAAAGCAGCACGTCGAAGTAGCAAATTTGGAAGAGCTTCTGGATTACGTGTGTATGGCGTTAGTAAGGAATTGCAAAAGAAGGGCATAAAATGTAGCTTTAAAACTGAAAATGGTTGGTTTTTCAAGGAAACTCCAGAGAAAATTGCAGTGGTTATGGGTCACTTGAATGTCAGAATTGGAAATATGCAACAAGAGATCTAAGGCATGTACATAACCACTTTCAAAGCAGACATCGGTAAAAGGACCTCTAGAGATGATGTACTAAATAATAAAGGTAAACATTTCTTGGAATTCTGTAACGATTATGGCCTTATAATCTTGAATGGCAGAACAGTTGGTGATGAGGAAGGAACTTTTACGTTTATTAGTGCAGTAGGCAACTCTGTAAATGACATCTGCGCAGTTTCGCATGAAGGGTTGAGCTATGTTGAAAGATTTGAAATCGAATCAAAAGTATGGTCTGATCATATGCCAATTAAACTGACACTAAACATAGATATTAAACCTAAACAAAAATCTGATTAAGCTGTCAAATCGAGGAGAAATGATAAATCTTGAAAAACTTAGCAGTGTAATCAAAATGTCGGTGCCGAAGACAACAGCGAAAAACACTAAAGCCGTTTTCAAAAGCGCTTGGTTTAATATGAGATGCTTGAATACAAGGAAGCTTTCCTTTAAATATTTGAATGAGCTTAGAAAATCGAACAAAACAGACGAGAAGCAAAAATATTTGCAGGCAAGATTATTATGAAGAACTGGAGAAGAGAATCAATAAAACCGCAATTCAAAAGAATGGTGGAGCCTTGCCAAAGAAATAAGAGGAGAATCATTTAAAGTTGGTGTAGATATTACACCATCGGAGTTTAAAAACTATTTTCAAGACTTACTAAATCAGCCTCAATTAATAAAAGATATTCATTATGCACCTGCTTTGCATACAGATACGGTCCTTGATAAAGATGTAACAATAATCAAAGCCCAACAAGTAATTAAAAATGCTAAAACAAACAAAGCACCTGGAGAAGACAGAATACCTTATGAGCTACTAAGGCTGCCTCAACAGAATTTATCACGGAGCTAACGAAAGCATACAACATCATCTTCGAGACGGGAAGAATCGACGAAGCATTATGTAAAACAATCGTTTTCCCAATCTTTAAAAAGGGAAATGCAAATACAGCAAGTAACTTTAGGGCAATATCCTTTATGAACTGTATCGCAAAAGTTTTAATGGGATTGATTAACGAAAGACTTACAAACTGGATAGAAAACACTAACATGCTCACTAAATTTCAAGCCGGATTTAGAAAAAACTACTCAACGGTGGATAACATATATAATCTTGCATCTATAAAACATTTAAAGTTCAACGAAAACAAAAAAGTTTATGCATACTTTGTGGATTTCAAAGCGGCTTTTGACAGGGTACCCAATCTGAGATGATGGTCTTTAGAAAAGGTGCTCAACTAGCCAAGGCAGAAAAATGGTGGTACAAAGGTGAGGAAATAAAAGTGGTAGGAGAATATAAATATCTTGGTTTCATTCTAACATCCAAAATGACGTTTGCTAAACATGTGCAAGCCAGAAATAATTCAGCAAAAGCTAGCATTAATAGTACATGGAACGATTTCTTAGCTAAGCCATACATCTCATACAAAGCCAAATTGAAGCTGTTTCAGGCTGTGTGCAGAGCCATACAAACATACGCCGCTCAAATCTGGGGTTATACGCTGTTCGAAGAAGTACATAAACTTCAGCGTTATTTTATTAAAATAATTTTCAAGTTACCTGACTTCACCCCGAATTATGCAATAACGCTAGAAACTAACGTAGAAAATAGCTACTGATGCTTTCCATTTCAATTCAACCGGGCTATTCGGGTCATGTTCTTCGATTTCGATGTAACTCAAATATGTTGCTCTCTGGTCAAAATAATGAGACACGTATTTTTTTGTTCGCCCGAAAAAAATTTTTTTCAAGAGTTATCGGCAATTTTGTTTTTCGGCTCAAACTCGATTTTTTTTAATTATATAAGAAAAAATTTTTTTTAAATGCCCATAACTTAGTCAAAAATGAACCGATTTTAATAATTCTGGGTTCAAAATGATCGTAATTACTTACACGAGCGACTTCATGTAGAAACAATTGCAAAAAGGTAGTTGAAAATTGTTTATTTAGCAAAAAAAAAAAAAATTGAAATTTTTTCGAAATTCAATATTTCAAAAAGTGTATTTTTTTTTTTTATATTGTAACTTTTTCCAAATCAAAAGGACATCTCAAACTTTAATAGAGCTGAATGCCTAGTAGCTAAAATGAGTTGTTTTTGAGTAATGAATTTTTGAGTAAAAAACCTGTTCGCACTTTTTGTTTTTTGCAAAATAAAAAATTTTCAACTACCTTTTTGCAACTGTTTCTACATGAAATCGCTTGTGTAAGTAATGACGATCATTTTGAACCCAAAATTATTAAAATCGGTTCATTTTTGAGTAAGTTATGAGCTTTAAAAAAAAAATTTCTTATATTATTAAAAAAAATCGATTTTGAGCCGAAAAACAAAATTGCCGATAAAGCTTGAAAAAAAATTTTTTCGGGCGAACAAAAAAATACGTGTCTCATTATTTTGACCAGAGAGCAACATATTTGAGTTACATCGAAATGACCCGAATAGCCCGGTTGAATTGAAATGGAAAGCATCTACTTATATTTGTTAGAACTACATATGAAATATTATATTATATATTTGGAAAACTATCTATAAATACAACAGCAGTAGACTTCCACACAAACTTACACAGTGCATATTACGAAAAAACGTGTTTTGGCTCAAACAACTCAATGACTTAGGGATGGAGTTTGGGCTAAAGCTTGAAGAAAATATAATTACTACGGACTGGCAAGATCGCTGTACCCAGCTTTTATCAAACATTAAACTACAAAATTTAAACACGGCAAAACAAAAAGCACTATCAAGCACCACACAAATATATAAACATTTCGATCACTCAAAAGGAGAATCATACTTTAGAGAAGATATGCGGTTAGCTGACATATCAACAATATTTAAAGTAAGATGTGGTTTGTTAAAACTGAATGCAATAGCTTATGGAAACGCGGTAAAAATTTGCACACTATGCAACTCAAACGAAGAAGGAAAGTGCCCTGTACTGAAGGAAATCAGACAAAGATACTTAATTGCAGAGAAACTAAACGACGCTGAAGTAATATATATACTAAATGGCCAAAATTGGAGAACACTAACTGGCTTCATATACTCAGCCTGGCACTATAGAGATTTTCTTATAGCAGAGTTCCATTATTAATTAATTTAAGAGCTGTGACAGACAACATCGTTATTGTCACAAACATTTTTATTTATTTCTTTATATACTTTAATATATTAAATGAATTAAGGTATGAATCAAATCAATTGTTAACCATAATTTTTTTATAAATTAAATAAAGAATTACCTACCTACCTACATACGACAGCGATAAAGCGGCGAAGGCTACAACTGCATTAAACCTGATTACGATGAATACGAAAGGCCCTAAGCAGGCTTCTAGGAAACTACTTAGCAGTGTGGTATCATCTATCTTGCTATATACTGTACCGACCTGGGTTGAAGTAACAAACTGCAGCTTATACATGAAAGGCCTTAAATTGGTATACCGGTAATGTGCATTCAGGGTATACTACGCATTGGAGGATGATGTATTAGTCCACGCTGGAGTGCTACCGGTTAAACTAAAATAAAATAACAACACAGCTAACCAACCGAAAGACTGAACGGCAACGAAGCATCCGTGCGTGGCAGAAGAAATGGAGGAACTCCATGAACGGACGAAGGACGAATCGATGGATTTCGAATATCACCAAATGGATAAATCGAAAATATGGACAGATAGATTTCTACCTGACCCATGAACTTAGTGAGCATGGATCCTTTAAATCTATCTATTAGATTTAAGTATGAAGACGACCCGTATTGCACCTTTTGTGGTAATCTAGTTGAAGATGCAGAGCATGTTTTCTTTGTCTGCCCTCGTTTTGAGCTTTTAAGCTATGATTTGAGCAATAGGGTTGGGAAGCCAATAATGGTTAGTAACCTAGTAGATATTATGCCTGACCTAAGAAGTAGTACTACTTAACGGTTGTACCGCGGGAAGTGCTAACGTGGGCACTTTTCGGCTTTCAATACTTTTTGCCACCTCCAAGCCCAAGTGAGATTTACGAGTTGCTGAAAAAACTTAATAATTCGAGAATGTTTGTTTACTGCATCATCAATCGTTTTCCCAAGTGTCGGAAGGGACAAACAGAAAACGGAGTCGCCGGCTTCGCGTGGTTCGGACCAGGGCAGCCATAAAAGCCGGCTGAGAAAGAGTTCGCAGAAATCTCCTCATGAAGCAGAAAATCATGTCCAGGGAAATGAATTTATCGACCACATCCATGTCAACTGGTCATCTTTTGACAAACAACAATACTCGTATGCACTTTAACCTTGTGTGATAACGATGTACAAAACAACAAAACTTATCTCAACATGATTCACTACCGAACTACAACGGACAAACAATATAACAATAGAAATACACTATTCCTAAGACAAACAATAATAACCTCTACTAGCAAACAGATAACGACCTATGTACGCATATCAATGGTATAAATAGTTCTAAGATTCATGTAAACGAGTCAGTCTAAGATTATGAATAAAGAATGCACATCTTAGTGTAACAACATATTCTTTTACTCAATTATCGATACAAGATAATAACTGGGGGCTCAACCGACTTTAAGCCACTTCTATACCTAAATATAAAAGGATAGAAAAAATAAATTCCACGGGACATAAGACGTCCAACACTATATATTTGAAAAAAGTGTATAAATAAGCAATAACCAAAAAAAGTTTCTAAAAACTTTAGAAAAAAGTTAAAAGAAACTGGATACCTTACGGAAGCTCCGGTTAGCAGACAAGCATAAAACTCACGACGCTCTCAGAAGACTAAGTAGAGTTACAATGGAACAACAAATGACCCAACTAACTGCCCAAATTACCATGCTGAGGGACCAGATGCAGCAACAAATAACGGACTTCACGGGGAGAATAGCTATGCTAGAACAACAAAACGCTCCGCAAGAATTAGTTTTATATGATGAAGTAAAACTAAACATCACCGACCCCAAGGATATCGACCTTGAGCTATTAAAATCTCTCCCAAAATTTGACAGAGATAAGGAACAATACCGATCATGGAGATCACAAGTCTGGACCTTCATGGAAGCCATAAAGATCTTCCAGAATCATCCAAAATATTATAGCGCCCTGGGAATAATGCGAACGAAAATCACAGGACCAGCTGCTCATATCCTTACGAACCACAACACCAAATTGAATTTTTATTCAATCATAAACAGATTGGACTACACGTATGCGGACCAACACCCACTATATGTGCTTCTTAATGAATTGAAGAAAATCACCCAAGGAAGAAAAACTCTTGCAAAATTTCACAGTGAGGTTTCTAAGGCCCTTAACTTAGCCTTAACGAAAATTGAGATGTCTAATGATGACAATAGCGAAGGAATGAAAACATACGCTTATCAGGAGGCAGTAAGAACATTTATTCTCGGGTTAAGCTCCAAATATACCAGCGGTACATTGTACAGCCATAACCCAGGGAATTTGGAATCAGCATATGCAACAGCCTGTACCATTTCCCACGACAACGTGAACGAGGAGTTTGAGACGCAGTTCAGGCCTCTAAATCAACGCCAACACTACTCGAACCAGAATCGACATAACTACCCACAACCACATAAAGAAGAGAGGGAGTACAAGCCGAACATAAGGATACAGAGGAGCACCTATCAACCAAGAAATTTTTACCAGCAGCAACAACAACAAACACCACAACAACAACAACCCACGACTATTCCAATGGACGTAGATCACTCCAGGCAGTATATGCAGACAACCAGGTACAACAACGCCGTAAGTCGAAATCATTTTAAACCAAACAATGCATATAAGAGAGATAGGGCATCTAACTACAATAATGCGACTTCCCTGCAAGATAGGAAGTTCCAAAGAATAAATCAATTAAATAGAGAAGATCTAGAGTCAGTAGATGTATCAAATTACGAAGAACAATATGAAACAGGCAGTACTTTTTTAGGCGAGTAAACGAGTTGCCTTGCTTACGAACACAATGCGGCCTAACCGGCACACCCGTTACCTTATTATCCGACACAGGCTTTACTAACAATTACATAAATATAAATTGTAATATAGGGAAATCTATTAAATTGAAACCATTTAAAACCAAAACCTTGCATGGCTACTCAATTATAAATTCTAAAAAAATAATAACGATGTACGGGCATCATTTAACATTCTATGAAATTAAGGAGTTGAACGATTTTCACATGATACTTGGAGAACAGGGATTACGCCAAATAAAGGCAGAAATTAGTTTATTTGACTATAGTTTGAAGTATCAAAAAAATAAGACCTTAGAAGTAAAACCAAAGATTAATTATACAATAAATAATGAAAAATTTAAAGATCAGGTGGAAGAGCTAATGAATAGATATAATAATACTAATGGGAAATTGCCCTTTACAACCACAATACAAGCAACTATCAAGACTGAATCGGAAGACCCCATATGGACAAAACAATATCCATATCCCATGTCCGATCACGACTTTGTCAAGAAAGAAATTGAGAAACTTTTAAATGACGGTATAATACAACCAAGCAAAAGCCCATATAATTCACCTATACGAACTGTTCCAAAAAAAGGCACCGATGACCAAGGGAAGCCCAAGCGAAGAATGGTTGTTGATTTCCAAAAGATAAATTCTCATACGATTACGGACAGATATCCAATTCCAGATGTCAATATGACAATACAAAACCTCGGAAAAGCAAAAATTTTTTCCACAATAGATTTAGAATCAGGCTTTCATCAGATATTAATTAAAGAATCTGATCGAGAAAAGACTGCATTCTCTGTCAACGGCGCGAAGTATGAATTTATAAGGATTAAAGAATGCACCCTCAATCTTTCAACGATGTGTTGACGACATACTAAGAGAATACATTGGAAAGTTCGCATATGTTTATATCGATGATGTGTTAATTTATTCATCTACTGTAGAAGAACATATGGAACACATCCGAATCATAATTAATGCCCTTCACAATGCCAACATGAAAATTTCTGACGAAAAGTCAAATTTTTTCCAGGATTCAGTTAAATACCTTGGACATATTATAAAACATAATAGAATTACTGTAGACCCAAAAAAAGTCGAAACTATAAAGAACAAATTTGAAAGAATTGAGATCTTTCTTAGGACTCACTAGTTACTACAGGAAGTTTATAAAGGATTTTGCTAAAATCACAAAACCTTTAATGATTAATTTGAAAGGAGAATTAGGAATGGTGTCAAAAAATCAAAGTGCTAAAGTACCGATACAATTAGATGTAGCAGCAGAGGAAGCCTTGGAAAAAATAAAAAACTCTTTACAAGAGCAAGTTGAACTTTTCCAACCCGATTTTTCTAAACCATTCAGTCTAACAACCGATGCCAGCAATTTTGCTATCGGGGCAGTTTTGTCACAAAATCGCCACCCGATCGCATTCATTTCACGCACACTAAATGAAACAGAACAAAACTACCATATAGTACTAATGAGAAAGAACTACTAGCAATCGTTTGGTCCTTACAAAAACTTAGAAATTATTTATATGGTGTAGCAAACTTGACAATTTACACGGACCACCAATCCCTAATATTTTCAATTTCTGAAAAAAATCCGAATGCGAAATTAAAGCGTTGGAAAAATCTAATTGAAGAATATGGTGCCAAACTTGTTTATAAACCGGGTCACCAGAATGTCGTTGCAGATGCGCTTTCGCGTCAGCAAATCAATAATACAACAAATTGTTCCGATAATTCACAACAAAGTTCTCCTGTCGAAACTATGAAAAAAGTTAAACAACCACTTAACTCTTTCAGAAACCAAATAATTATTTTACAAGATAATTAAAGGAATGAAGTCCTCAATCAAACAATATTTCCCGGTCAATTTAGACACACAATATTTTATAGAGACACCCCGGATTTACTATCTAAACTTAAAAATGTAGTTAATGCAAAAGTTACTAACGCGATAAAGGTAGATGAAGAAATACTGTTTCACCTAAAACAAGAAATTATCTCCGCCTTCCCAAATTATAACCTGGTACTAGCCCAAAATAAGTTAAATGACGTAACATCTTTAAACGAACAAAGAGAAATTGTCACACAAACACATAAACGTGCACATAGGAACTACAAAAATAACACACAAGAAATATTGTTGACCCATTACTGGCCCAATATTAAGGAAATGTGCCGTAAACTAGTCATAGGCTGTGAAATTTGTTTACAGCACAAATACGAAAGACAACGAAATAAACAACCGATTGGAAAAACTCCAATACCAACACAAGTAGGAGAATACATACAGATGGATGTTTTCCATATTAATAACAAACAGTACCTTAGCTCCACAGACAGATATTCCAAATATTGCTTCTTACGAAAACTAGACACAAAGATAAACTGTCATGAATACATTGAAGAAGTACTTACACAAGTTTACCCAAATGCCAAAAATCTTATGACTGATAACGAAAGAATATTTATCGGAAACATAGCAAAATTCTTGTACAGTCGGCTACAAATAACGCACTCCGTTACGCCTGTACATCATTCGACATCAAACGCCCAAGTTGAACGGATACATTGTACTCTAATTGAGCTCTGCCAAAGTTTAGCCGCAGAAAATCATACAGCTCCTGGCGACGAATTATTCAACGCAGTTCGCCAGTACAATAGAACAATCCATTCTTCAACAGGACATAAACCCGAGGACGTATTTTACAACCGCGAAAAATATCCTGATATCAAGAACATACTTGAAGATAAACAGAAGAAACTACTCAGGCATCACAATAAAGGGAGACAGGCCATAATATACAAACCAGGCGACATAATTTATAGCCGAACGGATCGGCGTAATATGCTTGCAACCAAGTACAATAAACATAAGGTAAAAGAAGATCGTGGGGACACAATTTTAACAGTGAGGGGGAAAATTATACATAAAGACAGCATTCGAAAAAATAGCACACCATGCAACGAATCGGCTTCCTAATTTTAATGACAGTTACTTACGGATTTTGCGATAAAATAACAGATTTGACTGGTAAAAAATATGTACTTACTGAAGTACATAGATACTGTGTATACCTACGAGAGCTCATCCTTTCTTTACCACGTATCGAACTTATCTATAATATTAGAACCATATGAAAGAATAGTGCGAACTAAGTATGAACCAAGTCAAAACGAGGAAGAAAATATACTAATTGATAAAATAGAAACTCTGAAGTCACAATTAATACCATCCGAGTATCGTGCCAAACGTGCCCTTAATTTCTTAGGTTCTGCGTTAAAATTTGTAACAGGAACACCAGATCACGATGATCGTGTTGAAATTAAAACAGGACTGAACCAGCTTATTGAGAATAATAATCAACAAAGGAAAATAAATTCCCGGTTTGAAAAAATTTTAGCAACATTAAATCCAGAATCAATTTTTAATCAGTCAGTACTAACAGAAATATATAACGAATTAATAACTATTACAAACACTATTAACTTTGCAAAAACGGAAATTTCTTCTCTGGCACACTTAATTTTGAAGACGTACAGCAGGTAATAAAAGGCGAAATATATAATATGATATTCCAATAATAAATATACTAGAGTATTCTGATATCCACATATGTACTTCTAATAATGCTATAATTAAAAATAAATAAATAATTGGCGCGTACACTTCGGTTAGGTGTTTGGCCGAGCTCCTCCTCCTATTTGTGGTGTGCGTCTTGGTGTTGTTCCACAAATGGGGGGACCTACAGTTTCAAGCCGACTCCGAACGGCAGATATTTTTATGAGGAGCTTTTTCATGGCAGAAATACACTCGGAGGTTTGCCATTGCCTGCCGAGGGGCGACCGCTATTAGAAAAATGTTTTTATTAATTTTGCTTTCACCGAGATTCGAACCAACGACCTCTCAGTGAATTCCGAATGGTGATCACGCACCAACCCATTCGGCTACGGCTATAATTACAATTTATAAATATCCCATAATAACAAATAAGTGTAAAATGTACAATATAACCCCACTAGCCTTTAAAAACGGAAAATACCAACTTTATAATAAGATTGCTTTGTGTAATAATAATTTCACCAATTTATCAAAATGTAAAAACTATGTAGGTACACATATCTGTAAAAAAGAACCAAATGATAATTGTACTATCCCTTTATTATTGAAACAAAAAGCCCATTGTAATATTATTCAAGAAAAAAAATTTCCCTTACAAATATTAGATAATGGCAATATACTTATCGACAACGAACACACGTGGAACGGAATTAGGATAAATGGCCCACATTTAATCCAATTCCATTTCAACACAACTATTGATAATAAAACATATATTAATCATAATCAAGAAATAAAATATGTAATACATGCTCATCAGAACGAAAAAGTTAATGTACTGAGAATCTTAAACTCTGAATCAGATTATAAATTTACTAATATACAAGAAATGTATAAATTATTTTTACCAATTGAAGAACATCCTTGGAAATTTACTCTATATTTAACCATAATCATAATTATATTAGCCTTAGTCACGTACTTAATTATAAAATTATATACATATCGACAACTACAATTAAACATCAGACACCAAAGAGAGTTCGAATTGGCTTATCTAACCGAGTTACAACGACTACAAAACCTGAGCCCTTCGAAATGAGGACATTTCATTTTTAACGCAGGGGAGAGTTAACGACGTTAGTCATATACATATATACATTAATAACACTGGTTTACAGCCAAAATGCACCAGAGACGCCGTTATGAAATTCCTATGTAAAATCACCGTCTGATTCCGAAAATCAAGGTTATTTTTTATTCTATGGTAACGTTTTTGAGATATTTACGAATTACCGTTATTTCAAAAAAACAAAAAATTGGGCCCACTTAATCATATATATCTCGAAAACGAATTGAGCGATTCCAAAACCGTTTAAAGCTTTTAAAAGGTAATAAAATTTCCTATAAACTGTGTGTAAAACACTTTTTGCTAGGCCCTGCAGATTCAAAGATAACGAACTATCATAACGGATTTTTTAAATTTTTTTAGTAAAAATATAAAAAAAATTGTACTTTGAGAGAAAGGATCTCGAAAACTTTTTACTTTTTCGTGTATTTTTTGTTTTCACTCTAAGCTCTGTTTTATTACAAAAAAAATAAACTTTGATTAAACAAAATCGATGAACTAATACAAAAGTTACAAGCATTCAAGTAAATATATCCATATAGTAAAACTTAAGTATCCTACAAATAATAGCATATGTACTGTATGTATTCTGTCTTAACTCTATGATCTTATTTTATAATTGAAAAAGTTATGTGTCTTGTTTTGACGCTTATTTATATAAGGATCGGTTTCTCTTATGAGAAACCAACAGTAGTCACCCATCATAGCGACATCCCAGAATCCTTGATACCGACTTTCAATCATTTTCATTTGCTGGTGAAACCTTTCGCCATGCTCGTCACTTTCGTCGCCAAGATTTTGCGGGAAAAAATTTAAATGGGAGTGCATAAAATGAATTTTTAAAGACATATTTACTCCTGAAAGAAAATTAAAAAAGGAATTAGATAAATACGTAAGTGACACATTAGCATATAATTTTCTTAGGCTGGGTTAATCTTCCAATTCAGAACAAATTTTGGTCGTTCTTGTTTGTTCGGAGCAGGGCAATAAATTTAGATTAAGAGCTATATATTCTCATGTAAATTTAAAAATTTGCTTTAACATTTTTTGTTTAGTTTTAAAGTTAACTGAGAAAACGGTCTTATATACATATATATATATATTGTATATATAACGGTCTTATATGTGTTTTTTATTTACCCATTTCCGCATTGTTTTTGATTAAATCGTTCTCTATCAGCTCGAAGGACTTTTGTGTTTGCCTAAAAAAGAAGTAACGACCTTTTCAAAAGAGTCCCACGCCGCTGCCTCCACTGGTGACAATAGTTCTTTGAAATGGGTATTGACCATTATTTTCCTTATTTGCGGCCCCACAAAAATCCCTTCCTTTATTTTTGCTTCTGAAATCTGTGGAAAGATTGTTTTCAAATAATGAAAAGCTTCGCCTTCTTTGTCCAAAGCCTTGACAAAGTTTTTGATAAGGCCGATCTTGATGTGGAGCGGAGTATGAGTATTTTATGTTATCCACCCCAACTTGAAACGCGATTCGTTCTGGCCAATCCTTTATGATGTAGTGGTCTTGACGTGCTCGGCTATCTCATTTGCATAGAAAGCAACAGTATTTTGTGTATCCAGGTTGTAGACCACATAGCTTTCCAACGACTTTTAGATCGGTACATATTTTTCAATCATGTTCTTCGTATTTAATTAATTCAAGCAATTTTTGCATTGTCTCATATGTTTCCTTCGCATTTACTGCATGCGCGATCGGGATAGATGGCTTTTGGTTGCCAATATGCAATAATACGGCCTTTAAACTTAATTAATTGCCGTCTATGAACAATCGCCACTCTTTTGAATCATATGGTTCACCAAACTGTTTAAATAGACCAGCAATGTTTTTGCAATAACAAACACTGTCCTTCTTCGTATAGTACTGGGAGAATTGTTCGTGACGAGTCATATAATATGTTACCTTAACACCGGATGAAACAAATTTAAATTGTTGCATACGAGAGGCGTGTAGTTTGGCCTTTTCTTTTGACAATTCCAAATCCCTTATCCAATCATTGAGTTGTGCTTGTGACAAAGGGTTTCTTTCGTTTTCCGTTTGCAATTCAGTACAACATGATGCCGCGTAATCAGATACTGCTGTTGACAATGAAACTGGAGCCGAAACTAAAGTTAAATTTGATTCTGGCAATGTAGCTTCCGTTGAATTTAGTTCTGGTAATGACACTGTAGATACGCTCGCATAGGTTACTTTTCTTGACTTTCCAACCCCAAATACTTTTGTAGTACAAATATAGCAGTCCGTTGAATGGCAAGTTGGTTCCCTCCTCTTCATTGGTGTAATAAATTTCATATGTCGCCTAAATAGATAGTTTAAGAATCATATGTACATATGACAGAATCATATGTACATATGCTACTATTTGTAGGGTACTTAAGTTTTACTATATGGATATATTTACTTGAATGCTTGTAACTTTTGTATTAGTTCATCGATTTTGTTTAATCAAAGTTTATTTTTTTTGTAATAAAACAGAGCTTAGAGTAAAAACAAAAAATACACGAAAAAGTAAAAAGTTTTCGAGATCCTTTCTCTCAAAGTACAAATTTTTTTATATTTTTACTAAAAAAATTTAAAAAATCCGTTATGATAGTTCGTTATCTTTGAATCTGCAGGGCCTAGCAAAAAGTGTTTTACACACAGTTTATAGGAAATTTTATTACCTTTTAAAAGCTTTAAACGGTTTTGGAATCGCTCAATTCGTTTTCGAAATATATATGATTAAGTGGGCCCAATTTTTTGTTTTTTTGAAATAACGGTAATTCGTAAATATCTCAAAAACGTTACCATAGAATAAAAAATAACCTTGATTTTCGGAATCAGACGGTGATTTTACATAGGAATTTCATAACGGCGTCTCTGGTGCAGAAAAAAAGTTGAAATTTGTGATCCAGTGTAATCAATGGTTACTCATCATTGTCTATACCGACAAACAACAATACTCGTATGCACTTTAACCTTGTGTGATAACGATGTACAAAACAACAAAACTTATCTCAACATGATTCACTACCGAACTACAACGGACAAACAATATAACAATAGAAATACACTATCCCTAAGACAAACAATAATAACCTCTACTAGCAAACAGATAACGACCTATGTACGCATATCAATGGTATAAATAGTTCTAAGATTCATGTAAACGAGTCAGTCTAAGATTATGAATAAAGAATGCACATCTTAGTGTAACAACATATTCTTTTACTCAATTATCGATACAAGATAATAACTCGGTCAACGGCCATGAAAATATTCATCTCCCAGATGAGAAAATTTTGCCCTGTTGAAGAAATGTTTAATGAAAGAACGACAAAAGATATGCTTAAACTAAAGGGGCAAAAAATGTTGTTGTAAGGGTTCAGCGTGGCCGACATCCAGCCTCCTTAATGGTTTGGTGGGGAGGGTATTGTAAAGGTGTTACATCTCTTCATTTTCCCGAAAAAGGGGTTAAGACCGCAGATGTTGACCAGTACTATCTTCAATGGAGAGCGTTGAATCTTTCAGCAAGATTCCGCTCCAGCCCATAAGACAAAGACCACGTCTAGAAGTCCAGATCTGAATTCATTGGACTACAGTATGTGGTTAGAATTGGAGACCACGGCCTGACCTGGACCTGGCCTGAATAAGACCTCACAGAAATTGAGGATTCTCAAACCATCTTCGTGCGTGCTGCAATAACTGAATAGCCTAACCGTTTGAAGGCTTATTTTAAAGCAAACGGTGCCGATTTCGAATGAATATTTAAATTTTTTTTAAATATTTAGATGATTAAAAAAAATTATAAATATAGCCGAGCGACTCCTTCTATTTGTCGCGTGCGTCTTGATGTTGTTCCACCAACGGCTGCCCCCGTAGCCGAAATGGTTGAAACACCGGTGAAACACCAAAATTAAGAAAAACATTTTTCTAATAGCGGTCGCCCCTCGGCAGGCAATGACAAACCTCCGATTGTATTTCTGGCATGAGAAAGTTCCTCATAAAAATTAAATAAAATTAGCTTTATGGAAAAAAGTATAATTTCATATCTATAACAGACTTAATTTGTACCAGAATTTATGGCAGGACTAAGTAGAAAACGTGTTACATGGGCAGGTACAATGTGGGCACTTGCGTAATGTAATAAAGGACTCCACCCCGAAATCATGCCAGTGCGGTTCCTGGGGGACCTAAGTTTATGATGAGGATAATGTTTTTTTTAATGGACGCAAGTCTCCAATGGAGGATGGTTCCATATGTAGAAGTCCACACAAGTGGGGAAAGTTATTGATCGCCATTCACTTGTGAGTGGCAACGACGATTTTTCTACATATGGTTCAAGCAGTTCACAACTTCCGGGATTAGCCCACGTATTCTCTGGGTAGCTTCCGAACACCCGTTCGGGAGTGAGCCAACGTGAGAAGGCGAAGCATCCCAGGATAGCTGGTTGTACGCTGGATTTGGGACCCGCCACTTAAAAGCGTCGCCCAATGAAAACACGAACAACGCCTCGGATGAGAACTTCCTATTCTGATGACGACCCGTGCAAAAGAACTAAGGACTACGATTTGAGGGCATGCACCTGGAATGTTGGGTCTCTTCAAGGGGACGGTGTCTCTGCCCAGCTGGTTGATGACCTCGTGAGAATAAAGGCTGACATCACTACCATTCAAGAGATGCGATAGACGGGCAAGGCAAGAAAAACATAAGACCTTACGACGTCTACTACAGCTGCCATGTAAAGGGGCACCAATTCGGAGTTGGATTTGTTGTGGGAGAAAGACTTCGTCGCCAAGTACTGTCATTCACTCCGGTGAACAAACGTTTCGGAATAATCCGCACCAAAGTGCGATTTTTTAACATCTCACTCATTTGCGCCCACGCCCCGACGGAAGAGAAGGATGATGCGACCAAAGATACCTTCTTTAAGCGCTCGGAACGTTCCTATGAGCGCTGCCCTCGCCACGACACAAAAATCGTGCTTGGAGACTTCAACGTCAGGGTGGGAAAGAAGGGAATTTTAGGTCGCACAGTCGGAAAATTTAACCTTCACAACGAAACATACAGTAACGGACAGAGGCTGGTCGACTTCGCTGGGCCCGAAATATGGTAGTCAGCAGCACCAGATTCCAGCATAAAAAGATACACCAAGCTACCTGGCTGTCTCCTGATCGGAAAACGCGAAACCAAATCGATCATGTTGTAACAGATGGAAGACACGTTTCTAGTGTTTTAGATGGACGTACGATGGACTCAACATCGGCTCGGATCACTACCTCGTTGCAGCCAAACTGCGCACATGCCTCTCGTACATCTACGCAATTCTCTACGCAAAGAATGTTCAACATCGAAATGCTGCAATCACAACAGACAACCAGAAGATTCTCCACTCGACCCTCACTCCTGCTATCAGAGAGTACTGCCTAAAAAACCAGCATGCACGAGCAATGGAGCAACATATCTCGTTTTATACGTTCCGCCGCTCAAGAAGAAATCAGATTCCGGCGAGCCCAAAAAAACAGTTGGTACGAGGAGGAATCTCATGCTGCCCCAGAAAGGAAAGATTAGACAGCAGTCACGCTGTGATCGGGCGCAACGCGAGCCATGTAGAATCGCTACCGAGACCTAAGAAAGGAAGAGAGACGTATTATCAGAAAGAAAAAAACGTGGGGAGGAGCTTGAGATGTTGGCCAATAGGAACAACGCCCAAAAATTCTACCAGAAAGTTCGACGGCTGACAGAAGGTTTTAAGACAGGGGCGTTTTCCTGTAAGAATAATGACGGCAATCTGCTGACTGACTTCCAGAGCATATTTATATAATGGAGGGAACACTTCTCGAACTTGTTAAACAGTAATACCTGCGCATATGACAGAGAATGTGAAGATCCCGATACCGCAATCGTTGCTCGGATGAAAGTATGCCTGCCGATTGGAATTTAAGTGGGCTCTACCCAATCCATAAGAGTGGTGATCCTGCAAACTGTGCCAATTATCGCGAGACTATTCTTCTAAATATCGCCCATAAGGTTCTAGCGAGCGTATTATATGAAAAGCTTAAGCCCACCATCAACCAACTGATTGGACCTTATCAGTGTGGCCTTAGACCTGGAAAGTCTACCATCGACCAGATATTCACAATACGCCAAATCTTAGAAAATACCCATGAGAGGAGAATCAACACACACCAAAACTAATACGGCTATGCAAGATGACGTTGCTCAATACTAGCAGCGCCATCAGAATTGAGAAGGACTTCCCCGAGCCGTTTGATACCAAATGAGGTTTCAGACAGGGTGACTAGCTGTCGTGTAACTTCTTTAGCTTGATGTTCGAGAAGATCGTACGAGCCGAAGTGCTTAATCGCTCAGGCACAATTTATAATAGCGTACAATTGTTGGCGTATGTCGATGATATTGACTGAGGCAAAGTGAATGGGTCTGGTGGTGAACGAGAACGCACTCGCGTATCGGCACCGACGTCACTATTGACAGTTATAATTTCGACGCTGTAAAAAACTTCGTTTATTTAGGAACCAGCATTAACACCGATATCAATGTCAGCCTTGAAATCCAACGTAGAGTCTCTCTTGCCGACAAATGCTACTTTGGACTAAGTAGGCAAATGAATAGTAAAGTCCTCTCTCGGCGAACGAAACTAACACTCCACAAGGCTCTCATCACGCCCGTTCGAACGTATGGCGCAGAAGCGTGGACGATAACAACATCCAATGAAGCGACGCTTAGTGTGTTTGAGATAAAGGTTCTGGGCACGATTTTTGGACCTTTGCTCTGTGGCAACGGCGAATATTGCAGGCGATGGAACGGTGAGCTGTATGAGCTTTACGACGATATAGAAGTAGCGCAGCAAATAAGGATACAACGGCTACGCTGTCTGGGTCATGTCGTCCGAATGGATACAAACGCTCCGGCTTTGAAATTACTCGATGCGGTACCAGCTGGTGGTAGTAGAGGAAGAGGAAGGCCTCCTCTGCATTAGAAAGATACGGTGGAGAAGAACTTGGCTTCACTTGGTGTGTCCAACTGACGCCGGTTAGCATGAGAAAGAAACGACTGCCGTGCTTTGTCAAACTCGACCAAAGTCGCGTAAGCAGTTATCGCTCCAATTAAGAAGAAGAAGAAGACCAAAATGCCAGGGTTTCGAACCTGGGCACTTTCGAATGACAACGTACCATCCATTCGGCAACGGGGGCCCTTTATATATTTATATATACCATCTTGATCAAAAAGTTCCCGGAATATATTTCGAAAATTAAAAATGTAAGTTTATTTCTCTAAAGAGATATTGTTGCCTTCAAAGTACTCCCCATCAACTGTAACACACTTGTGCCAGTGTTTAATCGAGCTTTCAAAACATATCTGGAACTTTTTTCGGTATTGTCATCAGAGCATCTTCGATTTTTCCATTACTTTCTCTTACCAGTCCATTACTTTCTCTTACGCGTTCCTCGTAATTATATTTTGACTTGATCAAATAGAAAAAAACCGCAACGAGCCATTTCTGCAGGCAGACTCGTGGGAATGTTTTTATTATGTAAAATAAAAATAAAAAAATTTTATCAATTCTCAGATTTTCTTGAATTTTTTTTTTTTCTAAAAAAAAATTTTTTTTCTAAATTTTCGGCATAACTTGAAGGGACTCCAAATTTTTAAACAACTTATTAACCTTTAATTTATTGTTTCATACTACACACTCTGTGCCGTTTGTGTGTTTGTTACAGCTCCGGAAGTTCCGATCATCTGACAGTTGCGCTACTAGGAGACGTATACTTTGACAATTGTTTTAAGTTCTGTTGCGCGAAAACGTCTTTCTGTATATTTCATCTTACGAAAAATGCAGTGCCCGACTCGAAATAACTTTTGTTACGTTTGTGGCTTACTCGCACCAAGTAAAATTTTTAAAAATATTACGAAAACAGTGGTTAATTCGTTTCAGAAAATATTCAAGACTGCTTATGTTTCTTGGGGGGTTAAATGGGAAAGTGATGCGAACAATATAGCCACTCCTCTCCAATTGGCAACCTCTACCCACTGTCCAGGACCTGATGCCCTGGACTTGGTACTCCCTGTTTTCGCTAACGAGGTCGACAGAGCCGGTATAACCTTGTCAGAACTTAAAGCTAAGGTGTCGAGGTACCCGTGCCGAGAGTTGCATGGCTGGTAGTGTCTAAATAACCAGTCTTTAACGGTCCCCTCCTACGCCCAGGTTAGGTCGGTTGTATTAAGTGTCTTACCACGGCATGCCGGCTCTGCCGTGGCGGACCACCCCTTCCGTGTCTACTCGTGGGACCAAAAAGCTAATGGACTCTAAAAATAAAAAAATAAAAGAAGCAGTTAAGGAGTTAACGGAGAGTGTGCTGGGCACTCTCTCCGAGGACGATCTTCTGGCCTCCAGCCAGGAAACGATCGTCGAGCCATGTTCGAGCGGTGCAAAACACAGCACCCCGCTTCTAAGACCAAGCCTTCTCCAGTCGGCTACCAAGACGACCTCTGGTGAGGTAATAAAGGCGGCCTCTGGAAAGGTTTCCTTGGGGGCCTCTGGTAAGGCCGCCAAGGTGACCCCTGGCAATGATGCCCCGGTGACCACTGCGAAGGTCACCAAAAAGAAGAAGAAGAAGAAGTCGTCCGGTACCCTGCTCAAAGCGCGCTACCTGAGGGCGAAATTCATTCTGGCAAAGATTGCCAAGAATGAACAAGCCGGTAAAGCGCACGAGCGGGACGCTGAGGACCGTGTGAAGTACGAGGCCGTGATCAGAGACTACGAGGCCGCGTCCGCAGCAAAATTAGACCAGCCACAACAACAACCACAACAACAGCCAAAACCGGCACGGAGCTCGGCTAAACGTAACCGCTCACAGGATGTGAGTGGACGTGTGGCCAAAAGGAGCAAATACTCCTCAACCCAGGGGGCTGGGGGCCCTTCAACCAGTGCGGCAGGCGCGGCCTCGAGGGCGGCTTACAGTGAGGTGGCCAGAGATTATTTCCAAGTTGCCCTCGTGGACGCAGAAACCAAAAGTGGAAGAGCGGTGGTACCCCTTTGGGATGCCATTGAGGGACGGCTATCGGGTATGGTCGTCAGACACCTCATGGATAAAAAAGGGCCAGCACCTCTCTTCGACTCGGGTGAAATCTGCCGAGGCTGTAGGGTGATAAAATGTGCCAATCAGTACTCGAAAGAGTTTCTGGAGAAGAGCCTTGCTACGGTTAGCAACGCCTGGGAAGGGCTTTCGCTAAAGCTCATCCCTGCCTCAGAAATTCCCAGGCGACCACGAGCCAGAATCTGGTTGCCGAAAATGGAGCTGGACAGTTCGGAAATTGTCCCGTGTCTCAAGCTTCAGAATCCTGAGGTTCCTATGGATGACTGGTCTGTCATCAAAGTAGAAGAACCTTAGCAGCATAGCTCAGCCATATTACTGCTGATTAACAACGAGTCGCTGGAGGCACTCGAAAAACAGCAGTTCAAACTTCGCGTTGGCGTCAGGTTGGCCAAAGTGAAGGTCTTCCCCGCCTCTGTCGCCCTGGACGATGACCTGGAGAAATTGGGGGATGACACCAAGAAGCTGCTCGACGATCTGCGGCTGTCTGGGACGGACGCAGATTCTGAACTGGGGGAGCAGTCGTAAAGGTATGTAACACTTTTGAACAGTCTGTTAAAAGTATTACAAATTAACCTTAGTCATTCCAAACTAGCCACAGATAACCTACGAGTCACCCTCCGGGAGGAGGACATCGATGTCTGCCTGATACAGGAGCCTTGGATCTGGCAGCAAAAAATCATGGGACTGAGGGACAGATCCTATGACCTTTTTTATGTCCATACTGATGGTAAGCCAAGGGCCTGTATCCTGGTAAGGAACACAATTAATGCCTTTTTGCTATCTAATTTCAGTTCACCGGATGTGACTGCGGTCAGGTTGGAACCATCCAGTGGCAGTTGCTTCTGCTTGGTGTCTGCCTACATGGCCCACGGCAGATCGGCGCCTCCTGAGGAGTTGCAACATCTAGTGGATACTCTCCAGCCCAAGAAGAAGAACATCCTGATCGGATGCGATGCGAATACCAGACACACCATTTGGGGCAGCAGCGAGATCAATGAACGGGGTGAGCCTCTGTTTGATTTTATACTAAGCCGTAATTTACTTATCTGGAACAAGGGCAACTCCCCAACTTTTGTCTTCCTGGCATCGGGAACATCAAGTGGTTGGGAGGAAGTTCTTGATATCTCTCTCTCTACAAACTCATCTGCTGTTAGGGCTGAAAATTGGACGGTCTCCCAGAGGAACTCGTTTTCGGACCACAGGATGATCCTCTACGAAATCGATTTCATTCGGGAGACCTTGCTACCCCGCAGGAACCCTAAACGAACAGACTGGTCTCTTTTCCACAGGGTTTTCTGCAAGAAGCTGAATAGGAGTAAGTTCTTGACTACCACTAAGGAACAACTGGACACGCAAGTTAGACACTTAGAAAGGTCCTATCAGCCTGCCTTCAAAGTGGCCTGTCCAGTATCCTTTAGCAAGAAAGACTTTCCTTATGAGAGTCTTCAACAAATGTTACCAAATAAGGAACTTTCAAGATTACCGGGAAATTTTGAAAGTTTATAAGAAAGCCATTAGAGATGCGAAGCGCAACTCTTGGAAAGAGTACTGCGAATCCATCGAATCCGTAAAAGACTCGGCCAGACTCAGCAGGATCCTATCCAAGGACCACTCCTGTAAAACTCTTGTCAAAAGAGAGAACGGGGAGTGGGCTGAATCTGCAGGCGAATCCTTAAAAATCCTTATTGATGCCCATTTCCCGGAAAACTCTAGGTGGTAGCATATGCCGATGACTTGGTCCTGATGGTCTCAGGTCCCTTCCCATCAGTAATGGCTGAAATTTTGGAAGGTGCACTGGCTACACTCAGCAGATGGGCCGCCAGTAGCGGTCTCAGAGTCAACTCTGACAAAACGGAGTTGATGCTATTCACCAGAAAATACAAGCCTCCACCTTTTAAGCTTCCTAGACTTAACAACCAGTGTCTTAAACTTTCATCGGAAGTCAAGTATCTTGGTGTAATACTTGACCCCAAGCTCCACTGGAAGCTGCACATAGAAAATCGAATTAAGAAGGCTAATATAGCCGTCTACGCCTGTAAAGCTATATTCGGCAAAAAATGGTTCCTCAAGCCACGTGTCGTACTCTGGATGTACAACTTAGTGGTTCTGCCAATTTTGACATACAGTTGCCTAGTTTGGTGGTTAGCTCTTCAGAAGGGCTGCAACTTCACTAAATTAGAGAGAGTGCAGAGAACTGCATGTGTGGGCATCACTGGTGCCTGTAGAACATGTCCCACCGCTGTGCTCAACGTTATTCTCCACTTAATTCCTGTGGATCTGCAGGTTAAATCCATTGCTGCTCAGAGTGCTATTAGACTGAAGGAGTTTGGCCTTTGGAGACAACTCCCTGTAGGGCATAGCAGCATCTTGAAGCAGATCTCCCCTTCCTTCTCTGATATTTGCACCGACCTCTCCATCCGCAAATTGTGCTTTGAGGGTTGTGCTAGGGCTATCTTTCCGAGCAGGCAAGATTGGAAAGAGGGGAGAGTTGTTGCGGATATAGATGCCTCTGTTTTCACTGACGGATCCAAAATGGAGTCTGGAGTGGGAGCGGGGGTCTACTCCAAATCAGCCAACATTTCGGTCTCCTATAAACTGCCGGAGACTAGCAGCGTCTTTCAAGCAGAGGTCTTCGCGATCCTGCAGGCATGCAAAATGCTCCGGGATCGCTGTTGGGAGGGAGACATTAATATTTTTTCCGATAGCCAAGCTGCAATCAAGGCACTGTCGTCGCCGTATTGCAGCTCTCTTCCCGTGAACTCCTGTAAGGAGGAACTTAAACGCCCCGAACGTGCAGGAAACATTTCCCTCATCTGGGTTCCTGGGCACAGGAATATAGAGGGAAATGTAATTGCCGATGAGCTTGCCAGGAAGGGGGCGGCAGAACCGAATCCAGCTGCCCTCATCTCAGACATCGGTATCCCCTTGGCCTTCGTTAAAGGGAAACTACACAACTTCTTTCTAAGAAAAGCGCAAGACAGATGGAGGTCCGTCTCATCGTGTGCCATTTCAAAAGCACTATGGCCTCAATACGATATAAACAGAACGCTTAAGGTGATGGGAACCCCCCACCATTCAATTTCCAAACTCATTGCGGTGATCACTGGCCACTGGGTGATCGGCACTCATGTGGAGAAGCTTGGAATTCCGTACAACCCCCATTGCAGAAGCTGTGGGGATCCTACAGAGAAAGAGGCTGTGGAACACTTTCTCTGCAGATGTCCGGCTTTGGTGGCTAGGCGCTTGAGATTCCTCATCGTCCCCTTTGGGGATGACTTGATGAAATTCTCCAGCCTTGATCCCTTTTCTCTCCTCCGCTACATCAACAGCACTGGATGGCTGTAGACGGTCTTAGCTCCTCCCTTAATCCTTTCACAGGTAGTGGTCCACTTTATGGTATCAAAACGGCACGTAAGTGCTACTTGTAGCGTACCTGGGCACTCTTGCCATCTTACCTACCTACCTATGTTTCTTACTAGTGGTATACTCCGGAAGTCGTGTGCGACTATTGCTATAGAAATTTATGCAAGTTTACTGATGGAAGGTCCCCACGTACGGAGCACTGCAGTGAACTGTGCTACTTTAGCGTAACTTTTACTCAAACTAAAGGGTAGCAATACTTTCGCCGCAACAAAATTCGCTACGCTAATGTAGAATCGGTTATTCCAGCGGTTCTGTACTCACCAGAAGAACGTATAGCGGCTTCACTGGAGATTTTTGATGATGTTTCCGAATTAAGGGATGGAGAACCAACAGTAGCACCAAAAATGTTATCAACATTTCTTGCATCGAATGCGAGATGGGGGGAACCAGAAGTATCGGAATTTGTACCAACATCCAGTGAACTTGGGACTGCAGTGCCGCATTTAGTAACGCAAGCCGACTTCAATGACCTTGTACGATAAGGAAATTTGTCAAAGAGAACAGCTGAACTCTTTGCATCACGCTTTAAGCAGTGGAATATAGTGGCACTGATTTTAAAATAACAGCCGCTCGTGATCGACGTAGCAGTATTCCATATGACGAATTTATTGAATTGCACGAAGATCGGGAAAAAAACCTGGCTTATTGTTGTGATATTGATTCGATGTTTGAAAAAATTGGTTACCCTCATATTTCAGAGGAGTGGCGACTTTTCATCGATGCATCGGTCAACAGCCTTAAAGTAATGCTGCTTCATATCGGTAACAAACATCCAGCTGTCCCGATCGCATATGCCACCAACCTCAAAGAAACATACGAAGGCATGGAATTAATATTACAGCTGATAAACTACCAAGAGCATAATTGGAAATTAAAAGTGGTCGGGTTACTCATGGGTGTTACATAGGAAGGTCGCAAAAGAGATCAGCATTACACTGAATTTAAGTGGAAGCCGCGAACATGCTACAAAGTAGGTGTAGAAAGTATAGAAAATCTACCATTAGTGCAGCCATCTCAAATCATTTTGCCATCACTACACATTAAGCTCGGTGTCGTATCAAATTTTGTTAAAAAACTGGATCGTGAGGGCGAGGCGATTGCAAGTTTGCGCAATATTTTTCCGAAACTGAGCGGCGCAAAGATTTATGCAGGTATTTTTTTACGAAGGCTTTTAGTAACTTTATTGAAGTGAAAACTTCTTTAGAATCGTTGGGAGTGATTTGAGACTCGATGAAACGAAAAAGCGACACTACGAAGCGTTATATGTTGATATACGTATATGTGTGTGGCTGCATACTGCTGAGCCACGCTAGTATAGTGAGTATTGCAGTATGTATACTACACTGCCTATTACTTGCTTTGGTGTTTAGTTCAAGCGTCATACGTATGTATGTTTGTATGTATACTAGTACGTATGTGTGCGCGCCTGTAATGTGTAACAATCGCACTGAATCGACAACACGATCAAAAACAACAATTCACGCGGTATTTCAAAGATAAGTTGACAACATCGATATTTATAGCATTATTATAATGAACCTATAATTATCCCGCTCCTAATGCTGCTTTCGTCATATTCTCTCTCAGTTTATTTTACGGCAGGTTTCACTTCTATCGCGTCTAACCGTTAGACTGGTATTTTTTTTTTCAAGAAGACGTCACTCCACCTCTAATTCCGTAACTGCTGCAGCTAACTCCATCGCTAGTAATAAATTACTAAAATTGTATTTTCAAAATATATGTATCTAGACTTTGGACTAAATGCTCCACGGTGTATATGAAAAGTTCTTTCTTAGACTTTGATATTTTTGTATTCGTTGAATCTTGGCTGAATAAAAATTTTTTCGACTGTAAAATTTTTGACGATGTTTTCCGTAAAGACCGTGGCCCTGTCAAATCTGGATGTTCCAGAGGAAGTGGTGTTCTCATTGCTGTTCGGAGAAAATTTCGGGCATCATTGGTAACACTTACCAATTCTGACACACTCATCGATCAGCTTTGTGTACGTATTTATGGCTCATCTGGAACAGTTTATGTGTGTGCATCCTACATTCCACCGAATAGTCCGGATTATTTATTCTTTGCACATGCTGACTGTTGGGAACCGCTGTAATGAATATAACCCAGCACTTTGACTTTGCAATTTCTTTCGTTTTGTTGTCACTTACAGTCATTTACACTCAATGCATACTTATATTACATACATACACACATACCAACTAAGCGCTCTAATTTTAATCATTTTGCCTATTACTTATATTCGTTTCTAATTTACTGTAACATCTTGTACATACATTTTTGCTATATAAGGTCCTACTCAACTTATGTACATACCATTAGAAAAAATACACTAGCGAAATAAAGTGAATTCGAAGTCAAGACAAATCAGTCTTCCGACTCTTAACATTGGTGACCCCGACGTGATCATACATTTGATACGTCGTACAAACAAAACAAAAACAAAAAAAAAACAAAAACTAGTAAGCAAACGTTGTTGCTCATCTTAAGTACATTCACCTGCATAACCGTTGCATACACGGTCAGCTACCTTGGCCTACGGTACTTTCCCAAAGAGGTGGAAGAAGCAAACACTTGTGCTTTTACCCAAGGGCAACAAAAAGCCTGGCGAGTCCGAGTCTTACCGACCAATATGTCTACTAGACACAATGGGGAAAATTCTGGAGAGAATTATTTGCGACAGGCTGTCGTCTTTCGCTGAAGACAAAGGTATTCTATCCACTTACCAGTTTGGCTTCAGAAAATCCCGCTCAACAGTGGATGCTATCAAATGCGTGGTAGATTTAGCAACAGAAGCCATTAAGGCAAGAGATGGCGCGGCGGGAAAAAAGAATACTGCGCTGTGGTAACTCTGGACGTTAGAAATGCTTTTAACACAGCTAGTTGGCAGCGTATACTAGAAACCCTCGCAAAAATAGGGTCGCCTAGTTATATAATCAAAATAATTGAGAGCTATTTCAGGGACCGTAAACTGAGGTATAGAAGTGACAAAGGCGTTGAGGAGTATATCGTATCAGCAGGGGTTCCTCAAGGATCATTTCTGGGCCCACTGCTATGGAACCTAATGTACGACGGGGTTCTAAGACTGAATATGCCCCCCAGAACTAAAGTCATTGGATTCGCGGATGACATCGCGGTGGTAATGGTAGCAAAACATATCCACGAAATTGAGAGGATCGCAAGCGAATCAGTAAGCAGGATCAAGACTTGGCTAAGGTCTATGAAGCTGGAATTAGCTGAGCATAAGACCGATGTAGTTCTAATAAGCAGCAGGAAGATAGTAGAAACTATAAGTGTAAATGTTGGGTCTGTAACCATTACTTCAAAACCTGCTATAAAATACCTAGGAGTGATGGTTGACAGCCGTTTAAACTTCAAAACACACCTGGAGTACGCTGTAAAGAAGGCATCGAGTGTGCAGGCCTGCCTGTCGCGAATCATGCCAAACAATGGCGGACCTAGCCACAGCAAAAGAATGCTATATAGCAGGGTAGTCAGCTCGGTTCTTTTGTATGCCGCACCGATCTGGGCTGATGCACTGAACTTAAATAGCTTCACAAAAAAACTGACAGCCGTCTATCGGCTAAGCGCTTTGCGAACTATCTGCGGCTTCCGTACAATTTCGGATGATGCTTCCTTCGTTATAGCAGGGCTAGTCCCCGTGGACATCTTGGCGAAAGAAATGCAGAGAGTGTACATAAGGCTATCTGAACACGACAGTAGAGCAAGTCGTAAAACTATTGCAGAGGAAGAAAGACGTCGTTCGATCGCCCACTGGCAAGACCGGTGGAACAGATCACCGAAAGGTAGATGGACGCATGGGCTAATACCCATCCTTACGACGTGGTTAGAAAGGAAGCATGGGGAAACAAACTTCCACCTAACCCAATTTCTTTCAGGGCACGGAGTATTTCGAAAATACCTCCATAGATTCGGCCATGACAGTTCCCCAAACTGCCCAATCTGCACGGATAGGGAAGAAGACGCTGATCACGTCTTGTTCCAATGCCCACGCTATGCCCCCGAAACTTGTGGTATTTTAAACGGAGAAAATATTATAGATTTTATGCTAAAATCGAGCGATAACTGGAAGCGAATCTGCGCGCATGCAAAATATATCCACAATGATCTAAGACGCGCGGAGGTTCGTAGACGAAGTAACTAGCAGCCTATGAGCTAACCAGCCCCGTGAGGTAATTCCTTCCTGGTTAGTTCCGCGGGGAGAGTGGTAGAGTGGAGAGGTATTTAGTACGTAGGTGTAGCTGTGAGGCTACAAGTCGTGCATACTGCTATGCCGGTATAGCAATACTCATGAGAGTTTCCTCTTCATGGGCGTCATCCCGAAAAAAAAAAAAAAAAACCTTGGCCTACGGGACTTGCATTTACTTTTGCGGCTGTAAACTCACGCCATCCTACCGCTAACTTAGTACTGTATACCGCATACAGTTGGGAATTTTTGTAATCGCTATCAAAGGCACTGTGAAAATGTCAAGGAATGAAGACTCTCTATCCGCACGACCAGGATGGTTCCTGAAAAGGAAAAGTGAAGCTATTTTTAGGCAAATGGAATCCATACATCGTCTCGCAACAACCGAAGCCCTACGCTCACTGGATCATGTAGATCTCACTTTAAAACTGGAACTGGTAGACAACATACGGAGTAATTTTAAGCTCACACAAAACCGCCTGGAAGAAGAAGATCCTGACGAATTGGATACTGATGCTCGACAGCAGTTCTTGAACATATTTCTTTCAGTCAAAGGCGCCATCACTCGCGAGCTACAGTCCAACCGCTTAGATAGCCATTTACATTCAACCACACGCAATTTTTCGCCTCAGGACTCGCAATCTGTGGTTGTTCTAAAGCAACCAAAATCTTGTTTACCGGAACTGAAGTTGCCAACGTTTAGAGGCAACTACTCAGATTGGCCACAATTTTTCTCCATGTTTCGCACCATAATTGACCGAGAAGCTGAATTAACTAAAGTGGAAAAACTCCAACATCTCCGCTCATGCCTTGCAGATGCCGCGTTGGACACCATCAAGTCCTTAGAAATTCGCGAATCTAACTATGATAAAGCTCTTGAATTACTAAATAACCGATAAGCGTTTAATTTTTCAGGCACATATCCGTGAGTTGTTTGGACTAGAAAGTGTCGAAGGAAAGGTGGCAACAAATCTCCGGCGGTTAACGGATAAATTTTTGTCACATATTCGTGCATTACAGACTTTAGGCAGCATAGAACAATTGGCCGACAGCTTGCTGATACACATCGTTATGCAGAAACTTGACTCCACTACTCAAAACATGTGGGAGGAAAAAGTGTCATCCAATGAGCTACCCACTTGGGAAGGCATGGCGTTGTTCCTAGAAAAAAGGTGTCAAACTCTGGAGAATGTTGCGTTTGCTACGCTCGGTAAGACTCCAACTAAACAGGTGAGCAAATATGTGAATCGCAACAAGTCTTTTGTGGTCTCGAAGCCTGCGCAAAGGTCATGTGTGTTTTGCAAACACCTTGATCACCTCATTTATACTTGCCCGTCATTTGCGAAACTCTCCCCAAGCGAGCGCTGGAAAGAGGCAAAAAATGCTGAACTTTGCTTGAACTGTCTTAAGCTTGGACATCGAGTACAACAATGCAAATCCATTCACTGTTTTCGTTGTAAAGGTGCTCATCACACTCTTTTACATAAGGATATTCCAGAGCAACCCTTCCAAAATGCCTCATTGGCAGAAAAGTTTCCTCAACCAGGATCAGCAGCATCTTTGGTTTCCATGGCGCCTCCATGCATATCAAACGAGCACTCAAGCATTAAACTAAACGAATCCGTACTACTAGCTACCGCAACGGTGTTTGTAAAAAACAGTGTTGGATGTTTTATCCCCTGTCGTGCTATTTTAGACTCAGCTTCGCAACTAAATTTCGCTACGAGCAGGTTATCCAACCAACTACAATTGAAGAAATCGAAGTTCCCAGTAGCAGTTTCGGGAATTGGAGACTCAGATACAACAGTTGAGTACACAATCAATATTATTTTTAAATCTATTCACAGCGATTACACAAACACTATTACGGCGTCAATAATTCCCACCATTACTGAGCAGCGACCAACCACCACTTTCAGCATATCGCAATGGGTCATACCTAAGAACATAAAATTGGCCGATCCATCATTTACTACTTCTCGTAGGATTGACCTCTTAATTGGAGCCGGCATATTTTTTGACTTGTTGTGTGTCGGCCAAATACGTCTTAAGGAACGAACACTCATTTTGCAAAAGACACGTCTCGGGTGGATCGTCTCTGGCGGTAAACAACGCTGCAACATCAGCTCTTCGTGCGCGGTGTCATCCAAACTCGTCGAAAGCAACGAACCACATGGATCACTTGATCAAATGGTCCGCAGTTTTTGGGAAACAGAAAATTGTCTCGAAGGAACCACGAAGGTAACAAAAGAAGAACTAGATTGTGAAATACATTTCCAAACAAACCATCGCCGTTTGGGTACTGGCGAGTACTCAGTCCGTCTTCCTGTCAAACTGAGTCCAAATATGCTTGGTGACTCATATCAATATGCTTTACGCCGATTAATCTCTCTAGAACGACGCTTGCAGCGAAACGACAACGTAAGATTACAGTATTCAGCGTTCATGCGAGAATATCTCGATTTAAAGCACATGACTCTTGTGGATGCTCTCCCCAATGTACCAACATATTATCTTCCTCATCACTGCGTTTTTAAAGAAGATAGCACAACAACGAAATTACGGGTAGTATTCGATGGTTCAGCTTCTACAACAAG
Organism: Anastrepha obliqua; assembly: GCF_027943255.1. Taxonomy (NCBI): domain Eukaryota; kingdom Metazoa; phylum Arthropoda; class Insecta; order Diptera; family Tephritidae; genus Anastrepha; species Anastrepha obliqua. The sequence goes on along the minus strand of NC_072897.1, from coordinate 53,340,343 downwards.
TAACTACTCTCTGAATGAAATTCTTATGACAGGTCCAACAATTCAACCAAAACTTGCAGAAACTTTAATACGTTTTAGGTCAAGGCCCATCGCATTAACAGGTGACATATGCAAAATGTACCGCTGCGTACGCATCACCTCACCAGATGACTATCTTCAGTGCATACTTTGGAGGGAAAACCCGATGGAAGATGTTAAGACCTACAAATTAGAGACTGTCACTTATGGAACACGACCAGCATCATTCTTAGCTATTAGAGCTATGCACCAGCTGGCTAACGATGAAGCCGAATCTTACCCCCTTGGTGCTCAGATAGTACTGCGGGATTTTTAATATATGTTGATGACATGATCACTGGATCCGATACTGCTGAGGAGGCAATTGAAATAATGGGGCAAACTTCGCAGCTACTTGCAAAGGGTAACTTCAAAATACGAAAGTGGTGCTCCAATGATCAAGCTGTAATAGCGCAGATTCCTCTAGCTGATAGGGAAAAACTTCTAAGGTTTGACGACGGCAGCAACATAACAAAGGCACTAGGGTTGCAATGGAACACAGATCATGATTTATTTTTCTTTGCATTTACCCCATTTCAGAAACCAACAAAAATAACGAAACGCTCTGCACTTTCCATTATTGCCCGTTTGTATGATCCGCTCGGCTTAGTCGGCCCATTTGTATTAAAGGCAAAAATATTTCTTCAGCGTCTATGGATGGAAAAACTTGACTGGGACGAAAGTTTACCGATGTCTCATGAAACAAGTTGGGAGAACCTATGCAGCCAATTCAACGATGTCAAACATTTGACATTTCCCCGCTTCATCGCTAAAAGGAATGCATCGTTGGAACGTCATGCCTTTTGTGACGCCAGTTTGTCTGCATATGGTACGTGTGTTTACATAAGTGCTAGCAATGGTAAGAGCGTATGCATAAATCTGCTTTGCTCAAAGTCGCGAGTTGCTCCGATTAAATCTCTCACTGTGCCAAAGCTCGAGCTGTGTGCTGCCTATTTGCTTGCTCAGTTAGTGCACTCCATCGCTCAACTTAATATCTTCAGCTGTATGTTTTATTGTTGGTCAGACTCCAGTATAGTGCTCTCATGGTTGAAGGAGGACTCATCCCGGTTCAACGTATTCGTAGCTAATCGCATTAACAATATTCAAAATCTCACAGATGGTATGGAGTGGCGTTATGTCCCAACAGCTGTAAACCCTGCTGATATATTATCACGCGGAGCCACACCAACAGAATTACTAAATTCTTCGTTGTGGAAACATGGACCGCCGTTTTTGTCTAATCCGCACAATGAGTGGCCTAAATGCTGCGTTCGAACTCAAGAGCTTCCCGAAATACGCAAAACCTTTTTGCTAACTACGCGCTCTGCTTCTGATATGTCAATCAACTGCAAATACGTAAATTCTTTTGCATCTATGCAACGCATCTACGGTTACGTTTACAAGTTTGTGAAGAAGGATATCTCAGATCATTTAACGCCTAGTCACATTCAGAATGGAACATACTTCTTAATTCGCATGATACAAATGGTACACTTTTCAGCTGAGTATACCTCACTTCAAAGAAAAGCAACAATTTCCTCTAAAAGTGCATTGTTTTCTTTATCACCTTTTCTGGACCCGGTTGGGCTTCTGAGAGTTGGTGGCCGTCTCAAGAACACAAACTTAGATTTTGATTCGCGACATCCTATTATAATGCCAAAACATCATCCTCTTACAACATCTATGATTAGTTATTTCCATTTAAAATATCTACATGTAGGTCCTCAGGCATTGCTTGCAACGATTCGTTTACAATATTGGCCAATAGGTGGTCGGAAAACGGTGGCACAGGTTATCAACAAATGCATCATTTGTTTTCGTGCGAAACCAAAATTGATGGAACAAATCATGGCAGATTTACCGGGGGAACGAGTAAAAGCGGCCAGATCATTTTTTACTACAGGAATAGATTTTTGTGGCCCGTTCTATTATCAGTCGGAAATTCGGAACAGGCAACCACTGAAGTGCTACATCGCCTTGTTCATATGCTTTGCCACGAAGGCAGTTCATCTTGAACTCGTCAAGGATTTGTCGACACCCGCGTTTCTAGCTGCGTTGCAAAGATTCATCAGCACACGAGGCAAACCTAAAACAATTTGGACGGATAACGCAACAAACTTTGTTGGAGCCAAAAACGAGCTGCTGGAACTAAGGCGATTATTTCTGAGTAGCGAACATCAACGTGAAGTGGCCAAATATTGTGTCGAAGATGGAATCGAATGGAAGTTTATACCGCCAAGATCTCCTCATTTTGGTGGACTTTGGGAAGCTGCTGTTAAGTCAGCGAAATTTCATTTCTACAGAGTCGTTTGTTCTTCGAGGTTGTCCTTCGAAGAGCTCCGCACACTTGTTTGCCAAATCTCAGCAGTAATTAATTCACGGCCTCTTATTCCTCTTACAGAGCATCCTGATGATCTTGCAGTTCTTACGCCGGGACATTTTTTGATTGGCGGCCCTTTCACAGCTACAGTAGAACCAGACATCACTGATCTGAATATTAACAGGCTCAGTCGTTGGCAGCGAATTTCTCACATGCAACAAATATTTTGGAAGAAGTGGAGTACAGAATATCTTACCCAATTACAACAACGATCCAAATGACGAACCCATAGGGAAGGACTTAAAAAAGGTGCTCTAGTACTCATAAAAGACGAAAATCTGCCGCCGCTTCGTTGGCCTTTGGCATGAGTTATTGACATAATCCCTGGACCAGATAGTGTAGTACGCGTAGCAACCCTAAAAACAACTTGAGGAATCACCAAAAGAGCTATAACTAAATTGTGCTTGTTGCCATTAGACGATCATCTTGAAAGCTTAAACTTTCAACGGGCGGAGGATGTTGGGAAGCGCTGTAATGAATATAACCCAGCACTTTGACTTTGCAATTTCTTTCGTTTTGTTGTCACTTACAGTCATTTACACTCAATGCATACTTATATTACATACATACACACATACCAACTAAGCGCTCTAATTTTAATCATTTTGCCTATTACTTATATTCGTTTCTAATTTACTGTAACATCTTGTACATACATTTTTGCTATATAAGGTCCTACTCAACTTATGTACATACCATTAGAAAAAATACACTAGCGAAATAAAGTGAATTCGAAGTCAAGACAAATCAGTCTTCCGACTCTTAACACTGACAATGTTGTGACATTAGCATCAAGCATAGCTAGTGACAGTCATGTTTGTATCCTCGGTCCCATATCTTTAACTGATAAACATCATGTTCCTCTTTCTGTTGAGTTGGAATTTTATGAATTTTCTGAGGTATCCGATGAGCCTAACATCCAATTCAACTACAACTCATGCGACTTCTCAATTTTTAATGAAATTTTATTAAGTATTGACTGGGATAATACCTTCCACGACAATGATGTTACCTCTTGTTTTCATTTTTTTAAGCTAAGGTTTCTGAGCTGTGTTTAAAGCACATTCCTATTTATCATAAGAAAGTATATAAGACACCTTGGCATACCAAACGGCTTAGGCATCTAAAAAACAAATTTTCTAAACTGTATAAAAGGTCTGGAGACCCAATGCACTACTAAAAATTTCAATGCCATTTAAAAGAGTTTAACTGTTTGCCAATTTATTTGCCGACCTTTTTTGCTCTAATTTTGAACCCGACTTAGACTTCGATTCTAGTTTGCTCTCTAATAGTTTTTCACCTCTTAATTTTGGGACATTGTGCCTATCTGTTACTGATGTCGTCAAGGGTATTATGAAGCTCAAGCCTACACCGAAAACTGACTCGGATGGCCTTTCGGGCATCTTGCTGAAGAGCTGCTTGTGTCTCGCTGAGCCTCTTACAATTATATTTAATAATCGTTGTCCTCCGGTATCTTTGTTGACGACTGGAAATTTACTTCCGTTAGGCCTATATTTAAGAGTGGAAATAAAAACGATGTTGGCAATTAGTGGCCGGTTTCGAAGCTTTCGTCTCTCTTAAAACTTTTTGAGATAACAGTGGATGATAAGTTATATTTTGCTGCCAAAGACCTAATATCTACCAACCAGCATGGCTTCGTTGGAAGTCGCTTCACTGTCACTAATTTGTCTATTTTCAATGATAACTGCATTTCAGCCTTCCAGAACAGATCTCAAGTTGATACAACTAATATAGACTTCTCTAAAACGTTTGACAAAGTATCGCACCGAATACTTTTGTCGAAGCTGGCATCATTGGGTATACACTCCACGTTTTTGTCGTGGGTCAAATCATATTTGTCCAACAGGCACTGCGTTGTAGCCGTTGATAATACGACATCCTGTGGTGTCCTCTGGTGTCCCACAGGGAAGTATTCTAGGACCCCTTCTCATTATACTCTTTATTAACGATATTGGTTCTTGCTTTTCTTTTGCTGAACACTTGTTGTATGCTGATGATCTTAAAATATTTGCGGTGATTAACAGTGTTAGTGACTCTGAAAAGATGCAAACCGACTTGCACAATGTCCGGAACTGGTGCTATTTAAGCCGTTTGTCACTAAATATAAAATCGCCGATACACGTGTATTTTAATTTTTTATCCCCTTTCCGAAAAAGTATATTTGGATCATAGGACAGAATGTGTGTACCGCGGTGTAATTGGTGCTTACATCCTTTGGTAGGAATTGGCTGAGCTTTTCCTCCATTTGTGGTGTGCATCTTGATGTTTTTCCACAAATGAAAGACTCTACAGTTTTATGCCGCCTCCTAACGGCAGATAGTTTTTTATAAAGAGCTTTCTCACAGCAGAAAAACACTCAGAGATTTGCCATGTGTTTAATATGGCCGTTTTTTATCATTAACTGATTTGTACAATATATAACTGACACAAACCGGTCAAAGAGCGAGCTAACGTTTTCTTCAATGAAGTTAATTTGCTCATTCCTAGATTTTTAGTTGTTGATACGTCACGATATGAATACAGGTAACATGTAGTCATAGGTCAATGGAAAGTCAAAAATTAAATCATGCTTTGAAAAATTTGGTACAGAAAGCTGGTCAAATAGCAGAATTTTGCGGTATCACTAACAAAAATTATGTCTAGCAAAGAGCTACTGGTTTGCGTGAAGTGTGTAGGCACTGAGCCATTTGCCGGGAATAAGCCCAAGTTTTGCATGGCTACCGCAAACTTACGTTCACATAGCAGGTCGCTGTTAAATCCCCTGCTACTTATAACAATGTTTTTATAATTGAGAGACAAGTTTTCAATGAAAGCAACAAATGGCGCGTATACTACATACATATATACCCAAGCAATAAGGATTTTATCATACTTACATGTTTTTTCAATGAAAAGGTATTCTATTAAGTTGGCAGTTTCTGAATTACACTTAAGGGAAAAAGTACAACTATTTTTGACAAACACTGCAACTCCACCACCACGCTTGGCTCTAACTAAACGAAAAATTTTGTAACCATTAACACAAAACGAATCGTCGTTAAGCAACGTAGAAAGCCATGTTTCAGATAGACCCGCAACATCTACGACGAGTGTTAGAAAAAAGGTGAATTTTCAAACTTCGCGGGCTATGTACATTTGACTTTCGATTATAATTTTGTTTGTTTATGGTCGTACACTCGTCTTGAAGATATGTTCACGGTTAGCCATATAGCACGTTTAGTTTGTTTGTGAAAGGTATAAATAACGACAAGTGTTTTGCGTCTTCGGCGATTTTCTGCTTTTGAAAATATTGACCAAAGAAGTTGCATCAAATTTTGTGTAAAAAATGGAATTAAGTGCTCAAAAAAAGTGGTACAAACTTTTCACAGAAGGTCGAAATGATGTAAATGACGACGCTCGCTCTTAACGCCTCAGCACATCAACAATCGATGAAAATGTTGAGAAAGTGAAGAAAATGATTATGGAGAATCGTCGAATTACAATTGAAGAAGTTGCTGAGGATGTTGGCATATCGGTTGGTTCATGCCATGCAATCTTTTCGGAAATTTCGGCATTAGGCATGTGGCAGCGAAGTTTGTTCCAAAATTGCTTAATTTTGACCAAAAAGGATCTTAAAAGGATCATAATTGGTCACGAATCATGGGTATATAGTTATGACATCGAAACCAAACCTCAATCGTCCCAATGGAAGAGTCCTGGAGAGCCAATACCAAAAAAGTACGCCGAATTCGTTCAAATGACAAGGTTTTGCTCACTGTTTTCTTCAATTACCATGACGTAGTGCATCAGGAGTTCCTACCACAAGGTCGTACGATAAATACGGAGTAATACCTTGAAGTAATACGCCGTTTGCGTAAAACAACACCGTTATCATGCCTCTTCCACCGTATTCATCAGATTTAGCTCCCTCCGACTTTTTCCTGTTCCCAAGATTGAAGAGACCCATGAAGAGACGGCGTTTTGCGACGATTGAGGAGATAAAAACCGAATCGCTGAGAGAGCTCAAGAACATACCAAAAAGTTCATATCAGAACTGCATCTAGGATTGGAAAGAACGCTGGCGCAATTTTATTATATCTGAGAGTGACTACTTTGAAAAACTTAAGAAACATGAAAATTCACCTTATTTTTCGAACACACCTCGTACATCAGAAAACTGAAAAGTATACCTAGTTTTAGATAGCAGACTTTCAGAATTTAGATTGCATAGTTTTAATCCACATTTTACTTACTTACTTACTTAGAACGCGAATTACAATAAAAGTGGTATCTTTTCCCTTGGAAAAGTATTTATCTTTACTCATCATTGGCAAAAGAAGCAAAGAAGAGAACAAGAAAGGAAGGGAGAAATAATATAATAGAAGAGGATACACTTTATTTTTAATAAGCTAAATAATAAGATACAAATGAAGTACTCAAAACAAAGTAGTCACTTGTTGCTTTCTAATATAGATACAAATGAATCTTTGGTAAGTACCTTGACAACTGCGCTACCAGAATGCGCATAAGTACAGGGTGGCGCACGAATCGTGCTACAAAAACAAAACGTAATAACTTTTTTTCTAATCAATGTATTTAACTATTTGTTTTTTTATTGTATAGATAATTCAATTTTATTTTATGTAACTAATTAGTTTTGAAAATAATAGAACGTAAATGACCTCCATTCTCATTCACGCATATGCGACACCTGATGAGAAAATTGTTCATTGCGCACTGAAGGGTTGAAGTCGGGATCGCCTCAATTATTGTTGTGATGGACTGCTTCAATTCAGTCAAATTACTTGGTTTTGTTTTATACACCTCTTGTTTGAGATAACCCCATAAAAAAAAATCTGGTGCAGTGAGGTCAGGTGACCTTGGGGGCCGGCGGAAAGTGGAATTTCTGGATATCAATTTATTTCTAAATTTTCGTTGGAGCTCCTCCATAACCGGTCTGGCTATATGTGCAGTTGCTCCATCTTGCTGGAACCAAATGCTGTTAAAAGGGATACGTCTTCGCCGCAGTTCTGGATAAAAAAACTCCTTCAACATGTTTAAATAACGGTCCCCATTTACAGTCGCTCTTACACCGTTTTCTTCGAAGAAGTATGGCCCGACAATGCACCTTGATGAAACTGCGCACCACACTGTGACTCGTTCTGGGTGCAGTTCCATCTCATGGAGTATTTGCGGATTTGATTGACTCCATATACGGCAATTTTGCTTGTTTACATTGCCGTTTAGATCAAAATGGGCCTCATCAGACATAAACAAGCAATTTATGAAGTTGTTGTCTTCTTCGGCCATTTCAATAATTTTTTGGCAAAATTCCAGGCGAATAGGCAAATCCAGAGGGTTTAATTTGCTTGTGATTTGAACTTTGTACGGAAACAAGTTTAAGTCATCATGAACTATCCGCTGCAATGACCGTCTGCTAACTCCAATTTGCGCCGACAAGTTACGAGTCGAAACTCTTGGATTTGCCTGAATTGACGATGCTACAGCCGCGATTGTGGCTTCGACCCGAACATGGGGATCTCGATGGTACGGTCTGCGTGCGATGTTTCCAGATTCAGCAAACATGTTCACCAGCCTCATAATGGTCCATCTGCTCGAGGGAGTGCCGCCAAACTCCCGCCTAAATTCCCTTTGGACGGAAATGATGGACTGCAAAGCATGGTACCGCTGCACTATCCAAATCCTCTTTTCGGTATCCCAAGCCTCTATTTTTTGTAAATCTAAATACTAATCTGCAAAATAAAAAAAAAAGCCGATTACTCACACAGAAAAAAAGTTATTACGTTTTGTTTTTGTAGCACGATTCGTGCGCCACCCTGTACATCGCTTCTCTAAGAATAGGCAGATGATGAACGTTTTTGCCTTTTAAGTTTTGTCGCAAACTGCATAACTTCTCGATTGCCTTTGGTAAGACAATACGTATATACGTAAACATTCGCATCAGTTATGCCTCTTATGTGACGCAGTTGAAAACATCTCTTTTCAGTTTTGTAAAATTTGGCAGCAGCTTTCAATAGTAGATATCGATCAAGTGGGAAGTGCAACTTGATAATGAGAGGCGCATGTTTAGTATTGCCTTTCCCGCTGCGCACTCGAAAACCTGCGCGAACAGGTGGCATTTACTTCCATCGCTTTGCAAAGCTTTCCAAAGATGTCACAAGAACAATTATGGTGTTCACACTCATCAACGTAAACGTACACCCGTGTTAGCTGACACGATGAAACTAATGAGAACCCCATGAAAATGAAAAATCACCAACAATGTTGAATAATGTTAATTATAGATAAATGAACCATTTGTACATAAATGATAACGCGTTCGTGTGTAAAAGTGTGTATGCAAAAATATCAATGACAACATTGTATCGATACCTCGAAGCACAAACCCACTGAAATCGATGTATTGTGTAAATATGTAACCAAAGGAAAGCAGCTGTTATCCACAGGCTCAATTTTGCATATCCTACAGACAACGGAAAGGAACTATGATAACGTCGGTGAGTGCTGACACCATTACACCTAATGCAGTGAATAGAAAAGCGGCAGAGGTGACAGCGGCTGCGTCAGCAGTGAATAATCGGTCCGTTCCGTCCCTTACAGCAACGAATTTGACTGACAGCAAAATAGATTATGTGTGTTTGAGTCGAAAATAACAACTGTTTAATAAAGAACAATTGTGTATCGCTCAAATTTTTACCGATGGTGTTTTTTATTATTTCAAATTAAATGCACAAAATAAATGGAATTTAAATAAATTGCGACAATTCAAATGCACCATTATCTTTCCAATAAAATTTTGAAAGAATAGAGAAAAGACTAGGATTAACAAAGTTGTTCTGCAAAGTGAATATGCGTCCAGATCTCGAAGTTATGATCGTTGCGCTGCAATAAGCATTAATAATATAATAAATTTCACAACCCACAAAAACCTTTTTATGCACAACGAAATATGGTACTTGCTTTGACGAAAAGAACATCTGCTGCTTATTTGTCTATATGCGGCAACACTTTAATTGCGGTACCACAGTACGTTGTACACGCCACGTCGGTCAAATACGTTGCCGCAATAGACACAAATGACCCATTGTGACAGCCCTATAAGTCAACGGCAAAAGTGACCTAAAAGATGCGCAGGAACGCTGACGCGGCGATTATTGCACATCTAATTTAATTTAGATGCACAACAAAGCTGAATTTGTGACAGGATATAGAAAAAGTCGCAATTGGTATGTAGAGGAACGTTTAAACACTCTGTTAAGATTTTATGTGGCAAAATTACCTGTTTAATTAAATAGCTTCACACGTTCATGGCATCAGTAAGAACGTGAGAGCCGTTCAACATTACCATCTGGAAAACTAGACCGCATATTAAGCAAGAATTGAGCTTTTCTTTTAGACCAATATCATACAGTAGGCTGATCGTCGAAAATCAATTTTCTTGATGTTAGCGTAGCGCTACTTTACGATCTTCTGGCGCCATTGTCAGCACCCAGTTTTACGAAGCATTAGATGGGATGCTACTCCGTTATTTGGTATGCGGTCTTCGGGCTTGGAATTTCTTCGGTGTAGCCTCCTTGCCAAGTTGGACATCCATTTACAAGATATTAACTCCATATAATCATAGGCCTGCCACTTACCAGAAATTCTAGAAAAAGTATCGCACTTGAGTAAGGATATGGAGGACTGTATTCATTCCTAAAGCAGCAAAGAAGGGCCCAGTTCAACCTAAATCCTTGATGTTAATTTGTCTTACGTTATTTACATTAAAGAAAAGGAGGATGAATTTGAAGGAATACTCTAAATCCAAGAGGGGGGGTGAAGTGTACGTTGCTTCTTGGGGGAATGCACACAGAGGCGTATGGCAATTGTGCCAGTAGCCTAAAGACCGACCATTGTGGTAGAATGCCACTCCTGCACGAGGTGCCCCTGCTTTTAACCAAAAATGGCGGATCTAGAGAGGCATAACTCGAAAAAACCCGTAATCCTAGGTGTAATTCGAACCGTGCCTATAGGATGAATGGCACTACGTAAGTGTGTCTTATAACGGTGACCTCCAGATATCGGGCGCCCTCTGGTTGTAATTAGCCTTACCGCGACACCGGGGCACTGTCGTGGCTCGACCTTCCCTTCCCCTTCACTCGTGGGACCACATGGCAGAGTCAAACAATTTATTAAAAAAGGCAGGAGTGCCTAGTATAAACCAGGTCGATAACGACCTTTCGGTAAACTGTGCCGAATTACCAACAACATCGCAAGCAGCTAAGGGCAAACAATGCCCTCCAACTGTCAGCGAAACCACGGATATGGAAGTTGACGACATGGCCCTGGGGCCAGATGGCAAAGCTTCTACCATATCACCAGAGGAAGAGGAGAAACTATTATCTTCTCCCACTCGTGACTCAGGAAGAAAGGACGAAGACAAGGTGCGGCTTTGCGGTGCCGCCAGAAAGCGCCTAAAGTACTTCCTGAGAAAAGGTCACAGCATTGACGAGGCAAGAGAGTTGGCTCAAAAACCAGCTGATCTGAAGCGACAACGCTCCAGCAGCACCACGCCAAAGCAAAGCTCCCCTAAGCGTGCCAATTTACAGGGGAGCTCTAGCGTTGGAAAAAAGGCAGAAGAGACTACCGAAACGGAAGGACCAAAGGCAGCAGTGCCTAATCCAGAAGTCAAGGTAGACTCAACAAAAATGTCTTACAAAGACGCGGCGTGTAGCACGAAGTTGGGAATAATTCCTCCTGACTATCCCACTACAGTATGGTCGACGGAAAGACTAACGGCCATACAACATGCTATCCTGGAGGCGATAAGGAAAAAGCAGCCTGGTGCTGCAAAGCCCAAATTTAATAGCTGCACCTTTCGCCCAGGATATATAGTTATATCATGTGGCTGCGATGATACGGCTAATTGGCTAAAGGAAGTAGTTCCTAACCTGAAGCCGTGGAAAGATGCACAGCTGAAGATTGTGCAGGAGGCGGACATACCGCGCCCACAAATCTTCGTTGGTCACTTTCCAGAATTGGACAGCACCTCAACTGAGGATATTATTAGCCTCCTTGACGGCCAAAACGAGCGCCTCAACACTAATGACTGGCGGGTGCTCAACAGAGTGCGCAAGGGTACTGTGGTAGAAATTACTATTGCTATCGACTCAATCTCCGCAGAAGTCATAAAGACTTCCAACAACTGGCTGAACTACGGGTTCGGTAAAACCCAACTTCGGCCAAAATCTAAAGGCCCGATTGATCCGCCTAAGGTTACCGAAAAGGACTCTGACCCCTCGCCGAAATAAAGCTCTGAGGAAGCGGGAACTTTGACTCCAACGGCTTCAATAGCCCAGGACAATAAGGCCAGCTGCTCCAGACACGAGGCAGAAAAGCCAACAACATCCGGCACATGGCGCCATAACGTGGCCGAGGGTATTCGCATGCGACCCCCTCTGCAGGCTGATAAAAAAGCGCACAGCCACAACAAGGATCGAAGAGGGGATCAGATGTCCGCTGAGAAAGCAGTCCTGCTGAAAAGCAACCGAGGCAAGAAAAAGGCAGCCATTGCCAAACGAAGGTTCACTAGATGACCTGGCCTAAGCGAAAACCTTACAACACCAGAAGGCAACTCGGATGCCTTCAAATAAATCTCCATCACGCAAAAGCAGCCTCGGACGTGCTTACGAGGAGATTTAACCAAGAACTCTTGGATGTAGCTTTCATTCAAGAACCATGGGTACGTAAAGGAGTCATTCTGGGACTCCAGAGCACAAACGCTAAGTTGATATATGCTGCCAACAAAGACCGTCCCAGAGCGGCGTTGATAATAAATAATCAACTAACCTTTATCCCAATATCACAGTTCATTACAGAAGACCTGGTGGCCATTTGGGTAAAAGTGCCAACGAGCAAAGGTGAGCATGAGGTAGTACTTGCCTCCGCCTATCTTCCAGGAGATGAGGTTACTGCTCCAACAAGGGAGGTTATAGCCCTGGTGGAATATTGTCAGCAAAAACGTCTCCGGTGGATCCTCTGCTGTGATGCAAACGCGCACCACACAGCGTGGGGAAGCACAAACATCAATCCAAGAGGTGAGTACCTTATTGAATTTCTACTTAGGTATAATATATCTCTCCTAAACCGAGGCAACGAACCTACATTCATTAATGCAATCAGAAGTGAAGTCCTTGACATCACTCTCTCTAGCCATAATGTTTTGTCCGAAGTCTCAAATTGGCATGTGTCAGAGGAAACATCTATGTCGGATCACAGACATATTAGATTCGATATAGGTGCAGCCGAACCACAAATGACAATTTACAGAAACCCCAGAAAAACTAACTGGGACTACTTTCACTTCTATTTAGAACAAAGTGTTAACTGCTCTAAGCGTCACATTCAGCTTATATCTGAGCTTGAGTTCGAATCGAACGAACTACATTCAAACATAATATCTGCGTTTCACGAAAGTTGCCCAGTAAAAGTGAAAAAGCCACAAAGAAATGTTCCTTGGTGGAATAGTACACTTTCCAACCTGCGTAAAGAAACAAGAACCCTATGGAATAGAGCTAAAGCAATGGGGGACTGGTCCTCCTACTCAACAGCCCTAACCAACTACAATAAGGAATTGAGGAAATCTAAAAGGGCTACTTGGAGGAATCACTGTGAAAAGATTTGTAGTCTTCCGGATGCTATTCGTATCCAAAAAGGCCTACTAAAAGATAACTCAAACGGCGTTAGTACCCTGAAAAAGCCAGACGGAAGTTACACAAGGAGTCCCGAGGAAACCAGTCAACTTCTGCTGGACACTCACTTCCTTGGATCACTTGTGCTAGACGAGATCTCTGTACCGGCAGAAACTACTACATCTGCGAGTGCTGAGAACTTAAAACTAGCAAATAAGCTATTTCATGAAAAGCGGGTACAATGGGCGATGCCAACATTCAGCCCATACAAATCTCCTGGTCCTGATGAGATATTCCCCTGTCTTTTACAGCAGGGTGCACACCATATTATCCCTAATTTGACCAGACTATACAAAGCAAGCTTACTGCTAGGATATTTGCCTACAAAATGGGCTGAGGTTAAGGTTGTATTTATTCCAAAGGTAGGGAAAAAACCCGAACAATTGCCTAAATCATACAGACCAATTAGTCTCAGCTCATTTTTCCTCAAAACAATGGAAAAGATAGTTCATCAGTATATTAGGGAATACAATCTAGCTAAACTCCCACTGCATCGACTTCAATTTTCCTATCAACAGGGAAAATCCACTGAGATTGCAATACACAGCCTGGTAACAGTTATTGAAAAGGCTATTGAGTCCAAACAGATAGCTCTATGTGCATTTATTGACATATTAGGAGCTTTTGATAACACCTCCTATGAGGCAATCTATAATGCCCTATATCTAAAGGAGGTACCTGAACCCATCACTAGATGGATAATATTCATGCTGAAATCTAGGACGATCAGCACCGAACTAGGAGGAACAATCAAATCTATTAAAGCCACAAGAGGTTGCCCTCAAGGTGGCGTACTTTCTCCTCTTTTGTGGACTCTAGTCATAGATGAACTTCTGCACAAACTGAATAACCTAGGATTTCACACTCAGGGTTACGCTGATGACCTAGAAGTTTATGTATTAGGCTGGCATGAGGAAACCATTTCGGATCGCATGCAGCAAGCCCTTACAATAATAAACAAATGGTGCACGGAAAAAGGGCTCTCCATCAACCCATCCAAAACAACACTTGTACCGTTTACTAGGAGAAGGAACATAAATCTCAAATGTCCGACCCTTAATGGAACAACACTTGAACTCTCGATAGAAGCGAACTATCTTGGCGTTAGTCTTGACAAAACGCTTACGTGGAACTCCCATATTGAGAGAGTTACTTCAAAAGCCACAAGGGCATTCTTTGCCTGTACAAGGCTTTTTAGTAAGACATGGGGACTAAGCCCTAGAATGACCTTCTGGACATTCACCACAGTTGTAAAACCCATAGTCACTTATGCATCCTTAGCATGGTGGCCCAAGGTCAAGCAGGGAAAGGCGGCAAACGAATTAAGCAAACTGCATCGCCTGGTATGTGTTGGTATTACAGTGGCTATGAAAACATGTCCCACGGATGCATTGGGTGTGCTCCTGAACATACCACCGCTTCCAATTCTAAATGAAAGGGAAGCTAGCTCGAGTGCCTTAAGACTAAAAGGTATATCTGAACTTAAAAGTGGGGATATGAAAGGACATTTAAAGATCTTAGAAGACTTCCTACATAGTCCCATTCTTCATAGGGATGATATACTATCACCCAAACCAATACTCTTCAGGAACTTCCAAGTTATAATCAATGAACGAATAGACTGGAGAACTAACTCTATCACTTTCAAACCTGGCTCCCAGCTATGGTTTACTGATGGGTCCAATTTGGAAAATGGTAGAACAGGGGCAGGAATCAATGGGCCCAAATTCAAAAAATCGATTCCGATGGGATCCTACCCAACAATATTCCAGGCAGAAATACATGCCATTGAAATATGTGTGAGAGAATGCCTTAGAAGGAAAATGAGAGGTACTCACATCTACATACTTTCAGATAGCCAAGCGGCTCTAAAAGCCCTTCTATCAACAACTATCACGTCTAAACTGGTAAATGATTGCCTAAACCTCCTAAACACGTTAGGAAACCTCAACACAGTAACACTATGTTGGATTCCGGGACATGAAGGACATGAGGTCTTTTAACCGGATACCTTACAGATCACTGCAGCCTGAGGTACCATCTAAACAATATTGGTCTATCCGAGACCAATGTCTGCCGCTTTTGCGAAATGGACATAGAAAGCTCAGAACATGTGCTTTGTGAATGTCCTGCGTTGGGCAGACAAAGACTCCACCACCTTGGTGGTATCGTAGTATCTCCATGCAATCTTTGGAACAACAAACCCAAAACTGTGCTAAAACTCTAGGGTTACAAAATAGGCCTTTCACAATAGATCAGCTCTGGTCACAGTGCGTAATGGCCTTCTAATAATAATAATAATAATCCAAGAAGAGGAATCTTTCAGGTCGCAGTGCTAAGCCCTATACAATAATAATATAAATAAACAACTCCAAATTCACACGTATTATATAGTAGCTGTTATTTTAGTTATACCTATAGATTATAGTGAAATGAATTGATATGGTGAGCTTTTTAATTGGTATTTAAATAGGGTGGTAAACCGTTTTTTAGCGGTATTGGATGGTTTGATGCAAAAACAAGTTTCGCATTTTTTGATAATTTCTGTCACCGCTTTTTACCCACCCTGATGACAAAACTCCTCGCATATCAAGTAATTTAACTTATGTGCCTAAAAGCGTGCCCCAAAAACTTGGCTTAGGTTTTCTACTAATGAACATTTTCTATGCTATTGTTATGATCTACTGAGTACGTGACAATTACGAAATTAATCTTATATTTTTCTATACTAATATTATAAAGAGGAAAACTTTGTTTGTTTGTTTGTAACGAATAGGCTCAAAAACTACTGGACCGATTTTAAAAATTCTTTCACCATTCGAAAACTACATTATCCAAGAGTAACATGGATTACATTTTATTTTGGAAAAAAATAGGGTTCCGTAAGATATTTGGATTTTTCGGACACAAACTGAAAAAAATCTTATATATAAAATAAAGTCAACTTTTTGTGTGTGTTCGCTAACCGGCCGTGTCTGCACCGAATTAAACCAAACTTACACACAATATTAAGAAGGTATTGAAGATGGTTTCCGTATAGCTTGGATACCTATTGGTGGATAGGGCTCGAGATATAGGTCAAAACGTGGACCCGAGTAACCTTCGGATGTGTATATACAATATGGGTATCAAATGGAAGCCGTCGGTGAATGCTTTAGTTCAGAGTATTTTTCATGCCGCTCCGTGACTAGGGTCTCGAGATAGAGACCAAAACGTGGACCCGGGTAACCTTTGGTTGTGTATGTACAATATGGGTATCAAATGAAAGCTGTTGATAAGTGCTTTAATACGGGGTAATTTTCATAGCTATTGATGACTAAGGTCTGGAAATATATGCCAAAACGTGGACCCGCCGTGTCTTTGAACCGAATTAAACCAAACTTACACACATTGTTAAGGAGGTATTGAAGATGGTTTCCGTATAGTTTGGATACCTATTGGTGGATAGGGCTCGAGATATAGGTCAAAACGTGGACCCGGGTAACCTTTGGTTGTGTTTGTACAATATGGGTATCAAATGAAAGCTGTTGATAAGTGCTTTAATACGGGGTAATTTTCATACCTATTGATGACTAAGGTCTGGAAATATATGCCAAAACGTGGACCCGCCGTGTCTTTGCACCGAATTAAACCAAACTTACACACATTGTTAAGAAGGTATTGAAGATGGTTTCCGTATAGTTTGGATACCTATTGGTAGATAGGGCTCGAGATATAGGTCAAAACGTGGACCCGGGTAACCTTCGGATGTGTATGTACAATATGGGTATCAAATGGAAGCTGTTGGTGAGTGCTTTAGTTCAGAGTATTTCCATCCGCTCCGTGACTAGGGTCTCGAGATAGAGACCAAAACGTGGACCCTAGAATGTGTTTGTACAATATGGATATCAAATTGAAGCTGCTGGTGAATGCTTTAGTACAGAGTATTTTTCATGCCGCTCCGTGACTGGGGTCTCGAGATATAGGTCAAAACGTGGACCCGGGTAACCTTTGGTTGTGTATGTACAATATGGGTATCAAATGAAAGCTGTTGATAAGTGCTTTAATACGGGGTAATTTTCATACCTATTGATGACTGAGGTCTGGAAATATATGCCAAAACGTGGACCCGCCGTGTCTTTGCACCGAATTAAACCAAACTTACACACATTGTTAAGGAGGTATTGAAGATGGTTTCCGTATAGTTTGGATACCTATTGGTGGATAGGGCTCGAGATATAGGTCAAAACGTGGACCCGGGTAACCTTTGGATGTGTATGTACAATATGGGTATCAAATGGAAGCTGTTGGTGAATGCTTTAGTTCAGAGTATTTCCATCCGCTCCGTGACTAGGGTCTCGAGATAGAGACCAAAACGTGGACCCTAGAATGTATTTGTACAATATGGATATCAAATTGAAGCTGTTGGTGAATGCTTTAGTACAGAGTATTTTTCATGCCGCTACGTGACTGGGGTCTCGAGATATAGGTCAAAACGTGGACCCGGATAACCTTTGGTTGTGTATGTACAATATGGGTATCAAACGAAAGCTGTTGATAAGTGCTTTAATACGGGGTAATTTTCATACCTATTGATGACTAGGGTCTCGAAATATATGCCAAAACGTGAACCCGCCGTGTCTTTGAACCGAATTAAACCAAACTTACACACATTGTTAAGTAAGTATTGAAAATGGGTTTCGTAAAGTTTGGTTGTAATTCGGAGTAGTGGCAACGGGTACAGCGTTCTTTTCAGCCAGTCATAATGTTGCTTACTTTTTTAACGCTTGGGGCGGAACTGAACTGTCAAATTTACAGTGTGAGTTACAATGTGTCAATATTTCTTTCTGATTTGGATGCCATAAGGAAAACACGTAAGTGCAACATGTAAAAATTGTTTGTGAATTTTTTTGGAGTGGATTTTGGAACAGTGAATAATTTCTTACGAAATTTGAGAATTTAATGTGAAATCCGAATGAAATTATGTGTTCGTGGAAAAAAAATTTGTTTCGTTTTTTTTTTTGAAAAATAAATGGATAATGGTTAAAAAAGCTCCAATGCTTAATAAAACATATAAATTGAAACGAAAAATGCATGGATGATCAGGAAAAAAGACGATTGTTTATTCATATGCGTTGATTTGAAATTTAAAAACAATCTTCCTTTTTCCTGATTTTCAATTTATATTTTATATTTACTCAAAAACAAATAGAAAAACAAAAAATATTGTTTATGCCAAAGCGCTTGAATAAAGAATAAAGAAATAAATAATATGAAAACCATATATTTTTTGTTCTAAACCATATCTATTCTATTTTAGTGTGCCCAGCGAAGGGGGCCGGGTTTGCTAGTATTAGATACTTTTCTTATGCAAAGTTTTAAGCGCAGTAGTTAAAACAATTGGTATGCGATGAGTTTTGTGCTTGGTGTGGGATAGGGCGGCTATAGAGTGTAATTTCTAGACTTACATACATATGAGATTGACGCTTTATCTCCTTACGTTTTCACTAGATGGGTTTGTTGTTTTTGTACTAAATCAAATGTAATGAAAAATCTCTTATCTAATTTTGAGCTTTAAGTTTAGTTTTAAAATTAACTTTTTGGTTTTAAATTTAGTGCCATTATTTGATAAACGATAGATTTAAGAATTTGATTTTGAATTTTATCACTTAATACTTGTTCGTGCACTGTAAATAACCAAGTCTTATATATACATCCTCATATATCAAAATAAAAAGATAAATATAGGTAAAAGCTGTTGGATTGGGTTTTGTTCAATATCTGAAGCACTATTCCTGTGCCCTGAAATATGCAGCACAAATTTGGCGAACAGTCTACGAATAGTCTAGCTGTCCAACTCAAGTTTATTTTCATCTACTCATTTTATGCAGGTACTGACATTTCTGGTAGTCTCTTCACGTTTAAATTTTTGCTCATCGTTCGTAGCTTCTTCATCGGAGGGAGGAACTGTCGTCAATCAGTATCTAGTGGTAAATGGTCTTTATCTCTTGCTAGCCAAACACTGATTTTAGATTGTTGCGATTGATGACTGGCAGTATTAATTTTCTGCAGCATTATACCGAGATCACATGATTCTTGCTCCTGTTTTAGAACCGACAACGAAATATTGTGATCGGAATCCTGATGTTTCTGCGGTATAGCAGAATTAATGTGTTGTTTTTTGTCTAATTATTGAAAATTGCATTATAGCGTGGTATTGCGCAGACGGTGGCGTTGATGGGGATTAATGTCTTAATTCGGAGTTATCTCAGGAATTAAAGGCAACTAAGCGGATTAACTGCTAGATTTAATCCTAATAATTTGAGCGGATTAGTGGAATTTTCGATTGCCGAAACACGATAGTTAACATCTATTCTGAATGAAAATTTGGCAAAGTTTAAAGAGTAGAACAAAAAAGACTGGATGCAATGGTAGTTTGCACTAACACGTTCGAAGTTATATTAATTGTGTTAATATTTCGAAGCAGTTTGAGAGATTGCAACTTAATTTTTTATAAATAAATAATTATTTCTTAGTATCAGGGCAGTTAGGTAGGTATGCCTATTGTGATACGACCAGGGAGAGGTATCTACATTGTCTTTATTGAACCGGCCTGTCGCTTTAATGTATCTAACAGTTCTTGTTTGTTTTAAATTGTTTGCTGTAAGCCTCAATCGGTAATAGATGCAGCATGACATTCATCACTACCGTGAGCGTAGTATTTAGTGCAGAGACTAGCACCCCTTTGAATACTTTCTAAACGTTTCACCAAAATTTGTTTCGCAAGTGTTGGCCACCAAACTAAAACACCGTATGTCATGGGTCTTACCACTTCTGTATGTAGCGAATGTACTATTTTCGCGGTTAAGCCTCATTTTGCTCCCACAATTATTTTGCATGCATAAAGTCCTATCTATTACTAGTCCTAGGTAGCTTGCTTCATCCCCACCGGCTTGCATCGTTTAAAGCGTTTTGCATTATATTGCAGAAGGTTAGGCCCATCTATAACTGACAAAACTATCCAATAAACAAATCAGCTATTCTCTAATCCGCGTAACCACCGTCTGTCACACTAAATTTTAATCAGAACTAAGTGCGCCGGTAAAACCGATTACCTCCGCCGTCTGTCTAGCATATTACACAACATCTTATCCGGATAAATGAGACCGTGATCGGAAGGTAAATGATAGAGGTTTTAGCAATAGCCATTATAAACAATTTATAAGACTTATAATGAAAAGCTTGGGGCAGATGCAATGAAATTGAAGTGATATAATTAACACTTTAATTAGATTTAATTAAAAATAAGTCTACAGACTATTAAATGAATTCTTTCATTCAAGATTCAACTATATAACGCATTGAAATTATATATTGTCTACTTACAAATAAAATTTCTACTGCGCAATTACCAACTCAAGATCGATTTTAAGCGATCAGGATTGGGCTTATATCACTTTCCATATCAGTTCGAGCCTATTACATATGTACGTCCCACGTTTTTCATTTTGAATCTCATAAATTGTTTATAATGGCTATTGCTAAAATTTTAAGATCAAAACTCATCAAGACTAATTCTATGAGTCTAGAATAAATTATTTTCAACTTTTTAGTCCATTTATGGGAGCTTGGTATTTTCGAAATTTTGATTTGATTTTTATTTCTTAAATTCTTTTGCATTAACTAGTCGTACTCTCACACATAGTAGACGTCAGCGAGTTGGGATAGTGAACACATCAGCTACATATATACATGCATATGAATAATGTATTTGGGGTTGGTTGCTATACATATATCCTTTTTATATGGCATACTAATGACAACCAAATTAAGAAGAAGCATCTCTACTGTAATTCTCGGAATGGAATAAAATCTTAGTAAAATCAATTATTTTTCATAGCACTTCCTGGTACATGATTCTAAATGGTTTGATGAAAGATAAATATTTTAATCGTTGTATTTCACTGTTTCTTTATGTATGCATTGAATGCAATTCTTTCAATCCATGGAACAATATTTCTCACATGCAAATTTCTAGAACATAGGACAATTACATTACAGCCCCTTTACACAGCACAAAAAAAATATCTCTTATTAATTTAGAGTGAAGAACTTTATGTTCAAATACCTTTTTTCATATTGTACTCAGTTGTAATGACGTTAACTGTTTACAGTTTTTGTTAACTGTTTTAAAAATTTACAATTATAAAATTTTTGTCCTTTAAATTGCGTTGCGTCAGTGTTACTGTCGGTTAAAAACTACTCATAATTCACAGGAAAAAGCTGTTTACTAGCCGCGTACATTACACACAAGTATACACAATTTGACTGAAACTAATTCACAACAACGAGGAACACAAACAGATATTTTATATATTTAACATTCGTAGGAATTAGTTAGTCATCTATGCAAAATAAAAATAGTAAACCATAATTTTTTCACTCGTCTTGATAATAAAAGCATATATGTATGTACATAAATACAGACTGCATAAAGAAGCGCTGAAATTGTGATAAGTCCGAATAAGGAACATTTACTTTCGTAATTTACGTCCTTTCGCATGATGGGTGTAGTTGTAAATACTTATCAACCCAACAAACCTTTTTGATTGATATCAACTTGAATGTAATGCACTCTCATCAGGGAAATTAAATCCTTTATGTACTGAATAAATATTTTTAGTTTTGGCTTATGCTTGATTCCTCAGAAAAAGAAAAGGAACATATTGCACACTAAAACCAAAGAGTCAATTAAATATTTTTTTTTTTGCTTATATTTACTCAAATAGATGTTAGCATAAAGTGGGGTTCCAATTCGGAGAATTATCTTCAGGAATATCTTTTGTACCTGGCCGAACGAGATGAAACAACAAGTTTTTTTAATTAACATCAGGATATTAAAATAGTTTTTCTAATATATAACGCCCCATTACTAACGCATTACGGCCGCTGTAGTCGATTGGATTGGCTCGTGACTACCATTCAAAAGTCCTTAAGTTCGATTTCCGTGCATGAAACCCCAAAATGATGAAAAGAATTTATTGGGTGATTTTTTAAGAGCTATAGGAAAGTTTTTCAAAAACACACGTAAAATTCAGAAAAATGCTTGAAATTTTTATTTAAATCGATAGTACAGTCCGTATAATTTAATGTTTGAAGATTATTTCATGCAAATGTTGACCGCGACTGCGCTTCAAATGGTCCATCCGCTTAGTCCAATTTTGGCATACTCTTTCCAATGTTTCGGCCGGTATCTCACTTAATGTTGTCTTCCAATGCATTAATTGAAGCAGGCTTGTCTGAATAGACATGAGCTATAAAACATAGCCCCACAAAAAAGAATATAAAGGCGTTATATCGCACGATGTGGGTGGCTAATTGACAGGTCCCGAACGTGAAATAAAATGTTCACCGAACTCGCCTCTCAACGAGTCCATTGTTACGCGTGCTGTGTGGCATGTGGCACCGTCTTGCTGAAACCACATGTCATGCCAGTCAAGCTCTTGCATTTTGGGCAAAAAAAAGTTGGATATCATTCCACGGTAGCGATCACCATTCACAGTTACGTTACGATTCGCAGCATCTTTGAAGAAGTACGGTCCAATGATACCTGCAGCCCATAAACCGCACCAAACTGTATCTTTTCTGATTACATTGGTAGCTCTTGCAATTCTTTTGACTGATCTTCACTCCAAAATCGACAATTCTGCTTATTTACGTACCCATTGATCCAAGAATGAGCTTCGTCGCCGAACACAATTTTTCGATAAAAAAGTGGATCTTAAACTTTCTTATAATAAAATTCAATGATTAGCAAGCGTTGTTCGTTTGTAAGACGATTCATGGTTAAATTATAGACGAAACTGAAGATGTTTGACAGTGAAACAAAACACGAAACGTGCGTCAGCTGTTTAAACCAACTGTTAAAAAAGATAATAGCTAAAAAATCACCCTTTAGAAGGAGGAGCTCGGCCAAACACCCAAAAAGGGAGTAAGGGTCAATTATATATATATCGCTCATCTGTAGAACTGTTGTTTTCATTCGCTGGAATTGGAAATCGGTCCAATCATTCCAAATGAAATGCTAGTTTAAAGCGAATTTAAGTAATAGCGAATAATAAGTGTAAAATACATGTTTCAAAAAACAAAATCTCGTATTTCCTTAAAGAATACATTGAATCTAGAGTTTGGATTTACTGGTAAAGCAAATTTCTTATCAGTAAAATTTTACTGGCTACTGCTATTTGTAGCGCAGTAAGTACATTTTACAGGGTGGGCCATATAGCGTTTGCTTTTTGACCACCTATTTTTTTGAGAATGGTAACACAAATGGCATGTCAAATGTGTTCAAAATTTACTTAAAGGTTTGACATTTACGAAATGGGACGCTATTCGCTTGAACAAAATTGGGAAATATTGAAAACCTATTTCCAAAGTGGTGAGTCTTCTTCTTCTTTTCTGATGAAGCTCATTTTCACATCGGTGGCTACGTCAATAAGCAAAATTGTCGGGTTTGGGGCTCAGAAAATCCACACGTTACTATAGAGAAGCAAATGCATCCACAACGAGTCACTGTTTGGTGCGGTTTTTGGTCGGGCGGCATCATCGGGCCATTTTTTTCGAAAATGAGCGAGGAGCCGTGGTTACAGTAAATGGCGAGCGTTACCGTGATATGAACGAGTTTTTGTTTCCAAAAATTGAAGAAGATGAGATGGACGACATTTGGTTTCAACAGGACGGTGCAACTTGTCACACTGCCAAAGTTACACTCGAACTTTTGACTACCGTTTTTGAAAACTGAATAATCAGCCGAAATTCCGATATCAATTGGCCGCCTCGGAGCTGTGATTTAAGCCCGTTGGACTATTTTTTGTGGGGAGCCGTTAAAGACAAATGCTATGCGAACCATCCACAGACGATTGATGCTTTAAAACACGAAATCGAAGTTGCCATTCATGAAATTGGAGCCCAAACAATCGAAAATGTGCTTAAAAATTGGGTTGATCGAATGGCCTACTGTAAAGCCAGTCGTGGCAGTCATTTGAACGATATTATTTTTCATTCATAAATGACAATGTTCAATCTTCAAAATAAAAAAAAAAAAGTTTGAAAAAATATTGATTAGTTTTTTTTTTTATAGCCGATTCAAAACGCAAATTTTACATGGCCACCCTACATAATGAAGTGTACCCATCTTTGGAATTTAGTAATTATTCACTTGACCTCAAGCAAATTTCCCCATACCAATTAAAATAATCTTATTTTTAAATGTCAGCTAATTTCTTATTTTATTAAAAAAAAAAAATTATAAAAACTTTTAAAACATTAATTAATTATATTACATTTACTTAGCAACGGCACAAAAGAAATTGAAAGTAAATAAACAAAAATATAATAATGGCCAAAATCGACCACTTTTTGAAATAAAAGATTTGTATGTTTAGTAAAATTGCAAGGAGTAAGTAAGTGTAGCGAGAAAGTAAGTGCAGCGAGAAAGTTTTGATGAGATTTCAAATATTCCTCAACTTCAACACAAGTTGAGCAATACCGTTAAAAAAATAGTAATACCGAATGAAAACTAAGGGTTTATCAAACGTTGTAGGATAGTTGTTATTGTGTTTGCTGGGAAGTGACAGGTTAATTGTTTGTTTGTATTGTGCGTATTCTATTTTAATTTTTGTTTATAACCTTTGACGTGGATAAAACGATGCTCAACAATTAAAAAATAACTATTCAAAAAAATTTCAATGCAATTCAAAGCAAAGTTAATGAAAAAAAACCTAATCTTTAACGTTAAGACGAAGTAAATTAACGAAAAAACTGTGCTGATAACACGTAAACGAAGTACAATGTATTTGCATGTTTAATTCTTTTACTAATTATCCCCCTCTATTTATACTCGGCCGCCGTAGCCGAATGGATTGGTGGGTGACTACCATTTGGAGGCGGCTTAAAACTGTATGCCCCTCCATTTGTGAAACGACATCAATACACACGCCACAAATAGGGTGTACTTGCCATTTATATACAATATATACATTACGTTATATATATACATATATATATGTATATATATATCTATATTTGTATATATATATATATATATATATATATATATATAATATATCTATATAATCTTATCTATCTAATACTATAAGAATATTTTTATATTATTAAGGTTTTATAGGGGTTTTAAGGCATTTCCATATGTACGCACATAATTTAAGTACAGTTTGTTTGTCTACATTCGTATTCATATTTTTCCGAAAGGTGCAACTTCGGGAACCAACTAACAACAATAGCGAGCGAACGATAAGCCAAAACAAAAACATGAATTAGCTTTAATGAGGACAACAGATGGCGGGTCAGAACTCGCCAGAAGTTATGAGTTGCCACGTCTAGAAATTACGGTAGTTGGTTAGCACATGTATATAAGCAGAGGAGCATGCTTTTAAGCGAATAAGGAAATAGTAGTAGAGTTTGTTTGACTGCATTCGTATTCATATTTTTCCGAACGGTGCAACAACGGGAACCGACTAACAACAATTGCAAACGAACGATAAGCCAAAACAAAAACATGACTTAGCCTTGATGAGGACAACAGATGGCGGGTCAAAACTCGCCAGAACTTATAAGTTGCCACATATAGAAATTTCGGTAGTTGGTTAGCACATGTATATAAGCAGAGGTGCATGCTTTTAAGCGAATAAACGAGAAGTAGTAGAGTAATTCAGTCATAAGGAGAACGTGTACATGTAAAGTAAAGCAGTATTGGAAATAAAGTAAAGCAAGTGATGTTGCCATTAGCTTTTGACTTTTATTTGACAATCTAGTGATCGAACTCAGAGGAATTATGGTGAGCGATTTTATTTGGATTTTAACGTAACAATATTTGATGTTTTTGGCTGCGCCCTAGCTCTTTGATGAAAAATCTTAGTTTTAGAAATGTATAACGATTAATTACCAGAAATC
This sequence comes from Anastrepha obliqua, assembly GCF_027943255.1. Taxonomy (NCBI): domain Eukaryota; kingdom Metazoa; phylum Arthropoda; class Insecta; order Diptera; family Tephritidae; genus Anastrepha; species Anastrepha obliqua. The sequence continues at coordinate 53,314,204 of NC_072897.1, read as the reverse complement.
TGATTCAACACACTTAAATATTTTATTTTCCGCAACCCAAGATCGTGGCAAAAAACAGACGGATATTTATCTAGAAGAATTTTACAGAGCTCCATATATCTTAGTTCTTGTCGCATGTTTCTGGATTCTGGTAGAAAAGTCAACATGACCATTTGCGCTCTTATTTTCTTTGTTTGGTCCTGATCGTGATGGTTAAAATGACACTTTCATACACATGCCTTAGTTTATATAAATTTAAGCTTAATTATGGAAAAACTAGCTCCAGCAAACACGTAACATAGGATTACACGTACATATATAATGCTGTTTAGAAAGATATATGCCCATAATTGAGAGAAGTTTTGATTATAACTTCTGCTCAAATATGAACGAGACGGTATCAATAAAACGGTCCGCGGATGACATATGGCAAAAATAAATTTTTTGTTTTTTGGTAGGACTGTTATAAGCTTACATGGCAAATTTCAGCGTGATATGTCACATAGTTTGTTTTCTGTGCTTCTGTAAACAAGTCAAGCTCGAGTGTTCTTCGTCCGAAAATTCAAAGAATTTGTTTGAAATTTTGTTATTCCAACAAAATTTCGGCGTCAGAAGCCTTAAAAATGTTGCAGACAACCTATGGAGACTCTGCTCTATCGCATGCACGTGTTTTCCAGTGGTACAAATCGTTCAAAGAGGGCCGTACATCGGTTGAAAACTTGCCTTATGAATGTCGTCCAGCAACATCAGTAAACGACGAAAACATCGGAAAAGTGAAGGAAATTGTGCTTGAAAATCGCACAAATTGCAAAATCGGTTAACGCTGAATATTATTTAGACGTTTTAAAGCGTTTGCGCGAGAACATTCGTCTTAAAAGGAAGGAATTGTGGGACAACAAGTCATGGTTCTTGCATCACGATAATGCACCAGCTCACACATCACGTCTTGTTCGCGATTATTTGAACAAAAATAATGTTAATATCGTTCCGCAAGCACCGTATTCGCCTGATATGGGTCCATGTGACTTTTTCCTGTTTCCCAAGCTCAAGTTGCCGCTCCGTGGAAAACATTTTGAGACAATTGAAGACATAAAAGAGAATTCGAAGAACACACTCGAGCTTGACTTGTTTACAGTAGTACAGAAAACAAACTATGTGACATATCACGCTGAAATTTGCCATGTAAGCTTATAACAGTCCTACCAAAAAAAATATTTTTGCCATACCTATGTCATCCGCGGACCGTTTTATTGATACCGTCTCGTTCATATTTGAGTAGAAGGTAGTACTATTGTTCTCCTAAATGAGGCTTTTTCTGCCGTTACGAGTTACTATTTCATGCGGTATTTTATAAATAAAATCGAAACATTGGCCGAGTTGAATAATAATCATCACTTCTTTCTGGAAGATTAAAATGATTATGATCACTTAACAAAATATTTTCTGCAATTTTCCAAAGAATACGAGTTCAAGCAAAAATTTATTACACGATATTCTCTACATCCATCACCTATTCGTTTTATTATTTCTTCATTCAAGAAATTTGTCGTATCTAACAGCTTTCACCCATGTTTCACACTTTCTCTGAAATCATAAATTTAAATCTTTACATTGAGTTTATTGTGGACTATGATTCTCTTGAACTAAATATTAACAGAAATATGTTGCATACTTCCTGTCCAATGTCATTTCAATCTTATCAAGAAATGTGAAGGTTTGTTTACCAACCCATCCAGTTACAGCGGCACCGATATATGTATCCAAAATTGGCCTCAGTCTTAACGATAATCCCTTCATTCGACCAAAATTTTTTTCGATTATTCGGCGAGCATTTTTTTCGATCATTCAAAACAATTTTGTAAATTTTGTGGATTTTTTGATGTTTCCTGGTGTTACCGCCTCATTTGCACGTCCATTGCGTTGTGCATTGTGTCTCTACAACCACGTTTGAAGTCAGCAAACCATCGTTTTTTTGTTTTTTTCAGATGGAGCGGAGCCCTATAACTCTTTTCAATCCATTGCTTCACTTAAACAGTATATTTCCTATCAAGAAGCAGTGTAAAATTAAAACACGAAATTCTTTTTGAACCATTGCTTTGAAAATAACAACAGTAGCGCCACCCTTATCAAAATAACTCACGAACTAATGCATAGAGTATCATGAAATTTTAACAGTTGTCTTTTCAAGGTTAGTATTAACTGAAAAAGGGGTGAATGCAATGAAACTACCGTGGCACTAGTTAGGGCTGGGACTTTTCAGCCCATGTGTTAAGACAATGCGATATCAAACAAACGACAGGTGCTTGAAAATATTTTAACTCAAATTGTTTTTATGTTTAGGGATAGGGTTTCCACCTTACGAAACAGTAAAAATAACACGAATGGTATATATTTTGATAGCAATTTTTGCAATTCGACGCGTCTAAAAGGAAAAGCTACCCAAAGGGGACTTCTGAATAAAGTGTAAATCAACGCCCTTAAGGAGAAAAAAATTGATTTTTTTTTATAAGCTTAAAAAATTCTTTGAACCTTTTAAAATACAGAACAAAAAGTTTTATACGTTACCGAAGTCTATTTCATAAATATTTTAAGCTTTTAACCAAGCGTTAGTGACTGCTACCTAACGACTTCTTCAAATTTCCAAACTTTAAACGCGTTTTTCTCAAAACACGTTTTCTGAAATTGGCACGCAGCATAACTCAAACAATTTTAAATATTTTTAATCAGGTTTTTCACTACGTCTGTATAATAACCTTCTTAAGAGAAGAGCGTAGGGGATTTTCGATAGATTCATTTAAACGATTCATATAAACGAAGCCATAAAGTTATCATCCAGCCCACTGGACTCCTAAATTACCTCGAATTTCCTAGTTTGACATCGCTTGGTCAGTTGATAGCCAGTTCCGTGTTCTTTTCACAAATTCATATGATTCCGAATGCATTCAGCTTTCTGCTCTGTTTCCTTTCGTAGTAACAATCAATAAGACACTAGTTATTGAAGAATTGGAATTTTCCGTTGTTTTCATTAATTAATGTCTTCTTCGTCGTTGTATTGTTCAGTAAGTAAATCCATTTTAGACAAGAAATTTACCGAGCCTACTAGTATGTCATACATCTCAACTAAACTTTCCCTGCCAAAATAAAATGTTTGGTATATCAAAACTGTTTAAAGATTCAACCCTAGGTTAACATTACTCCTCTTTCAATAATAAATTAAATAACAAATCAAAAATTTAAATATAGAGTCATTTAACTCATTCGTTCGTCACAAAAAAACATTTTTTTAATTTTTCAATATACATACATGGCATCCTTCTAGCTCAATACGCTTCATTCAACACATTTCCTTTTGTTATAATATTCAAATAATATCAAGGATCTCGTAATATGTGTTTTTTCATGAAATAAAAACTTTTTCAATTTTTTTTAATTAGATATATCTACGTCTTCAAAAATATCTTGAAAATGGTTTGATTCAAAATGTATTCAGTGTCGAGTTTCTGCTCGACTTACTTCTCGTCCTACATATGGCCTACACATTCACATCCGAGCATGAAGTTTATTCGTTGCATCCCAGATAAAAGAACTGAAAGCTGTAAAGCAATACCCATTTACAAATATGCGTAACCATTATATTCTATAATACACTGTACACCGGGGAGATGTAAAACTTTTTTCAGTTCTTTGAAATTGTTCTATTTTCTATTATTTATTTTAAACTTCAAATATGTTGATTTTTCGTAAGCAAATGGTAGATGATGCATTTGATAAATAAAATTAATATAGCGTCTGAAATGAATTACCTTCGTTTTCGGTGTGTTGCATACAAAAAATATGTTATCGACGGGCAAATAGAAAGCCATATGTTTTTGAAACCGCTAAGTTAGACTCTGATTATATTTGAACGTATTCCATTTAATTCTGTTGTCTTAAATGCCTTCGTAATGTAGACACAGATCGGTTATATTTTGCATATATGCATTTCTGGATAAGATAACGTTAGGAAAATATGGCATCATTACAAAAACTCGCCAAATGTAGACACTAATTCGACATGTAGACACTTAACAGCAAAAACTAGAATACATATATATAAATACTTGAGGCGGCATAGATTATACATATGTATGTACATACATATGCTGATGTTTATTTAGACCATCATTCTGGGATTCATATATTATGTTAACTGAAGTCCAAAGTATTATATTTTTTAATTCACTTGGAACAAAACAAGTAATTGAGCTTTTGAGTTAACAACGAGATAATATTTTTAATTTGAATTTGTTTAAGGAAACAAACACCATTTTTGTAAAATTATTTCAGATTTTTATCGTGCAAACCTGTTCTCTATGGAGATTATAATTTACTTAAGTTTGTCAAATATAAATACGGAATGAAATCAAAACAAATGCCTTCTACACGTTTAAGCCTTCGGATTCTGTTCACCTTTTCGACTATACTAGATACTTACACTCTGATTCATGTGTATGAAGATCAATAGATGCATATTGTATATACATCTAGGCATGTGTATATATGTACATTCATATGTATGAATCCTCAAACGGAAGTGTATACTTACATATGCCTCTCTTATTTGTGCTCGCCTTTCTTCCCACTTTAAAGTATCGCCTTTTTTGTGCTTTGATGTTCAAGCTGTATTTTCTTACTCAACACTTTTTATTATAACACATGGAAAATTGTCTTGCAATTCTTATGCATTTAAAATTTTTTATCCGGTGTAAGCCAAAAACTCTCTAAAATCAGCTCATCGTAGCATCAGTAAATAAGCGAAATTTACACATGTGATCGTCAACTTCAAAAATAAACTGATGCCAGAATAAACATGCCATCATACTAACACACTAAAAGTATAGTCTTAAGCATAACACATACACATTTTTAGTAAAAAACGTGGCTAACCATTCATACGGTTTTTTATATATGTACATATAATTTACACATAAGTATTTTATTTTTTATACTTTCTACTGTGTTGCTCAGCGCGAAAATTTACAAATATAAAAAATCTGACATTAATTATCATAACTATAAAGCCTATTACGTGAAGAACCTAAATATTAATATACTTTCCTAAGGTACCAAACCGTTAACACTAAAATGTAATTCCCTTTTTTGAAATGCGTTTTGTCCGTTTCTATGATTTTCTCCAGAGTAAACAACTAACGGCCGCCGTAGCCGAATGGGTTGGTGCGTGATTACCATTCGGAATTCACAGAGAGAACGTTGGTTCGAATCTCGGTCAAACCAAAATTAATAAAAACATTTTTTAATAGCGGTCGCCCCTCGGCAGGCAATGGCAAACCTCCGAGTGTATTTCTGCCATGAAAAAGCTCCTCATAAAAATATCTGCCGTTCGGAGTCGGCTTGAAACTGTAGGTCCCCCCATTTGTGGAACAACATTAAGACGCTCACCACAAGTAGAAGGAGGAGCTCGGCCAAACACCCAAAATAAAAGCGTGTACGCGCCAATCTATACTAATATTATAAAGAGGAAAACTTTGTTTGTTTGTAACGAATAGGCTCAAAAACTACTGGACCGATTTTAAAAATTCTTTCACCATTCGAAAACTACATTATCCAAGAGTAACATGGATTACATTTTATTTTGGAAAAAATAGGGTTCCGTAAGATATTTGGATTTTTCGGACACAAACTGAAAAATCTTATATATAAAATAAAGTCAACTTTTTGTGTGTGTTCGCTAACCGGCCGTGTCTGCACCGAATTAAACCAAACTTACACACATTGTTAAGAAGGTATTGAAGATGGTTTCCGTATAGTTTGGATACCTATTGGTGGATAGGGCTCGAGATATAGGTCAAAACGTGGACCCGAGTAACCTTCGGATGTGTATGTACAATATGGGTATCAAATGGAAGCTGTTGGTGAATGCTTTAGTTCAGAGTATTTTTCATGCTGCTCCGTGACTAGGGTCTTGAGATAGAGACCAAAACGTGGACCCTAGAATGTGTTTGTACAATATGGATGTCAAATTGAAGCTGTTGGTGAATGCTTTAGTACAGAGTATTTTTCATGCCATTCCGTGACTGGGGTCTCGAGATATAGGTCAAAACGTAGACCCGGGTAACCTTTGGTTGTGTATGTACAATATGGGTATCAAATGAAAGCTGTTGATAAGTGCTTTAATACGGGGTAATTTTCATACCTATTGATGACTATGGTCTGGAAATATATGCCAAAACGTGGACCCGCCGTGTCTTTGCACCGAATTAAACCAAACTTACACACATTGTTAAGTAGGTATTGAAGATGATTTCCGTATAGTTTGAATACCTATTGGTAGATAGGGTCTCGAGATATAGGTCAAAACGTGGACCCGGGTAACCTTCGGACGTGTATCTACACTTCTACACTAATATTATAAAGAGGAAAACTTTGTTTGTTTGTTTGGTTGTAATGAATAGGCTCAAAAACTACTGGACCGATTTTAAAAATTCTTTCATCATTCGAAAGCTACATTATCCACGAGTAACACAGACTATATTTTATTTTGGAAAAAATAAGGTTCCGTATGATATTTGAATTTTTCGGACACAAACTGGAAAAAATCAACCAAAGAAGTTACTTATTTTGCGTACGCTGCCTAAACTACAAAAGATAGAACCATAAAACGTTATAATTAATTGTAGATCTTATCAATATCTGCATATCCGTCACACACTATACCTATCTATGTCGAGTGAGGCACAACAACCACATTTTTATTTAAAAATCTTGAATTTTTTTTGGACTACATTTAAACGCGTTTATTTTACTCATGCTATTAATCCTTATCAAAAGAAATTATTTCATCAATAAGTACAGTTTATGTTGATAATATTTGGTCTTTGAATGATTAAAATTGGACGTTTGGTTTTGAAGTTGTGGTGAAATTAAAATACTACGATTTCTGCTGCACGGCCCGTTGCGAAGTGGGCGTCACCAAGGCCAGTGGTGCGCGTGCGGGAGAGGGGTGTTTAGATCTATGAGTAAGGTACCCGCGAGGTCGGCTCCCTACGCAGCGGTCGTGCGCGAAGTCTAATAATTTTCATGAGATTTTTTTTAGATTTTGTTCTTAAAACTACACCCACGCAAAAGTTCTTCTCAGAGCTAAACAACAGTCCTTCTCATAGCTATACAATAGTTATTTTCAGGGCTAACAAACAGTTCTTTTCAGGGCTAACCAACAGTTCTTTTCAGGGCTAAACAACAGTTCTTTTCAGAGCTAGAATATTACACGCTATTAACATTTTCTTAAACATTTGAAAATGCCTAAGAGAGCCAGGTCTCAACTTTCTAAACATAGTTCTCAAGCACGAGCAGCAAAAATACGTCGTATAGGAGAATCTTCACCTGAACATTCACAACGCCTTGCTGAACAAAATCAGAGAAACTCTCAGGTACGCCTACGAGAGTCGAGTGTCGAGGCCGGCTCCCTATGCAGCGGTCGTGCGCGAGGTCTAATAATTTTCATGAGATTTTTTTTAGATTTTGTTCTTAAAACTACACCTACGCAAAAGTTCTTCTCAGAGCACTCAGCACTCGCACAGTGAACAGTTGTCTACACGCGATAAACCCACCGGTAATTGCCCGCACAACGATAATTGTTTTTCCCACAATAGAAATTACGCGGAACAAGCACGCGCAATTATAGCATTCCTCGCTACCCGCACAGCGATAATTGTTTTTCCCACGGAACACGTGTTACACCGAACGGTTCCGCGCAATTATACCGGCGCCCACTTAACGGGAAGAACCCGCCGACAATTACACGCACAGTTTAACAATTATCCTTCGCACACTCAATTACGCAGTTACGCCGATCAGGCACGCGCAATTATAGCGTTCTTCGCTACCCGCACAACGATAATTGTTTTTCCCACACAACACGTGTTACAGCGAACACGTGCGCGCAATTTTAGCGGCGCCCACTTAGCGGGAAGATCCCGACAGCAATTACACGCACAGCACTACGCAGCGGTCGTGCGCGAAGTCTAATAATTTTCATGAGATTTTTTTTAGATTTTGTTCTTAAAACTACACCTACGCAAAAGTTCTTCTCAGAGCTAAACAACAGTCCTTCTCATAGCTATACAATAGTTATTTTCAGGGCTAACAAACAGTTCTTTTCAGGGCTAACCAACAGTTCTTTTCAGGGCTAAACAACAGTTCTTTTCAGAGCTAGAATATTACACGCTATATCCATTTTCTTAAACATTTGAAAATGCCTAAGAGAGCCAGGTCTCAACTTTCTAAACATAGTTCTCAAGCACGAGCAGCAAAAATACGTGGTATAGGAGAATCTTCACCTGAACGTTCACAACGCCTTGCTGAACAAAATCAGAGAACCTCTGAGTTACGTGCACGAGAGTCGAGGCTGGAGCGTTCCCAACGTCTTCATGAACAAAATGTAAGGACCTCTGACTTACGCGAACGAGAGTCAAGTGTCGAGCGTTCGCAACGTCTTGCCGAACTAAGCTTGAGAACCTCTGAGTTACGTGCACGAGAATCGAGGCCGGAGCGTTCCCAACGTCTTCATGAACAAAATGTAAGGACCTCTGACTTACGCGAACGAGAGTCAAGTGTCGAGCGTTCGCAACGTCTTGCCGAACAAAGCTTGAGAACCTCTGAGTTACGTGCACGAGAGTCGAGGCTGGAGCGTTCCCAACGTCTTCATGAACAAAATGTAAGGACCTCTGACTTACGCGAACGAGAGTCAAGTGTCGAGCGTTCGCAACGTCTTGCCGAACAAAGCTTGAGAACCTCTGAGTTACGTGCACGAGAGTCTAGGCTGGAGCGTTCCCAACGTCTTCATGAACAAAATGTAAGGACCTCTGACTTACGCGAACGAGAGTCAAGTGTCGAGCATTCGCAACGTCTTGCCGAACAAAGCTTGAGAACCTCTGAGCTACGCGCTCAAGAGTCGAGGCTGGAGCGTTCCCAATGTCTTCATGAACAAAATGTAAGGACCTCTGACTTACGCGAACGAGAGTCAAGTGTCGAGCGTTCGCAACGTCTTGCCGAACAAAGCTTGAGAACCTCTGAGCTATGCGCTCAAGAGTCGAGGCTGGAGCGTTCCCAACGTCTTCATGAACAAAATATAAGGACCTCTCAGTTGCGCGAAAGAGAGTCGAGTGTCGAGCGTTTGCAGCGACTTAGAGCTCAAGCAGAGAGGCAGCAGTTGTCCACAAATAGAGTGCGCAATCGAATTTTAGCTAACAGGAACAGACTGACTTTCAGATATGATCCGCAGCTTGATTATGCACAACAAGCGTCCGTCCAAATCGGAGTCATGAATAAGATCTGCTCTAACTGCTCTGCCAAGAAATGGGAGGACGAACCTAATGGTATGTGTTGTGCTTCAGGTAAAGTGTGTCTTCCTAACCTTCAGGAGCCGCCACAACCAATAAAAAATCTTTTAACTAATAACCATCCATTATCTGGTCATTTTTTAACAAACATACGTAAATACAATAGTATTTTTCAAATGACTTCGTTTGGCGCAAAAGAAATCAGGGAAGGAAATTTTATGCCCACTTTTAAAATTGAAGGACAGGAGTATCATCTCATTGGTAGCCTTTTACCATCATCACGCCAAAACCCACAGTTCCTGCAAATATATTTTATTTCGGATGCATACCAGTTATCATTGCGATCAAGCATCGCACCAACCTTAAAAATGGATTTAATTCGCGAATTACAGACCACTTTGAATAATCATAACGTGTATATACGAAGTTTTAAACAAAACTTAGAACTTAACTCATTACATAATTTAAAGCTAATTATTCATTCTGATCGCACTCCACAGACAGCACACAGAGGCAGATACAATGCTCCTACTGTAAACGAGGTAGCCGTTCTCTTGATCGATGAAGACAAAGGTCCCAGGGATATAGTCTTACACGGTAGAGACGGACAGCTCAAAAGAGTTTCTGAGCTACATCGGTCCTATGATCCACTACAGTATCCTGTAATGTTTGTGACAGGTGAAGACGGTTATTATTTGACTATTCCTCAGCAGGGTTCTGCGCGTAATAAAACTGTTTCGTGTATGCAATTTTATGCATTTAGATTAATGTTTAGAACTAACTCTTTTAATCCGTTACATTATTACAGAGACTTATTTAGTCAATATTGTGTTGACATGATGGCGAAAATGATATCGGAAAGATTAAATTATATTTCGCGGAATCAACAAAGACTGAGGGCTGATGACTACATCCATCTCAGAGATGCATTAAATCATGATGCAAATGTTGACCCATCAAATATCGGTCAACATGTCATATTGCCATCATCATTTACGGGTTCTCCGCGTTTCATGCACGAGAAAACGCAGGACGCGATGACGTACGTCCGAAATTATGGTAGACCTGACTTATTTGTCACTTTTACATGCAACCCCGAATGGCCTGAAATTAAAGCAGATCTGCTACCAGGACAACGGTCTTTCGACCGTCATGACATAATTTCACGTGTGTTTCATTTAAAAATGAAGAAATTCATCAAATTATTTGTCAAAGAACAGATATTCGGTAAAGTAAAATGTTATATGGCAAGTGTAGAGTGGCAGAAGCGCGGTTTACCTCATTGTCATTTGCTGTTCTGGCTAGAAACTAAAATACAACCAGATGAGATCGACAGTGTCATAGTTGCGGAGCTACCCGATCAACAAATTGATCCGGTACTACACGACATTATAACTAAAAATATGGTACATGGACCCTGCGGAGAACATAATTTAGCTGCACCATGCATGAAGAACGGTGTCTGCACAAAAAAATACCCTCGGCGTTTCATTAACGACACCCTGACCGGAGAGGATGGGTATCCAGTTTATCGTACGCGCGATACAGAAAATGGCGGTCGGAGCACTATAAACGTGGAGTATTGCCACTCTGTCCAAGCCATTAAATATATATGTAAATATATAAATAAAGGTTCAGATCAGGCAACTTTTAGCCTTAGAAACCCACACGATGAGGTCGAAAACTATTTAAATGGAAGGTACATAAGCACATCTGAAGCTGTCTGGCGCTTATTTGAATTTCCTATTCACGAGCGGCATCCTACTGTAGTGCATTTGGCCGTTCATCTAGAGAACGGTCAAAGGGTGTATTTTACACCAGGGACAGCTCATCAAATTGTCTAAAACCCACGCAATACCACATTACTGGCATTTTTTCTCTCTGTAATGAAGATGAATTTGCGAAAACTCTTCTGTATCATGAAGTCCCGCAATACTATACATGGGCAAATAATAAATTCACTAGAAGGAGGCGTGGTGAAGATGTAGTTGGACATCCGGGGATAAAAAAAGATGCCGCTTTAGGTAGAGTCTACGGGATACATCCATCCCAATCAGAGTGTTTTTATCTTAGGATTCTACTGCACCACGTACGCGGTCCGACCTTATTTGCATAACTTAAAACTGTAAATGGTATTGTCAAAGAGACGTATCAAGCAGCATGCCGTGACCGAGGTTTACTTGAAAACGATGACCATTGGGGAAACACTTTAAGCGAAGCTTCGTTGTCACAGTGTCCAAAAAAACTAAGGGAGTTGTTTGTAGTCATACTTTTATTTTGTCAACCATCGGAACCATTGAAGTTATGGGATACTTTCAAAGATCAGTTCTGTGAAGATATTAGACATCGGATCAGACAACAGAATCAGGATAACACTTTACCCTTCACTGAAGTTTATAATGAAGGATTAATTGAAATTGAAAACAAACTTATAGAATGAAACGACAAAAATTTAAGTGATTTTGGATTACCTTCTCCCGTTCGTACCCAGAATAATACTATTGACACAATGGTACAACAGTATAACAGAAATGATCTAACAGCGTTTGTTAATGACAATGTGCCCAAATTAGTACCGGATCAAAGACATGCTTATGAGACTATTGTGGACAGCGTGATCAATAACATGGGGAGATTATTTTTTTTGGACGCACCAGGAGGCACTGGAAAGACTTTTCTCGCCAATTTGATACTTGCTAAGATACGGCAATCAGGGAAGATAGCGATTGCAGTTGCTTCGTCAGGAATTGCTGCAACTCTCTTGAACGAAGGAAAAACTGGTCACTCTACGTTTAAACTCCCGCTATCCGTATCTTTAGATCAACGGTCTACATGCTCTATTCGGAAAAATGGGCCTCTTGGTAAGTTGCTGCAAGACGCGTCGTTGGTAATATGGGATGAATGCACCATGAGTCATAGAGCTCATGTGGAGGCCGTGGACCGTACTTTAAGAGACCTCCGAAGCTCTGCTGATGTCATGGGTGGTATCACTTTTGTATTTGCTGGAGATTTCCGACAAACGCTTCCAGTCGTCAACAGAGGTACGCGAGCAGATATTATGAAAGCATGTTTAAAATCATCTCACCTTTGGACATCTGTACAACATTTGAAATTGCGCACCAATATGAGAGCTCATCTACATGGAAATATGCATAGCAACTTTCCACAACAGCTTCTGAAACTTGGAGAAGGAATTTTTCCATCTTTAAATTTGGGCACCGATTATGCGGTTACTTTGGATGAGTCTCTAGGCCAAATAGTCCATAATTTAGATAGTCTGATAGATGCTATATATCCTGACATCGAAAACTTAGATCAAAATGATTTTCGTTGGCTGTGTGGTAGAGCAATAGTTTCTCCCAGGAATGAAACAGTCAACGAAATAAACAATTTAATTATGCAGAAAGTACCGGGTGAAGTTAAGTGCTATAAATCCATAGACACCGTCACTAACATCGAGGACGCAGTGCACTACCCCCAGGAATTTTTAAATTCCCTGAACCCTGCTGGGCTACCACCTCATGAACTATCGTTAAAAGTTGGCACGCCGATAATGCTTCTCAGAAATTTGAGCCCCCCCAACATGTGCAATGGTACGAGACTTCTTATCAAGGAGCTAAAAGATAATTTAATAGTAGCGAAGACTATCACCGGCCCTGCAGCTGGTGAATTAGCTCATATACCAAGAATACCCATGATCCCTACTGATTTGCCAATACCTTTCAAAAGGCTCCAATTTCCAGTAAAAATTTCTTTCGCACTAACGATAAACAAATCACAAGGCCAAACATTCAAATTAGTAGGAATTGATTTACGAAAAGAATGTTTTACGCATGGGCAACTTTACGTTGCCCTATCACGGGTCGGGGCTCCCGACCATCAGTATATTTTGTTAGCAGAAAATAATTTAACGTCAAATGTTGTTTATAGAGAAGCTCTACAATAATTTATTTATGTATCCTAAAACAACAGGTTGCACTGCGGGACTGCAGGCAGAAGCGAACACTTTTGCCGGGAGCAAGACTTAGTTAGCGCTTTGCGGGCGGTCCTTTAGTTAGTTCTAATAGAAATCATCAAAATGTTTATGAATATTAATGTTAAGGCATATCCGACTTATAATCATACTACAGGAGCCTTTTGAAAGGTATTGGCAAATCAGTAGGGATCATGGGTATTCTTGGTATATGAGCTAATTCACCAGCTGCAGGGCCGGTGATAATCTTCGCTACTATTAAATTATCTTTTAGCTCCTTGATAAGAAGTCTCGTACCATTGCACATGTTGGGGGGGGCTCAAATTTCTGAGAAGCATTATCGGCGTGCCAACTTTTAACGATAGTTCATGAGGTGGTAGCCCAGCAGGGTTCAGGGAATTTAAAAATTCCTGGGGGTAGTGCACTGCGTCCTCGATGTTAGTGACGGTGTCTATGGATTTATAGCACTTAACTTCACCCGGTACTTTCTGCATAATTAAATTGTTTATTTCGTTGACTGTTTCATTCCTGGGAGAAACTATTGCTCTACCACACAGCCAACGAAAATCATTTTGATCTAAGTTTTCGATGTCAGGATATATAGCATCTATCAGACTATCTAAATTATGGACTATTTGGCCTAGAGACTCATCCAAAGTAACCGCATAATCGGTGCCCAAATTTAAAGATGGAAAAATTCCTTCTCCAAGTTTCAGAAGCTGTTGTGGAAAGTTGCTATGCATATTTCCATGTAGATGAGCTCTCATATTGGTGCGCAATTTCAAATGTTGTACAGATGTCCAAAGGTGAGATGATTTTAAACATGCTTTCATAATATCTGCTCGCGTACCTCTGTTGACGACTGGAAGCGTTTGTCGGAAATCTCCAGCAAATACAAAAGTGATACCACCCATGACATCAGCAGAGCTTCGGAGGTCTCTTAAAGTACGGTCCACGGCCTCCACATGAGCTCTATGACTCATGGTGCATTCATCCCATATTACCAACGACGCGTCTTGCAGCAACTTACCAAGAGGCCCATTTTTCCGAATAGAGCATGTAGACCGTTGATCTAAAGATACGGATAGCGGGAGTTTAAACGTAGAGTGACCAGTTTTTCCTTCGTTCAAGAGAGTTGCAGCAATTCCTGACGAAGCAACTACAATCGCTATCTTCCCTGATTGCCGTATCTTAGCAAGTATCAAATTGGCGAGAAAAGTCTTTCCAGTGCCTCCTGGTGCGTCCAAAAAAAATAATCTCCCCTTGTTATTGATCACGCTGTCCACAATAGTCTCATAAGCATGTCTTTGATCCGGTACTAATTTGGGCACATTGTCATTAACAATCGCTGTTAGATCATTTCTGTTATACTGTTGTACCATTGTGTCAATAGTATTATTCTGGGTACGAACGGGAGAAGGTAATCCAAAATCACTTAAATTTTTGTCGTTTCATTCTATAAGTTTGTTTTCAATTTCAATTAATCCTTCATTATAAACTTCAGTGAAGGGTAAAGTGTTATCCTGATTCTGTTGTCTGATCCGATGTCTAATATCTTCACAGAACTGATCTTTGAAAGTATCCCATAACTTCAATGGTTCCGATGGTTGACAAAATAAAAGTATGACTACAAACAACTCCCTTAGTTTTTTTGGACACTGTGACAACGAAGCTTCGCTTAAAGTGTTTCCCCAATGGTCATCGTTTTCAAGTAAACCTCGGTCACGGCATGCTGCTTGATACGTCTCTTTGACAATACCATTTACAGTTTTAAGTTATGCAAATAAGGTCGGACCGCGTACGTGGTGCAGTAGAATCCTAAGATAAAAACACTCTGATTGGGATGGATGTATCCCGTAGACTCTACCTAAAGCGGCATCTTTTTTTATCCCCGGATGTCCAACTACATCTTCACCACGCCTCCTTCTAGTGAATTTATTATTTGCCCATGTATAGTATTGCGGGACTTCATGATACAGAAGAGTTTTCGCAAATTCATCTTCATTACAGAGAGAAAAAATGCCAGTAATGTGGTATTGCGTGGGTTTTAGACAATTTGATGAGCTGTCCCTGGTGTAAAATACACCCTTTGACCGTTCTCTAGATGAACGGCCAAATGCACTACAGTAGGATGCCGCTCGTGAATAGGAAATTCAAATAAGCGCCAGACAGCTTCAGATGTGCTTATGTACCTTCCATTTAAATTGTTTTCGACCTCATCGTGTGGGTTTCTAAGGCTAAAAGTTGCCTGATCTGAACCTTTATTTATATATTTACATATATATTTAATGGCTTGGACAGAGTGGCAATACTCCACGTTTATAGTGCTCCGACCGCCATTTTCTGTATCGCGCGTACGATAAACTGGATACCCATCCTCTCCGGTCAGGGTGTCGTTAATGAAACGCCGAGGGTATTTTTTTGTGCAGACACCGTTCTTCATGCATGGTGCAGCTAAATTATGTTCTCCGCAGGGTCCATGTACCATATTTTTAGTTATAATGTCGTGTAGTACCGGATCAATTTGTTGATCGGGTAGCTCCGCAACTATGACACTGTCGATCTCATCTGGTTGTATTTTAGTTTCTAGCCAGAACAGCAAATGACAATGAGGTAAACCGCGCTTCTGCCACTCTACACTTGCCATATAACATTTTACTTTACCGAATATCTGTTCTTTGACAAATAATTTGATGAATTTCTTCATTATGTCATGCCGGTCGAAAGACCGTTGTCCTGGTAGCAGATCTGCTTTAATTTCAGGCCATTCGGGGTTGCATGTAAAAGTGACAAATAAGTCAGGTCTACCATAATTTCGGACGTACGTCATCGCGTCCTGCGTTTTCTCGTGCATGAAACGCGGAGAACCCGTAAATGATGATGGCAATATGACATGTTGACCGATATTTGATGGGTCAACATTTGCATCATGATTTAATGCATCTCTGAGATGGATGTAGTCATCAGCCCTCAGTCTTTGTTGATTCCGCGAAATATAATTTAATCTTTCCGATATCATTTTCGCCATCATGTCAACACAATATTGACTAAATAAGTCTCTGTAATAATGTAACGGATTAAAAGAGTTAGTTCTAAACATTAATCTAAATGCATAAAATTGCATACACGAAACAGTTTTATTACGCGCAGAACCCTGCTGAGGAATAGTCAAATAATAACCGTCTTCACCTGTCACAAACATTACAGGATACTGTAGTGGATCATAGGACCGATGTAGCTCAGAAACTCTTTTGAGCTGTCCGTCTCTACCGTGTAAGACTATATCCCTGGGACCTTTGTCTTCATCGATCAAGAGAACGGCTACCTCGTTTACAGTAGGAGCATTGTATCTGCCTCTGTGTGCTGTCTGTGGAGTGCGATCAGAATGAATAATTAGCTTTAAATTATGTAATGAGTTAAGTTCTAAGTTTTGTTTAAAACTTCGTATATACACGTTATGATTATTCAAAGTGGTCTGTAATTCGCGAATTAAATCCATTTTTAAGGTTGGTGCGATGCTTGATCGCAATGATAACTGGTCTGCATCCGAAATAAAACATATTTGCAGGAACTGTGGGTTTTGGCCTGATGATGGTAAAAGGCTACCAATGAGATGATACTCCTGTCCTTCAATTTTAAAAGTGGGCATAAAATTTCCTTCCCTGATTTCTTTTGCGCCAAACGAAGTCATTTGAAAAATACTATTGTATTTACGTATGTTTGTTAAAAAATGACCAGATAATGGATGGTTATTAGTTAAAAGAATTTTTATTGGTTGTGGCGGCTCGTGAAGGTTAGGAAGACACACTTTACCTGAAGCACAACACATACCATTAGGTTCGTCCTCCCATTTCTTGGCAGAGCAGTTAGAGCAGATCTTATTCATGACTCCGATTTGGACGGACGCTTGTTGTGCATAATCAAGCTGCGGATCATATCTGAAAGCCAGTCTGTTCCTGTTAGCTAAAATTCGATTGCGCACTCTATTTGTGGACAACTGCTGCCTCTCTGCTTGAGCTCTAAGTCGCTGCAAACGCTCGACACTCGACTCTCTTTCGCGCAACTGAGAGGTCCTTATATTTTGTTCATGAAGACGTTGGGAACGCTCCAGCCTCGACTCTTGAGCGCGTAGCTCAGAGATTCTCAAGCTTTGTTCGGCAAGACGTTGCGAACGCTCGACACTTGACTCTCGTTCGCGTAAGTCAGAGGTCCTTACATTTTGTTCATGAAGACGTTGGGAACGCTCCAGCCTCGACTCTTGAGCGCGTAGCTCAGAGGTTCTCAAGCTTTGTTCGGCAAGACGTTGCGAACGCTCGACACTTGACTCTCGTTCGCGTAAGTCAGAGGTCCTTACATTTTGTTCATGAAGACGTTGGGAACGCTCCAGCCTCGACTCTCGTGCACGTAACTCAGAGGTTCTCAAGCTTTGTTCGGCAAGACGTTGCGAACGCTCGACACTTGACTCTCGTTCGCGTAAGTCAGAGGTCTTTACATTTTGTTCATGAAGACGTTGGGAACGCTCCAGCTTCGACTCTCGTGCACGTAACTCAGAGGTTCTCAAGCTTTGTTCGGCAAGACGTTGCGAACGCTCGACACTTGACTCTCGTTCGCGTAAGTCAGAGGTCCTTACATTTTGTTCATGAAGACGTTGGGAACGCTCCGGCCTCGATTCTCGTGCACGTAACTCAGAGGTTCTCAAGCTTAGTTCGGCAAGACGTTGCGAACGCTCGACACTTGACTCTCGTTCGCGTAAGTCAGAGGTCCTTACATTTTGTTCATGAAGACGTTGGGAACGCTCCAGCCTCGACTCTCGTGCACGTAACTCAGAGGTTCTCTGATTTTGTTCAGCAAGGCGTTGTGAACGTTCAGGTGAAGATTCTCCTATACCACGTATTTTTGCTGCTCGTGCTTGAGAACTATGTTTAGAAAGTTGAGACCTGGCTCTCTTAGGCATTTTCAAATGTTTAAGAAAATGGATATAGCGTGTAATATTCTAGCTCTGAAAAGAACTGTTGTTTAGCCCTGAAAAGAACTGTTGGTTAGCCCTGAAAAGAACTGTTTGTTAGCCCTGAAAATAACTATTGTATAGCTATGAGAAGGACTGTTGTTTAGCTCTGAGAAGAACTTTTGCGTAGGTGTAGTTTTAAGAACAAAATCTAAAAAAAATCTCATGAAAATTATTAGACTTCGCGCACGACCGCTGCGTAGTGCTGTGCGTGTAATTGCTGTCGGGATCTTCCCGCTAAGTGGGCGCCGCTAAAATTGCGCGCACGTGTTCGCTGTAACACGTGTTGTGTGGGAAAAACAATTATCGTTGTGCGGGTAGCGAAGAACGCTATAATTGCGCGTGCCTGATCGGCGTAACTGCGTAACTGAGTGTGCGAAGGATAATTGTTAAACTGTGCGTGTAATTGTCGGCGGGTTCTTCCCGTTAAGTGGGCGCCGGTATAATTGCGCGGAACCGTTCGGTGTAACACGTGTTCCGTGGGAAAAACAATTATCGCTGTGCGGGTAGCGAGGAACGCTATAATTGCGCGTGCTTGTTCCGCGTAATTTCTATTGTGGGAAAAACAATTATCGTTGTGCGGGCAATTACCGGTGGGTTTATCGCGTGTAGACAACTGTTCACTGTGCGAGTGCTGAGTGCTCTGAGAAGAACTTTTGCGTAGGTGTAGTTTTAAGAACAAAATCTAAAAAAAATCTCATGAAAATTATTAGACCTCGCGCACGACCGCTGCATAGGGAGCCGGCCTCGACACTCGACTCTCGTAGGCGTACCTGAGAGTTTCTCTGATTTTGTTCAGCAAGGCGTTGTGAATGTTCAGGTGAAGATTCTCCTATACGACGTATTTTTGCTGCTCGTGCTTGAGAACTATGTTTAGAAAGTTGAGACCTGGCTCTCTTAGGCATTTTCAAATGTTTAAGAAAATGTTAATAGCGTGTAATATTCTAGCTCTGAAAAGAACTGTTGTTTAGCCCTGAAAAGAACTGTTGGTTAGCCCTGAAAAGAACTGTTTGTTAGCCCTGAAAATAACTATTGTATAGCTATGAGAAGGACTGTTGTTTAGCTCTGAGAAGAACTTTTGCGTAGGTGTAGTTTTAAGAACAAAATCTAAAAAAAATCTCATGAAAATTATTAGACTTCGCGCACGACCGCTGCGTAGGGAGCCGACCTCGCGGGTACCTTACTCATAGATCTAAACACCCCTCTCCCGCACGCGCACCACTGGCCTTGGTGACGCCCACTTCGCAACGGGCCGTGCAGCAGAAATCGTAGTATTTTAATTTCACCACAACTTCAAAACCAAACGTCCAATTTTAATCATTCAAAGACCAAATATTATCAACATAAACTGTACTTATTGATGAAATAATTTCCTTTGATAAGGATTAATAGCATGAGTAAAATAAACGCGTTTAAATGTAGTCCAAAAAAAATTCAAGATTTTTAAATAAAAATGTGGTTGTTGTGCCTCACTCGACATAGATAGGTATAGTGTGTGACGGATATGCAGATATTGATAAGATCTACAATTAATTATAACGTTTTATGGTTCTATCTTTTGTAGTTTAGGCAGCGTACGCAAAATAAGTAACTTCTTTGGTTGATTTTTTCCAGTTTGTGTCCGAAAAATTCAAATATCTTACGGAACCCTATTTTTTCCAAAAAAAAATATAGTCGTTACTCGTGGATAATGTAGCTTTCGAATGATGAAAGAATTTTTAAAATCGGTCCAGTAGTTTTTGAGCCTATTCATTACAACCAAACAAACAAACAAACAAAGTTTTCCTCTTTATAATATTAGTGTAGAAGTGTAGATACACGTCCGGAGGTTACCCGGGTCCACGTTTTGACCTATATCTCGAGACCCCATCTACCAATAGGTATTCAAACTATACGGAAATCATCTTCAATACCTACTTAACAATGTGTGTAAGTTTGGTTTAATTCGGTGCAAAGACACGGCGGGTCCACGTTTTGGCATATATTTCCAGACCATAGTCATCAATAGGTATGAAAATTACCCCGTATTAAAGCACTTATCAACAGCTTTCATTTGATACCCATATTGTACATACACAACCAAAGGTTACCCGGGTCTACGTTTTGACCTATATCTCGAGACCCCAGTCACGGAGTGGCATGAAAAATACTCTGTACTAAAGCATTCACCAACAGCTTCAATTTGATATCCATATTGTACAAACACATTCTAGGGTCCACGTTTTGGTCTCTATCTCAAGACCCTAGTCACGGAGCAGCATGAAAAATACTCTGAACTAAAGCATTCACCAACAGCTTCCATTTGATACCCATATTGTACATACACATCCGAAGGTTACTCGGGTCCACGTTTTGACCTATATCTCGAGCCCTATCCACCAATAGGTATCCAAACTATACGGAAACCATCTTCAATACCTTCTTAACAATGTGTGTAAGTTTGGTTTAATTCGGTGCAAAGACACGGCCGGTTAGCGAACACACACAAAAAGTTGACTTTATTTTATATATAAGATTTTTCAGTTTGTGTCCGAAAAATCCAAATATCTTACGGAACCCTATTTTTTCCAAAATAAAATGTAATCCATGTTACTCTTGGATAATGTAGTTTTCGAATGGTGAAAGAATTTTTAAAATCGGTCCAGTAGTTTTTGAGCCTATTCGTTACAAACAAACAAACAAAGTTTTCCTCTTTATAATATTAGTATAGATAAAATTCAAACGAGCATTTAGTTATAATTATCTGATTTACATTACAAGAAAATAATAAAATTATAAATCAATAACAACAAAAAAAAAGATGTAAAACATTTATAAATATTTATAAATATAAAATAATATATAAATACATATAAAATGGCGTGGATTTGGGCCGAGTTTCTCCTCCAATTGGTATGTCATGACGATGCCCAGTGAATGGAGGGTCTTACAGTTTTATAGCGTCTCCTAACGGCAGAACTGCAATCCGACGTTTCCCGTTCTCTGCAGAAGTGCGACCACTATTAGAAAAAACTTTGTCCGGTTAGAAAGCTACGGCGGCATTTAGTTTGATTTGTCTAAATAATCAGAAATAATATACTATAATAATATGTCGACTATTTGAACAATGATTTAACACATTTTAAATAAATTCATCGCTGAGTTCTCATGCTGTCTTTCGTAATTTCGTGTTTTGCAGGATACTATAAAGGAGCGATACTATCTAAGGAACGATAATAAAATGATTGGTCTAGAGAACAGTTGACATGTCGAGACTTATTTGAGAAATTCACTGAATCACCGACATTCTATGAAGGTATTAGTGAATATCTTTTAAGGTATGTCTTAATCTAATCACTTTTAAAAATTTCCAGCAACCAATTATCACATGAAGGACATTTTGACGCTTTGTACTCAGGCTTTATATGCCCTAATGACCTTTTATTATCTAAAATTGGAACTGAGTTTTTGTCACTCTTAATGCCTAAATCAATTAATAGAGTTCATTTTGAGGCTCCCTGTAGAAATAAAGAAGAGTATACCTTTTTACTTTCGTTCATACCCACGATAGCAGGCTCTACGAAACAAAATGTCTTGGAGCTTGTATCACCAAAGACAGTTTTTCAGCAATCTTACTTTGATCAATCCAGTAAACTTAGATGAGCGCGCTAATGGTGGGCCAGGTCGCATTGCTGAGCATTCCAAAACCCATATAATTTTAATTGCATTTACTGGAATAACACAGGCCTACAAAATTCGGTCCTCCTTTTGGGTATGAGACAGGTTTCCAAAAGTGCCAATCACGGCATGATTTTAAGAAAAACTAAGGGTAAAAACCCATAAAAACGCGTTTAGTGTACTTTTATCTCTGGTTGGTTGGTTGGTTAAAGTGGTGAATCATCCAAAATCTGTGCCATTCGCTACCAACTTCCATATTCTCTCATTCCATGAGGCAAGACATTCACAGAGGAAATGGAAAATCTGCTCCAATGCCAAAGTCTATTTTTGAACCATCTGTGTAGATTGTTGAGGCGAAGTTGTTTGATAAAAATCCATTTTCCCGTATTGCCAGTACTTCCGCCTGGAAGTACTAAGAAGACGCACAGATATTTCAATTCTAAGTCTATGAGAATATACATTCTGTCAAAAACTACTGGGAATTGTTCAATAAAACGCAAACTAATTGTTCAATCATCAAAATTTATTTTGTCACCCTCAAAATAGGCTCCATTCGAAGCAATACACAAATGCCAACGATTAGTCCAGTCATCAAAGTACCTTTTAAACGCGTTTGAAGAGATTTTCTTCAATTCCTTCAGCGAATCTTGCTTAATGGCCTCTATCGACTCATTGCGGTATCTGCGGTGTAGCAATTTAAGTTTTGGGAAGAGAAAATAGTCACAGGGGGCTAAATCCGGTGAATACGGTGGTTGTTCAATGATGTTTCTCGAGTTTCTGGTCAAACAGTGTTCTGGGACAGTGCGTTATCATGGTGAAAGATCCATGAGTTTTCTTTCCACAAATTCTGCGGTTTCCTACGCACATTCTCTCTCAAACGTCGGATAACTTCCAAATAATATTCTTTATTTACCGTAAAACCATTTGGAATGAATTTCGACTGCACAACACGATGATAATCAAAGAAAACGAGTAGCATGACTTTCACTTTGGTTTTGTGGGTTTCGGATCATGTGGATAGCGCCATTCAGACGCCTGTTGACTGCTTTGCATGTCAAACTCATATACCCACGTCTCATCACCTGTTATGATGCGCTAGATAAATGTTGTGCCCGAATTCACTTGCTCAAGCATGTCTTCACTCACCTTCTTCCGATTAATCTTTTTAAAGAAATTCAACTCTCTTGGAATGAGTCGAGCAGCCACGTGTCTCATACCCAATTGATGGTGTAAAATGCTGCGCTTTAATTCGTGAGACACGCTAAGGTCACGAGCTACTTCCCTTAAACTTAAATGATGGTTTGCTGGTTTTCCAGCGCCATTTCGTTAACTTTGGCGACGTTTTCATTCGTGGAAGACGTTGCTGGGCGACCAGATCGGCGCAAATCTTCCACGACTTCTCGGCCCTCTGCAAAAGCCTTATACCACTCGTTTACCCGTGTTTTTGATAAAGGATAAAACACACTCGCCATAGGCTTTCTGCAACATTTTCAACGAAATCCCGTTCACCACAAAATTTAAGACCAGTTTTTTTTCCAATATTTTTATCCATAGTGTAAATCACAGAGCACACCTGTGGTTGACTGATATAATTAAATGCCAAACACATGCTAATTGACAGATCAAGCTCAAACTCTGCGACACTGTAGAGGACAGTTGTACCAACATTCCAGAAAAAAAATTAAGACATATGTGTAACCCGTAATTTTTAAATGAACAATTCCCGATATTTTTTTGACAGAATGCATACCAGCTCCGACGCCACCATCCATTTTTGAACCATCTGTTTAGACTGTAGGGTCAAAGTTGTTTAGTAAAAATCCCTTACTCCATTCTTCCCGAGATGGAAAGCGGGTGGCAAAAATTCCGGTTGAATGCCACCATGGGGATGATGTAATCAGTCCTCCCCCAGGTGAGCTGAGTTTGACGTATGACCATAAGTTGTTTATCTGCAGCGGCACTTATGGTAGCCATCATCTTGATATGAAGATCTACCAAAATTACATGTATCAAAGCTTGGCTAGCGAAAATCCTCCATTGAAACTTCCCCGTGGGTGCCAGCTGGAAATAAGTACCACAGTTGTCCTATTTTTAGGAGGTACTTAGCTAAGTTAAGGATACTATGGTTTATGGTTGATACTCCTCAATAGTACACCATTATTCAAACTACATTTAATGCGGTCGGAAGTGAAGCGTAATACGTCCTGTGACGAGAATCTGTCAGACTTGGGGCTCTTGGGAGCTATGCACGGGGGGACATCTTTTCTCTGACACTCGTGGGTGCAAAATGCTAAGTCCTGATAATAAAACGAACAAAAAGAGGAGATCGGTCCGCTGCCTAACAGACCGACAGGTCTCAATCCGAGCAACGGTCACACCGGGCTCAAAGAAAACTCCATACCTCGGCTTAATAAGTCGTTCAAAACAAATAGTGACAACCGGAGCGAAAGCCAGGCCAGTAACTACACCAACAACAGTACTGGGCATAGGTCCAAGCACAAGCAGAAGTGCACTAGCCCGCCAGTCAACTGCGATTCAACACCCAAAAATGGCCCCTACCGGCCACAGCTACTGCCAGCTCCGGTACCGTAAGAGGGCCGCTTGTGGGGATGATCCAGCGAAAGTGAGCTACCAGTATCGCAGAAACGCTGCAAGACTCCTAAGGAGGGTTAACGAAACCCATCCGAAAGAACACTTACTCGCACAGGAGTTGAACGAAGCGATTGAAAGAGTGAAAGCAATCATTCCTGACTTCAAGCCCGATTTCAAACCAGTACAATCTGCTCCGACAACGATCCTTGGAAACTAAGCCAAACGCAAAAAGGCATAAAACCATTGGCGTGACGCTCAAAAAATCTTTTGCGGAGGTTGCAAAAGAACGCATTATCAGAGGAGTTTTGGATGAAAGCCATCCTGAAGTTTCGATTCCCAAGGCCCAAGGGTTATACCCCAACCAAAGGGTTATACCGGCCCACCGCCTGGGTGCGAAGATTTAGGGTCGTACCATGATTCAAAAGTTCAGTAACGCAGATACTACGACAGTTAGTTGGGAAGTGAGCGGAAACAACATCTGCTTGATATTACGCTAGCAAGTCACGCCCTTTACGGAAAGGTGACGCAGTGGAGAGTTCTGAATGATCACTCATACTCCGATCTTCGCTATATAGAAATAAAGTTTGAGGGAAGCAGCTCACGAGCCCCTCCTGCCAGCAGGAACTTGAAAAGACCAATTGGCACGTATATAAACGAGAACCTAAGGAAAGACTTCCTAATCCCCAAAATAACACTATTGAAAATAGAGAGTCAATGAATGAGGACGTACAAATCCTTACAAAGGTTTGTAGAACTGAGCTCAATAAGGCCTGCCTTATAATTAAGTATAAGGGGAAGAAAAAACCGCCCTGGTGGTCTGAAGACGTGACAACATTAAGAAATGACAGCAGAAGACAGTTTAACAGAGCAAAAGCGACACGAGAGTGTAAAGACTGGGATTGATATTACAGTAAAATAAGAATTTACAAAAAAGAAGTGAGGAAAGCGAAAAGGTCTGGTTGAAGGACGTTCTGTAGAGAAATCGAAGGAATTGCAGAAGACTCTAGACTGCAAGATCCTTTCAAAAAATCAATATTCCTCCGGATCCCTCCAAAAACCGGGTAAGAGTTGGACTATCTCGAGTGATGAAACTTTGAAGTTGCTAGTGGGCACAGACTTTCCCAGCAACGAATCACCTAATATTTTAATCAACAATCAAGTAGAAATGCCAATTATGACAATGCACAATCACTGAAACTTAGATAACCTAGGCAATGAACACCTTTAAGCCATTTAAATCACCGGGTCCAGATAGAGTACTCCCTGCCCAAATACAACATTCACTAAACTATATTATGGAGTAGTTAATGACTATATTGAAGGCTGCTCTGAACTTAAAAGTGTTCCGTCAGTATGGAAAGAAGTACAAGTTGTCTTCATTCCTAAGGCAGGAAAAAGTTCACACACAACACCTCTTTCTTGCTAAACACATTAGAAAGCAGAATAGAAGAGTATATTAAAGCTAACATCAACCCTAACAAGCTTAGTATCTCAAAACTTGCGTACTGTAAAGGGAAATCTACAGAAACAGAACTTAACTCACTGGCTACAGAAATTGAGAAGTCAATTTAAAATAAGGAATACACACTGGTAGCCTTCCTTGATAGCAAGGGCGCGTTTGACAACATCCTACAGGACACCATAATAAAGGCACTGGCTGATTTCGGGATCTCCGGTGCTCTGGTTGAGTTCATCAAAAACATGCTCATGAGCAGCTTTGTGATCGCAACCCTAGGGGCCACGAAAATCAGGAAAAGAGTCAGTAGAGGAACACCTCAAGGCGGAGTGCTGTCCCCTCTTCTCTGTGTGCTGGCAATAAACTTCTTGCTTAAGAGCCTAGAAGAGAAAGGATAACACGTCGTAGTATATGCGGACGATGTTGCAATGGTTGTGAGAGGGAAATTTTCAAATACGCTTTGGGAAATCATGCAAGATTTACTAAGCATGGTTGAAAACTGGTCAGAAGCAAATGGGCTAAGCGTCAACAAAACTAAACTTATCTTATTTACCAGGAAACATAGAACTCCAAAAATAACTCCTTAGACTCTAGGTGGAACGGCACTGTCATTTAGCGATGAGGGCCGCTACTTAGGTCTAATATTAGACAGAAAACTAAAATGGAAGTCATATGTCGAAGATAGAGTAAAAAGAGCGACAAAAGGGCTCTATTCTTGTAAACAGCTAATAGTACTAAGTTAGCGTTAAGTCTAAAACCGCTGATAAAGGGACATATTTTTAGTGTAAGTGCTAGTGAAATGATGAGTCGAGAGTAGGACAAAAGAGTTGCGATACTAGAGTCACCTCGCGCCGGAAAAAGCCCTAAAGAGATAATTGAGTGGTTTGGCTACAAAAAAACGCAGCCCTGGATGGACCTCGTGGCTGCTAGAAGAGAATATGTGTTTCAGCAGGACTCCGCACCTGCTCACAAGGCAAAAAAGACTCAGGCTTGGCTCCAGAACAATCTACCCTACCACTGGTCACCAGATTTTTGGCCACCTTCAAGCCCAGACTGCAATCCTCTTGATTATTACGTGTGGGACACAGTTGAAGCCTCATAACACTAAGGACGCTCTGAAGACAACCATCGAGGAAGTGATGACCACAATGGACAAAGAGGAGGTAGCTCGCGCATATGGGCGCTTCAGGTCCCGGCTGGAGCAGGTAATTGCACGAGATGGAGGTTACATTGAAAATTTTTCAACTATGATATGTGTACTAGGGTGGCAGTTATTTTGCACGATTATTTTTTTATTGGTGCTACCCCCCAGATTGGTTCCTTTATATATAAAAATGGTGGAAAAAAAGTTTGAAGTAAATCTGGTAAGTGGAAAGTGTGCCCCCGGGCCTTCAAAGTTTCAAAAAACCCGAAAATTCGTAGTATAAGTACTAGTAGTAAGTAAAGTAGCCGGTCACTTAGTTTATCACATTACAATGATAATTCAAATTATTACGCTTAAAAAAAATATATTCAATGCAGAATCTACCAAGTCGTTCGACCCTTGCTTTTTGACAACTCTGTCAAAAATTTTCCATTTTTCTTCAATTTCTGAATTACAAAAACAAAACGGAAGTTAAAATATGTGAGATAACTTATCAACTGATCACATTTTGAAATTCGAAATGAAAATAGATTTCTTCAAACAGATTTCCGCGCATAAAAAGTTGGGTTCGCATTTTGACTAACGTACACATCGTGTCTTGGATAATAAATATCAATATCAAAAACTATTACTAGTATCAAATAAAGTAGGCGCGCATGTCGTTTATGAAATAACAACGGCAATTCAAATTTGTATGGCTAAAAAAGTTTTGTATTAAAGTTTTTTAAAAAAATCATTAGTTGCGTACAACATTTGAAGTGCAGACATTCGGTAGTACAATGTCGCGACCTCTATTACGAGAAAAAGTTTATCTGCTCGGGTATTATTCAAATGAAATGTTTGGAAACAAACTTCCATCTGTAAAACAAACGTTACAAGTTTTTTTTTTCAATTTACGGGTGTGTAAGTTAACAATACTGCAATGCTTCACTAGCTGTGCGGGAAGTGATGATATATTGGGAGAAAGCCCGAATTCCGACGCAAGAACTAAATAACTGTATACCAAAGTTAGAAGGTCTCTATCAGCAGTGGCGGCAACTTCAAAAGCATGCTGCAAGAATTCGTTGAAAAACTCGAGGATCTCTTCGATATTGCACACGCCAATGCATTGAATATCATATCCATTGAAGAAGATAAGCAGTTCTTAAACAATCAGTGGATGAAGGGACGCCCGGGGTTTATGTATGGAATTGATTACCAGCTAAGTGCGAAAGAGACTCAAGTTTCTGAGCGAAAATTATGAGAGGAGAAGAGAACAGAACGAAGCAATAATGAAGTTTTTCAATTGAGTAAGTATGATGACGTCGAGTTCAAGCAGCGGAGAATATTTAGAAGCGCGTGCTTCAGAGGAAATTCCGCATTGCTCAAAACATTTGTCTGTACCAGCAAAACAAAAAACGAAGACGTCAAATAGTAATAACTCTTAAGCTTGTTGCTGCTTTGGATAAGTGCAAGATCAGTGACAGGAATGCAGTTCATATTCTTATAGCTACACTTGAAGCCCTTGGTCAAGATGTGGAGAAATTCATTCAATTCTCGTGAGAAACTCCGCGAAAAGAAAACTATCGAAATCAAAAATATCTTTAAAGATAAGGAATTGCCTGCCGCTACGATACATTGGGATAGTAAATTACTGCCATCACTAACAGGTAAAGAGACAGTAGACCGACTTCCTGTTATTCTTTCAAATTGCGGTGCTGATCAACTTCTTGGTGTACCTGCATTGCAATCAGGGAATGGAAAAAAAAGGCAACAGCTGTTTGCGAAACCCTTGCGGAATCGGGCCTTTAAGACTACGTAAAAGCATTGGTTTTTGACACTACTGCTTCTAATACGGGCGCTTTTAATGGTGCGTGTGTTTTGATTGAAAGCTTTCTAGAAAAATATCTCTTATATTTGCCTCGCCTTGCCGCCATCACATATACGAAATCATTTTAAAAGCCGTTTTCGAGGAGAAGATGGGTAAAACTACCGGCCCAACCGTACCAATCTTAAAAAAGTTTCAAACTGCGTGGCCTAAAATAAATGTAAATAATTTTAAAACCGGAATCGTGAATAAGAAGATCAGAAAACATTTGTGGATGGCTAAGGTTATTTATTGCTTTAAGATATTCATGTTTCGCGACGAATTTAAATTATCACTGCGTGAGGAAAATGCAATTTGTGATATTTGCATTTTCATTATCTGTATATATATCGAAGCGTGGTTTTATGCACCTTCTGCAGCCAAAGCACCAGTTTTGGATTTCAGTGTTCTTTCCAAAATTTATAAATACCGGACAGTTAACGATTTGGCTTTACAAAAAATCAAAAATCATTTGTGGTATTTATCACCTGAATCCATCGCCTTGGCCTTCTTTGACCCAAATGTGACGGCAGAATCAAAAATTAAAATGGTAAAGGCGCTTAGTCGTGAAACTGATGCTGAATGTGAAAAAAGTATTAAAAGGATAACCGTGGAAACAAGCCAAGTTCCTGAATTATTAAACCAAGGACTTGAACAATTTGTCTCCAACAAAACAAAACGATTCTTTGCAAGATTTAACATAAATGACGAATTCCTGTGCACAGATCCTGCCCGGTGGCAGAAACATGAAGATTTCGGCCAAGCTTTAAAAGTAGTTAATAAACTTAAAGTAACAAATGATACGGCGGAGAGAGGTGTTAAAGTAGTAGAGGATTTTAATAAGTTATATACAAAAAACGAGCGACAAATGCAGTACGTGCTCCAAGTTGTAAGTGACTATCGGCAGAAGTTCCCAGACAGCAATAAACAAACTATATCTAAAAATAAAGATTTTTAATTAATATTTATTTTATTTTATTCAATGAATTATTTCTTTTTTTTATGCATATATGTATACTAAATACTGTATGGATAATAATTTCCTTCTTCAATTTATATATGTATAATTTAATATACTTTACCAATTAAATTCTTTTACTACTTATTTACGCTGTGTATATACTCATGTAAAATAAAAAACACACTTTTAATGAAATTAAATGTTTTTGTCATTTTGGGGTAAATTTTGCATATTGAAAGGCTCGGGGGCACACCTTTCCCCTATCCGATTGGCACCAAATTTCACAGAGGTCATTTTTATATAGAATGGAACCAAACTGGAGGGTAGCCCGCGAAAAAATATTGTATATAAAAAAACAGGTCAAATAACTGCCACGCTAATGTGTACTCACATTATACAAAATTAAGTGCAAAAAAAATTATTTTTGAGTAAATATCAAATAGTTTTGTTTTTAAGTTCAACATTCCGGATTTACCTCGACGGCCCTATATATAAAAAACACCAGTCTTTGCATCTGCGGGGCCCTGAGGACCACACCCACAAAGGCACTAAACATTATGCTTAACCTATTACCAATAAAGCAATTCGGCAAGCAATCAGCTGCCAAGGCAGCTCTCAGATTAAAAGAAATCGGTTTACTCAGAACAAACTAGAGAGGACACTCTTCAATTTTAGAAAAATTCCCCTGCTTTCCTGTTGCAATGGATTTCTGTACGACCAAGGATATCAACTTAGATAAATCATTCGTCACATTATTTCCTTCCAAAGAGGAATAAGAAAACGGGCTTATTGTTGATGATTTAAACCTCTATACAGATGGCTCAAAGCTAGACAGCAGAGTAGGTGGAGGGGTTTACTCCGATAAACGTGGAGTTAGCGAATCATTTCGCCTACCTTATCATTACAGAGGGACTTTCGGTAATATAAACGAGAGTATTATGCAAAAATGAAGTCTTGGTCAAAAACAGTCATAGAATGTTTTAAACTTTTAAACGACGTATCAAAATACTACAAAGTGCACCTTATTTGGTAGCCAGGCCACATGAATATAGCAGGGAACTGCAAGGCAGATGAGCATGCTCAAACCGGTACAACTCTCGGTTTAGATTGAAGGCCCCATCTTCCCAATCTCACGTTTGTAGGCATACAGAGAAATATCTGCTTTCCTTACCCGTTCTTCAATGTTCAGTTTCCAGCTAAGTTTGAAGTCCAAGATTACTCCTAAGTACTTCACTCTGGGGGAAACTGGAAGAGTTTGTCCATTAATTAGTTGGGAATAAAATTGGATGCCTTGTATTTGGTTTTAAAAACCATGAGTTTTGTTTTACGGGGGTTCAAACTTAAGCCAAAACCTGTAGCGCAAGAGTTGAGCTCACCTAGCTGGATATGATGATCCCGCTGATCGTGTTAGGTCACAGTCCTGATTCCACTTCTATCAAGTTTAACCCTCCGTTGAACACCTTTTTTAAAACCTTCGGTTGAGTACCGGGCTCCGGCTTTTTTCGTCTTGTCAAATTTTAGGAAGCTACCTGGAAGCTCAAGTCGTTAGCTAAAATAGAGCATTTTTAAATTGACGTCCAAAGTCAAAAGAAAAGTCTGGCCAGACCCGGTTCCCAACGGATGTTTAATCAAGATTTTTCTTATCACTCATAACCAGAGAAGTGGTGAAAACTCCCCTTCTTGTGGAGTCTCCCTATTGACTCTCTTGGCTATGTTGGTATTTCCCATATTAGCTTTGATTATCGTGGTTTCTTGCATGGAGATTACCCAACAACTAATGCAATTTTCCACCCCTAAGCGTATCAACGCCCGTTGGATGGCATCAGTGCTAACGTTATTAAAGGCGACTTCTAAGAGTATATCCAAGAATGTCGCCATGGTATATTGTTTGTTTTCTAGAAAGCACCCTGGTAGATTGAATAGATGATCGAAAGTCTCTCCAGCTCTCTTCCATGGTGGCCCTAATTGTCTTCTTGTACTGCCTCCGACTTTTCCTGTACAATTCCCAATTGTCTGTTGAGTAGCTGAGGTTAAAGTTCGATCCAGATTCTTCTCTTAATTTTAAGAGCTCACTGCTCCACCAAGGGATGGGAGGATGAGTTT
This sequence comes from Anastrepha obliqua, assembly GCF_027943255.1. Classification (NCBI taxonomy): domain Eukaryota; kingdom Metazoa; phylum Arthropoda; class Insecta; order Diptera; family Tephritidae; genus Anastrepha; species Anastrepha obliqua. The sequence goes on along the minus strand of NC_072897.1, from coordinate 53,282,150 downwards.
TTTACTATATTTAATAGGACACGACGTTTTGTAGGCCCTACTTAATGCCATATCAAATGTTGTAACCTTACTCTCAATGCTTTGCGTGAGAGTGATTTGGTTGATCGGAATTCTTCCTATCCTATTATTTACAACACCTTTGAACCCTTGCCAATTTGTTCCTAATGAATTTCGATAAGGTAAGGGTGGATCTCCCTCAAGATCCTGTGATCCGAAAAATAAATTTGGTTGGAGACCCTCCAATCGTCTGCCCTTACAGAACTGTTTTCAGAGAGTAAAGTATCATCACTCATATCCGCCCATCCCCTAAACCCCTCCGTACTAGGAAAGAAGAAAGTGGGAGTATTACTCCTGTTACATACATTAATAATAAAATAGTAAAAGGGCTCACCTCGATCGTTCATCTCCGAGCGATTGCGCTTTGCGACTTATGTATTTTGTGTGGCCTGGAACGCCCGGAACTCGTCGACCAGTTTTTGTCACTTTGCCTTATAGCTACGCCTTTTGGATGAGTTTTACCTTCGGCCCAATTTTCTCTTATACTTTTGAGAATTGCGAGAGACCCCTGGTAAAGCTTATACCTGGACGGGCCTTTTCTTCATTCTGACGCATTTGCTACTTGGGAGGTACAAATGCAAGTGAGATTTACGAATTGCTGAAAAAACTTAATATTTCGAGAATGTTTGCAATATCAATATTTGAATGGCCTTATCGTTTGAAAGCATTTGTAAAGGCAAACGGTGACCACTTCAAATTAAAATTACATTTATTTTTAATTTTTAGATGATTAAAAAAACTAACTTCATTAAAAATTTCAAAAAATTAATTTTTTTTTATTTATTTTTTCTTATTGTACAAATATTTCAGAATACACACAGAAAATTTAATATCGTTCTGGTCAATATTTTCGAAGTAACACGCAAATTTAAAAAAGCGTTTCAGAGTGCTTGAAAGTACAAGGCTGGTGCGGCAGCGCATTTTTCTCAAAATGGTGTTCTCAGAGTCGGTGACCAACGTTACTCGAAAACGGCTAAACCGGTTAGTCTCAAACTTTAGCACCATCTTCTAAATATATTTTTTGGTTATTAATCGAAGATTTCTTCTCACAGATAAATATTTTTTTCATAAACAGTTAAAAGCCGAAATTTTGGTCAAAAATCGATTTTTTGTTTGCGAAGCCACCATTTTCCGTTTTTAAAGTCGGTGACCAACATTACTCGAAAACGGCTAAACCGATTAGTCTCAAACTTTAGCACGAGCTTCTAAATATATTTTTTATTAATTAATATTAAGATATTTCTCACCGATAAATATTTTTTTCATAAACAATTAAAAACCGAAATTTTGGTCAAAAATCGATTTTTTTTGAGAAGCCGCCATTTTGTCTAAAAAACTTATTTGGTTTATTTCTTCGCTTAATTAATTTAACATTACTTTAACGAAATCTGTTTGGTTTTTTAATTTCAGAGGATCCAGTTCAGAGATATATTGGTCACCGCAATCTCTCTGCCCAGCTAATTGATTTCTTGCAAGAACAAAGTCTGACATCTCTGTCATTTAGGAGATGCGATGAACCGGGCAAGGCAAGAAAACCATTGGACCTAACCACATCTACCACAGCTGCCATGTAAAGGAGCGCAAATTTGGTGTTGGATTTGTTGTGGGAGAGAGACTTTGCCATCCAGTACTGTCGTTCATTTCAGTGGATGAGCGTTTCGAAATAATCCGCACCAAAGTGCGATTTTTAACCATCTCGCTCAAGGGCGCCCACGCCCCAACGGAAGAGAAGGATGATGCGACCAAAGATCTCTTTTATAAGGGCTTGGAGCATTAATATGAGCGCTGCCCCAGCCACGACATAAAAATCGTGCTGGGCGACTTCAATGTCGAGGTGAGTAAAGAGGGAATTTTTGGTCCCACAGTCGTAATATCCAGCCTGCACAACGAAACATCCGGTAACGCACAGAGGCTGATCGACTTCGCCGGGGCCGAAACATGTTAGTCTTCAGCACCAGATTTCAGCATAAAAAGATACACCAAGCTATCTGGCTGCCTCCTGATCGAAAAACGCGAAAGCAGATCGATCATGTTGTGATAGATGGAAGACACGCTTTTAGTGTATTAGACATCGACTCGGATCACTACCTCGTTGCAGCCAAACTGCGCACACGCCTCTGTGCAGCAAAAAACGTACATCTACCTCCGCAAAGATTGTAAAACATCTAAAGGATGATGAAAGGAGAATCGACACACACCATCTTTTCGTCGATTTCAAAGCTGCATTCGACAGTACGAAAAGGAGTTACTTGTATGCCGCGATGTCTGAATTTGGTGTCCCTGCAACACTAATACGGCTATGCAAGATGACGTTGCTCAACACCACCATAATTGGAAAGGACCTCTCCGAGCCGTTTGATACCAAACGAGGTTTCAGACAGGGTGACTCGCTGTCGTGTGACTTCTATAACCTGGTATTGGAGAGCATCGTACGAGCCGCAGAACTTAATAGCTCAGGCACAATTTTTTATAAGAGCGTACAATTGCTGGTGTATGCCGATAATATTGACATCGTCGGCCTTTATAATCGCGCTGTTAGTTCTGCCATCTTCAAACTGGATACAGAGGGTCTGGTGGTGAACTTGGACAAAACGAAGTACCTCTTGTCTTCAAACAAACAGTCGACGCACTCACGTATCCGCACCCACGTCACTGTTGACAGTTATAATTTCAAGGTTGTAAAAGACTTCGTTTGTTTAGGAACCAGCATTAACACCTATAATAATGTCAGCCTGGAAATCGAACGTAGAATCTCTCTTGCCAACAAGTGCTACTTTGGACTAAGTAGGCAAATGAGTAGTAAAGTCCTCTCTCGACGAACAAAACTAACACTCTACAAGGCTCTCATCATGCCCGTCCTAACGTATGGCGCAGAAGCGTGGGTGATGACTACATCCGATGAAGCGACGCTTAGAGTGTTTGAGAGAAAGATTCTGCACAAGATTTTTGGACCTTTGCACGTTCGAAGCGGCGAATATCGCAGGCGATGGAACGATGAGCTGTATGAGCTTTACGACGACATAGACATAGTGTAAAGAAATGTATTGATTTAAAGAAAGTATTGTTTATTATTTGAAATATATTTATTTATTTTATTTATCGTTTCAAGCTAGACATCCAGCTTGTAAAACGATTGTTTTCTTTCTTGTGTCTTACATACTACGTACAAGCGTTTTTATAGTAATTTTTGTCAATGCAAGCCAATAACAATTTTTCGGTGTTTACTTATGTAATATGATTCTAGCATTCACGCGCCGCACATAAAATAATTACGTTAGCTATGTTTGCGTTTAATGTCAAGTGTAATGAACCTTTTAAGAAATATGATACTCTATTTAAACGGCATAGCAAAGTGAATGCATAAGTGGCCAATAAAATAAAAACCAAAACAAAATGTTTATGAATATTAATGTTAAGGCATATCCGACTTATAATCATACTACACCTCCCTTCTTCGGAAGAATGCTCATACAACTTTTTTTTGTATGAACATTCTTTTACATTGAATTGTTAAAATAAAAATATGTACATAAGAGTAATCTTAATTTTATATATATGTATATATTGTATTAATTTTCTAAGTTTAGACGCGTCTTTAAAACTACTTATTGTTGATAAATCTTAAGCCTATTTTTGTGAACTATTTGTTCTTTTAAAGATAACTTATCGACTATAGTAACATTATTTTTATTATCTATTGCTTTAATGGTATAAGGCCCACAATATTGGGGTTCCAGTTTATGGGCCACTTCATTCCTAAGTAAAACTAAATTGCCTATGCTAAAATTGTGATCTAAACTATTTTTATCATGAAATGTTTTTTTGCTTAATTTTAGCTATGTCTATCATATTGCGAGCTCTTTTATGTGCTACTTCTAGCCTAAATTTTACTTCTCTAGCGTAGTTATCTATGTTATATAATGGAGTAATTTGGTCTACATTTTTGAACTGCTAAAACATGTTTGGTGTTTTTCCAAAAACTAATTCATACGGACAATAGTCATGTACTGTAGAAGGAGTGGTGTTAAAACAGTATGTGAAGTATTGTAGCCACTCATCCCAGTCGTTTTTGTCAATCGATATGTAAGATCTTACGTATTGATTGAAAGTTTTATGTGATCTTTCTATTACTCCTAGTGTTTGGTGGTGGTAAGCAGTTGAATTAATTTTCTCTATTTTTAGCAATTCACATAGCTCTGTTAGTATTGAATTTTTGTATTCTGTACCCATGTCCGAAATGAACGTCTTCATTGGACCGTAGGTAAGAATAAACTTTTCAAATATTGCTTTCGCCACTGTCTTGGCGTTTTTGTCTTGGATGGGTATCGTGACTAAATATTTTGTCATGTCGCATATTATTGTGACTGCATAAGTATTGCCATTAATTGTTGTAGGTAGTAGGCCTATTGTGTCTACAATAACTGTATCAAATGTACCTGTAGGTGTTGGTGTTATAGTCATGGGGCTTTTTAAATGCTTTGTTATTTTGGTTTTTTGGCATTTTTCGCAAGTTTTTACGTACTTAGCAACATCTTTTGACATTTTATTCCAGAAGTAATGTCTTTTAATTTTCATAAGTGTTCTGAAAATTCCGCAATGACCGCCTTCTATAGGGTCATCGTGGTATCTTTTTAGAATGTCCATTACAGTTTTAGCATCATTAATGTGGGTCACCTCATTCAGTAGCGCTACTTTTACTTTATTTAATATCATATTGCCCTTATTTTTAAAATCATTAATCGAGACAAATTCGAAAATTTTCTCGCTAGGTGCCACTTGTAAATTATTAATGCCATATTTGTCGGCCACTTCGTCGAGCCTAGAGAAGAATTGTCCTAAGTCAATTTTCCCATTAACAAATAAGTCATCAATTTTTATAATTATATATATATATCATATATATTTTGGGCTTATCATATGTTTTAATGTGCTGCTGTGTAGTTGGACTGCTGTTATTTTTCGACATCGAGTTCTGCCGACAACCCATCTGTGATATAGGCATTTTCTAAGTTTTTTGTAAGAGCTTCTATCTCATTACAATAACTATTAGCTGGTTTGTTGTTCTGTCTGATACTCATTATTTTTGCAGCTAATACTTCTACCGATTCTCCTTTAACTGACCTGTTAAGTTTTGTGATTATTTCAGAGATTGTTGTTTCTGTGTCTATGAGATTTCTGGCATTCCCTTTTAATTTTGTTTTTATGAGTGAAACAGCAACAGTTTCGTGCTCACCCTTGATCACTTCAACTAATTCTAAGGAATCTAAGAATGACCGTAGATTTTCTGGTTTACCATCGAATTCAGTCACTAGCTTTGCAGCCGTGCTGAGAAACTCCACAACTGTTTGTGTCATTTCGCCTTCTTCTTCTGACTCTATTTCTGAATTAGTAATTGGACAATCTGTTTCTGAGGAAACTGCTTCAAGTCGCTCGAAATTTATATAAGTTAAATTTCTAATTGATTCTAATGCTAATACTAAATTTTCTAAATGTTTTTTAACTGTTTCCTGTTTTATTTGTATATTTTTATTGATACATTTAAACGATTTTTTGAAATTTTCCTTTTCTATCAGTAAAGTTTTATGAATTTCGGACCATTTGTTCATATTTTGTCTAACTCATTAGATCTACTCATATACTTTTTCTTTAGTTTTTTATTATGCATAGCATATAATTTTAATGCTAATATCAATAAGGTTATGACTGTGATTATAATTAAGCAAATTTCTATTAAATTTAAGCCAGTATTAACGACTACTTCGTTTACTACATTGGCATTGGGTTTATAAACTTTTGATAAGGTTTTTCCCATTTCTGAAAGACTATCTATTGGGGACATTATACCGTAAATCAAATAATTTATGCAATGTAATAATTTATAATTTGTATATCCTTACAATATACAGGGTTGGCCATATTAAACTGACCCATTGAGTAACCCTATAACTTTTTACTGTAATTTGAAATCTAAGGTTTACGTCAACAAGCCAAAGACACTAGGCGCACTTAAGGCCAATATCCGACGGGAAATAGCCGCCATATCGGCCGAGACGCTGGCCAAAACTATGGAAAACGCCAAAAAACGGGCACATTACGCTATACGAGCTAAGGGCGACCACTTGCGCGATATCATATTCAAAAAGTGATGTAAATGAATCTCCTTGAACTAAATTAAATGTTTTTCACAATGAAACACAAAAAAATGTTTCTTTTTCCATATTTTTTTAATAATCACATGGGTCAGTTTAAGATGGCCAACCCTGTACATATCCAAATACGTGCTAAGGGCGACCACTTGCGCGATATCATATTCAAAAAGTGATGTAAACGAATCTCCTTGAACTAAATTAAATGTTTTTCACAATGAAACACAAAAAAATGTTTCTTTTTCCATATTTTTTAATAATCACATGGGTCAGTTTAAGATGGCCAACACTGTATATTTTGTTTTTTACATTGGATTTATGTATTTTTTTTTTTTTAAGTTAATTCATTCATTAAGAAAACACATTATATTTAACATATTATAACAATTCAAACATTTTCATAAAAATGACCTTCTGAGTAAATTTTATTCATTTACAGTCAAATTTTTATAAGGCAAACATATAATCGACAGAAGCCAAAGTTGTTTAACTTTGCCATGTAAAGAAATAAATGATAATTATTTTTGTCTCGAGCGATTAACGCTTACAGACTCTAACTGTATGCATTCAATCATGCACAGTGTTTTATGTATATTTACTTAATTTCTTTTCTCTGCTGGAGCAGTAAAAGACTTCGTTTGTTTAGGAACCAGCATTAACACCTATAATAATGTCAGCCTGGAAATCGAACGTAGAATCTCTCTTGCCAACAAGTGCTACTTTGGACTAAGTAGGCAAATGAGTAGTAAAGTCCTCTCTCGACGAACAAAACTAACACTCTACAAGGCTCTCATCATGCCCGTCCTAACGTATGGCGCAGAAGCGTGGGTGATGACTACATCCGATGAAGCGACGCTTAGAGTGTTTGAGAGAAAGATTCTGCACAAGATTTTTGGACCTTTGCACGTTCGAAGCGGCGAATATCGCAGGCGATGGAACGATGAGCTGTATGAGATATACGACGACATAGACATAGCGCAGCGAATAAAGATCCAGCGGCTACGCTGGCTGGGTCATGTCGTCCGAATAGGTACAAACTAAGGGTGGGATTATTTTCGAATAATATTCGAATAAACATTATTCGAATAAAACGAATAATACTATTCGTTTCAAATAATTCGAATAGTTCATTATTCGAATACCTTACTATTCGAATACCTCACTATTCGAATAGTTTACTATTCGAATACCTCACTATTCGAATAGAAAACCTTACTATTCGAATACCTCACTATATATAATATTCATTTACATCAGGGAGACAATGTTTTTAAAAATACAAAAATTACATTGGCCCTTCTCATGGTGCATGCACTTGTACATAAACTGATTAGTAGTCCGCTAATCTAAATAAATATTTACCAAAAATATTCGAATAGTGAAGTATTCGAATAGTGATGTATTCGAATAGTAAGGTATTCGAATAGTAAGGTATTCGAATAGTAAGGTATTCGAATAGTGAGGTATTCGAATAGTGAGGTATTCGAATAGCATTATTCGAATAAACGAATAAAAAATTCGAATAAATATTATTCGAATTACGAATACCTCTCGAATAAAAGATTTTATTATTCGAATAATTTTTATTCGAATAGTCCCACCCCTAGCACAAACGCTCCGGCTCTGAAAGTATTTGATGCGGTACCAGCTGGTGGTATCAGAGGAAGAGGAAGGCCTCCTTTGCGTTGGAAAGATCAGGTGGAGAAGGACTTGGCTTCAACTGTTGAGTCCAATTGGCGCTGGTTTGTACGAAAAAGAAACAACTGGCGCGCTTTGCTAAACTCGTTATCGCGCCAATTAAGAAGAAGAAGAAATAAACAAACCAGCAAATGCAACCCCAGAGGTCTCAAGTGATTTTATCCTGTCATCCGATTTGGTTATTCAAAACACTGGTAACAAACCAGCTTTTGTGACCAGAAGGAGACAAGAGGTGATTGATTTAACACTTACCAATAGGTCAATTGGAAATCAAATCAACCGATGGCGAGTTTTGGAAGAGGACTCTCTTTCTGATCATCGTCTTATCGAATTCCGACTGGGAATTGACACAATATCAATACCTTCCGGTAGGAATCCTCGAAATGTGGACTAGGACAGGTATGGTGAGCTTGTAACAGAGCGATTACCAAACCTGAAAAAACTCAAATTAGCAGAAATGATTGAAGATGCTACTAAGAAATTAGAAGGTACTTTAATCAATTGCTTTGAGGAACTGTGTCCACTCAGGCAAAGCAGACAGGGGAAAGCGGTTCCTTGGTGGAACCCTGAACTGTCGAAGCTTCGTGTACGGTCCAGGAAACTTCTTAATAAGGCCTTGAAGACCAAAACAGAAGAGGACTGGGCTAATCATCATATAAGAAAAAAGTAGGGAAAGCCAAACTTGAATCCTATAGAAGTTTCTGCAGCAACGTCGAAGAAATGAGGGAAACAGCGAGACTTTGTAAGGTCCTTCATTTAGACCGCTCAGTAAGGCTGAATTCCATTCGAAAACCTGATGGTTATACACCATTTCCAAATAGGAAACGTTTAATGCTCTACTCGAAACCCATTTTCCGGGTAGTAGAACTCTCTCTGAAGTTAAGAGTGGCATGAAAAATAACGGTAGCAACGGTGGAACCTCTAGGTACAGCTGGTATATTGCTAGTCGGATAGTGACAAGGGAATCGATAAGGTTTTCCTTATCTTCCTTTGAGAACTTTAAGTCCCCTGGACCTGACGGAATATATCCAGCAATGCTTAAAAAAGGAGGAGACAGGCTGATTGAGGCCCTGAAAAGGATCTTCACAGCCTGTCTTGCATTTGGTTATATACCATCCCAATGGCGACGCCTAAGAGTAGTATTTATTCCGAAACCAGGAAAAGATGACTATTCCCTAGCAAAAAGTTTTAGACCAATCAGTTTGACATCGTTCATGTTGAAAAGTCTGGAACGAGTGGTGGAGAAATATATTCGAGTGGGGGTATTGCCGAGAAGTCCACTTAGTAGAAATCAACACTCTTACCAGAGTGGAAAATCATGTGAATCAGCCTTACACGATCTTGTGAGCAAGAAGCTGACGAATACACAATGGGCGTGTTCGTGGACATTGAGGGGGCTTTTGATAATGCCATTTTCGGCTCGATATGTTCTTCTGCCGAACGACAGGGAGTTAATCAAACCATTGTAAAATGGATATATTCCATGCTCTGCTGAGAGGCTGTTAACCGCTGGTGGAAGCAGTGACGAGCAAATCACAGTCAGGGCCAAGCAAGGATGTCTCCAAGGGGGTGTTCTTTCTCCGCTGCTGTGGTGCTTCGTCGTAGACTCTCTATTAGTGGAGATGCAGGAACTCGGTTTTCACGTCCAAGCATACGCGGACGACGTCTGTGCGCTAACATCAGATAAATCCTTAAGGAGGCTTTGCACGAAAGTGCAGAGGATTCTGGACAAAATCCATGACTGGTGCATGAGAAAAGGTCTTTCCGTTAACCCGAACAAATCAACCATAGTCTTGTTTACGAGAAAACGGAAATTGGATGGACTCAGTCTTCCGACACTGAAAGGTGTGACACTTGGTCTTTCCAACGAAGTTAAATATCTAGGAGTAATCTTGGATAAGAAGCTTACTTGGGAGACACACGTTTCGCTGAAGGTGAATCGTGCATTGAAGATTTTTCAGCAATGCCGTAGAGCCTTTGGCAAAACCTAGGGTCTGAAACCTGCTGTGGTCCTATGGATATACACAGCACTTATCAGACCAATCATCACTTACGCTTCTGTGGTCTGGTGGCGACGGAGCATGGTTAAGTCCACAATCCGGGAACTATACAGGCTGCAAAGAAGTGTATGCTTATGCATCACGGGTGCCATGAGTACAACCTCTGGTGATGCCCTAAATGCTATGTTTGATTTGCTCCCCCTGGATCTTAAGCTACAACAGGAAGCAATAAAAGCAATGTGTAGACTCCATAAATATGGTTTCTGGCACGAACATGGAACTTCGGGACACAGAGAAATCTTTAAGTTGTCGGAGCAGTATCCACTGTTTCTGGCACCTAAAGATGACCTGATACCCACAGTTTCGTTTGGAAGGAAATTTGATGTCAGATTTCCATTGCGTGAGCAATGGAGCAATCCAGAATGCATGCAGGGAGGTTTGAAGGATATTTTCTTTACCGATGGGTCCAAGACTGAAATAGGGTCTGGAGCCGGATGGTACTTAAACGATAGTAATAAGTATCACTATGCTATGGGGGAAATGGCAACTCTTTTCCAAACAGAAGTTTTTGCCATCCTAAAAGTAGCCGAATGGATAATCGAGAGGAGATGGAGCGGAAAAGAGATTGGAGTCTTCAGTGACAGTCAGGCTGCATTGAAGGCCCTGGAGAACGCGAAGTAAACCTCAAAGATTGTTCAAGAATGTAAGAAGAAGCTTAATTCTGTCGCAAGACAAAACAGGCTTGTACTTATATGGGTTCCGCGACACTCCGGTGTTCAAGGAAACGAAATTGCCGACGAATTGGCCAACCGTGGATCAGCGGTGCCCCCACAGGGGCCAGAGCCAATAATCGGAATCAGTCCCGCAGGAATCAAGAATTGGATCAACGATTATGCAGGCAATCTACATAAAGAGCGATGGTCCGGTCTAGAACGCTGCAGAACTGCAAAATGTTTTGTGACAAGTCCGAACAGAAAACTGTCAAACTTTCTACTAAAACTTAGAAGGAAAGACATTCGGTTGATGGTCGGCATCATTACAGGACACAACCCATAGGGTCAGCATATGACCACCATTGGAATCATCGAGGACCCGGTATGCCTGTCATGCTTGGAGGAGGTGGATAGCGCTGAGCACTTTCTCTGTGAGTGTCCTGCCTTTGCTAGAGCGCGACTACGAGTATTGGGTTCCGATGTCATGAGAATGAGTAATATTCGTTCTCTAAAACTGGAGGATATTTACAGATTTGCGAAAGAATCTAGAAAATTCTCACAGGACTAACTATCTCTATCTCTGTCTCTATTCTTTCCTATCTCTTTCTCTGATACTTTTCTCCTTCCCTTCTTGACTATCTACCCCCTTTCCAGAGATCTGGCCCACTGTGACTTTTTCTAGTTCCCGAAACTGAAGAGGCCCATGAAAGGACGACGCTACGCTACGATTGACGAGAAAAAGATGGCATCGAAGGAGGAGCTGAACAAGATAAAAAAAATTATTTTTCGAAGTGCTTGTAAGATTGGAAAAAACGTTGGCACAAGTGCATAATATCTCATGAGGACTACTTTGAAGGGAACAAAATAGATATTAATTAATAAATAAATAATTTTTGAAAAAACACAAAATTCGCGATACGTTTTGAGCACACCTCGTGAATATAAGTGGTACGTACTTCCTTTTTGGGTGATTGGCCGAGCTCATCTTCCTATTTGTGCTCATCTTTCATATGGTTTGAAGTGAAAAAATAGAACGGGGCAGAGTTGCAGCAATCACGCGTAGTAATCTCTCCCTAATGAACGTAATGTCATTTTTAGAAGCTGGTTTATAGGGGCTATATTCCGCTAAATTGGAGAAAGACGAAAGTCTCCTTCATACCCAATGCAGTTAGGCCCTAACACTCTAGTTCTAAAGACTTCAGATCTATCAAACTTACGTCTTTCCTCCTCAAAATTCTAGAAAGGTTTGTCGATGAGTATCTGCGGGGCGTCATACCAATCAGCAGCTTCTCCCCGGCACAACACGCCTACATAAAAAGCAAATCTACAGAAACTGCTTTACATTCGCTTGTCGGGTTTTTGGAAAAGAGCCTGGCACAAAAAGAGTTTGCTTTGGTAGTTTTTGTAGATATTGAGAGAGCATTTAACAACATTAATTCAAGCGCCGTAGGGCGTGCTCCAGAAGATTTTGGAGTTGATCTCACTGTCTCGGGAAATTATTCTTAGGCGTTTTTTTATACCGAACACCCAAAAAGGGTGTACGCACCCTATATAACCTACCTATATAACACTTTTATAACTGACCGAAAGGGATGAAACAACAAGTTGTCTAAATAAGCATAAGGCTATTAAGGGCAAAAACTCAGCGATGCAAATTGGTTTTGTGCTTGTTTAAAAAAAAAAACGGATAGCAAATAACAAGTATAAAAAGAGTTTAGCATTTTCTGAAATAATTCATTGAATCTAGTGGTTGGGTATTGATTTGTAACTACTAGTTAATCTTGCACTTCTTGAAAACAGAGGGAACATTGGAGTCCCTACGAAAGTTAAGAATAAAAAATAGTATTCTCCAGGAGGCCAATATGTCATGGAGAGAAGAAAATACGTGTGTTACAACCAGGCTAATTTGGGCGCAAATAGATAAGAGAAGATGAGGAGAGTTGCTCAACCTCTCAACATTTTCCAAGGTCGTGGCTTGTGTCACCGGTTATTAGCTGTTAGGTAGGCACTCTTCTAGGCTAGGAATCTTTTCGCATGAATACTGCAGAAGTTGTAGAGACGAGAAAGGGGAAGAAACAGTGGAACACTTCCTTTGCAATTGTCCACCCTCAGCTAGGAGTAGATCAAGGTTGTTGGGAAAATACCATTTTGACTCTCTTACGGAACGATCCGATGTTGGGACAAAACTTATTCTACGCTTCATAAGAGAGTCTAATGAGCTCCATGAAAACTAACAGTAAGGTTCCCGTGCTACACAGTGGTACCACAACGAACGCACATGGTCTAAGTGAGTTTGACTATTCCATACCGACCACCACAAAAACCTAACTTAACCCTCTATCCAGCAGAGACTATAAATAATCGTCAAAAAATCATGTAAAATTCATATAACGTTAATTTTGGTACGCTAATGGTACGAACATTTTTATTCACTTTTACTGTACCAAAAAGTGCACAAAAAGTATCACATGTGCATATGAAAAATTAGCCGTAATGCGGAATAACCGTCTGTAGACGGTCAATAAAAACTTCACAAAAATCACTTTTATTTTTTCAGTTTCACTATAACTAATAGTTGCATTGAAAAATATACAGAAAAACATACCTGTTTGGAATTTTTGGAGAAATTTCTGCAATGTTTGGTCTCTTTTTCACAAACGAAAAGATGAAATTTTTCAACTTTAGTTTTTTCGACTGATTTCAACGACGGGCATTACTAAACTGATGATAAACATCAAAATGAAACAAATGAACACTATAAACGATTTGGAATGGTTCCGTCATAGTCGTTTCAAGGCAGGCATGCCAGCTCACACGAAAAAGAAAATTACCTGTAAAACCCAGGAGAGTTTTATGATGACCGTCGGTAGACGGTCTTACTGGATTAAATAGTTCTCACCTTGCCGCAGCCGAATGGATTGGTGCGTGACTGCCATTCGAAATTTGGAGATCGTTACTTGCACGATACTTGATTTTTTCGATTGTATTCCAAACAAAGGATGAATTGACAGTTCGGAATGAAACATCACATACGATTATATCGAGAATTTACTAACCTAACAAAAAAAAAAAATAGGCTAGTAGCAACGCTCCAGCAAAACTTATTGACCAAACTACAGGGTGCGCCATCTTTTATGTCGGTATGAAAACATTGAATAACTTTGTATAAGTGAAGTACTTTTATTTGGTTTGTTTGAATTTGAATTTGAAAAGGTCGAGCCAAAGAGCACCAGGAGATTTGGTGGCTCCTAAAATACTTAGGCTAAATAGCCCATTGTATTTAAAACTCTGGAAAGGGGGTAGATAGTCAAGAAGGGAAGGAGAAAAGTATCAGAGAAAGAGATAGGAAAGAATAGAGACAGAGATAGAGATAGTTAGTCCTGTGAGAATTTTCCAGATTCTTTCGCAAATCTGTAAATATCCTCCAGTTTTAGAGAACGAATATTACTCATTCTCATGACATCGGAACCCAATACTCGTAGTCGCGCTCTAGCAAAGGCAGGACACTCACAGAGAAAGTGCTCAGCGCTATCCACCTCCTCCAAGCATGACAGGCATACCGGGTCCTCGATGATTCCAATGGTGGTCATATGCTGACCCTATGGGTTGTGTCCTGTAATGATGCCGACCATCAACCGAATGTCTTTCCTTCTAAGTTTTAGTAGAAAGTTTGACAGTTTTCTGTTCGGACTTGTCACAAAACACTTTGCAGTTCTGCAGCGTTCTAGACCGGACCATCGCTCTTTATGTAGATTGCCTGCATAATCGTTGATCCAATTCTTGATTCCTGTGGGACTGATTCCGATTATTGGCTCTGGCCCCTGTGGGGGCACCGCTGATCCACGGTTGGCCAATTCGTCGGCAATTTCGTTTCCTTGAACACCGGAGTGTCCCGGAACCCATATAAGTACAAGCCTGTTTTGTCTTGCGACAGAATTAAGCTTCTTCTTACATTCTTGAACAATCTTTGAGGTTTACTTCGCGTTCTCCAGGGCCTTCAATGCAGCCTGACTGTCACTGAAGACTCCAATCTCTTTTCCGCTCCATCTCCTCTCGATTATCCATTCGGCTACTTTTAGGATGGCAAAAACTTCTGTTTGGAAAAGAGTTGCCATTTCCCCCATAGCATAGTGATACTTATTACTATCGTTTAAGTACCATCCGGCTCCAGACCCTATTTCAGTCTTGGACCCATCGGTAAAGAAAATATCCTTCAAACCTCCCTGCATGCATTCTGGATTGCTCCATTGCTCACGCAATGGAAATCTGACATCAAATTTCCTTCCAAACGAAACTGTGGGTATCAGGTCATCTTTAGGTGCCAGAAACAGTGGATACTGCTCCGACAACTTAAAGATTTCTCTGTGTCCCGAAGTTCCATGTTCGTGCCAGAAACCATATTTATGGAGTCTACACATTGCTTTTATTGCTTCCTGTTGTAGCTTAAGATCCAGGGGGAGCAAATCAAACATAGCATTTAGGGCATCACCAGAGGTTGTACTCATGGCACCCGTGATGCATAAGCATACACTTCTTTGCAGCCTGTATAGTTCCCGGATTGTGGACTTAACCATGCTCCGTCGCCACCAGACCACAGAAGCGTAAGTGATGATTGGTCTGATAAGTGCTGTGTATATCCATAGGACCACAGCAGGTTTCAGACCCTAGGCTTTGCCAAAGGCTCTACGGCATTGCTGAAAAATCTTCAATGCACGATTCACCTTCAGCGAAACGTGTGTCTCCCAAGTAAGCTTCTTATCCAAGATTACTCCTAGATATTTAACTTCGTTGGAAAGACCAAGTGTCACACCTTTCAGTGTCGGAAGACTGAGTCCATCCAATTTCCGTTTTCTCGTAAACAAGACTATGGTTGATTTGTTCGGGTTAACGGAAAGACCTTTTCTCATGCACCAGTCATGGATTTTGTCCAGAATCCTCTGCACTTTCGTGCAAAGCCTCCTTAAGGATTTATCTGATGTTAGCGCACAGACGTCGTCCGCGTATGCTTGGACGTGAAAACCGAGTTCCTGCATCTCCACTAATAGAGAGTCTACGACGAAGCACCACAGCAGCGGAGAAAGAACACCCCCTTGGAGACATCCTTGCTTGGCCCTGACTGTGATTTGCTCGTCACTGCTTCCACCAGCGGTTAACAGCCTCTCAGCAGAGCATGGAATATATCCATTTTACAATGATTTGATTAACTCCCTGTCGTTCGGCAGAAGAACATATCGAGCCGAAAATGGCATTATCAAAAGCCCCCTCAATGTCCACGAACACGCCCATTGTGTATTCGTCAGCTTCTTGCTCACAAGATCGTGTAAGGCTGATTCACATGATTTTCCACTCTGGTAAGAGTGTTGATTTCTACTAAGTGGACTTCTCGGCAATACCCCCACTCGAATATATTTCTCCACCACTCGCTCCAGACTTTTCAACATGAACGATGTCAAACTGATTGGTCTAAAACTTTTTGCTAGGGAATAGTCATCTTTTCCTGGTTTCGGAATAAATACTACTCTTAGGCGTCGCCATTGGGATGGTATATAACCAAATGCAAGACAGGCTGTGAAGATCCTTTTCAGGGCCTCAATCAGCCTGTCTCCTCCTTTTTTAAGCATTGCTGGATATATTCCGTCAGGTCCAGGGGACTTAAAGTTCTCAAAGGAAGATAAGGAAAACCTTATCGATTCCCTTGTCACTATCCGACTAGCAATATACCAGCTGTACCTAGAGGTTCCACCGTTGCTACCGTTATTTTTCATGCCACTCTTAACTTCAGAGAGAGTTCTACTACCCGGAAAATGGGTTTCGAGTAGAGCATTAAACGTTTCCTATTTGGAAATGGTGTATAACCATCAGGTTTTCGAATGGAACTCAGCCTTACTGAGCGGTCTAAATGAAGGACCTTACAAAGTCTCGCTGTTTCCCTCATTTCTTCGACGTTGCTGCAGAAACTTCTATAGGATTCAAGTTTGGCTTTCCCTACTTTTTTCTTATATGATGATTAGCCCAGTCCTCTTCTGTTTTGGTCTTCAAGGCCTTATTAAGAAGTTTCCTGGACCGTACACGAAGCTTTGACAGTTCAGGGTTCCACCAAGGAACCGCTTTCCCCTGTCTGCTTTGCCTGAGTGGACACAGTTCCTCAAAGCAATTGATTAAAGTACCTTCTAATTTCTTAGTAGCATCTTCAATCATTTCTACTAATTTGAGTTTTTTCAGGTTTGGTAATCGCTCTGTTACAAGCTCACCATACCTGTCCTAGTCCACATTTTGAGGATTCTTACCGGAAGGTATTGATATTGTATCAGTTCCCAGTCGGAGTTCGATAAGACGATGATCAGAAAGAGAGTCCTCTTCCAAAACTCGCCATCGGTTGATTTAATTTCCAACTGACCTATTAGTAAGTGTTAGATCAATCACCTCTTGTCTCCTTCTGGTCACAAAAGTTGGTTTGTTACCAGTGTTTTATATGATAAAATCGGATGACAGGATAAAATCCAGTAACTTGAGACCTCTGGGGTTGCATTTGCTGCTTCCGCATACAATGTTCTGTGAACTTGCTGTACCAGCTTTTCTTTGCTACTCTCAAAAAGAATGAACTTGCTGTTTTCGCTGGCTGGAATTTTTGCTATCTCTTTTTCCAGCCATTCTAGGGAAAAAGCATTGGAACAGTGAACCTTTACGATGCCGTCCACCACGCTTTTGCCCTCGAAAGTCGGCGCGTCTTTCGACTCACCGATATCTTTCCAAAGATAGCTGTCAAGATAGTCTGGTTGCCCTTTGGACAGTAGACGGTCTTGTTTGTCGGAATGTATTTCCACATTTGAGGTCCCTTAGCCTTTGACTTGTCGGGCAAAAGTTTGTCTGCTTTGTATTGGGTCGAGGATGCAGGCATTTCCTAATTCCGTCTCTCAACTTTCCTTTTCTTTGCCTTTCTTCTTTTCCCAGTCGTCGGCACAGACCCCGTTTCGTTTCCGGAAGAGTGCGACGTTACAGAGGAGTCCTCTGTTCTGCCACGCTTCCCCATTTTTATTACAGGTTACGAAGTTGACGGAGCTTGAGTACTTACCTAAGCTAATGCTTTGGCTTTCTTTGCCTTCTGTTTTCTTGGTTTGATCTGCTTTGTGGATAGACCAACACCTGTGTGTGAATCTCCAATAACTTCAGTCTTTTGACCGCATCAGGTTTGACCGTTGGCAAGGACTTATTCCGCACCAGAGATCCATCTGAGTCTTCTGAGTGATTGTTCGCCATCTCCCATCTTCTACAGCATGTGTGCCAATGTGCCATGTTTCACCACTAGTAGATCGCTTCCTCCGGAACTCTGGGTGTCAGTTCCGGTCATAGGGGGTGTGAGGTTCGGGCCTGCACATCCGATGCCCGAGCCGTCGATTGCTCGACGGGAAGATTTTCCGAAAGTCGGTTACCTCGTGCAGAATGATCCATCGTTAACCTTCAAATTGTAGAAAAAGAAATCATTTTATACCTACTGCCCGGTTGTCGGTACGGTACTCTCCACATAGTATTTGGGTGGCCACCAATTTCGCCGTTCCGCGGATAGGTGGATATCCAATTCCTATATGGAGCTGCCCTCTTAGTTCGTGGTAAGTTAATCTCCATAATATGGGGTTAACTCACTACTTAAGCCTCATCCCCGCGGCAAGGAGACCGACATGACAAGGTGACATGACAAGGCAGTGATACATGTTCTTTGATCCATCTTTTTGAATAGGTAAAAATCGAAGACGAGCCGAAACACGCGCAAGCAAAGCAGCTGTCATCAATTAACTGAACTTTCAAAATGGCCGAACTCGTCAATATGAGTGAGAGACATGAGTACCAACATATCGCCACAAAAAAATCGAAATTCGAATATACGTAACCTGGAAAAATTCAAAATTCGCGATGCTTTTTGAACACACCTCGTATATATATATATATTTCTTTTGTCCACCAAGGTGGTTTTGTCTTTCCCCCATGGCATACAACCGGACACCCAGCTTTCAAAGAACTATTCATGGCTTTCGTTACCTGATTTACCAATGCGTCCAGTTTCCCCTTTTTCGTGGGCACCGTTTGATTCGGTATCTTTGGCAATGAAGCTCTTAATTTGTTGTTGTATACTCCACAATCAATTTTTCGGATGTTCCTAAACTCGTAAGCTTGGGGAAGCTTATGATCAAAAACAAATTCTATGTAACGATGATCAGAGTAAGATTTTTCTCTCAAAACTCGCCGTTTTTTAACGTGGGTAGAAAAAATGTCAGACGCCAGAGTTAATTCCAAAACTTCTGACCTCGTTTTTATTTCAAAGGTCAGCTCTGAGCCTAAATTCAAGACACTATGTACATATATATATATATATATATAAGGTGCGCCACTAAGTTCTCGCTGTTTGTAAATATATGCCGCCAGCAGTGTGTAGTAGTCGATTCTAACACAACCTAAATGTCATAAACCAAGCTTAGACATATGGAAAACAAACTGCTTCGACACATTAGTAATTTTGTTCTGGTATCACATACTTTTGGTTTTGTGAAAATATCTGATGTTGTGCCGAATAATCGTCCTTTGCGGAAGGTGTTTATTTTCCATTTTCATTCGGCGGCTAAAGCGCATCGAGAGCTACAAAAAGTTTTTGGAGATGCTGCTTTAAGGGAAACAACGTGCCGAGATTGGTTCCGTCGCTTCAAAGATGGTGATTTAATGTTGACGACCGTCCGCGTGAAGGAAGGCGAAAAACCTTCGCAGACGCTGAATTGGAGGCATTTCTCAATGAGGATCCGTGTCAAACACAAGAAGAGCTTGCTTCAGTATTAGGAGTTACCCGCTAACCCATTTCCAAGCAATTGCATGGTTTGGGAATGATTCAGAAACAGGGGACTTGGGTTCCTTATGAGTTAAAACCAAGGGATATTGAACGTCGTTTTTTCGCTTGTGAGCAACTGCTCCAACGGCAAAAAAGGAAGGATTTTCTTCAGCGCATCGTGACGGGTGATGAAAAATCGTCGCCTTGGCCGAATATTCACACTGCGAAGGTTAGGCTATGTATTTGGTGGGACCAAGCTTTTGTTATTTATTATGAAATGTTAAAACTAAGCGAAACCATCACAATCGGTATCGACTGCAATTGATGCGATTGAGACGAGAACTGCGCGATAAGCGGCCGCAATACGCGGAGAGGCATGCAAAAGTAATTCTACAGCATGACAACGCTCGGCCTCACGTTGCAAAAAAGGTTAAAACCTACCTGGAAACACTGCAATGGGAAATCCTACCGCACCCGCCATATTCTCCAGATACTGCACCGTCCGATTATCACATATTCCGATCGATGGCACATGGTCTAGCTGACCAGCAGTTCCATTCATATGGAGACATCAAAAAATGGCTTGACCCGTGCATAGCCTCAAAAGATGAACAGTTTACCGTAACGGTATACGAGATGTACCAGAAAGATGGGAAAAAGTAGTTGCCAGCGATTGGCAATACTGTCAAATACAATGACCGAAAATAGTTCGACAAATGTATGCTAATGCTGCAATTTATTGGCAAAAACATTGCATAAAGAAAGGTGCGAAGATAGTGAAAGTAAGTAAACAAGAGCTCCAGCGAAGACATTTGCGTCGCAAGAGACAACCAGGTGCTTTTTCAAATTAGATGCTTCCTTAATAAGCGCCCTCCCCTCATCTGGTGGCAAGTACTAACCTTACCCTTGTGTTGACTGGCAGTCAATTTGAAACCCTTCACTCCCAAACCACAGATTTCGTTACCATCAATCCACGGCTCTTGGATGAGGGCTACATCATGTCTACCGGCAGCCAAGCAGACAGATCTGCTCGAGATCCTCAGGGATCCTCAACCTCGGTGTCGTCAGCGAGGAGATCATCTTCGTTAAATAACGGTCTCACACCGGTAAGCCACTCTGCATCGGTCGAGTACTGGCTGCTGGGCAACCGTTCTTCCTCACCACTGTTCGAATCAGCTCGGCAGGCAAAGACCTCAGGAATTCCAGGACCATGTTTCTCCGACATTAGAATTCAAACGCTCACACTTTGTCAAACAATGTGGAACTCTGAGCAGCCCGTGAGATGGACACCAAGAATAATAACCGATTTAAAAAAGTGGGTAGAAAGAAAGCACGGTGAGATTAACTGCTGAAGGATATAATCCCAAAAAGTGAAATGGAAAATTATGTTGAAGAGCATTAAGCATATGTTTTTCAAAATAGGCGACCCTGGACGCAGGGTGAGCAAGTAAGTATCCTTCTTAGGACACCGTCTTGGACGTCTACCTCGAAGCAATGCAGAAGCAGTCCCGGGGTTGAGCGAAAAAACCAAAAGAAGCGGAGGACTGTTCTTAGTGGAATCATCACAAACGTAGTAACGACGGTGAGCGAAAATTATCTTACAACGCATGTGAAGAGATAAGCTGGAATGAATAAGAGACTGATTTGTCGGCCTTTTGCAAAGACTTCGTAGATATGTAGTACTCATTATTTCCACACCAACATTTTAAGTTGTCGGTCTGAAAGCATTTGGTTGTTTTCAGTCAGATGTGACAATGTTCAAGTTCATCTTCTTTGTTCAAAGAAGCTGCAGCTTTGTAACGCTGTCTTACTCGAAAAAGTAATCGGTTTTATAACTGGTCAGACTCGTCTGTACTATAGATCTATCATGGATGCAGGAAGAATCGTCCAAGTTTACCGTCCTGAACTCGGCAGACATCTTCAACTAGTGACAAATTGCAAAGAAATATCCGAATACTTCAAGTTGAAATGAAAAAGGACTGTTTTATTAAGTGACTTCTCCTTAAATAGTTTTTTGACTGATTACAATAATCATATGTACGTACATAGGTACATATACAGGGTTGGCCATATTAAACTGACCCATGTGATTATTAAAAAAATATGGAAAAAGAAACATTTTTTTGTGTTTCATTGTGAAAAACATTTAATTTAGTTCAAGGAGATTCGTTTACATCACTTTTTGAATATGATATCGCGCAAGTGGTCGCCCTTAGCTCGTATTTGGATATGTACAGGGTTGGCCATCTTAAACTGACCCATGTGATAATTAAAAAAATATGGAAAAAGAAACATTTTTTTGTGTTTCATTGTGAAAAACATTTAATTTAGTTCAAGGAGATTCGTTTACATCACTTTTTGAATATGATATCGCGCAAGTGGTCGCCCTTAGCTCGTATAGCGTAATGTGCCCGTTTTTCGGCGTTTTCCATAGTTTTGGCCAGCGTCTCGGCCGATATGGCGGCTATTTCCCGTCGGATATTGGCCTTAAGTGCGCCTAGTGTCTTTGGCTTGTTGACGTAAACCTTAGATTTCAAATTACAGTAAAAAGTTATAGGGTTACTCAATGGGTCAATTTTAATATGGCCAACCCTGTATGTACATCAGAAAATATAACTTTGGGTTTGTGCTGTAAAACGACGTGATAGCGGTTACATGACCAACTAAATTAACCACATATGTACGTCTACATGTATGTAATGAATCAAAGTATTAAGATGAGTACAAGGTATTTATAAGTAAATATTGAGAGATACAACAGGGGGTACCTAAGGAAATATGGAGTAGTTAAGTAAATATTGAGTGGCGTCAGTGATGTTACTTGTTTATCAATTCATGCCAACAATGATGAAAGTTATTTTTTTAATTAAACATTATCCGCCTGTTGAAAGTTTTAAGACATTGTCATCGATTGGTAGCAGGCACAGCTTTGACACAGCTCGTTTGTATATATGTATATGCCATTTGTAGTTTTAAGTACAGCAACACGTGCTATATAGTACCATCATTTCCATGAACAGTATACCAAACCGCGACTTGAACGAAAACCCAAAATTACCAGACTGCAACGCGGTAAAAATGATATTTAGTCATTTTGATTGAAGACTTCCAAAGACCGCATAATGGGCAGACATTAGCCTTCATTCAACGCCGTCTCTTAAACACTGCTCACTAATCGCCCTCAAATGCTCTTGGGGACTAAAGAAGCCCTCCTGATATCAGGCCGCCTCAGGTTGTAACGGTGGCCTTGCCATGGTATGGGGCGCTACCATGGTCGACCGGATATTTCCCCTTTATCCTCTTTGGGCACCGTGCATTGTGACATGCGCAGCTCCCTTGACGGGGCAGGTGACCGTACGAACCAGATGAAATGTTCAAACCAAAAAATAACAATTCCGATGACGCAAAACAAACAAAGAAAATTACTAGAAAACATACGGACGCATCGAAAGCACGTACTGATAAAAAAAACGAACACGCGGACAAAGCCACAGGACAAACAAATAGATAGACAGGAGAAAGGGACGGACGCACTTAAAAAACTGTCGGACTTGGCATTCCAAACCGCTAATAAGACAGATGCCAAAAAACTACGGTTTGGCATTAGGAAGGCCCAGCTGAAGATATTCCGTTCTGCGAACCCGGAAGAGGAGCAGGATGAGGTCGATGGTGCCAACGAACTGCTGACTGACATGCAGCTAGATGACACCGAGTCCGAAAAAGGAAACCAATAAACGGGGCGTTAAGGATTGTCAAAATTAATCTACAGCATTCACAGACTGCAACGGACAACCTAGCCGTTCTTCTGACGGAGGAGGACGTGGACATCGCACTAATTCAGGAACCCTGGGTGCGGAGCACCGACGTGAAAGGGTTCACTGGAAAAACTACAATATCTACTATAAAGGGATAGAAGGTAATCCCAGAACATGTATTGTAGCTAACAAACACTTAAACACATTCTTAATTCCATTATATAGTTCACAGGATGTGACAGCTGTTGAGATGGACGGGGTCAGAATAACACGTGCCTTTATATACTTGGCACATGATAGACCAGCACCGCCCGTAAACTTGTGCAGGAAAACCCAAGCAAAACCCTGCTTCTCGGATGTGATGCCAATGCGAAGCACGCTTTATGGGGAAGCTCCGAAACAAACGACCGATGTGAGACTCTTTATGATTTCGTAATTAACACTAACTTGTCGGTATGTAACAGGGGTAACACTCCCAATTTCCCTTTTCCCAGTACGGAGTACTTCAGGGGATGGGAGGAAGTGATCGATGTTACTCTATTGTCTGAACAGCTCAGTGAGGTTAGACAATTGGAGGGTCTCTAATAAAAGGTCTTTTTTGGATCACAGCTGGATCTTCTACTATTTGGATCTTAATGTTGATCCGCCCTTACTGTATAGAAATCCAAAAAGAACCAACTGGAAGAGATTCAGAAACGTAGTAAATAAAAGGATAGGAGAGTAGGGTCACAACACTGGAGAAGGCATTGAATAGGGCCTACAAAACGTCATGCACCATAAAATTTAGCAAAAAATCTCACTCTCTTTGGTGGGGCAGTGAGCTCTTAAAACTAAGGGAAAAATCTAGATTAACCTCAGCTACTCGGCAGGAAATTGGGAATTGTACAATGAGACTCGGAGACAGTACAAGAATAATTGCCTTCCAAGAAAGAGAGCTGGAGGAAATTTTGTTCGTCAATCGAGTCCACCAGGGATTTTGCTAGGCTTAGCCGTGTTCGTCCAAACATCATTCAATGGCTTCTCGGGTCAAGAAGCCTGATGGTACTTGGACTACTACGACAGAAGAATCGTTAGAACTTCTGCTACACACGCATTTCCGGGGTGCAGCGTCCGCGAAAGTGGGAATGGAAATATCAGGCGGAGCCAATATAATCCACAGCATCAGCATTCGGCCGCCGTAGGGACTTCGGAATTCACAGAGAGAACTTAGGTTCGAATATCGGAGAAACACCAAAATTAAGAAAAACCTTTTTCTAATAGCGGTCGCCCCTCGACATGCAATGGCAAACCTCCGAGTGTATTTCTGCCATGAAAAAGCTCCTCATAAAAATATCTGCTGTTCGGAGTCGGCTTGAAACTATAGGTCTCTCCATTTGTGAAACTACATCAAAACGCACACCACAAATAGGAGGAGGAGCTCGGCCAAACACCCAAAAAGGGTGCACGCGCCAATTATATTTATATAATATATTTTGCAAAAGAAATAATTACAAGGGAGAAAGTTGCATGGGTAATTAAACCTTTTTCACCTTTTAAATCTCCGCGGCCAGATGGGATCATTCCAAAGATGTCACAGAAAACCTTGGACTGTATCCTACCATGGCTAGAGGAAATTTTTAGAGCGTGTTTAAACCTAAGTCATATTCCAGATAGTTGGAAACTAGTCAAGGTCGTCTTCCTTCTAAAAATAGGTAGGAGGGGACATGAATTAGCGTTGGACCATAGGCCAATAAGTCTTTCGTCTTTCCTGTTGAAAACCTTTGAAAGGCTTTTGGATATATATCTCAGAAGTTCTTTGGAGAGCTCTGGTATGTCAACTGCACAACATGCGTACCTTAAAGGCAAATCTACGGAGACAGCGCATCACGAGGTAATCCGAACAATAGAGGGCTCTCTAGAGAACAAACATAACACCATGGCGGCATTCTTGGATATAGAAGGCGCCCTTTATAATGTTAGTACAGATGCCATCAAACGGGCGTTGATAGATTTAGAGGTGGACAATTGCATCAATAATTGGGTCATCTCTATGCTAGAAACCAGGATCATCAAAGCCAATATGGGTAATATCAGCACGACCAAGAAGGTCCACAAGGGCACTCCAAGCAAAATCTTAACAAAACTTAAAGAGATGGGGTAAAAGTGGTGGCGTACGCTGATTATGTGGGGCTAATGACGTCAGGACTGCGTCCTAATACGATCAGTGGGATCATCCAAAAGGCATTAGGCGAGCTTAACTCATGGGCCACAGGCTGTGGCCTAGGTTTAAACCCACGTAAAACAGAACTTATGCTTTTCACCTCCAGATTTACTTTACCAACTTTTCCCCTACCAAATATTAACGGACAAACTCTCTCTTTAACACCCAGCGCAAAGTACTTAGGGGTAATTCTGGACTCCAAACTAAGCTGGAAACTAAACGTCGAAGAACGGGTACGGATGGCAGAAATTGCTTAATATGCCTGTAAGCGTATGCTTGAAAGAAGATGGGGTCTTCAACCTTAGCATACATTATGGCTGTATAAGGCGGTTATACGACCTATTTTATCGTATGGTTCGGTAGTTTGGTGGAAAGCTCTAGGGAGAGAGAACAATACCAAACTACTCGGCAGAATATAAAGATCAGCCTGTGCAAAACGGTTGGTGCAATCAAATCATGTCCCAGAGAGGCTCTCAATGCACTGACACACGTTATTCCAAGAGCCCTACATATTAAGAAGACGGCCACCATGAGTGCATTTAGGTTAAATGAAGCGGGTCGCTGGAAAAAAACTTATGGTCATGTAAATCTATTATTGCGGCAAACTCAGTTAGCCTCGGTGAGGACTGACTATATCGTCCCGACATTAACATTCAATAGGAATTTTGCCACGCTCTTTCCATCTAAGGAAGAATGGAATAAGGGATTTTCTCTAAACAACTTCGACACTACAGTCTATATGGATGGCAGTTAAATGGACTGCGGTATTGGAGCTGTTACATATTCTCACATACTTAAAATTGAGAAATCTGTGCGCCTCCTTAATACCAGCAGTGTTTTCCAGGCGGAAGTACTGGCAATTAGAGAAGCCTGTAGGCTACTAATCATAGATTTCTCTTATAAGGGCAATATCGCTATTCTTTCGGATAGCCAAGCTGCAATCCAAACACTGGGTTCGGCTACTACAACCTCTAAAATGGTGGAACAAAGTAGGAATAGCCTCACCACCTTGAGTGAAAACCATAAAGTTACCTTAATTTGGGTCCCGGCACATCGGGACATTGAAGGTAACGAAAAAGCAGATGAACTGGCAAGAGGGGGATCTGCCATGAATAACGCTCTTGCAGAATCGGTATTGACACCATTAGGTACAGTCAAGAGTACGATTTCCCAGAAATACCTCCGAATCGCGGATTGTAGATGGAAAGACCAGACGAAATGCAAATTAGAAGAACGTTATGGCCCACCTACAACTTCAAGCAATCGTCGGCATTAATAAGCATGAAACGACGGGACGCCTGGAGACTAACGACAGTCATACCTGGCTTTTGATCTATCGGAGAACAAACAGCCAAAATGGGTATCCCTTACAATACATATTGTCACAGTTGTAAACAAACGGAGAAAAAGGAAACAATCTTCCACTTCCTCTGTGAATGTCCTGCCCTATGGAAGGACAGAATGTTAACCCTGGTTCAATCGCTGTTTGAGAATCTCGAACAACTGTCTGGCTTAGACATCAAACACCTAATAAGGTTCTAAAACCGCACAGACTGGATATAGTCATGCTGTAAATAACCGTTAAACAAGTTGGTAACGAGGATGTGGCAACAAAATGGTGCGGAAGCGCTAGTTGGATTCTGGAGGAATCACCACTTTAACCAACCGAAGATAAGATTTCTGATGTCCTTTGGGTATTGTGCAATGACTACGGTGACTTTAATAGTTGGAGTACTTTTCCAGGCGGCAAGCTGAACGTTGGACGTAAAATTTTGAGCTTCGTTATCTAATTGCTCCTCATTAATTGTTTGTTTTCTTGGTATGCTCGTTGAGAGACAAAAATATTGGTGAGTGATCCGAATTTATATAATCACTATCTTCAATTATAGAATTATTTTTTTGAAATCAGTTGGCTAGTACGTTGGTTTGCATGTTGTGACCGCATCACATCCAGCAAGTTGCAACGCCTTATGTAATTCTCTTCCTTTCGTTGTAGTTAGTGTTGAGCCCCAGTGTACGTTTCTAGCGTTAAAGTCTCCACCCTTAATGAATCTATTTTTACATCTTTTTAATAGTTTATAATATTGCTCACATTTGATCTCCACCCTTAATGAATCTATTTTTACATCTTTTTAATAGTTTATAATATTGCTCACATTTGATCTGGTGTCTTGGGGGGCTGTATAGTCATGGTAGCCACTGCTGCAACTTGAAAATTATCAACAGAAACTTTTTCTTCTTTGGAGTGCTTGATGCAGTTTTTTATTATTATTGCACTACCACTTCGGGCACAATTGCTTGGATGAATCCCATGATAGGTTTCATAGTTTTTAATTTTTATGTATGATTGGGTTGTAAAAGAATTGCATTTCAGATATCTTACCGACATCAACATTTTCCGAATTGAGTACAATCTCCAACTCCTGTTTGAGCTGTAGTAGACCGTTCGAGTTGGTTGGATTTTGTTGCATCGGGAGCTAAAAGTTCTGTGTTTTTCTTGTCCAACTCTTTGACTGCGAATTTTTTGTAACTCTTTTGGTACTATACACCCTCTATAACTGTCTTGATGGGCTTTTCCGCAGTTACAGCACTTTGGTTTCTCTTTTTCGAGCTTATTGCAGTTAATGCTTTTATGTTTGCCTGCACACTTACGACATTTTGGCTGTTCACCACAATAGTTTTGTGTGTGGCCGTAGTACTGGCATCGTTTGAATTGTGGTATCGAATGTGATTATTTTACAGGTTCGATCCTAACAACCGAGTTAAAAAAAAGATTAGTTTCATAGATATTTTTTACATGGCGTCGATTGTAAACAGGAACATATTTAGGGGCTCCTTGGTTTTCCATTTTAGTTTATTGCGAGCGTTTAGTGCATTATAAACATGTTTTCTCCAATCTTCTAAGATTGCTTTAGGTTCACAGGATTGGTGTACCTAGTCACGGTAACTTCTGGTTTAATTTATCATTTTAAATTTGTTTAATAGTTAATTTATTTATATAAGATATCGAATTTTCAGTTACCATCCATAGATGGAGTAACACTAACTCTATCAAACGAAGCCAAGTACCTTGGCATAATTCTGGACTCAAAACTTTCTTGGAAAAGGAACATCGAGGAAAGGATGAAGAAGCTTGTAATGCTCTTTTTATTTGATTAGACAAAAAAATGTGTCTTGAAACCGTATACCAACCACTGAGCGTACAATACGATCATCACACCCAGTTTGGCTTATAAAGCTTTCGTGTGGTGCGAGGCGGTGCAGACACAATCCTGCCAACAGAATCTGATAAAAGCAATGGCGGCGCTAGGCGTCGGCGACGTCGGCCACCGCCTGAGGGGGCCTCGCAGATAAACCAGTTACCTATTTATTTTCGTTTCGCCAATCATCCTGGCTTCGCTCTAGTGAGCGTTTTCACACACACTGGCCGACACGATATTTGTATTGGGTGAAAATGTTTGTAAGTAATGTGTGTGGCATTTATCATTTATTTATTGATTGAATTCATGGGTGCAGGTAAACCTATGAATGCAATAAATAAGTCAGTTATATGTACGTGCAAAAGATCTTAGTTTAGCATACATACAAACATAATGTGTGTGTGTCCGCTTCATTATGAACGTCCAATACCAATATCGAGCGCTCGATTTCGCGCACGGCGCACGAGACTCTGGACGGGGAGTCCCCGTGTTGTTTATTTATCTATATTTCATTTGTCGTGTTGTGAGAGTAATTTTCTTCATACGGCAACTTGCAGACTCGCAAGCGCAAAGTTTCTTTTTATTGTATTGTATACCTAATGTTAAGGTAACTCAACGTCAACTTTTTAACGACTTTAACGATAGTATATTACAACCCAAGGCCAGAAAGTTGGATTTCCTGGCGGGTGTGAGATGGTGGCCGAGACGAAGACGAGCCGACCACGAAAGTCTTGTAATCCGCTAGAGCGCGCTGCGGCTCGAGAAGGCCTCAAAAGTCGCTCTTCCTGGAGTCAAATGCGGCCAGAAAGACCGTACTTTCGGCAGAGTGATCATGAAAAATTGTTTCGTCAAAATCAATAGTTACCTATATCTTTTATAAGTCGTAAATACTCGTAATATTAATAAAGAAATAGATTCAATTTTATATTTACCTAGATAAGTAAAGTACCTACTTACTTATTATAGATACAAAGTTGGCAGCTGACTCGTAAATTTTGTATAGTCGTTTTTTTTCATTTCCGACAAAAAGTTTGACAAAAAATGTTCCGGGTATGTATCGTAATCCGTGGTTTTCGTGTTTTCACTTTATACAGGACCTCCCTATGTAATAATCATCAACCAACTCTTATAATCTGTATCCTGTAACATTGCGTTCTTACCAAACTTAACTAAAAAAAATACCAGTCTAACGGTTAGACGCGATAGAAGTGAAACCTTCCGTAAAACAAACTGAGACAGAATGAGACGAAAGCAGCATTGCTATAAAGTTCATATTTTATTTTCTTCATTTTATTATTATTCATCCTCAATGTTTTCAATTTCAACAAATGATACGAGTGGCTTATGATAGCTAAAATATGATACAAATGCTTTGGTTTCGATGTTGTCAACATATCTTTGAAATACCGCGTCAATTGTTGTTTTTGATCGTGTTGTCGATTCAGTGCGATTGTTACACATTTTTAAATTGAATGTTGTATTGAGAAAGTCAATTAAAGGAACCGCTGTGTCCAATGCAAAATTTACGTTAAAATCGCCACTTAAAATCATTGGAACTTTATCGTAATCTTTTCTAAGTATCCGCGATACTTCTGGTGTATACTTTATTAAATTTTCGTGAATGAATTCCGTGATGCTATTTATTGATTGATTCGGTGAAATATAAATTGCCACAATTAAAACTGTTTTTCCATTGCTCAATCTGGTTTCGCATGCACACATACGTACTAGCATACATATAAACATACATACGTATGACGCTTGAACTAAACACCAAAGCAAGTAATAGGCAGTGTAGTATACATACTACAATACTCACTATACTAGCGTGGCTCAGCAGTACGCAGCCACACACATATAACGCTTCGTAGAGTCGCTTTTTCGTTTCATCGAGTCTCAAATCACTCCCAACGATTCTAAAGAAGTTTTCACTTCAAAAATATTTAAGGTTATCATGTCTAGAGGACCCTCTAAAGACAGAGATGTAGGGAGAAAATGGGAATCCAGTGCGTCAAAATGAAAAAGAAAGGCTGAAACGGTTGTATCCAACCAAGCTCTGAGTTCCAGTATGATGAAATTTCTTAAAAAGCCTTCTTCAGGTGCCACTGCTTCAGAGTCATGTGATGAATCTTTCTTTTCTGAAACAGAATCTGCTACATAATTCAACGAAACTTTTAGTCAAATTTCTGATACATCTTTATCTTCAACATCGAGTGAATCTGCTGTGACCCAAATTTCTGAATCCAATAAAGAGTTAGAAAGTGAGTATATGTGTGAGTCAGAAAATCAAGAGCAAGAAGTTCATTTAAGCGAGCCATTAATAGACCTAGATCCGGGGAAGTGGGTATTGCCACTAAATGATGCGCAGCGCAATCTCTTAATTCAAAACGTTCCCGATCAAGACCTATAGTGAACTGATGAAAATTACCCAAAAGACCAAAGTAAAAGACATTTTTTTAAATTTCATTATACTAGAAAATTGAGTAACGGCGAAACGCAACATCGCAGATGGTTACCTTACTCCATGTCTCAAGATAAAGTTTATTGCTTTCCATGTAGACTTTTTTCACATTTGCAGACACAGATAGTAAAAGAAGGATGTTGTGATTGGATGGATCTGAGTCGGATACTGCAAAGACATGAATAAAGTCAAGGACACATGGAGTGCATGATGAAATGGACGGAACTCTTTAAAGAAATCAAACACGGTAAAACAATAGATAAGGATAACGAGAGATTGATTAGGGAATCCCAAAAGTATTGGTATAATTTGTTTGAAAGATTGATAGATATAATAAACTACTTGGCCTCACACAATTTGGCATTTAAAGCTCATCGAGAATCCTTGAAATTGAACAATAGTAAAAATTCTGGCAATTTTCTAGACTTAGTTAAGTTGTTATCTAAATATCATCCGACATTACGGGATCATATGCAACGTATTAATGAAAAACAACTTAATCAACTTTATCTGAGCCACGACATCCAAAACGAATTAATTACTTTAATGTCTAAATTAGTTATTAACGAAATTATACACA
Source organism: Anastrepha obliqua (assembly GCF_027943255.1). Lineage (NCBI taxonomy): Eukaryota > Metazoa > Arthropoda > Insecta > Diptera > Tephritidae > Anastrepha > Anastrepha obliqua. The sequence goes on along the minus strand of NC_072897.1, from coordinate 53,250,528 downwards.
GGGTTAAACAAGCAAAATACTATGCCATCTTGCTCGATTGTACCACGGACGTAAGCCGTGTTGAAGAAATGTCAATAATATTAAGATTTAGCAATTTGTCAACTGGAGCTGTAGAAGAACATTTCATTGGGTTTATTGACGTCGCAGAAACAACAGGACAGTATTTAACAAAATCAATATTACAAGAACTGGAAAGAAATGATCTAGATATCCAAAACTGTCGAAGACAGGGATATGATAATGGTGCCAATATGGTCGGAGTTAGAAAAGGTATCAGAACAAGTATACTCAATATAAATCCAAGATCATTCTTTACACCATGCGGATGCCACAGTTGTAATTTACTTTTGATAGATGCAGTTAACTCTTCAACGACAGCTAAAACATTTTTCGGCTTTATCAATAAAATCTATGTGCTGTTTTCAAAGTCAAGGATGCGTTGGGAGATAGTAAAAAGTAAATTAAAATTGACTTTACAAATTCTGTCTGAAACGAGGTGGGAGAGTAGAATCGGAGCAGTAAAAGCAATATTTTTACAATTTGATGATGTCATCGAATGTGTGAATGAACTGAAAAATCGGTTAAAGTCAACTTGCAAGTTGCTATTGATACTTTACGTTCATTTTGTAGCTAGATTCAAGAATTCCGAAATACAGGATTTGAAAAAAGCGTAACAGAAGCTAGATTATTTGTGGACAAAAGTAATGAAATTCAGTCTCAATTTAAGGAAAAAAGAATAGCCAGGAAAAAACGAATGCTTAGTTACGAACATACTGATAAACCAGTTGAATCTCCTGAAATGCAGTTCAGAATTATTTATTTTAATATAACACAGTGGTATAATATGCTATAATAGTCGATACCAAATGTCGATTTACAGCGCTCAATGAATATTTTAAGCAAGTTGCCAAAAGAGGATCTTCTCAAACATTTTACTGATTTAGGTACAAGACTTCGGAAAGGCGAAAACAGTAATATACCGCCTTTCGAACTATATGAAGAACTTCAGCTTTTTAAAACTAATTCACTAGACTCTATCAACGACGCGAAACAACTCATCCAATAGATTTTAGAAAATAATTTGGAAGAAATATATCCAAATGTTGATATTATAATTAGAATCAAGCTCACAGTTACGGTCAGCACAGCTTTCGCTGAGAGAAGCTTCTCAAAGTTGAAATTGCTAAAAACCTATTTGAGAAGCACAATGAGCCAAGACAGACTATCCGCGTTATCAGTTCTGTCAATCGAAGCTGAAATAGCTGATAAAAGCCCAAAAGTTCGACTATTTTAATTTTTGTGTGTAATTATTTTTTGTCATCATTTTATTAACAATAAAAGTCGTTAAACTCATAAATTATTTTATAATTTGGCTCACTTAATTTTACGGTTTTTTTTTCACTGCGAAGTAAAGAGACCTCGCGAAGTTGATGTCGCCGACGTACACATTTGGTCTAGCGCCGCCACTGGATAAAAGTAAAGAAATGGGTTAATATAATAAATACAAATTGCGAATTGTATGCGGTACATGTCGGACGTGTTTTTCTAATCGCTTTGTATTTTTGCTAAACAAGAATTATTTTAATATAATATGAAATGACATTGTAGTGTTAATATCAAAAATTAAAAGACAGCTATACTTGTTATAGTCTGAACTAAATTTAAAATTAGTGTAAATAAAAAACAAGACAAATATGCCGTGTGTATGCGGCTGCCGTAGTCGAATGGGTTGGTGCGCGACTACCATTCGGAATTCACAGAGAGAACGTCGGTTCGAATCTCGGCGAAAACACCAAAATTAAGAGAAACATTTTTCTAATAGCGGTAGCCCCTCGGCAGGCAATGGCAAACCTCCGAGAGTATTTCTGCCATGAAAAAGCTCCTCACAAAAATATCTGCCTTTCGAAGTCGGCTTGAAACTGTAGGTCCCTCCATTTGTGGTACAACATCAAGGCGCACACCACAAATACGAGGAGAAGCTCGGCCAATTACCCAAAAAGGGTTTACGCGCCAATTATGTATATGTTAATCGTCCTCAACCGAAAGTGCAGTGTGCGGAATGTCAAGAGTTCTTTCACCTTGACTGTGTTGGTTTACCACAGGCAGATGTGGATTTCTTCCTCTCATCTGATATACCGCTCTGCTGATAGACGCTCTTCTATTAACTTATCAGTATAGCTCTTCAAACTGTATCAGTACTTTCGGCCGAAACAGAAAATAAAGGACATGATGATACAAATGTGCACAATAACAAGCAACAAATTATGTACATTACTTGTTGTTGTTAAAGAAACAGCTGCGCTTAGATTGGAAAATAGTCGCATACTATCTGCTGTAAATGCTCTGCTTGAAGAAAAAAACAAGTAATGCAAAAATCAGATGATCTCCTCGCAAAAATTCGCTCATTGCTCTCTACATTAACAACTGAGGTAAAAAATCTCAAAAGCATTGTTGCTAACTCTGCTAGTATTCTCGGTAGTGAAAATTCAAAACATGCGAGCTCCTTGCTGTCTCCTCTTCCTGTTCGTTGTCCGCCTATTGACCATGAGAACAATGCGCTGAGCTCTGCTGCTACGTCTAATGCTGCAAAGAGTCACCGACGTAAACGCAGTCCCCTGTCAGTTGTTACGATCAAACTAATGAGGGTTCCATGCAAATCAATAATTACTTCCCTTCCGTATCGTAGATTTTACCGCAGGATTTTTGGAAGTTCCCGTGGAACCGTGTCAGCTGAATGCTCTCTCTCCACAAAGTGTTGCCAAACAGTACATTTTGAAATCATTTACAAAATAAACTTGGAAAAATTTTAATTTTTGTTAAAATAAGTTAAAAACAATGTTGAATAATGCTAATTTAAGATAAATGAACTATTTGCATATTTTGGTTTTTGGCTTTGGTTTATTAACCCTTGGGGGAACCTGTTATCCCTATAGGGCGCGTCCCCAGGTGGTGGATAGGGGAACGCCTCCCAGATATGGAAGGTAGGAGAGTAGGTCTCCCGCGAACCACACAGGTCGAAGACGTAAACTTCGTTAAAAAAACTCCCTCAACCCAAGGTGTAACGCGACCCGTGCCTATTGGGTGGGTTTGGCAGCCGGGGGATAAAATTAGGCTGTCTTTTAACGGAGCCCTCCTGACACCAGGCCGCCTCAGGTTGTAACGGTGGCCTTACCATGGTATGGGGCGCTGCCATGGCGGACTGTTTATTTCCCCTAAATCCTCATTGGTCACCGCACATGGCGACATGTGCAGCCTTCTGGAAGGGCAGGTGACCGTACGAAACAGAATGAACAAACAAAATAAACCAAAAAATTCGGATAAGATTACAAAGAAGACGGACAAACGGACGGACACAGACCCAAAAGGAACGGTTAAACGGACGCACCCATTGACACAACAGTTGGACAAATGGACAACTCGGACCGACACCAACGAACTGAGGAAGTTGGGAACTTCCTCAGAGGACGAACTCTTGGCCTCCAGCCAAGAGACGGTTGATGGCAAAGCTGTGGGCCACAGCACGCCATCAACCACTAATCAACCATCCACATCCGCTGATGCCAAGGGGCAAAAGCGCCAAAACGCTAAAAAAGGCCCGTCCAGGTACAAGCTCTACCAGAGGTCTCTGACTATTCTCGGAAGAATAAGAAAAAATGAGGCTGAAGGGAAAGCTCATCCAAAGGACGCGGTCGATAAGGCAAGGTGCCAAAAGGTGGTCGATGAGTACCTGGCGTTCCAGGCCACCCAGAAGGCAGAAGCCGTGAAACGCAATCGTTCGCAGGACGAAAGCGACAAACCAACGAAGAAGCCAAAAGTGTCGGTTCACACAGCTTCAATACCAAAACCAACCAAACGCTCATTTAATGAGGTGGCACGGGATCACCTGCAAATAGCGTTGGTTGACGAATTAACTAACCGCGGTAAACCTGCATCGGATAAGTGGTCCGAAATCGAGGCACGGCTGTCCCGCATTGTCGTCGATCACGTCATGGCAAACCCGGAGGGTCATGTGCCAGGATTTGATTCAATGGAGGTGGTCCGCGGATACAGGGTGATCAAGTGCGACGATCAACTCTCCCTTAACTTCCTGCAAACAGTTGTGGGCAAAATCCAGAGCGACTGGGAAGGTTTGAGGCTCAAACTAATCCCGGCCAGCGAAATCCCTCGACGGCCGAGGGCCCGCATCTGGATTCCAAACATGGAATTTGAAGCTAAACAGCTTATTCCATACCTGCAGGCACACAACCGCACTGTTCCGATGGATGATTGGAGTATCATCAAAGCGGAGGCTCCGCAAAAGAACAGTGTGTCCTTCCTTCTCCAAATATCGGAGGAGAGCATCGAGCCACTGGGGAAAGTGGACAATAAACTTCGGTTCGGCGTCAGGAAAACGCAACTGAAGATATTCCGATCTGCAAATCCGGAGGATGAACAGGACGAGGTTGACGGCGCCAACGAGTTGCTCACATGCATGCAACTTGACGACGCCGCATCCACCAAAAACGATGGCGCCAATGAGCAGCACCCGGAAGTGCAGCTTGACGACGCCGTCAAATTGTAAAGCGACCAGCAGCATGGGTCTCAAGGTTGTCCAAATAAACTTGCAGCACTCGCGGACTGCAACGGACAACCTAACCGTTCTCCTGGCGGAGGAGGACGTCGACATCGCTTTAATCCAGGAACCCTGGGTGCGGAGCACCGAGGTGAAGGGGTTTACCGGGAACAACCACAACCTTTTCTACAAACGGACTGAAGGTAACCCCAGATCTTGTATTGTAGCTAAGAAACATTTGAATATATTTTTAATCCCATCATATTGTTCACAGGATGTGACGGCTGTGGAGGTAGAAGCCGCTGACGGTGTCGGCATCATATTGGCTTCCATCTACATGGCACATGATCGGCCAGCACCACCCGAGGAGGCTCGTCGGCTTGTGCACGAAGCCAGAAACAAGAACCTGCTGCTCGGATGCGATGCCAACGCAAGGCATGCGTTGTGGGGAAGCTCCGAGACAAACGACCGAGGTGAGTCTTTATATAATTTTATTATTAATACTAACTTATCGGTATGTAACAGGGGTAACACTCCCACTTTCACCTTTCCTAGTACGGAGTACTTCAGAGGATGGGAGGAAGTGATTGATGTTACTCTACTGTCTGAAAATAGCTCAGTAAGGGTAGATAATTGGAGGGTATCCAATAAAAGGTCCTTTTCTGATCATAGTTGGATTCTATACGATTTGGATCTTAAGGTAGATCCACCCCTACCGTATCGAAATCCTTTAAGAACCAACTGGAAGAGGTTCAAAAATATAGTAAACAAGAGGATAGGAGTCATAACACTGGAAAAGGCATTTAGTAGGGCCTACAAAACGTCCTGCCCCATAAAATTTAGCAAAAAAACTCACCCTCCTTGGTGGAGCAGTGAGCTCTTAAAACTAAGGGAAAAATCCAGATCAACGTTTAACCTCAGCTACTCGACGGGAAATTGGGAATTGTACAGAGAAAGTCGGAGACAGTACAAGAAGGCAATCAGGGCCGCCAAAAAAGAGAGCTGGAGGGAATTTTGTTCGTCAATCGAATCCACCAGGGATTCTGCTAGGCTCAGCCGTGTTCTCTCCAAAGACCACTCAATGGCTTCTTGGGTCAAGAAACCCGATGGAACTTGGACTGCTACAGCAGAAGAATCGCTAGAGCTTCTGCTAAATACGCATTTTCCGGGATGCAGCGCTTACGAAAGTGAGAGGGGAAATATTAGGCGGAGCCAATATAATCCACAGCATCTTGCAAATGAAATTATTACCAAAGAAAAAGTTGCATGGGCAATCAAATCTTTCTCACCCTTTAAATCTCCGGGGCCAGATGGGATCATTCCAAAGATGTTACAGGAAACCTTGGACTGTATCCTACCATGGCTAGAGGAAATTTTTAAAGCGTGTTTAAACTTAGGCCATATTCCAGATAGCTGGAAACTAGTCAAGGTCGTCTTCATACCAAAAGTAGGTAGAAGAGGACATGAATCAGCGAAGGACTTCAGGCCAATCAGTCTTTCGTCTTTCCTGTTAAAAACTTTTGAAAGACTTTTGGATACGCACCTCAGAAGCTCTTTGGAGAGCTCGGGTTTATCAACTGCACAACACGCATACCTTAAAGGCAAATCTACGGAGACAGCGCTTCACGAGGTAATCGGAACAATAGAGAGCTCTCTAGAGAGCAAACATTATACCATGGCGGCGTTCTTGGATATCGAAGGCGCCTTTAACAATGTTAGCACAGATGCCATCCAACGGGCGTTGATAGACCTGGAAGTGGACAGTTGCATCAGTAACTGGATCATCTCCATGCTAGAAACCAGGATCATCAAAGCTAATATGGGTAATATCAACATAACCAAGAAGGTCCACGGAGGCACTCCACAAGGGGGAGTATTATCTCCACTTCTTTGGCTATGTGTGATTAGCAAAATCTTAATAAAACTTGACGGAGGTGGGGTGAAAGTGGTGGCGTACGCTGATGATGTGGTGTTAATGGTGTCAGGACTGTGTCCAAATACGATCAGTGGGATCATCCAAAGGGCGTTAGGCGAGCTTAACTCTTGGGCCACAGGATGTGGGCTAAGTTTAAACCCGCGTAAAACAGAACTTATGCTTTTTACCACCAGATATAAGGTACCAACTTTTACCCTACCAAATATCAACGGACAAACTCTGTCTTTATCAACCAGCGCAAAGTACTTAGGGGTAATTTTGGACTCCAAACTTAGCTGGAAGTTAAACGTCGAAGAACGGGTAAGGAAAGCAGAAATTGCTTTATATGCCTGTAAGCGTATGCTTGGAAGAAGATGGGGTCTTCAACCTAAGCATACATTATGGCTGTATAAGGCGGTTATACGACCCATTTTATCGTATGGTTCGGTAGTTTGGTGGAAAACTCTAGGGAGAGAGTACAATACCAAACTACTCGGCAGAATACAAAGATCAGCCTGTGCAATAACGGTCGGTGCAATCAGATCATGTCCTAGAGAGGCTCTCAATGCACTGACACACGTTATTCCAATAGACCTACATATAAAGAAGACGGCAACCATGAGTGCATTTAGGTTAAATGAGGCGGGTCGCTGGAAAGGAAAAACTTATGGTCACGCTAGTCTATTATCGCGACAAACTCAGTTAACCTCGGTGAGGACTGACTACATCGTCCCGATGGTAACGTTCAATAGGAATTTTGCCACACTCTTTCCAACTAAAAAAGAATGGAATAAGGGATTCTCTCTAAACAACTTCGATACCACAGTCTATACAGATGGCAGTAAAATGGATTGTGGTGTTGGAGCTGGTATATATTCTCATAGACTTGGAATTGAAAAATCTGTGCGTCTCCCTAATACCAGCAGCGTCTTCCAAGCGGAAGTACTAGCAATTGGGGAAGCCTGTAGGTTACTAATCGCAGATTTCTCTTTTAAGGGCAATATCGCTATTCTTTCGGATAGCCAAGCCGCAATCCAGGCGCTGGACGCGACTATAACAACCTCTAAAGTGGTGGAGCAAAGTAGGAATAGCCTCACCAACTTGAGTGAAAACCATAGAGTAACCTTAATTTGGGTGCCGGGACACCGGAACATAGAAGGCAACGAAAAAGCTGATGAACTGGCAAGAGGGGGATCTGCCATGAATAGCGCTCTTGCAGTACCAGTATTCACTCCACTAGGTGCGGTCAAGAACGCAATTTCCCTAAAATACCTTCGAATTGCAGATTGTAGATGGAGAGACCAGACGAAATGCAAAATCAGCAGAACGTTATGGCCAACCTACAACCTCAAGCAATCGTCGACATTAATAAACATGAAACGACGGGACACCTGTAGACTTACGGCAGTCATAACTGGCTTCTGGTCTATCGGAGAACAAGCCGCCAAAATGGGTATCCCTCACAACACATACTGTCACAGTTGTAAACAACCGGAGAAAAAAGAAACAATCTTCCATTTCCTCTGTGAATGCCCTGCCCTATGGAGGGACAGAATGTTAACCCTGGGCAAACCGCTGTTCGAGAGTCTCGAGCAACTGTCTGGCTTAGACGTCAACAACCTAATAAGGTTCCTAAACCGCACAGACTGGATATAGTCCTGCTGCAAATAACTGTTAAACAATTTGGTAACGAGGATGTGGCAACAAAATGGTGCGGAAGCGCTAGTTGGATTCTGGCTGAATCACCACTCTAACCAACCAACCAACCTTGGTTTATTAAACAATGAAAAATTGTAACTGATAACGCGGGTGTGTGAAAAAGTGCGTATACAAAAATATCAATGGCAACATTGTGTAGATACAACCAAACACATACACACACAAACCCATGTATTGTGTAAATATGTAACTAAAAGAACGCAGCTGTTCTCTACGGGATGAGTATTGCTCAATTTTGTGCTCTCTAGTGGCTGCGGTAAGGGACTACGTACGTCGGTCCCTGTTTGCAGCATAAGCCTGAGTAGCAAACATCTGCTTGCATGGTTCTGCCGTCGTTAAGGAAAAGAAAGCTAAGTCTTCATCTAAGACGGCCGCTGCTACAACTACTGCACCTGCAAAAGTTACCTTCGCTTCTGTTGCTGCTTCATCTCAGGTCTCTGCGACTTCTGTTTTCAATGCTGCTACTGAATCTGTGCCCGCAATGCGACAGACATGGTAACAAAAGTAGTAGAAGGAAGTTTAATAAGCTTATTGTGTCTGGTTCCAATAACAATAATGAGCTATACGTTGTCCCAATATTTAAATGGCTACACTTATCATCATTCTCGCCAAATATCAAAGAAATTGATATCTTGACTTATGTGTCGAAGCATGCTGAATTGAAATTAAGTTTATGGTATGCTACAAACTTGTTAAAAATGATACAGAAATAAATACACTTAGAAACATTAATGTTAAATTGGGGGTATCAGAATGCTCTTTTGAAAAGGTGCTCAATGCGGGCATATGGCCAGAGTGTGTAAAAATCCGACCTTTTCATTTTTTTTTCAAAAAAACGATTCACCAATGCCTTAGCAATAAAAAATTGTGCTCTTAATAATGGTCAAAAAATTTAAGAATGCACTTCCACAATGTTTCTGGATTGAGAACTATATCTAATAAACTTTTAGCGTTTAGTTCACTCATGGATTATGATATTTTTGTTCTCATCGAGGCATGAGAGCTTTTTCGATAATGAGTTTTTTGATCCAAGTTTATATCATGTATATCGTAAAGACCGTGATGTCGGGAAAACTGGTATCTGCAGAAGAGGAGGGGTTTTAATAGCTGTTCAACGGAAGTACCGCTCACCCCGAATATCTCTGAAAAACAATTATACACTCCTGGATCAGCTGTGCGTCTCTGTGAATGGTGCTTCAAATATTTTGATTTTTGCGTCATATATTCCTCCGTCAAGTATTGATATGGTATTAAGCACATGTGGATAACGTTTTAGCTCTAACCTCAAATAATGGAAACTTTTGTGTTCTTGGGGACTTCAATCTGAGCAATATTGAGTGGTCTAGTTTAGATGATACTGCATTATGTCCAAACAATGTTAGTAGTATATCTGAAATTTATTTGATTGATAATTTTTAAGTTTTGGACTGGTTCAGATAAATAGTTTCTCAAATAGTCTTTCTCGAATTCTCGATGTCATTTTCATTAAAGATAATATATATTTTTCTTTATTAGATTGTGTAGACCCTCTGTCTAGTCCTGGTCTGCATCATGTACCACTTATCCTTCATATAGAATTGTATGAGTTTAATGATTTGTATTCTGAGAATGTGACTACCAATTTTTGTTTTAGAAACTTTGATTTTAATATAATTAATTTAGCAGTTGATATTTTAGATTGGGATTCTTTATTTACTGGGTTGAAGTTGCCAATTGTTATGATATTTTCAAGCATAATATAAATGGTACCTGTAAAAATAATATACCTGTGACAAATAGGACTAGTTAAAGAGTATCGTGGCATACCAAGGAACTGAGTTTTGAGAAACAAATGTTTCAAAAAGTTTAAGTTTTCTTATTATAAATATCTACATTTCTCTAGATCTTAAATCTTTGGATAGGGACTTAAAGCGAAATTATATTCTCAAGTTCGAATCGGACATTAAATTAAATCCTAGTTCCTTCTGGCGATACGTTAAATCCAGGAAATCATGCTCAAGTATTCCTTCGATTGTCTTCTATAACGAAACTCAAGCACATATTTCTATAGATGCACCCAATCTTTTTGCAGATTTTTTTTGTTAAAATTTTGAAGTAGACTCTGATTTAATTTATAATATTCACTCAAACATGAATTCCTCAAACAATATTTTCTCATTAACTTTTACGCTTTCTGATATTGAAGATGGAGTTCGACAACTCAAAACATCAACAAAATCTGATGTAGATGGGCTATCTTCGTATCTTCTTAAAAACTGCTCTGCAATCGCCTTTCCACTTTTGTGAATGTTTAACAAATCCCTCAAACGAGGAGAATTCATAGATGCCTGAAAAGTAACAACCATTAACCCAGTATTCAAAAGTGGAAATAAAAACAATATTGCTAATTATAGACCAAATGCCAAATTATCCACGGTTTCAAAATTATTTGAATTAATAGTGAAAGAAAAAATTTATTTCGCAGTTAATCGTTATATTTCAGCAGACCAACACGGCTTCATGAAAGGTAGATCTACATTTTCAAATCTTGCTGTGTTCTCTGAATATTGTATATCATCGAAAAAACTCAAGTTGATACTGTTTACACAGACTTTTCAAAAGCATTTGATAAGGTTAATAACAGGGTTTTAATTTCCAAATTGAGTGCTATAGGATTCCATTCCACTCTTTTAAAATGGATTAAATCCTATCTCTCCTATCGTAAATGTGTTGTTAATGTTGATGGAGGGTAAACTATTTCTTTTATTGCGTCCTCTGGTGTACCTCAGGGAAGTATACTGGGTCCCCTACTACTACTAATAAAATGACATTTCTAGTTGTTTTAATAACGCAAATTTTCTCTTGTATGCCGATGATTTAAAGATATACTCGGGGATTGATTTAGATAACGTTGTTGCTTGGTGTAAAAGAAATAAGTTTGATTTAAATATAAGCAAGTGTTTTTATATTTATTATTCTAAATCTTGTTCTCTTATACACACTTCCTACCACATTTGTGGTTCTAGTTTATCCAATCGAAGTGAAATTACTAATCTTGGTGTGTTATTTCATTCTAATTTCTCTTTTCAAAAACATTTCAGTCACACCGTTTCAAAGTCCTGCTCCGTACTTGCGTTTATTCGACGTTTTAGTTCGGACTTTGTTGATCCATATACTCTAAAGTAGTTATATACGACTCTGGTGCGATCGAAGTTGGAATACGCCGATTTTATTGCGAGACCATATTATGCTTGTCATATTAGTTGTCTTGAACGTGTCCAGAAAGCTTTTGTGCGTTATGCTTTGCGTTCTTTAAATTTTACTGATCCAAATCCATCCTATAAAAGGCGGTGCTTGCTCATAAATCGAAAACCACTAGATATTAGAAGGACTATTCTCCCCTCTACTTTCCTTTTCGATTTCATAAATGAGGTTATTGACTCCCCATCGCTACTCGAAAAAATTAATTTCAATATTTCTCAGCGAAGTTTACGGAATCATGATTTTTTCTGGTTAGGGATGGTAAGAACTAATTATGCTTCCAATCCTCCGATATCTAAAACTCTGGGTCATTCTAATTCGCTTTCAATTCAAAGAATCACTTCAATTTGATTCTTAATGAATTGTTGAACTAAATTTTTAGTATTATCTAATAATCTTCCTCTCTAAATTATAAGAAATGTTATCTTTTTCTTTCACTCATTACAATTGAAACTATAAGTTTAATTTTACTTTGATTAATTTATTTATCATTCATCTGTCTCCAAGAAATACTCTAAGAAATACTGTATTTTTTAGACTATTAATTAATAAAATAAACAAATAAATAAGTAGTACGTCAGAAGGGCGTTGTGAGTATATTATTACTCAATCGTCTGTTATTGTCATTCAGTTCTGTACATTGAGTTAAGGAGCTCTTTCTAGAGACCTACGTGCATATTCCGCGTATTGAAGGTTCTTCATGATATTTGCGGCGACTACACATGTAATTTTCCAGTTCTCCGTTTCGCTCATATGTGGGATAAGATTTTCCTCACTTATGTTTTCACCAAACGTACTCTCAAGCATATTTCGCTCATTAATGAACCGCGGGCATTGGAACAGAACACTGCGTTTCTTTTTCTTCAGGGCACTGCTGGCCTTATGTCCAGGCCAGCTGCCGTAATCACTAATTCTTCACGTACGCGCCGTGTTGTCAGTAATATGGCTTCTGTTTTTTAATCTGCAAGTTCTAACTTCACACTTCCAAGCCATCTTCTAATTCTTACAATTGTATCGTTGAATAACGCTTGCAGCACGTCCAGATACTTTCCCACTACCCCCAACGCAACGTCGTCTGCGTATCCAATGAGGGTGGAATCTTCAGGAAGCTCAAGTTTGAGGATACCGTCATGCATAGCATTCCAAAGTGTTGGGCCAAGCACCAAGCCTTGTAGAACACCGTCGATTACTTTATATGTGCCTATTCCGTTATCAGTAACATAAAGCAAGAGACTTTTCTCTAAGTAGCTTGATATGATTTATCGGCACCCCGAATCCTCTCAGTGCACTAGTAATCTGGGGCCAGCTTGGGGAGTTGAACGCATTTTTTATGTCTAAGGTAAAAACAGTGCAGTATTTCTTCGTGCCAATACTTCGATCAATACTCATTACAGCTTGTATTGCGTCCACGGTTGAACAGCATTTTCTATAGCCGTATAGGTTTGGGGAAAACCCTATTGGTTTCTCTAGAAACTCTTGCATTATGTTACATATGACGCGTTCTAGTACTTTAACGAGTGTATCTAGCACACACAGTGGACGATATGACGATGGATGGTCCGGCCGCTTTCCTGGTTTGAGTAGAAATACCCATCTCTGTTTCTTCCACACTTTTAAAAAAACTCCTTCGCTGAGACATGTGTTGTACAGTTTTGCAGAAACCTCGGGTGTTGATTTAATTGCTACTTTCACAGCTATATTTGGCAAGCCATCTAAGCCAGGAGCTTTGTTATAAGCAATGCACTGTACTGTGGAAAGCACTTCTTGTGTGGTGACTTCTGGAATGTCCACCGCCATTACCCGTTGTATCTGTCGTAGATTAGGCTCCACCTGATATGGAAATAATGTGCAAGCCACTACTCGCAATAGGGGCACGTCGGCTGTGGTCCTCTTGGATTCTTAAGGGTTCTCATAACAACCTTATATCCCATTCCTCAGGGGACTACGTTCACGCTGTCGCGAAGCTCATTAAAACAGCGATTTTTGCTAGCCTGTATAGCTTTTTTAAGCGCGGCTTTACAGGTTTTATATTGCGCTAAAAGTGGGTTTAGGTATGGAGTTGTGTTTTAATTTTGTATGGGATTTGACAGGTGTTTTGTTTCGTGTTTGCGCTAAGAACACAATAGCGGCAGAGAACACGATAGCGGCTGCGGTGGAAACTTAGTATTACAATGCGTGTACCACGCGCTCACTTCAGCTTTCTGCGCACCCGATTGCAGTCTCGTCTTGTTTTTGCGATGTGACTATTCCACCAATTCACTGTTTTTCTATGTGGCCTTCCCGATAACCTAGGCAAGCGTTCCGTTCGTGATCAAAAGATTGTCTTTTCCACCCCTTTTGCTGTGCTCTTTGAAGGCGAAAATCACTACTTTCTACATTATTAGTATATCGATGGTTATTGCCTTATTCAGCCGCGTTTATCAGTCATCATTTTGCTCTGCGGCTTAATATGTCACATTGACCAAATCGCCGACTTGTTTGAACCATCCGACGTCCCAGAATAACTATCAATGTTTTTTTATTGCTCGGATATAAGTGCAATATCTATTTTGTGCTCTTGCATGGTCTGCTCCAAGAGCTCTTGGGCAGTTTGACATTGGTTGAGATTAAGCTGTAAACCCCTCATTGGATAGCTTCTCTTCGCACCTTTTTGGCTAACGGACATTTGTAGCAGCCAGCTGCATGGTTCTTCTTGCACAGTTCACATTGTTCAGGATTTTTGCACGTAAGTGCCTTATGGCCACATTTTCTACAGAGCCCCGATCTGTCTATTTGATCCTTGCAATTTTAAGCGACATGATCGTATCCCCAACACTTGAAGCAACGCTTAGGAAACGACCTTCTGTACCCGGTATGACACCCATCCAATTCGCACACGTTGTAGACTGTTCTCAGGTTTCTTACTGCCGCTGTATCTGGGCGTTTAATGTTGCATTGGGCATGAAGCGCGTCACTCATTTCTTCCGCAAAGGTTACCTCATTCAGGTCTCTGCACTGTACTGTTACAGTGTGGGTTTTAACCGTCACTTTTGCTGCGGTTTTCAGAACATCTTCAATCGCTGTTTGATATTCTGATGTTTTTCCGTACAGTGTCCTTTAAGCTCCATAATCAATTTCCGTTTAGCCGTTCTACGGATTGAAGAAAAGGCAGTAACACTGCAGACAATTACGCAGAAATATTTTCAAGCTCTACAACTCCCAATACCTTCCCCCGTTTGCATCAGAGCGAACTCATATTCAAGATTATAAATTGAGACCGGTGACTACACGAGAAATCCACAAAATAATGACTGATATATATATTTTTTTTGTTTCCACTTTATTACATCTGTCAACTTTCGACACTTAGTAATTTTTATAACAATTATGGAAATATATGCGTAATATTACATCATTATTTAAATAACATTTCTTTGTACAACATAAGAGGGATAATGAAATAAGAATTATATGACATAAAACTTAGAACAGGTTGATATTTATTTTAGTGGTGAAGTATCTGCTAGGGCTGTCGGAGGTTTTCGTTTTAGTATTCGTTTTCGCAGTTCTGAATGTGGAATTTTCAGCATATCTTCGTTTGTGTGTGTTAGTAATCTGTGAATATGATTTGTGCTGCATTCTCGAATGACGTCTTCCATAAATTTAATTTTGAGGTCCCTGTATACACAGCGTCATTGGTTATGTACCAGGCTGCGTTTGTGATAGTCCTTAGGATTTTTGATTGTAGTCGTTGCATTATTTTAAGGTTTGATTTGTTTACTGTTCCCCATAGTTCGATGACATATTTCCAGATCGGAGTTATAAGAGTTTTGTAGATTAACAATTTAGATATTACCAAGTGAGAGTCGCGAGCCGCTTCGTAGTAGCCAGTAGAGTGGTCTGAATCTGTTTTTAACTTCGTTTCTCTTTTGAAGTATATGCTCCTTCCAGGTCAGTTTTGCATCAATTATTATGCCTAAATATTAGGCTTTTGTATCACATTTAATGACTTTATTATTTATAGTCAATATTTGTGGATCATACTTTCTGTTTGTGTATATTACTTGGATAGTTTTATCTGTGTTAATTTCGATTTCCCATGTATTGAACCAGGCCAGCGTGTGTGAAGTAGCTGTTGTAGTTTATTTGTGGCAACATTTATGTTTTTATTAGAGGTCATTAAAACGGTGTCATCAGCAAAAGTTGCAATCATGATATCGTCACTTGGGCAGGGTATATCATGTGTATAGATAATGTATAAGAGTAGCCCCAAAACGCTTCCTTGGGGAACACCTGCTCCCATACGTAGTACATCAGAGCATCCGTCCTGATATTTAACATAAAAATGTCTTTCATTAAGGTAACTTCGCAAAAGTAGATAATAGGCAGTTGGAAGTATTTTCTTTAATTTGTGCAATAGTCCGGGATGCCATACACTGTCAAAGGCCTTAGCCACGTCAAGATAGACTGCGACGCAATAATTTTGTTGTCAATTTTCCTTTGTAAATATTTTGTTTGTTACTCGGTGTACCAGTTGTATCGTTGAATGTTTTCGCCGAAAGCCAAATTGATGAGAAGAAATGATGTCGTTAGATTGTATTAGAGGATCAAGGCGGTCATAAATCAGTTGTTCAAATATATATATATACTAGTTTTAACCCGCGACCCCGCTCGCGTAGGTGTAGTTTTGAGGGATTTAGGATATGTACATAAAATACAATAATTACAGACAATAATATCATAGAAAATAATTTTTTATTAATATAATAACCATAATATTACAATACCCGGCGTCCGTTGCTATGCCTCGTTGAATAAAATCAAAACAACCAATCAGAAAAATATCAAGCAAAATTATTTTTATTAATTTTCTATCTCAAACCGTTTTTGAACTTTGCATTTGGGTCATAGTTGAACAGCTTATGCGGATTATGAAGTCTAGAGTGTGCTATAAATAGTGAGAAATATTTTCTTTTGGTTGTGTATTTGACTGTTGGTGTTGATAAAGTTATTGCGTGAATGTTTGCATTCGTGAAAAACGCAATAGTGCCGTCGATTTGTTCTTCAGTTTTAAGTGGTACATTGCGCTTATAATAGTTTCTCGAAAAGTTTTCCAGTAGTCTTTTTATTGTATCACTTTGAGAAATGTACTTGGGACTCAAGAGTTGTTTAATGCCATAAAAGTATTGGCGAATGATCTGATGACAGACCGAAGTAAGGTTTAATTGTGAGTTGATTTCTAACGGGTGATTTTTTAGCTATTATCTTTTTAAACATTTGGTTTAAACAGCTGGCGTCCGTTTCGTGTTTTGTTTCACTGTCAAACATCTTCAGTTTGGTCTATAACTTAACCATGAATCGTTTTACAAACGAACAACGCTTGCAAATTATTGAATTTTATTATAAAAGTGTGTGTTCGGTTAAGAAAGTTTATTATGCGCTTCTTCCATTTTATGGTCAGTTTAATCGACCCACTGAAGCGGCTATTCGAGCTATTGTGACTAAATTTAGAACCAAGTTTACATTATTGGACATCGAACCAGCAACACGCTTACGTAGAGTGCGAATTGAAGAAAATATCGCCGCTGTATCGGCCAGTGTTAATGATGACCATCAATTATCGATTCTTTATCTTAAAACCTTCATTTCATATTTTACATGTTTGATGCAATTTAGTGCTTTGGTGATACTGTTGATATTTTCAACATTTTGAATATATATGGGGGGTGGTTTGGGTGTACGATTTTTCTCCGTTAAAGTTGGCATTGTCCCACTGTCACAATCTGAGTGATCCGTATCAGCGGAAGGAGCGAATCGGTTTGAGTCACTCAACCAATATGATGTGAGAGACTTTTGCTTTGTTTGCGTTTGTGCTTGTGATTTTTGTTTTTAACTTGTTCTGCCACCTTCCAATGCTGTGACGGGAGAATTTCGCGTGCGCTTTGGTGTAGAGTTTACAGTATTTGCTTGACTTTGCAATGTTGAATTACCTGTGGACATATATTCCTGATGAAATTACAAAGTTTGTTATTGTGGTTATGGTTTTAGATGCAATTGTTGTAACTGGAGTATTTGTTGTTGTTATAGTATAACTGATTGGAGTAGTTTTGTTGGTTTTTGGCGTTGTGCATTGGTTGCTCCAGCTGAGCGTAGCTGAAGGTGTTGGGGTAACAATTGTTGGTACAGGTCGAGCAGATTTTTGCGTGCACAATGCATGCAAATTTGAGAGAGATGAGTTCCCATTTTTTTAGGTTTTGGCGCGAAAACTAGCGGGTCCTTCCACTCGCTCGGCGGAGAGCGCTCTACAGGCATTATGCGAGTGTTTTTCTTTTTGTTTTTTTTTTTGTTTTTTTTTCCTTTTATTTATTTAGTTATTTTAGTGTTGATAAACAAAATATGCTGCTAAGATTGACTTAGCAAGTTAAAGCGTCTACTTCGCTGAGTTTATTTGCTTTGTTTTGATTTTTGCAATGCACTTTGTTGGTATTTATGATTACTATTGAAAAACGCGTCTGCACAGTTCGATAGTTGACGATAGACTGATATAAAACCAAAAAAATTCCCTGGATTTGACCA
This sequence comes from Anastrepha obliqua, assembly GCF_027943255.1. NCBI lineage: Eukaryota > Metazoa > Arthropoda > Insecta > Diptera > Tephritidae > Anastrepha > Anastrepha obliqua. The sequence continues at coordinate 53,232,547 of NC_072897.1, read as the reverse complement.
AATCACAGGACTTATATTAAAACAACTAACATCTCGCGTAATAACCACATGCGCAACGCTTTGTTTAGGCTTAAATATTTTCCGAAGGTTTGAAAAATAGCGAAAATAATTGCTATTTCCAAACCTGGCAAGGATCCAGCAATAGCATTATCATGTAGACCAATTAGCCTACTTCCTATGATGAGTAAGATATTCGAAAAGCTACTCATTGTGAGAATAAGGCCAATTATTGACCAACACAAAGTGATCCCTGACCATCAATTTGGGTTCAGATAAAAACACTCGACAATACAACAAATACACCGAGTATCACATAAAATATTAAGTGAGCTAGACGCAAAGAAATCCTGTGTTGGCATTTATTTCGCATTGAAAAAGCATTTGACAAGATTTGGCACAAAGGACTGATCACTAATTAACAATGTATGCAAACTACTAGAAAGTTCCATAACGGATCAACATTTCTATCTTAAGTTTAACGACAATACCTCATCACTCCAAAATTCCACAGGGTAGCGTACTCGGACCACTGGTTTTTATCTGACATACCTGTGCCCACTGACGTAAATGCAATGTTGGCTACATTCGTAGATGACACAGTTTTACTTTACGGACATAGGTACAAGCTTAGCGAAAGCTACGAAGAAGATGCAACAAGTATTTTACAAAATCCAAAGAATGGTTCGACTCGTTGAATATTAAAATAAATGCTCTGAAAACGCAGCAGGTTATATACACAACAAAAAGGAACTTCATACCAAGAAACGTCACCATAAATGGAACTCCTATTCCTACATCCTTAGCTGCGAAATACCTAGGTATACATCTGGACAGCAAACTACTTTGGAAGCATCACTTTAAAAACAGGAAGGACCAAATCAAAAATAGATTCAAACAACTCTACTGGCTGCTATACAAAAACTCAACTTTGTCCTTGTACAATACAGTTTTAATCTACAAAACAATTATAAAACCTATCTGGACTTACGGAATACAGCTATGGGGAACAGCCAAAAAATCTAACACTAATATTACAGGGCCCGCCATCTTTCGTTACGGATTTGAACTAGGTATTATTTGAAGAATGGTAACACTTAGCTGTCATCTGATTTGACAGAAAACTAGTTTTATTCTTCCGCTGAACGAAAATGGTTGTGTATACGCTCAAAGAACGCTGGGAAATATTGCGACATTACTTTGAAAATCATGGTAATGTTGCAGAATGTGTACGAAAATTACGTACGGCAATGGGAAGAAGAAAAGCGCCGAATGAAGCGTATGTGCGGAGCGCGTTACCGGGCCATGTTGAACGAATTTTTGTTCCGAGAAATTGAAGAGCAGGATATTGGTGGCATTTGGTTCCAACAAGATGGCGCTACTTGCCACACAGCGAATGCTACGACCAATCTTTTGCGCACTGTCTTCGAAGATCGCATTATCAGCCGAAATTCTGATATCGTTTGATGGGATGGTGCATGGCTAGCCGAGGCAGCCATATGAATGAAGTTGTGTTCCATCATTAACCGGAAGGATAGTATTTCAAAATAAAAAAAACAGTTTGGAAAAATATTGAGCAGTTTCTTTTTTACAGAGTTTTTAATTCCGTAAAGTTATATGGCGGACCCTATAAATACAAAGCAACATTCTAAAATTCTAAGAATAATAACTGGTGCGCCCCGATATATCTGAAACCACGGCTTACACAGTGAACTGGACATTACCACAATCAAAGAAGAAATAACAACAACAAATAAAATCTCAACCCAACCTACGTGGCCACCAAAGGTGACAACAGGCATTGAACGTATCGTGAGACTTGCCAAGTTGTAGTAGGACGGAGAGGCGGCGAACCCTTCTGTGAGTCGTTTCAGTTGGATTCCACTCCACTTGCTAAGATCACAGAGATTCAATACTCCAGCCTTATCGCAATCTGCTTCAACTTCAGTATGCCGTAATCAAGATCTTACTGGAATCAATCCTGATGGCTTGCAAGGCACACCACATCATTAAAAAGACAGTCGCTTTTAACATGGAGAACAGACGCTGACCAGGTAGCCGCCCACTATGATTCAATCGCTCCTGGATTTCTCTATTGTTCACCATGCTCGTGCATGGAGATGGGGGCACTTTTTTCTTTTTATTGAAGGCGATGTCGAATCGCCATTAACACAGAAACCTCATTGAGATAGCTTTTATACGCGGGTCTTCTTATGCTGCGTTCTCCGTTTTTGACGCTTAAGGTAAGAGCGAACGGGGTTTCTGTTCCTCCTGATACTGAGATTAAGTTTTCGGTCAGACCTTGTACCCGAAGACACTACCAATTGAGCTCTCCTACTCAGGGACTGGTCACCCTAGATTTTAGTCGCCTTTACGACAGGCATGCCTTACCTCGGGCAAATCGAGGTAGAGATGAAGAAGGAAGAAGAAATTGTGTCCGTACAACACCTCCTCTGTGAATGTCTTACACTTTAAAGAAACCGTACCAAATACCTTGGTGACTATTTCTTTGAGGACCTGGGAAATTTGCAAAATGTCTCACTGGTGGTACTAGTTATATACCTTCTACTCAAATATGAACGAGACGTTATCAATAAAACGGTCCGCAGATGACATATGGCAAAAATAAATTTTTTGTTTTTTGATAAGACTGTTATAAGCTTACAAGGCAAATTTCAGCGTGATATGTCACATAGTTTGTTTTCTGTGCTACTGTAAACAAGTCAAACTCGAGTGATATTTGAGCAGAAGTATATATATATATATATATATATATATGCCTATTTATTTATATATATATGCCTATATATATATATATATGTAATTGGCGCTTACACCCTTTTTGGGTGTTTGGCTGAGCTCCTCCTGAGATTTAATTGGCCGGTAGAGCAGATGAACGCGAGGCTGAGGAGAAGATCAGATATGAGGTCGCAGTTTCGGAGTACGAAACCGTAGCACCAGGAAAACTACCGACTTTGAATCTCACAAAAACCCTCCGAACCAACTAGCGGCTAAGCGTAACCGATCACAAGATGTGAGCGGGCAAGCTGCCAAGCAAACAAAAAATGTCTCGACTCAGGGCGCTGGAGGCCCTACAACAAGGTCAGTGGCAGCGGCTGCGAGAGTTGCGTATAGCGTGGTGTCCCATTGCGTCGAATACCTCGTAGGAAACCAAGGACAGGCACCTCTTTTCGACTCGGGAGATATCTGCTGCGGCTGTTGGTGCGATGAGTTCTCTAAGGGGTTCCTGGAGAAGTGCGTTGCTAACTCTGCAATGACTGGGAGGAGCTCTCGCCTAAGCTCATCCCCGATTCGGAGATGCCTAGAAGACCCCGAGCCCGTATTTGGCTACCAAAGATGAAGCTGGAGGGTCCGAAAATCCTTCACTGCCTTAAACTTCAACACTCTGAAGCTCCTATGGACAATTAGTCTGTGATTAAGTTGGAGGAACTTCAGAACAACTGCTCCGCAGCCCTGCTGCTTATTTCTAATATCTTTTAGCAAGAAGGACTTCCCTCGCTGGTAGAGCAATACGCTAACCGACTTGAAAGAAAAGCTTTGGAGGGTTTTTTACAAATGCTACCAAACTAAAAACTTTCAAACTTTCCATGTAATGATGAATGAATACAAAAAAGCCATGTTATAGAGATTAACTCACTTCCCCTTATTACCGGAAGTGGGTGTGAGCGATACACCGTCGTCGAAACGATCCGAAGCAACTGAACAAGTTGTGGAGGATGTGGAGATTGCGGACAGTCTCTCAGTAAACTCAGATGGATCTCTGGTACCGAGTAAGTCTTTGACAACGGTCAAACCTGGCGTCAATCAGGTAAGTACCGGTAAAAACACTCAAGTTATTGGAGATTTGAACGCAGGTGCTGGTCTATCCGCAAGGCGGATCAAACTAAGAAACCAAAATGCGAAGCTTAACAAGTAAGAGGATTCCTCTGTAATGTTGCCCTCTTCCGGAAACGAAACGGCGTCTGTGCCAACGGACAGGAAGAGAAGAAAGCCAAAGAAGAGCAAAGTCGAGAGACGGAATTCGGAAATGCGTGCATCCTCGACCTAATACAAGGCAGATAAACCTTTTTCCGTTTTGTTCTTGTTGGTTTTTTTTTTGTGGAGGAGGGAAGCATCAAAAGACTGTGGCCGAAGCCGTGGTGTGGTACTTTAACCCAACTAAACCCCCCCTCATGTCCTACGATATGTCCTCCTGGAACTTCACCGTTATCGAACTTTTTTATCGAAAAATTGTGTTCGGCGACGAAGCTCATTTTAGGATCAATGGGTACGTAAATAAGCAGAATTGTCGATTTTGGAGTGAAGATCAGCCAGAAGAATTGCAAGAGTACCAATGTAATCAGAAAAGGTCCAGTTTGGTGCGGTTTATGGGCTGGAGGTATCATTGGACCGTACTTCTTCAAAGATGCTGCTAATCTTAACGTAACTGTGAATGGTGAGCGCTACCGTGAAATGATATCCAACTTTTTTTTGCCCAAAATGCAAGAGCTTGACTGGCATGACATGTGGTTTCAGCAGGACGGTGCCACATGCCACACAGCACGCATAACAATGGACTTGTTGAGAGAAAAGTTCGGTGAACATTTTATTTCACGTTCAGGGCCTGTAAATTGACCGCCCAGATCATGAGATATACCGCCTTTAGATTATTTTTTGTGAGGCTATGTTAAAGCTCATGTCTATTCAGACAAGCCTGCTTCAATTCACGTCTTGGAAGACAACATTAAAGCATTTATATGTGAGATACTGGACGAAACATTGGAAAGAGTATGCCAAAATTGTAGTAAGCGGATGGATCATTTGAAGCGCAGTCGCGGTCAACATTTGCATGAAATAATCTTCACACATAAAATTATATGGACTGTACTATCGATTTAAATAAAAATTTCAAGCATTTTTCTGAATTTTACGTGTGTTTTTTTGAAAAACTTTCCTATAGCTCTTAAAAAATCGCCCTTTATTATTACTCAATCGTCTGTTAATGTCATTATGTTCTGTATATTGTGTTAAGGAGCTCTTTCTAGAGACCTACGTGCATATTCCGCGTACTGAAGGTTCTTCATGATATTTGCGGCGACTACACATGTAATTTTCCAGTTTTCTTCGTTTTTGCACATATGAGGGATAAGATTTGTCTCACTTATGTTTTCACCAAACGTTCCCTCAAGCTTATTTCGCTCATTAATGAGCCGCGGGCATTGAAACAAGACACGGCGTGTTTTGTTCTTCAGGGCACTCCGGGCAGTACGGGTCGCTCTCAAGATGGAACCTGTGTAGGTATTCTTTGAAGCAACCGTGTTCAGTTAGCAACTGTGTGATACAAAAATCAATTTCTCCGTGTTTTTGCTCAATCCACTTTGTAATGTTTGGAATCAGTTCAAAGGTCCTCCTACCTTTCTCGGATTGCTCCCGTCGTATCTACCATTCTTCAATTGTTCGCAGCCTTTCTTCTTTTTTAGCCACGTGCGACGGTTTCTGCCCAATGGTGTTATGTAACCTATACATCTCAACCGCGAGAAGGTCGATAGGCACCATTCCCGTTATCACATGGATTGCGTCATCTGAGACAGTGCGAGAGGCATTGGCTACTCGCAGGGCGCCAAGTCTGTATATGGCTCTTATGTGTTGGAGGTACGATGGCTTCGTGTTTGCCCAGATTGGTGCTGCGTACAGAATCACTGAGCTCGTGACTGTTAACAGGAGTTTCTGTATTCTTGCGCGAGGGCTGCCAATATTAAGCATTAGTCCAGTTAATGCGTTATTTATTTTTACGGCTGTTTCACTGACTGAGGTAACTGATGCTTAAAAGTAATTTTCATCACTAATTCTTCACGTATCCGCCGGCTTCTGTTTTTTGATCTGCAAGTTCTAACTTCACATTTCCAAGCCATTTTCTAATTCTTACAATTGTTTCGTTGCAAAACTCTTGCAACACGTCCAGATACTTTCCCACTACCACCAACGCAACGTCGTCTGCGTATCCAATGAGAGTAAAATATTCAGGAAGCTCAAGTTTGAGGATACCGTCATACGTAGCATTCCAAAATGTTGGGCCAAGCACCGAGCCTTTTGGGACACCGCCAGTTACTTTATATTTCGATATTTCGGCAACGCGAATCCTCTCAGTGCACTCATAATCTGGGGCCAGCTTGCGGAGTTGAACGCATTTTTTATGTAAGAGGTAACAAGAGCGCAGTATTTCTTCGTGCCACCTTTCCGTGGCGATGGATAGTCCGGCGGCTTTCCTGGTTTGAGCAGCAGTACCAACCTCTGTTTCTTCCAAACTTTTGGAAAAACGCCTTCGTTGAGACATGTATTGTACAATTTAGCAAATACCTCGGGTGTTGATCTAATTGCTGCTTTCACAGCTACATTTGGCACGCCATCTAAGTCCGGAGCTTTGTTATAAGCAATGCGCTGTACTGTGGAAAGCACTTCTTGTGTGATGACTTCTGGGATGTCCACTGCCATCACCCGTTGTGTCTGTCGGGGGTTTGACTCCGCCTAATATGGAAATAATGTTGAAACCACTGCTCGCAATGGGGCTGGGCACGTTGAATGTGGTCCACTTGGATTCTTAATAGTTCTCATTACAACCTTATATCCTATTCCCAGGGGTTGTTGTAGCAGCATAAACATTCCCCATATTTACATACGGGGAGTGCTGCTGGAGTGACAGTCCTTGGCCGGATATAAATCCGGGTCGTTTCGGTAACGTAGAACCGACTGTCGTGGAAACGACAGGGCCGACGTTCACGCTGTGGCAAAGCTCATTAAAACAGCGATTTTTGCTAGCCTGTATAGCTTTTTTAAGCGCAGCTTTACAGGTTTTATGTTGTGCTAATACCGCGTCGACGGCTGGTATACCACGAGCTCGCTTCAGCTTTCTGCGCACCCGTCTCCTCTTATTTTTGCGATGTGACTATTCCACCAATATAATGCTTTTCTGTGTGGCCTTCCCGATGACCTAGACATAGTCGCTTCGCACTCCTTGCTGAGACAGTTGCTTATGACCGCCGTCATTCCTTCTGCTTTCATTTCCTCAGCGCTATCTGGAGTTAGGCAAGCGTTCCAGCACATGTTGAAAACTTCGTGATGAAAAGATTGTCGTTTCCACCCTTTTCGCTGTGCTCTGTGAAGGCGAAAATCACTATTTTCTTCACAAATTAGTATATCGATGGTTATTGCCTTATGATAGCTGTACGTATAGATGGAATTTACAGTCCATGTTGCATTGCGCGCTATAGTACTATGGGCGAAGGCGAGGTCCACTATTGGGCATCCTCTTTCGGTTTGAAATGTGAATTTACCAGGCATATTGAGCAATTCCAAGTCAAATGGTGCCAGGCTTTCGAAAAGCACTCTGCCACATCTGCTAGTACGCGTACTTCCCCAGGTAGTAGACCAGGCATTGAAATCGCCAGCAGTAAGTACTGGATGCTTGCCAAATGCCAAGGCTATCAGCACTCGTTCATATTTTTCTGCGGTGAGGCTCGGTTTAGCATAACAACTGAAGGAATAGATGCCTTTCGTCCTAACCCATGTAAAGCCGTGTTTAGTAGTCATCATTTTGCTCGGCGGCTTAATATAATATGTCACATTGACCAAATCGCCGACTTGTTTGAACCATCCGACGTCCCAGAATAACTATCAATGTTTTTTTATTGCTCGGATATAAGTGCAATATCTATTTTGTGCTCTTGCATGGTCTGCTCCAAGAGCTCTTGGGCAGTTTGACAGTGGTTGAGATTAAGCTGTAAACCCCTCATTGGATAGCTTTTCTTCGCACCTTTTTGGCTAACGGACATTTGTAGCAGCCAGCTGCATGGTTCCTCTTGCACAGTGCACATTGTTCAGGATTTTTGCACGTAAATGCCTTATGGCCTTCCTGACCACATTTTCTACAGAGTCCCGATCTGTCTATTTGCTCCTTGCACTTTTGAGCGACATGGTCGTAACCCCTGCACTTGAAGCAACGCTTAGGACAATCGACCTTTCGTACCCGGTATGACACCCAACCAATTCGCACACGTTGAACCTCTAACACCTTTTTCGCATACCCGGCTGGGAGGACAATGTAGGCCGTCTGTGTACCGCTGTACACCGTTCTTAGGCTTCTCACCGCCGCTGGGCGTTTAATGTTGCATTGGGCATGAAGCGCGTCACGAATTTCTTCCGCAAAGGATACCTCATCCAAATCTCTGCACTGTACTGTTACAGTGTGAGTTTTAACCGTCACTTTTGCTGCGGTTTTCAGAACATCTTCAATCGCTGTTTGATATTCTGATGTTTTTCCGTACGGTGCCCCTTTGAGCTTTATGATCATATCCTCTTCTCCGAGAGTCTTGAGAGAGTCCGATGTTTTTACCTTACCCTTCTTTTCTTTTTTTGGTTTGATAACCGTCCAGCCGGCATTTTGGTCTTTAATTGGTGTCTGTACTGGTTTTATCTGATGAATCGCTGCCGTTGCACACCTTTTTTTGCCGCAGGCGATAGTGCGTGCACGACCGGGTTGCCAATTTCTTGCGTACTAGGACTGTTTCTTGTTCTTGTCCTTTTAACCGATTGTATAATTATACCGAAACATTGTTAAAACTCTAGGTCTCTCCATTTGTGGAACAACATCGAGACGCACACCATAAATAGGAGGGAGAGGTCGGTCAAAAACCGAAAAAGAGTATATGCGCCAATTATATATATATACATAGAATAGTGGGCTGTAATGCAAATTCAAATAACATTGAATGGGGAAGCAGCAAATGCAACCCCAGAGGTCACAAGTTACTGCATTTTATCCTGTCATCTGATTTAGTCATTCGAAACACTGGTAACAAACCAACTGTTGTGACCAACAGGAGAGAAGATTTAATTGATTTAACACTTACCAATAGGTCAGTTGGAAATCAAATCAACCGATGGCGAGTTTTGGAAGAGGACTCTCTTTCTGATCATCGTCTTATCGAATTCCGACTGGGAATTCATACAATATCAATACCTTCCGGTAGGAATCCTCGAAATGTGGGACAGGTATGATGAGCTTGTAACAGAGCGATTACGAAACCTGAAAAGCCCAAATCAATAGAAATGATTGATGTTGCTTTGGAGAAATTAGAAGGTACTTTAACCAATTGCTTTGAGGAACTGTGCCCACTCAGGCAAAGTAGACAGGGAAAGCGGTTCCTTGGTGGAACCCTGAACTGTCGAAGCTTCGTGTACGGTCCAGAAAACTTCTTAATAAGTAAAAAGTACGGAAAGCCAAACTTGAATCCTATAGAAATTTCTGCACTAACGTCGAAGAAATGAAGGAAACAGCGATATTTTGATATATCCTTCATCTAGACCGCTCAATAAGACTGGAAAGCTTAATGGTTTATACACCATTCCATGGTATATTGCTAGTCGGATATTGACAAAAGAATCGATCAGCTTTTCCTTGTCTTCTTTTGAGAACTTTAAGTCCTTTGGATCCAGCAATGCTTAAGAAAGGAGGAGACAGGCTGATTGAGGCACTGAAAAAGATCAAGCTGTCTTGCACTTGGTCATGTGTCATGGTCCCAATGGCAACGTGTAAGAGTAGTATTTATTCCGAATCCGGAGGTATTGCCGAGAAGTCACATGATCTTGTTAGCAAGATCGAAGGTGGGCTGGAAGCTGACGAATACACAATAGGCGTCTTCATGGACATTGAGGGGGCTTTTGATAATGCCACTTTCGACTCAATATGTTCTGCCGAAACCACTGTAAAGTGGATATAATCCATGCTCTCTGATAGGCTGCTAGACGCTTGTGAGAACAGTGACGAACTAATCACCGTCAGGGCCAACCAAGGATGGCCCCAAGGGGGTGTTCTTTCTCCGCTGCTGTGATGCTTGGTCGTAGACTCTCTACTAGCGGAGATGCAGGAACTCGGTTTTCATGTCCAAGCATATGCGGACGATGTCTGAGCGCTAACATCAGATAAATCCCTAAGGAGGCATTGCACTAAAGTGCAGAGTCTGCTTGAAACTGTATTGTGGAACAACATCAAAACGCACACCCCAAATAAGAGGAGAAGTTCGGTCAAACACCCAAAAAGAGTGTACGCTCCAATTATATATATATGTATATAATCTTGGATAAGAAGCTTATTTGGGGGACACAAGCTTCACTGAAGGTGAACCGTGCGTTAAGGATTTTTCAGCAATGCCGCAGAGAAAACCTGGGATCTGAAACCTGCTGTGGTCCTATGGATATACACAGCACTTATCAGACCAATCATCACTTACGCCTCGGTGGTCTGGTGGTGACGGAGCATGGTTAAGTCCACAATCCGGGAACTATACAGGCTGCAAAGAAGTGTATGTTTACGTATGACGGGTGCCATGAGTACAACTTCCGGCGATGCTCAATGTGCTATGCTTGATTAGCTCCCCTTGGATCTAAAAATACAACAGGAAGCAATCAAATCAATGTGTAGACTCCATAAATATGGTTTCTGGCACGAAGACGGACCTTCGACACCACCTAAAGACTACCTGATACCCATAGTTTCATTTGGAACAAAATTTGATGTCTGCGTGAGCAATGGAGGAATCCAGAATGCATTCAAGGAGGTTTGATGGATATTTTCTTTACAGATGGGTCCAAAAATGAAATAAGGTCTGGAGTCGGATGGTACTTAAACGATATTAATAAGTATCTATGCTATGGGGGAAATGGTAACTCTTTTCCAAATGGAAGTTTTTGCCATCCTAAAAGCGGCCTAATGGATAATCGAGAGGAGATGGAGCGGGAAACACATTGGAGTTTTCAGTGACAGTCAGGCTGCACTGAAGGCCCTGGAGAACGCGAGGCAAATCTCAAAGATTGTTCAAGAATGTAAGAAGAAGCTTAATTCTGACGCAAGACAGAACAAGCTTGTACTTATATGGGTTCCAGGACACTCCGGTGTTCAACGAAACGAAATTCCCGATGAATTGGCCAACCGTGGATCAGAGGTTCCCCCACAAGGGCCAGAGCCAATAATCGGAATCAGTTCCCCAGGAATCATGAATTGGATCAGCGATTATGTAGGCAATCTACAAAAAGAGGGATGGCTCGATCTAGAACGCTGCAGAACTGCAAAGTGTTTTGTGACAAGTCCGAACAGAAAACTGTCAAACTTTCTACTAAAACTTAGAAGGAAAGACATTCGGTTGATGGTCGGCATCATTACAGGACACAACCGATGGGGTCGGCACATGACCACCATTGGAATCATTGAGGACCCAATGTGCCTGTCTTGCTTGGAGGACTCGGATACCACTGAGCACTTTCTCTGTAAGAGTCCTCCCTTTGCTAGAGCACGGCTACGAGTTTTGGGTTCTGATGTCATGAGAATAAGTAACATTTGTTCTCTAAAACTGGAGGATATTTACAGATTTACCAAAGAATGTGTAAAATTCCCAGAGGACTAACTACCTTTGTCTTTGTCTCTATTCTTTCCTTTCTCTTTCTCTGATACTTTTCTCCTTTCCCCCTTGACTATCTACCCTCTTTCGAGAGCTTTAAAGCGTTTTAGGAACCGCCAAATCTCTTGATGCTCCTTGGCTCGACCAATTCAAATTTCAACATTTTCTGCGATAGTCAAGCTGCGATCGAAACTCTGATGACGGGATGGTGCAGAACCAAACTAGTGAACACCTTAAGGAGGAGATCAAATCTCTTGGGTGTGCAGGTAACATTTCTCTGATTTGGGTTCCAGGACTTAGGAACATAGAGGGAAATGAAATTGCTGATAAGCTTGGCAGTAAGGGGACTGAATTGGCCTGAGATACATCCTACCCGGTCATAGGCATATCCCTGAAAGTTGCTAAAGGGAAATTGCGAAACTTAGTTTTTTTATTTATTTATTTAATTGTCTAAAAAATACAGTATTTCATACATACTAAGAAAACAGATTAATGCTGTTTCAATTGTAATGAGTGAAAGAAAAAGATAACATTTCTTATAATTTATAGAGGAAGATTATTGGATAATACTAAGAATTTAGTTCAAGAATTCATTTAGAACCAATTTGAAGTGATTCTTTGTGGAAGGAAAATCCAGGCCCATATGATTTGAAAGCGAATTAAAATCAGCCAATATTACCATCCCCAACCAGAAAAAATCATGCTTGCGTAAACTGCGCTGAGGAATATTGAAATTGATTTTCTCGAGTAGCGATAGAGAGTCAATAAGTCTCGAAATAAAAACGGCGTATTCCAACTTCGAACGCACCAGAGACGTATATAACAACTTTAGAGTATATGGATCAACAAAGTCCGAACTAAAACGTCGAATAAACGCAAGTACGGGATAAGATTTTGAAATGATGTGATTGAAATATTCGTTATTAAAACAGCTAACTAGAAATGTCATTAATAAAAAGTATAAAAAGTAAGGGATCCAGTATACTTCCCTGAGGTACACTAGAAGACGCAATAAAAGAATTAGATGACGCTCCATCAACATTAACAACACATTTACGATAGGAGAGATAGGATTTAATCCACTTTAAAAGAGCGGAATGGAATCCTATAGCACTCAATTTGGAAATTAAAACCCTGTGATTAACCTTATCAAATGCTTTTGAAAAGTATGTGTTAATAGCATCAACTTGAGTTTTTTTTAAACGATGATATAAAATATTCAGAGAACACAGCAAGATTTGAAAATGTAGATCTACCTTTCATGAAGCCGTGTTGGTCTGTTGAAATATAACGATTAACTGCGAAATAAATTTTTTCTTTCACTATTAATTCAAATAATTTTGAAACCGTGGATAATTTGGCATTTGGTCTATAATTAGCAATATTGTTTTTATTTCCACTTTTGAATACTGGGTTAATGGTTGTTACTTTTCAGGCATCTATGAATCCTCCTCGTTTGAGAGATTTGTTAAACATTAACAAAAGTGGAAAGGCGATTGCAGAGCAGTTTTTAAGAAGATACGAAGATAGTCCATCTACATCAGATTTTGTTGATGTTTTGAGTTGCCGAATTCCATCTTCAATATCTGAAAGCGTAAAAGTTAACGAGCCAATATTGATTGAGGAATTCATGTTCGAGTGAATATCATGAATTAAATCAGAGTCTACTTTAAAATTTTAAGAAAAAAAATCTGCAAACAGATTGGGTGCATCTATAGAAATATGTGCTTGAGTTTCGTTATAGAAGAGAATCGAATTAATATATTTCTCAATTTTTTTAGTTTTCTCAGTTCCTTGGTATGCCACGACACTCTATAACTATTCCTTTTTATCACAGGTATATTATTTTTACAGATATCATTTATATTATGCTTGAAAATATCATAACAATTGGCAACTTCAACACAGTAAATAAAGAATCCCAATCTAAAATATTAACTGCTAAATTAATTATATTAAAACCAAAGTTTCTAAAACAAAAATTGGTAGTCACATTCTCAGAATACAAATCATTAAACTCATAGAATTCTATATAAAGTGGTACATGATGCAGACCAGGAGTAGACAGAGGGTCTACACATTCTAATAAAGAAAAATACATATATTATCTTTAATGAAAATGACATCGAGAATTCGAGAAAGACTATATGAGAAATTATTTATCTGAACCAGTCCAAAACTTAAAAAATTATCAATCAAATAAATTCCAGATATACTACTAACATTCTTTGGCCATAATACAGTATCATCTAAACTAGACCATTCAATATTACTCAGATTGAAGTCCCCAAAAACACAAAAGTTGCCACTATTTGTGGTTAGAGCTAAAACGTTACCCACATGATCTTTATACAGTGTATCAATACTTGACGGAGGAATATATGACGCACAAATCAAAATATTTGAAGCACCATTCACAGAGACACACAGCAGATACTAGTGATGAGCGATACTTCCCTCCTCCTCTGCAGAGACCAGTTTTCTCGGCATCACGGTCTTTACGATATACAACAGTGGTCGCCAACCTTTTCAATGTGTTGAGCTACTTTCAAGATTTTGAAATAAACAGCGAGCTACTTGCACAAGCCAACATAAATTAAATAATACATAGTTATATTGGACATAAAATACATGTATTTATTTTACTAATATACGTTCTATCTATACTAATATTATAAAGAGGAAAACTTTGTTTGTTTGTTTGTTTGTTTGTTTGTTTGTTTGTTTGTAACGAATAGGCTCAAAAACTACTGGACCGATTTTAAAAATTCTTTCACCATTCGAAAACTACATTATCCACGAGTAACATAGATTATATTTTATTTTGGAAAAAAAAGGGTTCCGTAAGATATTTGGATTTTTCGGACACAAACTGAAAAAAATCTTATATATAAAATAAAGTCAACTTTTTGTGTGTGTTCGCTAACCGGCCGTGTCTGCACCGAATTAAACCAAACTTACACACATTGTTAAGAAGGTATTGAAGATGGTTTCCGTATAGTTTGGATACCTATTGGTGGATAGGGCTCGAGATATAGGTCAAAACGTGGACCCGGGTAACCTTCGGATGTGTATGTACAATATGGGCATCAAATTGAAGCTGTTGGTGAATGCTTTAGTACAGAGTATTTTTCATGCCACTCAGTGACTGGGGTCTCGAGATATAGGTCAAAACGTGGACCCGGGTAACCTTCGGACGTGTATGTACAATATGGGTATCAAATGAAAGCTGTTGATAAGTGCTTTAATACGGGGTAATTTTCATACCTATTGATGACTAGGGTCTCGAAATATATGCCAAAACGTGGACCCGCCGTGTCTTTGAACCGAATTAAACCAAACTTACACACATTGTTAAGTAGGTATTGAAGATGATTTCCGTGTAGTTTGAATATGTATTGGTAGATAGGGTCTCGAGATATAGGTCAAAACGTGGACCCGGGTAACCTTCGGACGTGTATGTACAATATGGGTATCAAATGAAAGCTGTTGGTGAATGCTTTAGTTCAGAGTATTTTTCATGCCGCTCCGTGACTAGGGTCTCGAGATAGAGACCAAAACGTTGTGCCTAGAATGTGTTTGTACAATATGGATATCAAATTGAAGCTGTTGGTAAATGCCTTAGTACAGAGTATTTTTCATGCCACTACGTGACTGGGGTCTCGAGATATAGGTCAAAACGTGGGCCCGGGTAACCTTTGGTTGTGTATGTACAATATGGGTATCAAATGAAAGCTGTTGATAAGTGCTTTAATACGGGGTAATTTTCATACCTATTGATGACTAGGGTCTCGAAATATATGCCAAAACGGTGACCCGCCGTGTCTTTGCACCGAATTAAACCAAACTTATGCACATTGTTAAGTAAGTATTGAAAATGGGTTTCGTAAAGTTTGGTTGTAATTCGGAGCACTGGCAACGGGTACAGCGTTCTTTTGAGCCAGCCATAATGTCGCTTACTTTTTTAACGCTTGGGGCGGAACTGAACTGTCAAATTGACAGTGTGAGTTACAATGTGTCAATATTTCTTTCTGATTTGGATGCCATAAGGAAAAAACATAAGTGCAGCATGTAAAAATTGTTTGTGAATTTTTTTGGAGTGGATTTTGGAACAGTGAATAATTTCTTACGAAATTTGAGAATTTAATGTGAAATCCGAATGAAATTATGTGTTCGTGGAAAAAACAATTTTTTTCGTTTTTTTTTTTTTTTGAAAAATATAAATGGATAATGGTTAAAAACCTCCAATGCTTAATAAAACATATAAATTGAAACGAAAAATGCATGGATGATCAGGAAAAAAGACGATTGTTTATTCATATGCGTTGATTTGAAATTTAAAAACAATCTTCTTTTTTCCTGATTTTCAATTTATATTTTATATTTACTCAAAAACAAATAGAAAAACAAAAAATATTGTTTATGCCAAAGCGCTTGAATAAAGAATAAAGAAATAAATAATATGAAAACCATATATTTTCTGTTCTAAACCATATCTATTCTATTTTAGTGTGCCCAGCGAAGGGGGCCGGGCTTGCTAGTATATAATAAACTTATGACTTATAGTGCTCATACTTATGCATAACTACATCCATGTTCACACCTATCAATCGTAACAAAATTTTTTGCAGTCATAATGGCAAATCACAAGCGACTTAAAAAAACAACAAAACCGTAATAGTACATTATTATATAAATAAAATATGGGCAGATAAAAAGAGCATATTTAATGAGAAGGCTGCCATTCTGACTCATCGATAATTTTTTTAATATTTGCAGTATAATTTGATACAGTCATTCGAATACAGTTATCCAAATGTATATCTGTAAGCCGATTGCGGTATTTATTTTTAATAAATTTCATATTGGAAAAAGAAGATTCACACAAATAAGTTGAACTGAATAACGGTTTCACTTTCAACGCAACACGACATAAAACTGAATACTTATCTTTACTTACTAAAGTCCATATACATTTTGTATTTGAACCTAAAGATTTTAAAGTCAAGTCACTTTGAAAAGCAATCAGTTCCATTTCTGTCACAGCAATGTCTTCGCCAAAGTTGTTCATAACACAAGTTGCAAACTGTTGTATATCAATGTCCATGAAGGGTGAAACAACAAATTGCGTCACTAAAGCAATTTTGCTGAAATCCTTGAAACGATTTTTGAAGTTTTCCTTCAAGTTAGAACCTATTTCCATATGATATTTACTGTCATAGCGCTCTAATAGATTTTTGGATATCTTTTCGGAAAGAATAGGAAAATGCTTAGTATCGCGATTTTTTAGGTTTTGTTCCCAAAATTCAAGTTTTGTAATAAATGCATTTATATCAGAAATCATTTCCGCTAATTCTTTATCCCTGCCTTGAAGCTGCAAGTTAAGCTCATTTAATTTCTCTGTAATGTCCACAAGAAAACCAAAATCTCTGAGCCAAGTCGAATTTTCCAGTTCAGGAATCGGTTCATCGCGTTCTTTGAAAAATTGGAGTATAGCAGGCAGGACATCATTGAAACGTTTGAGCACTCGTCCTCTGCTCAACCATCGCACTTCAGAGTGAAGAAGTAGCTCTCCGTATTGACAGTCAATTTCATCAGCCAAGGTTTTAAATAATCTTCTTTGTAACGCTTGAGCCCTAATCTTGTTCACAATATTCACCACCAGTTTCATAGCGTTGTTCAAGTTTAGAAAATTTCCACATAATGCTTGCTGATGTATAATACAGTGGTAACTAAGAAATTGTAGAAAACTTTCATCCTTATGACATAGCGCCACGAGCCCCTTATCACAACCCACCATAGCTGGATCACCGTCAGTTGTCAGGCCTATCATTTTTGATATTGGAATTTTCTCAGAAGAGATGAGATTTTTTAAATGAGAAAACAGCTCTAGCCCAGTAGTATGTCCTTTGAGTGGAATATACTTCAAAAGATCTTCTTTAATTGTAAAATCACTAAAAGCCATCCTGACAAATATGGCCATCTGTGAGGTGTCAACTAAATCTGTTAATTCATCCAGTTGCAGTGAAAAATAAATACAGTTATCTAAGTCACTTCTTAACTGTAAAAAAATATCATTGCTCATTACTTCTACTCACCTCATCACTGTATTAGCAGAAAGTTGCATAGATTTTACAGCAGACACTATTTCGTCTTTATTTCTAAAGTTGGCGAATAAAGAATCTGCGGCTTCCAAGAATGCTTGTTTCATGATTTAGCCGTCTTCATAAGGTTTTTCTTTTGTGCAATTATCTGGGAAACACGATAAGATGCTTCAGTTGCAGCCTTATTTTTGCGTATATATAAAGCCAAAAAATCTCGAACACGGTTCCAGCCGATCCTAGAACGAAGACGCGACTTCGCGTCGTGTTTGTCGGCGCGAAATCGCTTACCGCAGTGTTGCCGCTGTTTATCTATTTATTATGAAAATTTCTGAAATTTGCTAATACTGGTATGATTTTCAGACTTTTGGATTTTTTGCAACGTGAGCAGCGCGAGCTACCAGAATTGCCTTTGCGAGCTACCGGTAGCTCGCGATCGACGGGTTGGCGACCACTGATATGCAAGCTATAAATTTGGATCAAAAAACTCATTATCGAAAAAGTTCTCAGCCAACCATGTCTCGATGAGAACAAAAATATCATAATCCATTTGCGAACTAAACGCTAAAAGTGGTTTAGATTTAGTTCTCAAACCAGAGCATTTTGAAAGAACATTTTAAATATTTTTTACCATTATTAAGAGCACAATTTTTTATTGCTAATGCATTGTTGAGTCATTTTTTTGAAAAAAAAATGAAAAGGTCGGATTTTTACATACTCTGGCCATATGTCCGCATTGAGCACCTTTTCAAAAGAGCATTCTGATACCCCCAAATTAAAATTAATTTTTCTAAGTGTGTTGAATTCCGTATCTTTTTTAACAAGTTTGTAGCATACCAAAGACTTGGGCGAGAATGATGATAAGTGTAGCCATTTAAATATTGGGACAACTTATAGCTCATTATTGTTATTGGAACAAATCGCAATAGGCTTATTAAACTTCCTTCTACTACTTTTTATTACCATTTCCCACTGGGATGTCTGTCGTATTGCGGGCACAGATTCAGTAGCAGCATATTTCTCAGGAAAGGGTAGAAAAGATGGAGCTCTATTTCGAAAACCCTGAGGCACCAGTACAATAGAAGGAAGACTCAGAAAGTTTTGGGGACGTCTCAATTTCTAAACTCGTAGCTATATTTTCCGGTCATTGGACGATCGGCACACACGCGGAAAAGCCAGTTAACCCCTTACAAGAAGCTACGGGGACCTTTCAGAAGGGGAGACTCTTGAGTACTTTTTCTATAAATTTCTGGGTTTGAGGGCTAGAAGATTTGACAGTCACTACGTGCTCCTTTCTTCGACAGCCTGGGGCAGTGCGCCAACCTAAATCCCACCAATCTTCTCCATTATAAGTATTAACAGTTCGGGTTGGATGTAGATATCTTCCTATTGAAAATCTCATAATGATATCAAATGGATGCTTAGTCAGAGTTCCTAGTCTTATACTGGTTCTGAACAAGTATAGAGAGCTGGAGACGATAGTTGTTTCCTCCTCTTCAAGGCGATCTAATTTAGCCATAAGCTTAGAGAATTTTGTCCAATTTTTCTTTTTTGGATTCCTATAGGGAACTCGTCTAGATTAATCTATTTTGACTTTAAATACGATTCTATAGTGATAATAAAATAGTGATAAATATGTATAATAAGTAATAAGTAAATAAATAAAATAAATCCTATTATGAATGGGATGATTACCCATTTACATAAAGGGTGTTTTTTTAGAGGTTAGGTTTTCAAGATGAAATAAAACGTATATAATTTAATGTTATGGCCAAGAATTTAGCTTTATTATAAAGATAAGGGTTTGGCATTATGTTTTAAAAATGATTTCGGGCAAGTGGGCGCCGCGGCTGGCTCGAATAAATTCCAGCCGAGAGGTCCAATTTTCGACCACTTTTTGCAGCAATTGGGGCCGTATGTCAGCAATAACGCGCCGAATATTCTCTTCTCTCTCTTATCTGCGTAGACAAGCGACTTCACATAGCCCCACAAGAAATAGTCCAGCGGTGTTATATCGCACGATCTTGGAGGCCACGCCACAGGTCCACGGCGCAAGATAATGCGCTCACCAAAAGTTTCCTTCAATAAATCGATTGTTGCGTTGGCTGTATGGCATGTAGCGCCGTCTTGTTGGAACCAAAGGTCGTCCACATCAACATCGTCCAATTCAGGCACGAAAAAGTCATTAATCATGGCTCTATAGCGCTCTCCATTGACTGTAACATTATGGCCGGATTCATTTTTAAAGAAATATGGACCAATGATTCCCTCTGCCCATAGAGCACACCAAACAGTGACTTTTTGAGGATGTAACGGCGTCTCAGCAATGGCTTGTGAATTATGTTCACTCCAAATGCGACAATTTTGCTTATTGACATACCCATTCAACCAAAAGTGAGCTTCATCGCTGAACAAAATTTTCTTCGATGCGTCGCGCGAACCGAACCATTATTTTCGTAATAAATTTGCACTATTTGCAAACGTTGTTCAGGTGTAAGTCTATTCATTATGAAATGGCAAACCAAACTGAGCATAAATCAAGTGACAGCTGTCAAAAAGACCATCTACGAAAAATGTAGTGCCAACTTGAAAACCTAACCTCTAAAAAAAAACACCCTATATATTAAGATTAGGGAGTGCGTAGGTTCGGATCTCCGTGCATGAAACATCAAAATTATAAAAAGTTTTTTCATTAGTGGGCGCCCCTCGGATGGAAGGGCAAAGATCCGAGTGTATTTCTGCCATGAAAAATCTCCTCATAAAAATATCTGCCGTTCGGAGGCGAAGTTTACGAAGTTTTCTCATTTTTTTTGAAAATTTGAAGTGTGAACATGAGCGAACATATGGCAACATTAAGCAGGCCTGCACCCAAATTGATCGCCTTTTTTCCTCTCTTCTTGTTATACACAAATACCATGCATTGTAATTTTTTTCGCGTTCTATGTTTCCTCATCGACGAACAGCGTGAAACTAAAATCGACAACAAATCCACACGTGTTTGGCAAAATGAGTTTCAACCGGGTGTTTGGATTTGTTTTCCATTTGTTAGAGAATTTACTGGAATCAGCTCTGCTAAAAATTTCTCTATATCATTAACGTTCTCTGCTGTACATTTGTACGAAACTAAGTGAACGGGATTACGCAACGAACACAATTCACACCTATTATTAAAAAAATAATGCATAGTTCAATTGTATTAATCACGGACTTCTAGGTGCTATTTTGTTGGTTGCTTGCTGATGCTAAAATATTTTTATGTATTTATTTAGATTAATTAACATTAGAATTATAGTTAGTTAAGCACTAACTGTCAGGGCTATCGGCTTAAGATGTGTATAAAGTATAATTAAGATTAAATTAAATTATAAATACTAGGGTGTCCCTTATATGACAAACAAAATGTTTATCTTTAAGATGCTCAAATATAGAATTTCATCTCTCTAACATAATTGCAACCAATGCCCACCGATATGCAAAGCCTAGTAAAAATTGTGTTTTGTCCTGATATTTCGGTCTGCTATAAAATCACTATGAATGCAATAAACTAAGTGAATAAAAGAAAAAATTAAATGAGATGAACATTAATATTTGATTAAAAACAGACGTAAAAATAATCAGTCAGGGTAAGTTGGTTTTAGAGAATTTTTTTTACAGTCCGGATACAATTTGTTATGTTCCTGCACACAGCGCAGCACTGTTTTTGTTCTTCTGTTAAAATCTTGCATTCATTTAACAGCCCCTTTCAGCAGTATCATTCACGACTCTTAAGTGACTATTTTTCTTTTAGCTTCCAGAAAAGCAGCATTTTATCACCAGAAGGTAGATATTTCTTTAAAAAACCGTCGTCGATATGTTTGGTTTTCTCTGATACGAAATCATCCAGTGCCTTGTCTAAAAAAAAGAAAAATATGTTAAATACCAAAAAAAAAAAAAAAATCAACAAAAGATTTAAAAATATCACAAAAAGTCAATTTA
Organism: Anastrepha obliqua; assembly: GCF_027943255.1. NCBI lineage: Eukaryota > Metazoa > Arthropoda > Insecta > Diptera > Tephritidae > Anastrepha > Anastrepha obliqua. The sequence goes on along the minus strand of NC_072897.1, from coordinate 53,211,024 downwards.
ACTTACCAAACAATTTTGAGTCTGTTCTTCTTTCGAGGGGTCTCTAGTATTTAACTGGCAGCATCTTATGTTTAACTGGCATTGATCTAAAGTTGCAACTAGTTTTGGTGTTATGAGATTATTTCTCCCTCTTTTTGAACTTTGATCATGGTAGGTAACGTCCGGCAATTTGAGTCCAGAATTCAAGATCTGTTCTTCGTCTGAATCTTCTTTCTATGTTATTTGTGGAGGAAGTTGATGCAACAGCCAGTGATTCTCTTTGTCTTACAATCCTTTTCTCTTCTTCGAGTCGTCGTCTAGATGTTTCTTCTTTTTCCGCCAATTTTTTGTCTACACCACCTAAGTATTCCGGACGACCTGACTCTCTCTCTCTGTTTCATTAAAAATAATTTATATTCCTATATTTTCATTCTCTCAAAAGCATCAGCATGTGCAATATCAAACAAATTATCAAGATCAGTTTTGAAATTGTTGTCACGGCTTTTGAACGTAACTTGAGTTTTCTTAAAATAATTTTGTAACTCTCTCCAAACATCACTAATCACAAGATTTGAACTTTCACTAACAGTCAGTTTCACATGACGAATGTTGTAAAATAGGATAATAAAAATGATAATTTGCACCATTTATTTGATAGCTAGGCAGTCCGATAAGGAAAATATTCTGTTTGTCACTCCGTAATTTCAACGACATGTTTACGCACTAAACAATGGACCACTAATCATCTCAAAAATCACGTATGAAATGACAAAGAAAACATGTAGTTACAAGTCACAGCGCAGTACTCGTGCAACTTGTATGGACAAGTTTAAATCGCAAGTCGGCACAGGTTATCGTTGTAAATCGATCTAATATTTTTTTCTAGACAATATAGGGCTATTACGAAACCTTTAAGAAGGTATGCATAAAAAAATTTTGAACTTGAAATTTAAGGGATACCGTAATGAATATGTTAATGAATTATGTTTTTACAAAACTCAAATATTATATTAGTTCAATATTTTTCTCTTGCGGGAATGTTTGTTGTAGCAGTATACTTTGCCCTGTCAGTGTAGTGTAAATCAGCCTTCACTAGCTAATCTAACGGTTGGCCCACGAAACTTTCTGTTTCCACAGATTGGGTCCAGAGGGGGAGGGGTGTTAGATGAGTGGGTTTGATAGGGCATGTGAAAAGGTGGTTAATGTCGTGCAAGGTGCCTTCACATGCCGGACATATGTTTAGTATGTCGGGGTCAGTTCTGGATAAGTAGGAGTTTAACCTGCAACAGTATCCAGAACGACGTTGTGCGAAGGTTAGATAGACTGAATCAGGTCAATAGACTGAATTATGTAAATTCTGCTGCTAAATTCAACTTGCTCGATTAGAATTTGTTGGCGATTAGAATTTGTTGGCGATTAGGAACAAACAGTTTTAACGCTGTAGTCTGAATTTTTTGCAAGTCATCCAAAATTATATACATACACTAGCAAACCCGGCCCGCTTCGCTGGGCAAATACACGGTGGATCCACGTTTTGGCATATATTTCGAGACCCTAGTCATCAATAAGTATGAAAATTACCCCATATTAAAGCACTTACCAACAGCTTTCATTTGATACCCATATTGTACATACACAACCAAAGGTTACCCGGGTCCACGTTTTGACCTATATCTCGAGACCCTAGTCACGGAACGGTATGAAAAATAGTCTACACTATAGAAATCATTAACAGCTTCCATTTGCTACCCATATTGTACATTACGTCCGAAGGTTACCCGGGTCCACGTTTTGACAATATACGTCCGAAGGTTACCCGGGTCCACGTTTTGACTTATATCTCGAGACCCTATCTACCAATAGGTATTCAAACTATACGGAAACCATCTTCAATACCTACTTAACAATGTGTGTAAGTTTGGTTTAATTCGGTTTAAAGACACGGCGGGTCCACGTTTTGGCATATATTTCGAGACCCTAGTCATCAATAGGTATGAAAATTAACCCGTATTAAAGCACTTAACCACAGCTTTCATTTGATATCCATATTGTACAAACATATTCTAGGGTCCACGTTTTGGTCTCTATCTCGAGACCCTAGTCACGGAGCGGATGGAAATACTCTGAACTAAAGCATTCACCAACAGCTTCCATTTGATACCCATATTGTACATACACATCCCCAGGTTACCCGGGTCCACGTTTTGACCTATATCTCGAGACCGTATCTACCAATAGGTATCCAAACTATACGGAAACCATCTTCAATACCTCCTTAACAATGTGTGTAAGTTTGGTTTAATTCGGTGCAAAGACGCGGTGGGTCCACGTTTTGGCATATATTTCGAGACCTTAGTGATCAATAGGTATGAAAATGACCCCGTATTAAAGTACTTATCAACAGCTTTCATTTGATACCCATATTGTACATACACAACCAAAGGTTACCCGGGTCCACGTTTTGACCATTTTCCCGGCAATTATTCGAATTTTTCTCACCTTTTAAACCTTCCCTAGACCTCCACGAATAATTCAAGACCAAGATAAGATAAATCCGTTCAGCCGTTCTCGAGTTTTAAGCGAATATAGGGACAGATTTTCACATTTATATATATGACTAGCAAACCCGGCCCGCTTCGCTGGGCACACTAAAATAAATTTCAAATCAACGCAAATGAATAACTAAGAAACAGTCGTGATTTTTCCTGATTTTTCCATTTTCAATACTTACTTAACAATGTGTGTAAGTTTGGTTTAATTCGGTGCAAAGACACGGCGGGTCCACGTTTTGGCATATATTTCGAGACCCTAGTCATCAATAGGTATGAAAATTACCCCGTATTACAGCACTTATCAACAACTTTCATTTGATACCCATATTGTACACAACCAAAGGTTACTCGGGTCCACGTTTTGATCAATATCTCGAAACCTATCCACCAATAGGTATCCAAACTATACGGAAACCATCTTTGATACCTTCTTAACAATGTGTGTAAGTTTGGTTTAATTCGGTGCAAAGACACGGCCGGTTAGCGAACACACACAAAAAGTTGACTTTATTTTATATATAAGATATACATCTAAAGGGTTTTGCAATAACAGGTGTTAGGTGTTAAACAGGACAGATGATTAACATTTTTTTGTTAAGTTGACTTTATTTTATATATAAGATATACATCTAAAGGGTTTTGCAATAACAGGTGTTAGGTGTTAAACAGGACAGATGATTAACATTTTTTTATGGCCGGAATTGGATGGTATTGATCTGGACAACGTTTATTTTCAACAAGACGGTGCTATGTGCCACACAAACAACGAAACCATTGATCTTTTACGGGAAAAGTTTTCGGACCGCGTTAGCTCTCGATGAGGTGATCACAATTGCCTACCGATATTTTGTGATTTAACACCTTGGGACTTTTTTCTTTGGAGCCACGTGAAAGAGAGGGTCTACGCCAACAGCCCAGGGTCGATTCAAGACGTCAAAGATGGAATTCATGAGGCTATGACGAGGACATAGGGCAAACATTTTGCAATTCGGTTATGGAAAATTTCATTTCAATTTTTTTATGGCCGGAATTGGATGGTATTGATCTGGACAACGTTTATTTTCAACAAGACGGTGCTATGTGCCACACAAACAACGAAACCATTGATCTTTTACGGGAAAAGTTTTCGGACCGCGTTAGCTCTCGATGAGGTGATCACAATTGCCTACCGATATTTTGTGATTTAACACCTTGGGACTTTTTTCTTTGGAGCCACGTGAAAGAGAGGGTCTACGCCAACAGCCCAGGGTCGATTCAAGACGTCAAAGATGGAATTCATGAGGCTATGACGAGGACATAGGGCAAACATTTTGCAATTCGGTTATGGAAAATTTCATGAAAGGGATATTGTCCTGTAAGCGTGGTCGTGGTGGTCATTTTCCTGATGTTATTTTCCACTATTAACGACATACAACCGATCATTTATAAAAAAAAAAAAGCATATTTCTCTGAATATCAAAATAACACCTCTTATTGGAAAACCCTTTACAATGTCTGTCTGTTAAACTTACCCCTCAACCAAATCAAAATCCTTACCGAAAACGCTTCATTGCCAGGCACACAGGGAGATGGCATATGCAAATTTAAATATGTGTATTTATATACGATGTGTGTTCAAAAAGTATCGCGAATTTAGAATTTTCGCAGGCTACGTATATTCGAATTTCTATTTGCTTGTGGCCATTTTGAATGTTCAGCTAATTGTTGACAGCTGCTTTGCTTGCAGGTGTTTCGGCCTGTCTTCGATTTTTAACTATTCAAAAAGGTGGATCAAACAACGTGTATCAAATTTTGTGCGAAAAACGATATTAAGAGCATTCCGAATGTTGACTGTGTCATACGGAGAACCTACTTTGGACCAAAGCAACGTTTATCGGTGGTACAAAATGTTCTCAAAAGGCCGAGAAGATGTGAACGACGAAAAACGTGCCGGACGCTCGAGCACTTTGGCCAATCGCCGAATCACCGTTAGAGAATTTGCGGAGGACCTAGACATATCGATTAGCTCGTGCCATTCGATTTTTTTCAATGAGTTATGCATGAAACGAGTCGCCGCAAAATTCGTACCAAAACTGCTCAATTTCGACTAAAAGCAGCATCGCATGAACATTGCTAATGTTGGTATCTGAACTCTGTCCCCGACGACCCAAATTTGCTCCAGAGGGTCATAACTGCTGACGAATCGTGGGTTTATGGTTGTGACATGGAAACGAAAGCTTAATCATCTCAATGGAAGCTGCCGCACGAACCAAGACCGACAAAAGCGCGCCAAGTTCGGTCGAATGTAAAAGTTTTGCTTACGGTTTTCATCGATTGCAGTGACGTTGTGCATCATAAGTTCTTCCCACAGGGTAAAACGGTCAATAAGGAATATTACCTGGAAGTTATGCACAATTTGCGCAAAGCAATCTGCCAGAAACACCCAAACTTGGGGAAGAACAAAAATTGGCTCTTGCATCACGATAACGCCCCTGCTCACACATCGTTGCTTGTGCGCGACTTTTTGACCAAAAACAACCCACTAATGATGCCACAGCCACCGTATACCCCAGATCTGGCCCCCTGTGACTTTTTCTTGTTCCCGGAACTGAAGAGTTCATGAGCCTCTAAGGACGACGCTACGCTACGATTGACGAGAAAAAGACCGCATCGAAGGAGGAGCCGAACAAGATAAATAAAAAGATTTTTCGAAATGCTTCAAAGATTGGAAAATAAATAATTTTTGAAAAAACACAAAATTCGTGATACTTTTTGAACACACCTCGTACCTATGCTCATATATAGTACACAGAAATAGTAATTAAATACATTAAGAAAATTGATTACAAAATTAAAATGAAATGAAGTTAGCAAAATTACTGCAAAATTACGATGATAACGAACTTTTTATGGCCCGAATTGAAACATATGGATGTGGACGATATGTGGTTTCAACAGGACGGTGCCACTTGTCACACAGCTAACGAAACATTGGCTCTTTTGCGCGAAAAATTTGATGGCCGAATAATCCCACGTCGCAGCGATGTCGATTGGCCGCCAAGATCATGTGATTTGACACCGTTGGACGTCTTTCTTTAGGATTATTTGAAAGAAAATGTGTACGTCAATAAGCTAGCAACAATTCAAGAGCTACAGGAAGAGATAATTCGGCACATTAACGGTATAGAACCTCAATTATGCCTTAGCGTCATCGAGGCCCGAAGAGTCATCGAAATCCGTCGGGTCCGTCGAATATGGGCAACCCAGTATATAGGTGGCCTCACAGTGATTAAGGTTTATCTCCCACCATATTCCCCAGATCTGGCCTCCTGTGACTTTTTCTTGTTCCCGAAACTGAAGAGGCCCATGAAGAGACGACGCTACGCTACAATTGACGAGATAAAGACGGCATTGAAGGAGGAGGTAAACACGATAAAAAAATGATTTTTAGAAATGCTTCGAAGATTGGAAAAAACGTTGGCACAAGTACGTAATATCTCATGATGATTACTTTGAAGGGAACAAAATAGATATCAATACATAAATAAATAATTAAAAAAAAAAACACAAAATTCGCCATACTTTTTGAACACACCTCGTACATATGCTCATCTATATATATATGTATATGAGGGATTCGTTTTCCGTTCAAATAAAAGTTTGTTTTAACGTTTACAAATTTTATTCAGTTTGATGTTATAATACGCTTGCGTCCCACAGTGATTTAAACAATAGACAAAAATCAAAAAATTAAAAGCAATATTTTAGAAAAACTAAAATGGAAATAAAATCTTCATTATATTGCTCAAATAGAATCACCTTAAGTTTATTTTTATTTTTTGTTTCCTTATCAGTAAAATTATGATAAAGTCTACCTAAATAAAATCCTATTTTGTTTTTTTTAGATTTGATCAACATTTATTATTGTATGGTAGTTCGTTCTGAACGTTTCGATATTTTATAGTTTGACTTGTTTATTATGGCAAATATTCAGCAAGGTATGTAAATATTTTAATATATGTTTGGTATTTTTCTTAATTTTTTTTGTAAAGTAGTCATTATTTTTAGAAAACTCTATTTTTGGTAAAAGGTCCCAAAAGGTGATTTTCCAAATTTGTTGTTATTTGATATTTTAAACTGTTCTGTTTTTAAAGGTATAGGTCTTTTTTTGCGCAAAGTTGTACTTTATTCCGAATTTTTATTTTTTAGGTACTTTGTCAAATATAAAAAATAAAGATTTGGTGGATACATGAATTTCATTGCCCAAAAAACAAAGGCAAAATAAGTTAGTTGAAAAGGTTCTAAACCTAATGAGACTTCAGACTGTCACGAAAGCAACTAAGCGGGAATTTGAAAAATCTGTTGGCATTTTTTGTGGAAAAATAAATATAAAATGGCAAAAACAATTTCGCTGAAAAGAACAGTTTTTAGCCAAAGAAAGCAAATGGCTGAACTCTGAAATATATTATATGTATATGACCTCATCACTAAAAGCTATTTTAAGAAAACCAGCTGTTCCAGGTAACACTTTTGCTGAACAAGGCACTTCTCGTGGAAGACCTTATGTATTTAGCTTTTGGGGAGTCAAGTGAGAAGACTAAAAAGAGGCGAATTGAAGAACTGGTCTCAAAATACACCTTGGAGGAGCTTTCTTTTGCGGTAAAAGAATTATCTAAAAAAAGTAATAGGAAGTTAAGGAATTCAAATAACATTCATTGACTTTACAGGAAACTTTGGCGCTTTATCTTCAGTTAGATCTTTCTCAGAGAAAATATAACTTACTTAGATCAATTATTAATAGTGTGCATTCAGAATTTTTACCTAACATCTATAAACTGCGACAGTTTCGAGGCAGTTTATTACCAAAAACCACAGAAAAAGGATCTGAAATAAATCTACAACAACTTCTTGATTATACATTAAAAAGCATTTTAAAATCAATATTAGACAAAGAATATATAAAAAGTGAAACTTTAACTCTAACATGTAAATACGGATTCGATGGAAGCTCTGGGCATAGCACCTACAAACAAGTATTTAGCTGAACAGAAATGACTGACGAATATTTATTTTTAGTTGCTATGTCACCCCTTAACTTGTCAGATGAAAAAGGTTATATTTTTTGGAATAATCCTCGCTCTTCGTCAACATTTTTCTGTCGACCAATTAAATTTATTTTTGTTAAAGAAAATTCCGATTTAGTTAAAACAGAAGGCTTGAGACTGCAGCAAGAAACAAACGATTTAAAACCTATAATTATAAATTTTCAAAACAAAAATTACACTGTAAATTTTAAATTCCACTTTACAATGCTTGATGGAAGTTGCATTAATACCTTATCAGAGACTAATTCTACTCAAACTTGCTTCAATTGTGGAGCTACACCAAAACAAATGAATACAAAAGAAGTTCTTAAACAACCAGTTAAAATCGAAAATTTTAATTTTGGGATGTGATCTCTTCATTCGTGGATCCGTAGCTTCGAATGTTTATTACTTCCTTCCTTCCTTTTAGAAGCTGGCAAGTAAAAGGCACAGAAAAAACAGCGTTATTTGATATTCAAAAGAAAAAAATTCAAGACGACGTTAAAAGAAAATTAGGCTTAGTTGTGGATAAACCTAAGCCAGGTTACGGGTCCAGTAATGATGGAATACGGCAAGAAGGTTTTTTCAAAATTCCAAAATAAGCTCTGAAATAACGGGCATTGATGAGAATTTGATTTCTAAATGTTCTCAAATATTACGTGTTGTATCTTCTGGAAAGCAAATTAACATCGACAATTTTCGAGAACTTTTAAATAATACCAGAGAATTGAACATTTAATTATATGACTGGTTTTATATGCCCTCCAGTGTCCATAAATTAAAAAAAAAAATTTTTATTATTTAAAGTTTATTATATAAAGTTGGTGAATGCGTTAAAAATATCCCTAGCTAATTAAAGAGCAAATATAATTTTGATTTTTTGAAATGTATAGCAAAAATTATTGTTTTAAATAAATTAATATTATTAAAAGTTCAATGTTTAATATTCTAAAATTTTTCGTTTATACTTCCTGCCTCCTAACTTAGCCCAGAACTTTTTTTTCATGCTACAGTTGTAATTCTATACATGAGCTACACAACTGCTTTTATTAAATTAAAATCGGTAAAGTAATACAGGAGTAGTGATTTTTGTCCGATTAGCCCATATACCTGAATCACTGTGCGTCCGGCCTGTCCTGTGCTTCTATTCGGAAAGAAAGTTCGTTTTCGTAACGTTTTAGTTCCGAGCCCTTCTCGTTTGGTCAGTGATGCCCATTACAATTAAATTCGTTCAGTATGCAGAGATGCATTTACTTATATTATAATCTAAAAATCATGTTCACTTATGTAGTCCTTCGTTCGTCTGTCAATCCAACATTCGGCCATCCTGATATTTCATTTGCCTCGAATGAAGGGTTCCACGGCTTCATGTACTCTGCCACTGTATGCGCTATTCTCGGCCCTTCAATATCGCCGATCTTTTCCACGGTGTAACGACCATGGTTTCTTTTCTCTTTCACCTTATACGCTCCGTAAAATTTTGGCTTGAGCTTAAGTCCGGTTCCATATTGAGTGCGCTTAACGGCGACTAATTCTCCAACCACTTACTCGGTTTCTATTTTGCGGTTTTTATTAAAATTTCGAATGTTCTCTTCTTGCATATTGCTTATATTAGCTCGCGCTTCTTCTCCTACCTTACTCCTCTCTTCTTCCAACACTTCTATAGCTGATTCTTCCAACAACTTGCGAATGTCATGATTTTCGTTAACGCGTATATCAACACCTGTTAAAAGTTTGAACGGTGAATACTTCGTGCTTATACCATAGTTTCGGATTCTCTATGCATAACTTCGTCAACATTGGTATGATAATCTTATGGACTCTCTCTACCTGTCCGTTTCCACCCGGAACTCCGGTTGTTATAACTAGATGTTGTATGTTTTCCTTTTTGCAATAATCCTCGAACGCATTCGAAGTAAAACCAGTCCCTCTATCCGTGATGATCCTAAGTGGATGTCCAAACGTTGCTGCCTGCCTTTCTGAACGCTCTAAAACTTCATCGCTTCCGGTACTTCTAGTGGGATACAGCCAAACAAATTTAGAAAATGCATCGACGACTACTAGAATATAGTTATATCGCTTTTTCGTTTCTTCCATAGGTCCTACGTGGTCTAAATGGTATGTTACCAGAGGTCTGTCCTCTTTTCTGATTGGATGTAGCATCCCTTCCTTCTTCCCAGCTTTCGCCTCTGAAACCAAAAATTCTATGCAACTCTTGACTACTCGCACTACCTTCGGTGCCAAATCGTAAATAAAAAAGTCTCTCTCGACCAAATCTTGCGTCTTTTTCGCAGCATAATGTCCTTGTCTATGAGCCATCTGGATAAGCTCTCGCTCCATCGATGTCGGTACTACCATAAGCTCTTTAGCGAGACCTTTATGGAGAACCCCATGCTTTAAATAGAAATCGTGATACTCCTCGTGCTCTAAAACCTTTCGTACGGCTGCCAACTTATCGTCTTTCAGTTGTTCTTCCCGTATCCTATGTCGCAAGGTGTCCATCATCATCTAGCAGTGTATGCGACTTAACGCATCCACGTGTCTCATCTGACTTCCTGAACGGTACTAAATCTCGTACTGATAGTCTTGAAGAAACATCGCCCAACGCGATACTCTTCAGGGACCATCCTCTTTTTTCATAGTTAGTGCAAAAGCGTTACAATCAGTTACTATTTTAAATTTTATACTCATAACGTATACTCTCCATTTCTTGAGCGCAGCTATAATTGCTAATACCTCCAGCTCGTATGAGTGATATTTCTGTTCCACAACCGTAGTTTTCAAACTCATATATTCACTAGGATGTAAACTTCTATCTTCCGAATCTTTCTGTAACAGAACTCCGCCATATCCGAACATGGATGCATCAGTATGCACTTCTGTCTGTAGTGTTGGATCAAATAGTCTAAGCAACGGTGGATTCGCTTAAGCAGTCTTCAACTGTTGAAACGCTGGTATTTGTTCATCCCCTATTTGAAACTCTACGTATTGCTCCATGAGATCAGTCAATGGTTTAGCGACCAGAGAATATCTCGGAATGAAGCGCCTAAAATATGACTTCAGCCCCAAAAAACGTTGCAACATCTTCTTATCGGTTGGAATGGGAAAATCACTTACTGCTCGAGTTTTCTCTCGCGATGGTGTTATGGCGGACGCCTCCCCAACGTAGCCCAAAAACGTGACTCGGCTCTTTAAAAATTGACACTTCTCCCATTTTATACGAAGCCCATATGATTCTGCGACCTCCAACACTCTCCTTAAACTAGTTAACCCTTCCTCCACGCTCTTTGAAGGAATAATTATATCGTCCATGTAGGCTATTATTGTGTTATTCCGAATAAGTTCACCTAGCACAGCATTAACGTACCTCGTGAAAACTGCTGGGGAATTACTGATGCCAAATGGAGCATACAAAAACTCGTATTGTCCATTATGAGTTACAAAAGCTGTGTATTTACGCGACGTAGTCTCTAACGGTACGTGGAAAAATCCATTACGAAGTTCCAAAGTTGAGTAAAAAGTAGCCGATTGAAGCCTCTGCAGAATATTATCGATTAATGGCATCGGAAAGTTGTCACGTATTATTTCTTCGTTCAACTTCCGGTAGTCGCAGCATAACCGTTTGGTACCATCCTTCTTTGTCACCAGTACTATCGGAGATGCATACTCGGATGAGTTAATCTGAATGATATTGTCGGCTAACCACTCATCTCCCTGATTTTCAACTAAACATTGATCGGCGTATGACATTCGCCGCGGTCTTTGATATACTGGCACCTCATCGGACAAGATGATCTTCATTTCGATTGGCGATGACTTTTTCTTCTCGCTTCTGTAATTCGTAATCAGGCTAAGTACCCTTTCCTTTGTTACAGTTGGCAAATGATCGAGTTCAACCTGTAACCCAGCATTCTCACAAGACACAGAATGTAGGATTTGTTCAAACTCCTTCGCCAACTCATCAATGCGATTCGAGTCTTCACTCCCCACTCTTTTCACGCTAACTTTCTTAGATTCTGGTTTCTGCTCGGGAATTATTTTCTTTTGGAACTTCCCCCCTTCGCCGTCGATGACGACGTCTACTTGCCTCAGTATATCCTTGCCCAAAATCGCGTCGTACAAAATACCGCGCTCCCTAGCAACGTGAAACTCGATATTTACTTCGACCCCATCCAAATCTATAATCGCAGGGAAACACCCAACAGTTTTTATCATTTTGTTGCCAATGCCATATAACGATTTATTTATGGGTTTTAAATCGAAGTATCCAATCTTGAGTAGAGTGTCATATCAGACAACACAGATATCACTACACGTATCTAACAATGCTGAAAACTTATACCCATTTATATGCAATTCGCGGAATACAGACGCGTCCTTTAATGCTGACCTCGCTTTCGGTTCTTCTTCGCCGTCGGTAACGAGGAGTGTGTGAATGGTCTGCTGCCTATACTGTGTTGTGATCCCCTACACTTCTCATAAATGCGCAGGTTCTTCTTAAGGTCTTCCAAATTACGAGCTTGATACAAAATCTGCTTATTAGCACGTGTATCTGGAATGCCATCAATAAAATATTCGATGATGCTCTCGTCGTCCATATTAATCTGGCTGGCAATCTCCATCAATGAGTATAGATACTCCAATAAATTTTCATTTCCCCGTTTACGCCTATTCTTCAATCTACGATGAATTTCGTTTGCACTCAGCTTAACCTCGAATTCTTTTTTAAGGATGGACTTTAGCGAGTTCCAATCCTTCACTGCTCTCTGACTTCTCACAAATGTTTTTGCCGCACCCCTGAGTAATTGCTTTCCGTAAATAAACTTCTGCAGTTCGTTCCAATTGACGACAGCTGCGTCATCCTCAAACTCCTGCAACCACTGATTAATGTCAGGTTGCCCGCACCCTGAGAATGATGACAGTGCATCTTCGATATCGCGAAGACTAAAAAAATTCTGAACCGGCATTTGTACATTAGCGGATCTATCTTCACAATCCTCATGCGAATCTAGACTCACATTAGCGTCTGAAACCCTAGAATGACCGAAGTGTTCTAAAAGTGCGTCCTTCAAATCACCTTTCCGCCCCCTAGTCGGTAACCCTAAAGCTGTGAGTTTCTCCCTGAGACTGTTCAAATTCAGTTCTAAAATTTCGTCCACGTCCATGTCAATGTCGTTTACAATATTAGATATAATACAATGTATAAGTATAAAGTATTCAATAAAGCAATGTTCAAAACCAAAATAATTTCTCTTAACTAATTCTTAAATATACTTAATAGCTTTTTGCTATACTTTTTGTTTACAAATTATTTTGATAATTATTGATAACTCAAAATACTTCTCGTGAATTGACTGCTTTTGTTTTTGATTTCAAACTTATTTTAACTTGTTTTTGAAGTGAAAACTTCTTTAGAATCGTTGGGAGTGATTTGAGACTCGATGAAACGAAAAAGCGACACAAAAAAGAAGAAGAAAAAGATATACGTATATATATGTATGTATAGAAAATGCTTCATTACCAGGCACACAGAAGGATGGCATAAGCAAATTTAAATTTGTGAATTTATATATGTATGTATATATGCGGATATATGTATATATGTTGTGTGTATGTACATATGTGCCTCGCCACAGCAAAACATACGGTAAAATTTCTCAAGAAATCCAGCGCGCATTCATAGGCACAGCGCACATTCATAGGCACAGCATTGCATGCACAGTAGGGCGGGTCGATTTAAAAATCGCTCATTGCTCTATGAAAATCGTATTCTAGGGATCAAAATAAGAAACTTTGCCGAAGGAACCATGCCTCTAAAACGAATTCTGATGTCCCCCAATTTCAAAATATCACCATTTTTGGCCTTTACATGAAAAAATCAGCTAAATGGCTATGTTTTTTCTTTATCTTTATTTATTTATAATATTATCTATTTTTTCTCTTAAGAAATTTATTTAGTCAGAACATATGTAAATGAATGAATGTGAGTTATAGAAAAGAAACTAAAAAGTTCGACCCATATTGGGGGACATCAGAAATCGTTTTAGAGGTATGGTTCCTTCGGCAAAATTTCTTATTCTGATCCCTAGAATATGATTTTCACAGAGCAATGGGCGATTTTTTTGCCTACTTGCTCTTAGAACTATGAGCTCGAATTTGTAAATCAATTTTTTGATGATGAGTTTTTGTTGCACAGTACAATAGTTGAAACTGTTCGGCGCCGCCGCGACTATTCAGCGCTATGGCAACTAGGATAATGGCCGCTACGCCTGCGCCTATTAATGCATTTTGTTCTTGTAGTCGCTAGGCATAGAATTTTAGCTTTGGACGACATACGCATTTACAGGAATAAAGTGAGTGGCCTGTGTGTGCGGTTGTATGTAGATGCATATGTGTATATTAATAAGCATTGTTTTGCTGGAAGTTCAGAACACAAATATGTATGTACGTACATAGGCTAGGCCATAGTATAGCATACATACATACATATGTATAAAAAATTCAAACCAAGCGTCCTACGAATGTCTGCGTGTATGTTAGTACGTCTGTGTATTATACGCGTTACGACGCTCATAATAGCAACCGCGTGTGCTGCATTGCGTCCGTATTTTTATATTCGTAAATATTTTCATTTTTAAATATTTACCGCAACTGCAGGCGGTGTTGCAATATACCACCATCAAAATGACGGTGCTCGTATTGTAACTCCACAGATAGATCTGAATGCACAGCAACTAGAATCACTGACTGTTCAGCTCTCTAAAGTGGGAGAAATATGTGCATGCGAAACCAGATTGAGCAATGGAAAAACAGTTTTAATTGTGGCAATTTATATTTCACCGAATCAATCAATAAATAGCATCACGGAATTCATTCACGAAAATTTAATAAAGTATACACCAGAAGTATCGCGGATACTTAGAAAAGTTTACGATAAAGTTCCAATGATTTTAAGTGGCGATTTTAACGTAAATTTTGCATTGGACACAGCGGTTCCTTTAATTGACTTTCTCAATAAAACATTCAATTTAAAAATGTGTAACAATCGCACTGAATCGACAACACGATCAAAAACAACATTTGACGCGGTATTTCAAAGATATGTTGACAACATCGAAACCAAAGCATTTGTATCATATTTTAGCTATCATAAGCCAATCGTATCATTTGTTGAAATTGAAAACATTGAGGATGAATAATAATAAAATGAAGAAAATAAAATATGAACTTTATAACAATATTATAATGACCCTATAAATATCCCGCTCCTAATGCTGCTTTCGTCTCATTCTCTCTCAGTTTGTTTTACGGAAGGCTTCACTTCTATCGCGTCTAACCGTTAGACTGGTATTTTTTTTTTTTTCTTTGCAAAATTTTCGTCAACTTTAACGCACAATCAACGTTTCGGCGTCACACTTTTCTTACACGCACCTACATATAATATATATTTATAGATGTATATATGTATTGTATAATGTTCACTTCTAAATGATATTGGCAAATATTGTTTCTGACCTTCTTCTTTGGTTCTGAATATTTCACGATATGGTAAATTTTCGTTACCTGCACTTTGTTTCTTCTTCACGCTGCTAGTATTCTCATTAAGTTATTTGACTTATCGCTTCATCAGTTTTTCTTGAAAATCACAAATCGGAAGCACAATCCAAATGCTAACCCCTTCTTTCTTCCAGCCGCTATTGTCGTTGTCGTTGGCGACTGCGCCATATGCACCTCCAATGCTATCTCAACTTCACTCAAATTTGATGACAGCGCCTCTCTCCTACGTTTCTCTGTTGCTTCCAACTGAGGCGCCTGCCTGGTCTTTCCGTTGCTGTTGCGCTCGTGTTGCTACTTTAATTTCAATTTAGTGCGTGCTTTGTATAACTTTTGTTTATTTAGTTTCGAAAAAAAAACTTTCGATGAACGAAACGGATCCCGGACGAGCCCCCAAATTGTGGGATTCGTTTTCCGTTCAAATAAAAGTTTGTTTTAACGTTTACAATTTTTATTCAATTTGATGTTATAATACGTTTGCGTCCGGCCTGTCCTGTGCTTCTATTCGGAAAGAAAGTTCGTTTTCGTAACGTTTTAGTTCCGAGCCCTTCTCGTTCGGTCAGTGATGCCCATTACAATTAAATTCGTTCAGTATGCATGTTCACTTATGTAGTCCTTCGTTCGTCTGTCAATCCCTCATATATATATACAATAATATGTGAATGTATATGCACTTGCCACAGCAAAAAATATTACGATAAAACTTCTCAAAAAATCCAGCGCACATTTATAGGCACAGCATTCATAGGGGCGCACAGCTCACAGAAGCTTCAATAATCCATGTAAAGGGTGGTTAAATTTCAAGAGCCGATGTTGAATGCAAACCACACCTAAACTTCAAGTTTTTTTCTGCATTTCATTTAACATTTTTTAATTTCAGACTAACTCAATTTGAACCATGGAAAGACAGACAATCGGGCATCGCGTTAAAGTTATTTAGGCTTATTATGAAAAATGCATATCGCGCACTTTCGAAGAAAAGCATCTTCAGTGATGAGGCACATTTTCACCTCAGTGGATTCGTCAATAAGCAGAACTGCCGCATTTGGGCGAATGATAATCCAAAAGTGATTCTCGAAAAATCAGTGCACCCACAAAGAGTGACTGTTTGGTGCGGTTTATAGGCCGGCGGCATCAGTGGGCCGTATTTTTTCCAAAATGAGGCCGGTCAGGCAGTTACTGTGAATAGTGTTCGCTATCGTGAGATGATAACGAACTTTTTATGGCCCAAATTGGAAGATATGGATGTGGACGATATGTGGTTTCAACAGGACGGTGCCACTTGTCACACAGCTAACGAAACATTGGCTCTTTTGCGCGAAAAATTTGATGGCCGAATAATCTCACGTCGCAGCGATGTCGATTGGCCGCCAAGATCATGTGATTTGACACCGTTGGACTTCCTTCTTTAGGGTTATTTGAAAGAAGAGGTGTACGTCAAAAAGCCAGCAACAATTTAAGAGCTAAAGGATGAGATAATTCGGCATATTAACGATATAGAACCTCAATTATGCCTCAGCGTCATCGAAAATTTGGACCATCGGATGGAGGTGTGCCGCCGAGGCCGCGGCGGCCATTTGACCGATATTTTGTTTCATACCTAATTGATCCATACCAATATTATCATAATAAAGAGAAATGGCAATAGTTTCCTAAAAAATTGTATTTTATTCAAATCCAGCACCTGTCCTTGAAACTTAACCACCCTTTATTTGGCACTTTGGACTTCATGCGAAGGGTGAATATATGAACAGTAACCTCCAAATAAACCGCATTCTGATTTCAGAGTAAGTTTCTAATTTTGGGGATGTATGCATAAGTTTTTGTGCACTTTTCATCAATTGGAGAACTAAAGGGTGATTTTTTAAGAGCTATAGGAAAGTTTTTCAAAAAAACACGTTAAATTCAGAAAAATGCATCAAATTTTTATATAAATCGATAGTACAGTCCATATAATTTAATGTTTGAAGATTATTTCGTGCAAATGTTGACCGCGACTGCGCTTCAAATGGTCCATCCGCTTAGTCCAATTTTGGCATAATCTTTCCAATGTTTCGGCCGGTATCTCACTTAATGTTGTCTTCCAATGCGTTAATTGAAGCAGGCTTGTCTGAATAGACATGAGTTTTAACATAGCCCCACAAAAAATAATCTAAAGGCGGTATATGGCATGATCTGGGTGGCCAATTGACAAGTCCTGAACGTGAAATAAAATGTTCACCGAACTCGTCTCTCAACAAGTGCATTGTTACGCGTGCTGTGTGGCATGTGGCACCGTCTTTCTGAAACCACATGTCATGCAAGTCACGCTCTTGCATTTTGGGCGTTACGTTACGATTCCCAGTATCTTTGAAGAAGTACGGTCCAATGATACCTTCAGCCCACAAACCGCACCAAACTGTGACCTTTTCTGGATACATTGGTAGCTCTTGCAATTCTTCTGGCTGATCTTCACTCCCATATCGACAATTCTGCTCTTTTGCGTACACATTGATCCAAAAATGAGCTTCGTGTCTGAACACAATTTTTCGACTTTAACTCTTTCCGTCTCGGTGGTTAGCGTTACTAACCACCTATTTTTTATTTTTTTTGCGCAGGTTGGCGACATATATGTTTTTAATTTTGCACGAATATTGATTATTGCTTCCTTTTAAGTGAAGAGGGCGCTAATAGCTAGAAATACACCCACCACGTGTTGAGAAAATTTAAAGTAAAAATCCGTGGCCGCGCGTTTTTGTGAAAGCTAGAAGTAAATATTCATAATAAATTCAATAACGCAATTTATGGTTTGATTTTTGTGCAAATTTAGTTCTTGTGGTGTGTTTGATACACAGTGGTTGCTTTCTCGCTTAAATTTTGATTATTTTACGAATATTTTTTATAATCAGTGGTGGTTAGCAACGATAACCACCGTGACGTAAGTATTCCTAGAATTTGCTTTTTATACGGTCACTATGAGTGGGACTTTCTTTGGTATTTACAATATTTTAGGCAACTATTCCAATAATGCAACGATCATTGACGGAAAGGAAAATTGAAGAATGTTTGTATGAAGATTTACCTTCAGGACCTGAAAGTGAAGCCAGTTCCGATGAGGATGAAAATCTAGACACGCCTGAGTGGCCAGTGTCAAAATCGATATTGGATGTGTGTGGGGCAGATGTACAGAATATCCATGAAGAGCTATTCGATGACGAGGATGACATACCATTATCAAACTTTGTAAGTCAGAATAATATTGTTAGCTCTACGACCTTGCAGCCTCCTAAATGGAAGAGGACCTTCTCTATGGATATGCCTGGCGAGTTTGTTGAGAGTGTGGGCTTAGCTGATCATATAATCAGCTTGGAAGATGTAACACCACTCCGATTGTTTCGCATGTTTTGGACAGAGGACTTAGTTGAGGTCATAAGCTTTCAAACTAACCTATATGCAACACAAGAAGGTAAACCTTTTTCTCCTACCAGTCCTCCTGAAATACAAACTTTCTTGGCCATAAATATGGTGATGGGTATAAAAAATCTACCGAGTTACAAAGATTACTGGTCTTCTGCTCCTGATTTACGTGACTCCTACATTTCCTCTTGTATGCCCCTAAATCGCTTCAGCTGGCTTCTTGGATGCTTGCATCTGAATGACAATAATCTCATGCCTACTAGAACGCATCCAGACTATGATAAGTTATATAAAGCCTAGCGTGCCTGCTGAAATCCGCCATGAGAGTAATCGACACCAACCGCTTAGAGGCACACCTAGAAGATGCGCCTTTTGCAGTACCAAAAGCGTCCCTGTCCGCATAGTGTAGCAATGCAGAACATGCCACGTCCCACTTTGCCTCCAAAAAGGAAAGACATGTTTTTCAGATTTTCACAAGAAATAATTATTTGTAAATTTATTACCAAATTTTGTATTGTATTTTTTCTAAAAATAAATAAAAAAGTGAAGTAATTGAGTGTATTAGTTTTAATAAATTTTTTTACCCTTCAGTCATGGTGGTTACTGATGGTGACCACCTTGTTTCTCAAAAACCTAACGGTAATTTTTTTTTTTTTTGCATTGGTGTGTTACTTGTATTCCATATTCACCAATTAACAACAAAAAATACATTTTTTATGTCGCAGTAAAGAGCGTGACGGAAAGAGTTAAACTTTCTTAACAGAACACGCAGTTTTATAATAAACTGCAATGATTTGTAAGCGTTGTTCGTTTGTAAGACGATACATGGTTAAATTATAGACCCAACTGAAGATGTTTGACAGTGAAACAAAACACGAAACGTGCGTTAGCTGTTTAAACCAACTGTTTAAAAATATAATAGCTAAAAAATCACCCGTTACATACGTAAAGTAACATACTATTTAATTATTTCCTACTATCAGAGAACATAAAATAATTGTGTCGAAATTTTCTCCTAGTATAGAAATGTCCGGGACAGAACTTTTTTATAAGCTACTTGTTGCTTCTTCTGCATCTTATGCTCATGCGCGCACTAGACGAACAGCAGCGGCCGTCGTCGAGCATTTAGAAGACATATTTACATACATATATTTTTGTAATCGTTGGGAAAAATTCGCATATGGACGGCTCGTTTTATGTATGAAAGTACTTTGCTCATACAAATATGTTCACCGCCGTCGTGATTGAATAGTCATGGCCACTACGTCTGTGGTTATGAATGCATTTTGTTCTTATAGACGCTAGACATAGAATTTTAGCTTTGGACAATGTAACGACCCGTAGTGTCCAATATCAAATACGAATAAATTAGATCGACAATATTTTGGATTTTATTAATAGATTTTATTTTTATCAAACCAGTCGATACACACGAACGAATCTCTTCTATATAACCGCAAAGGCGCCATTTTAGTCCCTTCCCGCTGTCAGTCACTTTCCGTGTTGCCATATCATTTTCTCGCATCCGGGCTGCCAGGTCTCCACACCCCTCCCTTGTTTTTCAATTTCAAAATCAGTTTTGGATTACTGTTTCCTGGTTCATCATTCGTTGCTGTAGAAGATGAGGCTAGGGCTCCTGGTTCCGGAAGCTCTGTAGTTAACGAATCGAGGACAAGTATTCTTTTCACGTGACTTATGTTTCGACGGAAGACTTCGCCATTACCACGAATTACAATATCGTTTCCACTACGGCCTATAACCTCATATTCCACAGTATCAAAATTAGTCGTCAGCTTGTATGGGAATACTACATTTCGAAGAAGAACCTTATCGCCGACCCGAATTTCATTTTCTTTCGCTCCTCGATTCGTGTCCCCTTTTTGCTTTCCCTTTCCTTTGTTTAGCATGTCCATGTCTTTAGCTTCTTCATCTAAAATGTTCTCCTTAATGTCGTGAATTGATGGTATTTTATCTCGCAGCTGTCTATTGAATAATAATTCCGATGGTGATCTGCCAGTCGTACCATGAGGAGTGACGTTATACATCAGAATGAACTTTTGTATCTCCTTTTTATAATCTACTCCCCTTGAGTGAGCAATCTGTAATCGCTTAAGAATTGAACGGTTTATATTTTCCACTTCGCCATTAGCTTGTGGCCAATAAGGTGGAGACGCCATCAGGTCAATAGCATTATCTGCACAGAATCTTTTAAATTCATCGCTGACAAACTGCCGTGCATTATCAGCAGTAATGGATGTAGGATAGCCCAGTCTCGAAAACATCTCTTCTAAAATATCAATTATTACCGCGGATGTAATTTTCTTCACAAATCTCAACTGATGATATCTCGAATAATAATCGATTACAACAAATACATATTCATGGCTCGGCAACGGTCCCAGCAGATCCATGGCTAAGCATAGCCAAGGCCCTTCCGGTAGAGCGCGCCTGTTCATTGGGGCTGGTGGATTTGGTCGTGATACTAATAAACATTCATGACAACGTTTCACAAACTTCTCGACATCTCGATCAACTAAGGGCCACCATAACTTAGATCGGACTCGTCACTTCATTACAGTTTCTCCTGGGTGTCCTTCATGTGCTAATTCTAATACCCTGGACCTCAAATTAGATGGTATCACTATTTTGGTTCCTCTCAATAGAATATTTCCTAACGTACATAGTTCGAACCTGTATGGAAAATATTTGCTTTTGTGATCAATACTCCAGCTATCGTTCTTTACTCTGCTTATTGCATCCATAAGATCCGGATCCGAATTATTTCCGCGCGATATTTCCAAAATTGTCAATGCCGGCGGTATGGATTTCTCAATAATTGTGCTTATATGGTGTTCGCAGCCCTTATCAAAAATTTCGGACTTACCCGTACAAAGTCTGGAAAACGAATCAGCAATATTTGTTTTACCTGAGCGGTACACAACTTTAAACGTAAATGATTGGAGCCGTAGGACCCATCTCTCGATACGTGCAGGAGGCTTTGATGTAGGTTTAAAAATCGTTTCTAACGGCTTGTGGTCTGTAACCAGCTCAAATTCAATTCCTGCTAAGTAGTAATAAAACCTTTCGACGGCCCATACTAAAGCTACACTTTCCTTTTCAGTTTGTGAATACCGCCGTTCGGTTTCAGATAATATTTTACTAGCAAACGATATTACCTGTGGGCTTTCATTCTCGAATTGCAGAAGCACTGCTCCCAAAGCTACTGGACTAGCGTCTGCAATGAGTTGGGTACGACTCTTCGGGTTGAAATACGACAATGTTGGCAACATAGCAAGCCTTTGTTTCAATTGGTGAAATGAATCATTTTGAAGTGTGCCCCACACAAATTTCGCGTCTTTTTTAGTCAACTTTCTAAGAGGTTCTGTGACATTACCTAAGTCTGGAATGAACTTGCCAAGATAAGTTACTAATCCCAAAAAACTCCGAATTTCTTCCTTGTTCGAAGGTGCTCGAAATTGCAAAATAGTATCTACTTTTCCAGGATCAGGATCTGTACCTCCACTTGATAAGATATGACCCAAGAATTTTAGTTTTCTTACCTTCCAAAACATTTCTCGTCGTTTAGTTGCACATTGTATTCCTTGAAAGTTTTTAAAACTTTTGCTAAGTTCTTATCGTGTTCTATTTCTGTTTTTCCGTTTACAATTATGTCGTCAAGATAGTTCAAAGCATTCTCACAACCTGCGAGTAAATTTTCCATGGTTTTCTGAAAAATCTCAGGAGCCGAGTTCACTCCAAACAGAAGACGTTTGTACCTAAAAATACCTTTATGGGTAATAAAAGCCGTTATCTCACGACTGCTCTCATCTAGTTCCAGCTGGTGATAAGCGCTTTTTAGATCTAGCCTTGTAAAATATTTGGCATCTTTCAGTCTGGTCATAAATGAATCAAATGTGGGAAGGGGGTAATTTTCCCTCAAAATGGCTTTGTTTGCTCTCCTCATGTCAATGCATATGCGCAAATCTCCATTTTCTTTACGTATTATAACCACAGGAGACACCCATGCACTCGGTCCCACTACCGGCTCGATAATGTCTTGCATTAAAGCTTCATTTAACTTCGCTTCAATTTTTCCTTCCAATGCTGCTGGAATTCTTCTAAGCGGTTGCTGAACCGGCTTGATAGAGTTATCAATTGTTAAACAAATTTTGATATCTTTGATTTTTGGAAACGGCTGAATTTCACGTATCTGGTTCACCCCAAGACCTAGCTTCAACACATTTAGTTTAATCGCAGTATCCCTCCCTAACAAAGATTGTCTACCGTTTTCAATCACGTAAAACGTAGAAATCAAGTCTGATGTCACCTGTACTCCAATAACTGACTCAAAAACAACTTTAACTTTTAGCAAGTCGTTCCCAGCGTATGCACGAAATTTCTTTTCTGAATCCGTTGTCGTATTCCACATAGTTACTTGCCGCCTGTTTAAAACTTCCCAGTCATCATCACTCAGTAAATTAAACTGAGATCCGGAATCAATCAGCATCGATATTTTATGACCCCCAATGTAACACTCTATTTTCTCATCCATGTTAGAAATTGAGCCATCCTCTAACATAATTTTGAAACAATCAAAAGCTTGTACATCGCTATCTTTTGTTTCTTGCTCGAAATTATCTGCAACTGAAACTTATTTTACGTTCGACGTACCGGGCTTCGCTCTTTTAGCATTTTTGTTGAAGGAATCTGGTTTACGTTTATTACTTCTTGTGCGACACATGCGAGCGAAATGTCCAACAAAACTGCATTTATTAAACTTCGCGCTTTTCGCTGGGCATCTTACATTGCTAGCGAGATGTCCCTGTTGTCCGCATCTGCTACACTCTTGGCCAGTTTGTTTACTGGTTTCAGAAGACGAAATTTTGCAAATGCCAGAGCAAGTCGGAGCCGTTGTCATCTCACCAGATTGACTGTTGATTTGCTCATATACGTGGCACATCTCTATTACCTCATTAAGTGAATATTCTTTCTCCAATAATCGTTTTTTAAGATCTTTCGGGGCCCAAGCATCTAATATATCAATTTGTCTTTCAAATTATAATTTATAACCTCTTCTTTAGTTTGACCAAACTGACATTTGTTTATCTGATTTCTTAACCGCAAAATTAAATGACTTAAATTTTGACCACTTTCTGGTAGTAGTGATCGAAATAAATGGCGCTCAAACGTTGAGTTTCTTTTGGGCGAAAAATATTCGTTTAGCTTTTTAACTAGAATTTCAAACGCATCTTCATTTGAGGTCGGTTCTATCACCGCACCAGGAATGTTATATATTACTTCTTGGAGTTGTATGCCACCTAGGTGCAATAACTTATTGCGTTTCTTTACCGAATCTTTAATTTAATGTAGTTTACATTAGCTTACATTTGCTTGCGTACAGAACAGATTTGTTCATTTGATATGTCCATATGATTTGTATGCATGTTTACAGATTTGTTCTTTTTGGTCTTTTTATGAAAATTGCGCGTAATTGTATGTATGCATGTTTATATACATATATTAGCATACGACATATGTATATTAGCTTTACATATATGAAAATTGCGCCAAATATTGGAAAAAATGTATGATTGCATTAGATTTGATTTTGATTGGATAAATGTATATATGTACATATATGAAAATTGCGCCAAATGTTGAAAAGCTCTTATGATTGCTTGTAATCAATTGAACTTTGGTTTCAATTCTAATTCGAAAAGAAATGCATGTATGTATGCATGTTTATATACATATTATATATTAGCATAGCATATGTATTAGGTTATGAAAATTGCGCGAAATTGTATGTATGCATGTTTATATACTTATATTAGCATAGGACATACCTATGTATGTAATTAAGTTATGAAAATTGCGCGAAATATTATGTATGCATGTTTATATACGTATATTAGCAAAGGACATATGTATGTATGTATATTAGGTTTATATGAAAATTGCGCCAAATATTGGAAAGCTCTTGTGATTGCTTGTAACCAATTCAACTTTGGTTTGAATTTTAATTCGAAAAGAAAGTCAATTGAAGTGCACGTGCGCGGTGAAGCAAACATTTTGAAATTGTTAATAAGCAATTAATAAAAGAAAAAAAATGCCTAAAGCTTCGAAATGTCGTGTTCGGGAGTGTTATAGTGAACAAAATGTTCGTTCGTTTGCATTTCCCAAAAATCGGGAATTATTAAATTTGTGGAAGGAGAATTTGAGGATCTCACCCTCAATGCAAATGCCAATGCACAATTCATTTGTATGCATTAAGCATTTTGAGGAGGATGCCGTGGGACCAAAATATCTCAAGAATGGAGCGGTTCTAACTTTAAACTTGGGTAAGTAAATTAATTTATTATTATGTCTCCATATATGTATGTACAGTGAAAAAAAATAAACGTAGTTACCGTCAATATTATTATCTATACTAATATTATAAAGAGGAAAACTTTGTTTGTTTGTTTGTTTGTTTGTTTGTTTGTTTGTTTGTTTGTTTGTAACGAATAGGCTCAAAAACTACTGGACCGATTTTAAAAATTCTTTCACCATTCGAAAACTACATTATCCACGAGTAACATGGATTATATTTTATTTTGGAAAAAAATAGGATTCCGTAAGATATTTGGATTTTTCGGACACAAACTGAAAAAAATCTTATATATAAAATAAAGTCAACTTTTTGTGTGTGTTCGCTAGCCGGCCGTGTCTGCACCGAATTAAACCAAACTTACACACATTGTTAAGAAGGTATTGAAGATGGTTTCCGTATAGTTTGGATACCTATTGGTGGATAGGGCTCGAGATATAGGTCAAAACGTGGACCCGGGTAACCTTCGGATGTGTATGTACAATATGGATATCAAATTGAAGCTGTTGGTGAATGCTTTAGTACAGAGTATTTTTCATGCCACTCCGTGACTGGGGTCTCGAGATATAGGTCAAAACGTAGACCCGGGTAACCTTTGGTTGTGTATGTACAATATGGGTATCAAATGAAAGCTGTTGATAAGTGCTTTAATACGGGGTAATTTTCATACCTATTGATGACTATGGTCTGGAAATATATGCCAAAACATGGACCCGCCGTGTCTTTGCACCGAATTAAACCAAACTTACACACATTGTTAAGAAGGTATTGAAGATGGTTTCCGTATAGTTTGGATACCTATTGGTGGATAGGGCTCGAGATATAGGTCAAAACGTGGACCCGGGTAACCTTCGGATGTGTATGTACAATATGGATATCAAATTGAAGCTGTTGGTGAATGCTTTAGTACAGAGTATTTTTCATGCCACTCCGTGACTGGGGTCTCGAGATATAGGTCAAAACGTAGACCCGAGTAACCTTTGGTTGTGTATGTACAATATGGGTATCAAATGGAAGCTGTTGGTGAATGCTTTAGTTCAGAGTATTTTTCATGCCGCTCCGTGACTAGGGTCTCGAGATAGAGACCAAAACGTGGACCCTAGAATGTGTTTGTACAATATGGATATCAAATTGAAGCTGTTGGTGAATGCTTTAGTACAGAGTATTTTTCATGCCGCTCCGTGACTGGGGTCTCGAGATATAGGTCAAAACGTGGACCCGGGTAACCTTTGGTTGTGTATGTACAATATGGGTATCAAATGAAAGCTGTTGATAAGTGCTTTAAAACGGGGTAATTTTCATACCTATTGATGACTAAGGTCTGGAAATATATGCCAAAACGTGGACCCGCCGTGCCTTTGCACCGAATTAAACCAAACTTACACACATTGTTAAGGAGGTATTGAAGATGGTTTCCGTATAGTTTGGATACCTATTGGTAGATAGGGTCTCGAGATATAGGTCAAGACGTGGACCCGGGTAACCTTCGGATATGTATGTACAATATGGGTATCAAATGGAAGCTGTTGGTGAATGCTTTAGTTCAGAGTATTTCCATCCGCTCCGTGACTAGGGTCTCGAGGTAGAGACCAAAACGTGGACCCTAGAATGTGTTTGTACAATATGGATATCAAATGAAAGCTGTTGATAAGTGCTTTAATACGGGGTAATTTTCATACCTATTGATGACTAGGGTCTCGAAATATATGCCAAAACGTGGACCCGCCGTGTCTTTGAACCGAATTAAACCAAACTTACACACATTGTTAAGTAGGTATTGAAGATGATTTCCGTGTAGTTTGAATATGTATTGGTAGATAGGGTCTCGAGATATAGGTCAAAACGTGGACCCGGGTAACCTTCGGACGTGTATGTACAATATGGGTATCAAATGGAAGCTGTTGGTGAATGCTTTAGTTCAGAGTATTTTTCATGCCGCTCCGTGACTAGGGTCTCGAGATAGAGACCAAAACGTTGTGCCTAGAATGTGTTTGTACAATATGGATATCAAATTGAAGCTGTTGGTAAATGCCTTAGTACAGAGTATTTTTCATGCCGCTACGTGGCTGGGGTCTCGAGATATAGGTCAAAACGTGGGCCCGGGTAACCTTTGGTTGTGTATGTACAATATGGGTATCAAATGAAAGCTGTTGATAAGTGCTTTAATACGGGGTAATTTTCATACCTATTGATGACTAGGGTCTCGAAATATATGCCAAAACGGTGACCCGCCGTGTCTTTGCACCGAATTAAACCAAACTTATGCACATTGTTAAGTAAGTATTGAAAATGGGTTTCGTAAAGTTTGGTTGTAATTCGGAGCAGTGGCAACGGGTACAGCGTTCTTTTGAGCCAGCCATAATGTCGCTTACTTTTTTAACGCTTGGGGCGGAACTGAACTGTCAAGTTGACAGTGTGAGTTACAATGTGTCAATATTTCTTTCTGATTTGGATGCCATAAGGAAAAAACATAAGTGCAACATGTAAAAATTATTTGTGAATTTTTTTGGAGTGGATTTTGGAACAGTGAATAATTTCTTACGAAATTTGAGAATTTAATGTGAAATCCGAATGAAATTATGTGTTCGTGGAAAAAACAATTTTTTTCGTTTTTTTTTTTTTTTGAAAAATATAAATGGATAATGGTTAAAAACCTCCAATGCTTAATAAAACATATAAATTGAAACGAAAAATTCATGGATGATCAGGAAAAAAGACGATTGTTTATTCATATGCGTTGATTTGAAATTTAAAAACAATCTTCTTTTTTCCTGATTTTCAATTTATATTTTATATTTACTCAAAAACAAATAGAAAAACAAAAAATATTGTTTATGCCAAAGCGCTTGAATAAAGAATAAAGAAATAAATAATATGAAAACCATATATTTTCTGTTCTAAACCATATCTATTCTATTTTAGTGTGCCCAGCGAAGGGGGCCGGGCTTGCTAGTTTCTTATAAATCTGTGAATATTTTTTTAAATATTAGTGTCCCAGTTTCTTTTTGGTTCACTGTACATACATAAACTGATAATCGTATGCTTGGATGTCGTTTTCAATACTTCGTGCCTATTGAAAAGCTAATATACACATCCATGCATGCATGCATGAAATAGAAAGCAGAGAAGGGATTTATTTATTTAGAATGCGCACTTTCTCATTATTTTATTTACATATTTATAAAAAACTTTTCAATTTAAAAGATCGGGTTTAGGATAATGCCGTATGGGCAATTTTAGGCCAAGTATAATGATTTATTTAATGAAACTTGGCTGAGATGTTAGATGAAAACTATAAATCCCCGGAGGGTGCGGGTTCTAGTTTTATATATGTAAAGCGTTTTTCAGTAAGAGCGCTTCAACTTTTTTTTTTAATAAAACACAAACGGTTTGACTTTTTTAACTAGTTTTTTTTTTATTATCGAGTTTGAACATATACATTTAAGTACGAAATTCGATCTCTTTTGCATGACCACCGCGTGCACGTTTTACGAAGTCCAATCGTTGAACCCAATTTTCGGCCACTCTTTTGCATAAATCGGCCGAAATTCCAGCAATTTCAGGTTCAATATTGGCTCTGAGCTCACAAATCGTCGCCGGCTTGTTACTGTAGACCAATGACTTCACATAACCCCAAAGAAAATAGTCTAGAGGCGTCAAATCACACGAGCGCGGCGGCCATTCGACCGGTCCATTTCTGGAAATTATGCGCTCAACGAACTTACTCTTCAACAAATCAATTGTAGCGTGTGCTGTGTGGCTTGTGGCCCCGTCCTGTTAAAACCACATGTCGTCTAAGTCCATACCATTCAATTGCGGCCAAAAATAATCGTTTATCATGTCGCGGTATCGATTTCCATTCACAGTAACGTGGCGATCGTTCTCGTCAACGAAAAAATATGGGCCAATTACCCCGCCGGCATGTAAACCGCACCAAACAGTGATTTTTTCGGGATGCAACGGTGCCTCATGAATCACGTGTGGATTGCTTTCTGCCCAGTAACGCATATTTTACTTGTTGTCAAAGCCATTGAGCCAATAGTGAGCTTCATCACTGAAGATGATTTTTTGGAAAAAATCTGGATCTGGTAGCAGCAACAAAACGATTATTTTCATAAAAAATTTGCACGATTTGCAATCGTTGCTCAAGTGTGTAGCGTTCCATGATGAAATGTATACTAATGAAGTTTACAAATGACAAGCGAAAAATAAAAAATATTGCGTCGTCCGCCCTCCCTATCGGAAAAAAGTTGAAGCGCACCTATTGAAAAACGCTATATATGATTATACTGAATATACCTGAATTTAAATTTTGTAAAAATTAAAATAAAAATTTGAATTAGGCTATGATGATGTTCCACCGAACAAGTGGACCGAAAAAAAGAAAAAAAGGAGCTGCTGTATCGAGAGCTGCGTGCCTAAGGATAAAGTTACTTTTTGCGTTTCCTAGGGACGAAGAGACCCGTAAGAATTGGGCCTTGGCTTGCAACGTGCAAGTGTCAAGCACTGACAGGGTTTTTCTTTGCCAACGCCATTTTGAACCCACATTGGTTACAAAATATAAACTCTTGAAAGGGGCTTTTCCTTGCTTCAATTTAGAGCCAGTAAATAGAAGTCGCTCGCCTAGTGCTGGCTCTGATTGGGTTTGCCCGCCCGTCACTGCAACTTATAGTAAGGTAGTTAAGCAAGTAGAAGAAGATTTAACTCTGGAAGAGTTTGAGAAATATTCGATATTAGAGGAAAACAGGCAGGCTAGTTATAGTAATCAGATCTGCGTGGACTTAGAAACCACAACCGCTCGCGAACGGTTTGCTCAGTCTGCTCGCTATTATCAGAGCAACGCGGTCAAATTAAATAAACGTATTGAGGAGCTTGAAAAAGAAAATAATGACCTAAAAAATAAATATTCTGAGTTGTTGAAACGTGCAATAATTGCGGAAGAAAGTTGTAGCAGCGATGTTTTAACTTTTGCAAAAATGATAGTCAGTACCAAAAAAGGTTGGTATAATGAGGACGAAAAGGCATTGGCACAAAATTTGAACTATATGTCCACTAAAGCATATTCTTTTATGCGTGACGATCTAGGTTTTTGTTTACCACACAAATCATCTCTTTTGCGTTGGCGCCCTATCAGGTATGTTGTTCCAGGTTTCGACGCCAATGTCGTTAACAATTTAAGCAAAATTGCTAGCAAAATGTCCGGCACAGAACGCATATGCATTTTATTATTTGATGAAATTAGCATCAAGCCGGATCTTACTTATAATAAAAGTAGGGATATAATTGATGGGTTTGTGGACCATGGGGAAGGCCAACGTCAAAGCAGAATAGGGAACAGATGTTGTTTTTTTATGGTTAAAGGGTTGTGCTCTAAGTGGAAGTATGTATTTTCCTACTATATTTCCAAAAATGGTTTTAATGGTACAGAGTTACATAAAATTGTGATGAGTAACATTTCCGCAATTACGAAAATTGGACTGAATATAAAAGTTATGATTTGGGATCAAAGGCCCGCGAATATAACTTTATTTAATCAATTGAAGATTTCTGAAATTAACACTTTTTTCATGCACGAAAACAATAAAATTTTTTGTATGTTTGACTATTGCCATTTCATAAAGTCCATCCGTAAAGTATTTATGAAATATGATATTCCAACCGCTCATGGCACTGCAAGCTTTAAGGTCATTAGGAAGTTATTTGATATTGATCAAAAGAATTCCAATTTTAAAATTTGCCCAAAATTGACGGAGGCTCATATTTATCCAAGCATTTTCGAAAAAATGAGCGTTTCACGCGCAACACAAGTATTGAGCAATTCGGTAGCGTCAGGTATTGACATGATGTGTAGTCAAAATTTATTTGGTAGTGACGAAAACTTGATAAATTTTGCCAAGCCCACGCAGATATTTGTTAAATAAATGAACGATCTTTTTGATGAACTCGATGCAAAGCATTTCCAGTCAACAAATCCATTAAGGTCTCCCCTGAAGCGGGATGATAGGGGCAAAGTTAAAAGACTATTAAGTTACTTCGAGTTCTTTAGTCCAATGTCTACAATGCGTGCATATTCCACTATTAAATGTATCCAAGACTTTCGTACTACCATAAAATCCATCCTGGAAATGTGCGAGGAACTTTTTCAACAGCATCAAAATTTAAAATTTATTTTCCTTGGAAAGTTAAACCAAGATTGTCTAGAAAATTTCTTTTATCGGGTCCGAGCTAGTCAGGGTATTAATACTCATCCCACAGAACACGAAGTACAGTATATAGTAGAGCGATTGATATCTATGAAAATTTTACGACAGCGGTTCGAAAACAAAGGCAATAATTGCGAAGATGATGATGATATTAATTTAGACTGGAATATAGGGACTGAGGATCATCATCTGGAGGAAGAAGTAGGAGAACCGCTAAATGAGCAACTCGTTTTAGAAAATATAGAGGTAGCAGACGAGAATTTTGCCGAAGAACAAAATATAGCTGAGGTACAGGTCCAGCGTTATTACACTGGCTATGGTATTTACCAAAAATTACTGTGTAAGCTAAAATGCGACAAATGCGCCCACATTATGATGAAAACACAAGGACACTTAAAATTGCATTCCGAAGCCCTGATAAGGTCTAAAAATTTCACGGATGACACCGATTTGAGACTGGTGAATCCCGAAGACAGGGTATTCGAAGTGTGTCGCCTTCAGATGATGTGGTACCGTCAGCTTTTTGCAAAATATGCTCACGTAGGTAATATTCGCAATGTAATGTTGCCAGTTATAAAACAAAAAGCCGAAGAAGTATTTCCCCATTGGTTCGCAATACCTGGCGAATGTCAAGATCATCGCATCAAGCTACTCGATTTTTTGATATATGTACTTCTATTCAAAAATGCGAAATGGGTTTTACGGAAAGAAAATACCCAAGTCAGGTGTCAGAAGCGCAACGATAAACTAAAAAAGTTGTCGTACGTTGTAGGTCAGGCTCCAACAAGGTGAGTTGCGCAGGTCCTTAGGGTAAGTAAAACCAGCGTTTATTTATTGTTTATTCTTATATGTATTCATTTATATTTATTTTTCCTATTTTCCAGATTTTTTTATTTTTCAGGGTTTTCTCCATCTTTCAGATTTTTCTCTATCTTTCAGGTTTTCCTTTTATCTTCTTTTTCAGGTAGCACCTGAGCCTAGATTTTTAAACCACTACAATTTTCACTTAATCACGATGGATTGAGAGTAGTGTTTTAAAAATCAGGTAAATCGCATTGACTTAATCGATGTCAATATCGAAGTCGTGTGAGAAATTGTTATAGTATGAGAACAATTTCGTAATTCGTGCTTTCACAATTTTATATATGTATATTTTTTTTTCATTTCAGGAAATGTAAATACCTATTATTTATAGTATTGAATTATACATATATACATATAAGAGTAGTTAAATTACTTGTGAAAAAAAATAAAAAATTAAAAAAACTAGTATTTCATTTTGTTAAGGATAATAATATTTATTTGGTAAGAAGAACTTAAATGAACATATACCAATAATTTAATTCGACAGGATTTCCTTACAAAATCAATATATTCGTTCAGCTAAATCAAATGAATATCTGCATATGAAAAATCGTTCTTATGGACGTGCAAAAGCAAACACGCATACACATAAATACTTGCCTACAAACTTCCATAGACATACTTACATATGAGGCTGCGAGCACTTGCGACAGAAAAAATATTTCGATTTGCTATTGCTGTCGAGAATTGAGAACACATATTTACATACATATATTGATGCATACATATGTACGGAGCCGCGGCCACTCGACTTGACAAAAATTCAAGATTTACCAAATATTGGCAAATAATTCAACGCGAAATATTCCAATATTGACTATTTTCGAATGGACGAGAAAATTGGCATACGGGCGGCTCGTTTTATGAATGAAAGTACTTTGCTCGTAGAAATATGAGCTCGAACTTATCAATGAATTTGTTTTTGTTGTGCTTTTTAATATTTAAAACTGTTCAACGCCGTCGCGGGTAAATAATCATGGCCGCAACAGCTACGCCTAGGAATGCATTTTGTTCTTGTAGTCGCTAGGCTTAGAATTTTAGTTTTGGAAGCATACACATGTAGAGGTATAAAGTAAGTATGTGCGGTTATATTTATGTATATACGAATATTCATTGATTTGCTTAGAATAGAAACTTTTACGTACATATGTACATATGTATATACATATATGTATATATTATATATGTACGCGAATACTGTTTAGATGAGTTTTTTTGCATATGTTAGGAATATGTTTGCATACGTTTGTCTATTTGCTTTTGAATTTTTTATATGTAGATACATACATATGAGCTGTGTTTTGGGCAGGTCAAGATTTTTTTCTGATGAATATGGATGGTAGATGTTATATCTATTTAGTATATGAATATACATACATATGGATATAAAAATTTAAAAAGGACACATATTGTTGAATAATAACCGTTGATGCAAATGAATGGTTTACAAAGCCAATTTTTTATGTGAATATGTATTTTGAAATTACTTTGATAATGCACTTAATATCAATACAATTTAGTTAATTAGATACTTAAAATTTCACGTTCATGCATGCATATACTTAGAATTAATTGATTCATCTCACAACAAATAATCCATTTGCGCATGCAAAATGCCTACGGGAAATAAGCATGAAAGAGAAATGTGATTTTTGCATCCATACATACATATGTATATTAGAAATATGTTTGCATACGTTTGTCTATTTCCTTTGAATTCTTTATATGTAGATGTGTATGAGAGGTGTATGAGCTGGGTTTTGAGGCAAGTCATGTTTTTTCTGCCCACATGAATATGGATGGTATATGTTATATTAATTCAACACTTTGCTGAATGATAAACCTTGATGTAAATGAATGGTTTACAAAGTTATTTTTTGTGTTATGATATTTGAATAATTTTGATAATAGACCTAAATTCAATACAATTTAGTCAATTAGATACTTAAAATTTCATATTCATGCATGCGTATACTTAGAATTATTATTATTATTATTTATTAGAGAAATATGAAATATAACATTAATTGATAGAGCACACTAGTTACTTAGGCCTACGGTGCTATTGCGTTACTTAGAATTAATTTATCATCTCACAAGAAATAATCCATTTGCGCATGCAAAATGCCGACGGCAAATAAGCATGAAAGAAAAATGTACAAGTCTTCTGTTATTTTCTTTTCCCTAACACCAAATCATGGCATTTAACATTTCAATGCAAACGCTATATTTATTTCTGTTGACTACGCTCCGCTATGTTAACTCTCTTCTGTTAACTTCCTACCCCCGTTTTGATGTGTTTTGACATTTAACCTGTCCATTCGTTCCTGCGCCTTCTCTATGAATTTACGTTCTCTGGTTCTTGTTTTTACATGGAAGTCTTTGTCACGCATGCTTGGCATTGACTTGTCAGTGTGCTTCTGAAACAAAACAACACTAACACTTTGCGTTTCTTTTCCATTAACAACATAAACTTACATTTCACTTTCGTTAAATTCGCATTCGTCCCTTTCCAAGGGATCTGCATTTGATTCCAAATGACTTGCTAATGCGTTTTCTGAAAACGAAACTCCATTAGCACTTTTAATCATATTTTAGATCACAGAATGTACATATGTACATTCTTGCATTCAAACATGCACACACATGTATGTATGTATGAACATTTATGTGAATATGCACATGTGTGACTGCATGCCTTTTTCTTTTTATTGTTTTCCGCATGTCCAATATCAAATACGAATAAATTAGATCGACAATATTTTGGATTTTATTAATAGATTTTATTTTTATCAAACCAGTCGATACACACGAACGAATCTCTTCTAATATATATAACCGCAAAGGCGCCATTTTAGTCCCTTCCCGCTGTCAGTCACTTTCCGTGTTGCCATATCATTTTCTCGCATCCGGGCTGCCAGGTCTCCACAGACAACATACGCATTTAGACGAATAAAGTGAGTGCTCTGTGTGTGCGGATATGTGTATTAGAGTGAGCCGAAAAAATTTTTTTTTGAAAATGCCTATCGTAGTATACTCAGTTGTTTTTAATTTAATTAATGCTTGCTTCATATTTCAAAGGTTCATTGCATGAGCTGCACAAGCTGACAACAAGCATTTTTCGGCATGTGCCTAAATGGTTTGCTAAAATTTGTTAAATAAACGTTAAGTAAACATGAGTTATAGAATATGTAGAAATAAGTAAAATATGTATAAAAACTCGACCATATCTTAATGATCAATCAATAAATATTTGACAATACAACCTGCCGGTTATCCAGCATTGGTTATCAAACAGAAAATCGTCTTTTATTTATTACATGGCGATCCTGCCAGCTTGAGCATTGATACCATATCTGCACCAAAATTGCAATATAGATGTCCAACCCAGCTTAAGGGCCGCAACCAATCTCCTTGGAGGAATACAGAAGACGGAACGGCCTTAACAAAAACCCAACAGAAGTTTCCATCCCAATGGTGAGCAAACCAAAAAGAAGAGGAGGCTACACCACCAGACTAAAGAGGGAAATAAGCTTACTCAGCTGGGAGGTAAACCAGCAACCCCCACCATCTTGGGAGGAATCTAGCGCAATCTGGGAGCGCATAACCCAACTAGAATTCCTGCTCCAGCACAGAAAACAAATCAAGTAAATGTATATCTTTTAAATAAAACACTGTGCAAGATTGAATGCAGACAGTTAGAGTTTGAAAGCGTTAACCGCTCGCGACAAAAATAGTTTTCCAACACATTTTTTTTTCCTTTTAATTTGGAAACAATTTAAAAAAAAAAAATTTTTTTTATAAAATTAAAACTTTCGACATTTGGCAAAGCTAATAATAAATATATCCAAAATGTTTTTTCTATGAAAGAATTATTCAAAATGTTTTTAAAATAAATTAAATGTAAAATAATGAATAAAAATCATTTCTAATTAAATTGTTTATATAATTATATAAGGCTCCCCATAATAATTCATTAATGGGTAAAATTTTACTAAACATTTCTAAATAGTAGTTGACACTATAGCAACATTTTTTATTCTGGACATTCCAATACTAATTTTAAAGACATATCCAAATATGGAATATGATATTAAATAAAAAAAAACTTAACAGATGGACAAATGGTTAATTATACAAAAAAAATTACATTTAGAAAGGGACAACTTTAAAAAAGCATATAAATGCATAAGTCAGAGTAGATATTGTATATTAAGCCAGATACAGTTAGAAAACATTTAGAAAATCTAGTTAATACATTAGAATCAATAAGAAAAATTATCCAAGAGAATTATAGCAAATTTACTAATATACATCAAAAAGAAACACGTGACTTATTTTGGCAATTAAGAGACTTATTGGTAAAAATAATAGCCAAGTATAACATTAAACAAGATATATCTTATTCACTAAGTGAACCAATAACACTTAACTTCAACGAAATTTTGTTAACGACCACATTAGAAGCAGTTTTAGAAGAAACAACAGATTCCGATACAGTCATAGATTCTGATCAAGACACAATGACACAAAACATAGTAGAATTTCTAAACACAGCCGCAAGGCTAGTGACTGATTTCGACGGTAAGCCAGAAAATTTACGTTCATTTCTAGATGCTCTAGCACTTCTAGATACAATAAAAGGTGAACGCGAAACCACAGCTATATCACTTATTAAAACAAAGTTAAAAGGAAACGCGAGAAACCTTATTACAGCGGTTATTGCCACACTTCAAAGGACAGTCAAAGGTGAATCTGTTGAAGTAATATCGGCCAAAATAATGAATATACCTAAAGCAAAACAGTAAGCCAGCTAACAATTACTGTAACGAGATCGAGACTCTTACAAAATCGTTAGAAAATGCTTATATGTATTACGAATGGATTATCTACTGAATTAGCCAGCAGATATTCTATTCAAATAGCCGTAAAAGCAATGGCCAAAAATTTCAGCCTTGAAAAAGTGAAATTGATTATGGAAGCAGGTCAATTCAATAACATGAATGAGGCAATAAGTAAATTTATGGAAGTTGTACCGAAACTACTGGTCAACAAAATACAATATTACATTTTGGCCAAAGACTATTTAATAATTCTAACAATCGATTTCCAAGAAACGCTAGATTTCAGAGAAGAAAAAATTTCTCAAATAATCCAAATAGAGCAAAATATAATGGCAACTACAGCATTAACAGTTTTGGCAATAGTAACCAAAACTACGGAAATAGCAATAGAGGTCGATTCAGACCAAATAGACTAAATATCAGACTCAAATACAGTTATAACATTATTAGTATATACAGGAACTGATATATCCTTATTAAAATATAATAAATCCACTTTTCAAAATAACAAACTTAAGCGGTATAGGACAAGGCAAAATTAGATCCATTGATTTTAGATCCGATATTTTTCGATTTAAAATTCAGAAACTACCTAATACCTTATGAATTTCACGTTATATATGACAATTTTCCAATACCTTGCGATGGCATAATAGGCATGGATTTTATGAAAAAATTCAATTGCATATTGAACTTTACACAAAACCATGATATCCTAATATTAAGACCGGATAATTTGTCATATAACATAGAAATACCGATATCAACAACGTATAACGATGAAATAACCATACCACCACGGTCAGAAGTAATACGCAAAATTAATCTACCATATTCTCTAGAGGACACACTAGTCCCAAACCAAGAACCACAGCCGGGTCTCTTTATAACAAATACCCTGGTAAAAACAAACAATGCCTATATCCGTATAATGAATACCACTCACAACACAATCTCTTTAATACAGAACGAAATCCTTACAGAAAATGTCTCTGATTACGACATAATAACTGATAGCACAAATGACAGACATAGAAAATCGGAAAGTCTTAAAAAATTGACAAACAATTTTCCAAAACCACATGAAAAACAGTTAACAAAACTTTGCTCCGAATACAGCGACATTTTTGGGTTAGACACCGAACCAGTTACAACTAATAATTTTTACAAACAAAAATTAACGGTTAGAGACACACAACCGGTATACATAAAAAATTACCGTATACCCCACACACACAAGGAGGAGATCGAAAAAATTGTGAACAAACTCATAGAAAACAAAATAGTTGAACCAATCCTACTAGTACCAAAAAGTCACTACCAAATTCAGTTGAAAAAAGGTTGAGACTAGTAATCGACTATAGACAAATAAACAAAAAGTTAATAGCAGATAAATTCCCATTACCAAGAATGGACGATATTTTGGATCAACATGGAAGAGCTAAATACTTTTCCCGTCTAGACTTAATGACCGGATTTCATCAAATAGAACTTGAGACAAAATTTAGGGATATAACATCTCTTTCATCCAACAATGGTTCATAAAGATCCACTAGATTACCGTATGGTCTAAAAATATCCCCTAATTCATTTCAAAGAATGATGACTATTGCCTTCAGCGGCCTAAAACCTGCCTTCTTATATGTGGATGATTTAGTAGTCCTTGGTTGCTCTGAACAACATAAGCTTTCGAATTTAAAATACGTTTTCAATTTATGTCGAAAACATAATCTAAAATTACACCCAGAAAAATGTTAATTTTTTATGCACGAAGTAACTTACCTCGGGCATAAATTTACAAATAAGGGCATACTTCCAGACGATAACAAGTACTCTTTAATTAAAAATTATCCAACACCCACAAACGGAGATAGTGCAAAAATATTTGTAGCATTTTGCAATTACTACCGAAGATTCATTAAAAACTTCGCAGAATATTCAAGACACCTGACAAAATTGTCAAAAAAGGGAGTTGTCTTCGAATGGACAAAAGAATGCAATGATGCATTTGGATATCTAAAAAAGGCACTAATGAGTCCTACACTATTGCTGTATCCCGATTTTAAAAAACCGTTTTGATTAACAACAGACGCAAGCAAAAACGCCTGTGGCGCAGTACTAATTCAGGAGTATGAAGGAAAACATTTACCAAAAGCATATGCCTCTAGAAGTTTCACAAAAGGAAAAAGCAACAAATCGACTATAGAACAAGAAATAGCCGCCATACATTGGGCAATAACATATTTCAGACCCTATATCTGCGGTACAAAATTTCTCGTAAGGTCTGATCATAGACCACTGTCCTACCTATTTGCTATGAAAAATCCAAGTTCTAAATTAACACGAATGAGACTAGAACTTTTGTTTTGAGTCCGTTTTAAAGGAAAAAAAAACAACGAATTGATTTTAAATTTCACTTTGTTCAATTATCCAATCTATCTTTAGATGGCTAATTACAGATTGACTTAAGTTTATTACAATTGTCTTACTTATACCTTTCTTTATGTCTACCTTGCATATTTGGTCAGCAGGAAATTAAATTATTATTTGCAAATCGAAATGTTAATTCAGCATTTGTTAAGTAAGTTTAATTAATATATGATAAAAAGTTCTTTAGCAAATTCAGCATTTGATAAGCAAGTTCAATATTCTTTCGGTTAATAAGTGGTGAAAGGTTCTTTAGCCATTTCAGCATTTATGAAATGTGAAAGGGTATTGGCATATGCCGGAAATCCAATTTCAGTTAAATTATGAATATTTAGAATTTATTATGCGTATTATATTATGCTTAAGGGTTTTACTATAACACCCCCACCGTTAGTTTGAGGCTCCGACGAAATATGCAATATAGACAGTTTTTTATTTGTTTTATCTATACTAATATTATAAAGAGGAAAACTTTGTTTGTTTGTTTGTTTGTTTGTAACGAATAGGCTCAAAAACTACTGGACCGATTTTAAAAATTCTTTCACCACTCGAAAACTACATTATCCAGGAGTAACATGGATTACATTTTATTTTGGAAAAAATAGGGTTCCGTAAGATATTTGGATTTTTCGGACACAAACTGAAAAAAATCTTATATCTATACTAATATTATAAAGAGGAAAACTTTGTTTGTTTGTTTGTTTGTTTGTAACGAATAGGCTCAAAAACTACTGGACCGATTTTAAAAATTCTTTCACCATTCGAAAACTACGTTATCCACGAGTAACATGGATTACATTTTATTTTGGAAAAAAATAGGGTTCCGTAAGATATTTGGATTTTTCGGACACAAACTGAAAAAAATCTTATATATAAAATAAAGTCAACTTTTTGTGTGTGTTCGCTAACCGGCCGTGTCTGCACCGAATTAAACCAAACTTACACACATAGTTAAGAAGGTATTGAAGATGGTTTCCGTATAGTTTGGATACCTATTGGTGGATAGGGCTCGAGATATAGGTCAAAACGTGGACCCGGGTAACCTTCGGATGTGTATGTACAATATGGGTATCAAATGGAAGCTGTTGGTGAATGCTTTAGTACAGAGTATTTTTCATGCCGCTCCGTGACTGGGGTCTCGAGATATAGGTCAAAACGTGGACCCGGGTAACCTTTGGATGTGTATGTACAATATGGGTATCAAATGGAAGCTGTTGGTGAATGCTTTAGTTCAGAGTATTTCCATCCGCTCCGTGACTAGGGTCTCGAGATAGAGACCAAAACGTGGAGCCTAGAATGTGTTTGTACAATATGGGTATCAAATTGAAGCTGTTGGTGAATGCTTTAGTACAGAGTATTTTTCATGCCGCTACGTGACTGGGGTCTCGAGATGTAGGTCAAAACGTGGACCCGGGTAACATTTGGTTGTGTATGTACAATATAGGTATCAAATGAAAGCTGTTGATAAGTGCTTTAATACGGGGTAATTTTCATACCTATTGATGACTAGGGTCTCGAAATATATGCCAAAACGTGGACCCGCCGTGTCTTTGCACCGAATTAAACCAAACTTATGCACATTGTTAAGTAGGTATTGAAGATGGTTTCCGTATAGTTTGGATACCTATTGGTAGAAAGGGTCTCGAGATATAGGTCAAAACGTGGACCCGGGTAACCTTTGGATGTGTATGTACAATATGGGTATCAAATGGAAGCTGTTGGTGAATGCTTTAGTTCAGAGTATTTCCATCCGCTCCGTGACTAGGGTCTCGAGATAGAGACCAAATCGTGGACCCTAGAATGTATTTGTACAATATGGGTATCAAATGAATGCTGTTGATAAGTGCTTTAATACGGGGTAATTTTCATACCTATTGATGACTAGGGTCTCGAGATATAGGTCAAAACGTGGACCCGGATAACCTTCGGACGTGTATGTACAATATGGGTATCAAATGAAAGCTATTGGTGAATGCTTTAGTTCAGAGTATTTCCATCCGCTCCGTGACTAGGATCTCGAGATAGAGACCAAAACGTGGAGCCTAGAATGTGTTTGTACAATATGGGTATCAAATTGAAGCTGTTGGTGAATGCTTTAGTACAGAGTATTTTTCATGCCGCTACGTGACTGGGGTCTCGAGATGTAGGTCAAAACGTGGACCCGGGTAACATTTGGTTGTGTATGTACAATATAGGTATCAAATGAAAGCTGTTGATAAGTGCTTTAATACGGGGTAATTTTCATACCTATTGATGACTAGGGTCTCGAAATATATGCCAAAACGTGGACCCGCCGTGTCTTTGCACCGAATTAAACCAAACTTATGCACATTGTTAAGTAAGTATTGAAAATGGGTTTCGTAAAGTTTGGTTGTAATTCGGAGCAGTGGCAACGGGTACAGCGTTCTTTTGAGCCAGCCATAATGTCGCTTACTTTTTTAACGCTTGGGGCGGAACTGAACTGTCAAATTGACAGTGTTAGTTACAATGTGTCAATATTTCTTTCTGATTTGGATGCCATAAGGAAAAAACGTAAGTGCAACATGTAAAAATTATTTGTGAATTTTTTTGGAGTGGATTTTGGAACAGTGAATAATTTCTTACGAAATTTGAGAATTTAATGTGAAATCCGAATGAAATTATGTGTTCGTGGAAAAAACAATTTTTTTCGTTTTTTTTTTTTTTGAAAAATATAAATGGATAATGGTTAAAAAAGCTCCAATGCTTAATAAAACATATAAATTGAAACGAAAAATTCATGGATGATCAGGAAAAAAGACGATTGTTTATTCATATGCGTTGATTTGAAATTTAAAAACAATCTTCTTTTTTCCTGATTTTCAATTTATATTTTATATTTACTCAAAAACAAATTCTTCTTCTTAATTGGCGCTATAACCGCTTACGCGATTTTGGCCGAGTTTAACAAAGCGCGCCAGTCGTTTCTTTCTCGTGCTAACCGGCGCCAGTTGGACACACCAAGTGAAGCCAAGTCCTTCTCCACCTGATCTTTCCAACGCAGTGAAGGCCGCCCTCTTCCTCTGCTACCACCAGCTGGTACCGCATCGAATACTTTCAAAGCCGGAGCGTTTGTATCCATTCGGACGACATGACCCAGCCAACGTAGCCGCTGGATCTTTATTCGCTGCGCTATGTCTATGTCGTCGTAAAGCTCATACAGCTCATCGTTCCATCGTCTGCGATATTCGCCGTTGCCAACGTGCAAAGGTCCAAAAATCTTACGCAGAATCTTTCTCTCGAACACTCCAAGCGTCGCTTCATCGGATGTTGTCATCGTCCAAGCTTCTGCGCCATACGTTAGGACGGGCATGATGAGAGTCTTGTAGAGTGTTAGTTTTGTTCGTCGAGAGAGGACTTTACTACTCAATTGCCTACTTAGTCCAAAGTAGCACTTGTTGGCAAGAGAGATTCTACGTTGGATTTCAAGGCTGACATTGTTATCGGTGTTAATGCTGGTTCCTAAATAGACGAAGTCTTTTACAACCTCGAAATTATAACTGTCTACAGTGACGTGGGTGCCGATACGCGAGTGCGCCGACTGTTTGTTTGAAGACAGGAGGTACTTCGTTTTGTCCAAATAGAAAAACAAAAAATATTGTTTATGCCAAAGCGCTTGAATAAAGAATAAAGAAATAAATAATATGAAAACCATATATTTTCTGTTCTAAACCATATCTATTCTATTTTAGTGTGCCCAGCGAAGGGGGCCGGGTTTGCTAGTATGTAATAAATATTGTTAACACTATGATCGTGAGAACAATTATTATGTTTATGCTTATATTTATAAAATTTGATTTCTTTGTTTGATATTGTATTTGTTCGATATATTTTACATGTTTAATTTGTTCTAAATATAATGATTCTAACTTTAAATTTGAAAAAGTTGCATTCGATTTTTCCTTGATTTTTGTTATAACATTAGGTAGAATAAATTGGTCGTAATATTTTAGTTTGACATTACTAAAAGTTTTGTTCATTGCTCTAATTTCACAACTTTCACATTTTACTAAAAAGTTTCCGTTTATTCTGATATGAATTTTATTACAATTATGCTCGACTTTGAAGTAGAAGTTTTTGAATATTAGTATACCGGGTAAAATTTCTATTACGACTGATTCGTCTAACGTTCGCATATCGCAGTATGCTTCTTCGTAGTTTAATATGTTTGAAATACATTCGTTCGAAATTTGAATTAAATTTTTCTTAAGATTATCTTTAACGTTTACATCAAAAATATTATTTTTGAAATATATTAGTATTTCGTAGGTATTCAATATAATTGATTTATTTTTTACATTGGGAATTGGCTCAAATTTGATTTTCGATAGAATTTCTTTTGAATATTGAGGAATCTGAAGAATTATTACGATACTATTGTCGTGTAAGGCGACGGCTACTTTAATATTTGTGTAACCATCATATCGATGTGGTCTCTTAAGAGTGAAATGTCATTGTTTATTTGGTAAATTTGTTCTATAAATGTTATTTCGTCTTCTATTGTCGCTATTTTATTTTGCATAAAGTCTTTGAATTTATTTAAATAATTTCCAATCAGAATTTGTTTTTGGTTTATGTGGTTGGTAATGTTTTGTATTTGAGAGGATATGAGGTGGTTGACGTAGGTGAAGTTGTTAATTTTGTTTGTCAAGGATTCTTCGTTTTTATATAATGATTTCAGTGAGTTGGTTATTTCTAGTTTATCGTCGTTGTCCATAGTACCTGCAATAAACTTAAGTCCTTTTCCTAGTACATTTATCCGTCCTCTTTTTTGTCTAACGTGTGGATTTAAATTTTCTATTTTTCCTTTTAATAGCGCAAAATTTTTACTTATGGTATCTAATAGTGTCTTGGCTTCAACCGTGCCAGCATTAAGTGTTTGTATATTTTCAAAGATTAAGTTTAATGTGTCCGCGTAGGCAGTTACGTTGACAATATGGAAGATTTTGCTATGTCGGTCAATCACTTTTTGTTCTCCTGTT
Organism: Anastrepha obliqua; assembly: GCF_027943255.1. NCBI lineage: Eukaryota > Metazoa > Arthropoda > Insecta > Diptera > Tephritidae > Anastrepha > Anastrepha obliqua. The sequence continues at coordinate 53,166,772 of NC_072897.1, read as the reverse complement.
TTGATCGGTATGTATCCATTATTGGTAGTTAAGTCTTGAATGTCGATAGATTTTGCATAGATGGTCGTTAAAAATGTAATCGTCAAAATCCAGGGTGTCATCCGGAATAATGTGTATGGGTTTTCAATGTCTAGCTTTTATTTAGGGGTTATTTTTATCCTGATATTTCTTATTTTGCTTCACATGTTTTTTGTAACATTTTAGTCCGGTTTTAATGTCTTTTAAATGTTCGGTATCAATTATACTGGCATCTATTTTTCTATATCTTCTGTGGTTTTTGCCCCCATTAACTTCTTTTATGAAGTTGGTTCCTTCTTGAATATTAACATCTTTTCTATCTTTATTTAATTTGTTTATGTAATTTTCTTTTTTCTTCAAAATCAAATCATGGATTTCTTCATATTTGTCTCCATGAATTTTCCCATTTATGAAATCAATTGGTTTAGCTTTTGTAGTACTGTGTATCGTGTTATTATAAAAACCTATTATCCTTAGAATTTTTTCTTCCACCGTTTCATGATGATACTTTTCGTCATGTCGTAAAAGTCTAATGTGTTCATTAATCGTATTGTGTAATCTTTCAATGTCTGCATTTGATGTATGGTTACTGTTAGATGTGTAGTGTATTGTGATATTTTCGTCCTTTAAAAACTGTTGCATTGGCATAGCTTTGAAGCCAAGTTCATTGTCGACAATAATTTTCTCAATTTTACCGTAAGTGTTAAAATAAAGTAATAGTTTGGTTTTTAATTCTGTCCATGTCCTTCCATTAATTCTATAAGCTACCGCAAATTTTGTAAATTTATCAATTATTGTCATAAAAATTTGTTTTTGTAATGTGTAAAAGACATCGATGTGAATGATTTCACGAGGCTTAGAGGGTGTTTCGGTAATTTTATAGGGTATCTTAGAAGGTCTTCTATCATATTTTTCTAAATTACAAACTTCACAATTATTTATAAATTGCGTTATCCTTATCCGAAAACTGCTTGTATACCTCTATGGTTTTTATCTAAATGTTCTTTTTCAATAATGCCACTTAATTTATTTTCGTCTTCTATATCTTCTAATAAAGTAAAACATCTTAATATTCTAAAATCTTTGTTATTAGAGAAAAATTCCTCGTAAGTAGTCTTAAAAGTGTTGTAAAATACGTCATCTATTAAAATTGCATTTAATTGTGCAGGGCTGAAATGAGTTTTAAGTAGGGTAAGAGTTGTATTTCTATCTAACTCCTTAATTTGTATAATTTTCCTTTTATTTTTAAAAATTAACTTGTTTTTTTATTCGTACGGATCCTGATGCAATTTTCTTTATAATCACTTGATTTTTAAACAGATTTAATGGAGACGAAGTTTCTTTAATGGTTAAAGGATCAGATTCTAATGCATTTCGTTCCTTTTTTGTATTTTATTTCATAGTCGAATTCAGATAATTTTAATCGCCATCTAACGAGTTTTGAATTAGGTTCCTTAATGGAAAAAAGCCATGTTAAGGGTTTATGATCGGTTTCGATTAGGAATTTGCGTCCGAAAAGGTAGGGTCTAAAGTATTTAATATAGTTGCCCAGACTATTGCTAGTAGTTCTTTTTCTATAGTGCTGTAGTTAATTTCATGTTCGTTAAGAGTGAGACTCGCGTAACAAATGGGGTGGTTATCTTGTGAAAGTACTGCACCTGAGGCATAATTACTAGCGTCCGTTGTGAGAGTAAATTTTTTTGAAAAATCGGGATATGCAAGAATCGGATCGTGAATTAACAATGTTTTAAGAGTATTGAAGCTTTCTTGATATTGCGGGTCGGAGATATTTATTTTTGCGTCCTTTTTTTAAATACTTAGTCATGGGTTTGGCGATTAAAGAGTAATCCTTTATAAATTTCCTATAATAGCCGGTTAAACCAAGAAACTGTTTAATTTGTTTAGGAGTTTTAGGGATTGGGAAATTTTTGACACATTCTATTTTTTTGGGGTTTGCCTTTATACCACTGGGTGTCACTATGTGTCCAAGGAACTCGGTTTTTTTTTTCAAAAATTCTGACTTATCCAATTGTACTTTAAGATTGGCTTCTTTTAAGCGGTTAAAAATTAGTTTAATGGAATCGATGTGCTCTTGCAGAGAAGTAGAAAAATGTCATCTAAATAACCGAGGCAAATTTTATTTATGAAATCTTTAAGGATATTATTCATGAGTCTTTGGAATGTCGCTAGTGCTGTCTTCAGACCAAACGGCATTCGTAAGAATTCATAGTGCCCTCCTTCGACACTGAAGGCGGTCTTGTGAATATCGTTTTCTTCGATTTCTATTTGGTGAAATCCCTTCGCTAAATCGAGGGTGGTGAAGTATTGGCATCTGCCCAATTTGTCTAATATTTCATCGATATTTGGAATTGGATATTTATCATCTATAGTTACTTAGTTTAGTTTACGATAGTCTATTACAAGTCTCCATTTAGCCTTTCCACTGGCATCAGCCTTCTTTGCTACGATCCATATGGGTGCTGAATATGGGGAATTGATGTGTCTTATTATTTTATTTTTAAGCATTTCTTGAATTTGCATCTCTACTTCTTTTTTATGAATAAAGGGATATCTATAGGATTTAGTAGAGATTGGGATATTATCAGTAGTCCTAATTTGATTTTTAATTGTTGATGTAAAACTCAATTTGGTATTTTCCTGATAGAAAATATCTGAATATTTATTTATGACTGGCCAAAGTTTAGCTTTTTCTTCAAGATTAAGGTGCTGAATCCTGATCTGTTCTCTAAGTGGTTTGTATTCCTTTTCTTCGATGATATTGAAATTTACGTTATCTTCCTCCTGTGTGAATTCGCTGTCTGACTTGGAAGCTAAATCTAATTCTGTGTTATTAGAAGGGTCTTTACCTAAAGTTACGTGTTCTTCTGTCTTGTCGCCATCTTTGCTTTTGACAAAAAGAGTTAATATGCGTTCTCCAAATTTAATTGTATTATCCGCATAATTTATGTTTGCTTTTAAAGGCCTTAATAAATCGTTGCCTATTAAACCGTCATAGAAGTCATGGAATTTTGTTATGTAGAACTTGATTACGTCTAGTAATGTACCGAATTCTTCAAAAACTTTAATCTTTGCCTTTTCGTTTAAACAGATTTTGTGTTGCAAGGTATTTATGTAGATGGGATTTATTTTTTGAATCCATTTTGGGTGGCAGATACCAGGATTAAGGATTGAGTTAGTAGCGCCTGTATCCACTATTAGTTTTATGTGTCCTAATTTTGTCTTTACTTTTATATATGGAAGTTCTCCGAGGCGGTATAATGAAAATTTTCATTTTTAGTTAGTTCGTGTTGATTTATATCCATGGGTTCGGGTGGTGGTTGTTTATTGTAACTGTTCTGGTTTGGTTGAGTAAAGTTATTTCTTTGTTCGTTATGCCCATAATAATTATTTGGTCTCAGATGTCTGTTATTTGGTTGGAAATTTTCATTATATTGTCTATTATTCTGTCGGTAGAAATTTGGTCTAAATTGTCCGTTATTTTGTAGGCGGCCATTTTCACTATTTTGTGGGTAGAAATTCGATTTAAATTGTCCACTATTTTGTGGTTGAAAATTTCTTCTATTTTGATAGTGCTGTCTTCTATCTGGGTGGTTGTAATTTTGCCTACTGGAAGGGGGTTGGACCTTTGTGTGTGAGGGTTCTGTTATTTGGGCCATTTTCGGTATTTTACAATATTACCTTACTATATATTTTTATGATAACTTTTGATAATTTTACTCACTTCTGCGATGTCTATATGTATTCAACGATAAATTCGTAAATCATTCATATGTGTGTCCTACGTCTTCTTCTATCTACTTGAGGTCTATCGATTTGTCTGGTAGGTATGAATTCGTCCGTGCTGTAACCGTCGTTCGAGTCGAACCCTGAATCAGGAAGGTATCTAATGGTTTCTACTGTTTCAATTTCTGAATCAGTAAAATAGTCTGATTCGGAGTCACTCATGTATAATGACTTAACTAGGTTTACTTGCTTTACTAAAAAGGAATTTGTATGAATATTTGCTTGTTTCTGCTTAATTTCTTTAGCTTCCTCCTCAATAATTTTCACTTTTCTTTCCTTTTTTTATATTCTTTGTTTCTACTTTCATATAAAACTATTTTCTTCTTTAAATACAGAATTTTTTTTTTTTATGTATCTTTTTCTTAAAACTATCTTTCACTTTGTAATTTGATACTGTTGTGCATTAATAGAACTTAATTCTGTATCTTCTGTTATTGTTTAATCTGTTTTAGGTGAACGATTTCCAGATACTGGTGGATACTGGAACTCGATGTCATTCTGTTGGGCGGAATGAAGTTGTTCTTCGCCTTTTTCCTTCTGTTGGGCGGAATGAAGCTCTTCTTCGCCTTTTTCCTTCTGTTGGGCGGAATGAAGCTGTTCTTCGCCTTTTTCACTTTGGTTCTATAGTAGCAATCCTTTGCTAACTATATTTTCACACACACAAAAAAATTTTGAGCTTTTAAAGTAGCAATCTTTTGCTTACTTAATGTATCCTCACCGTTGTTACAATCTTTAGCCAACAAGTTCGCGAGAGAGTCCAAGGACTGTATTAAGGGAAAAACCCACTTATCCTTACTAATCTTATAGATAGGATAATTACGGTGTCCTATCGTTGTTGTGTTTTTTTTGAAGTTCAATTAAAATTTTGTGTTTCCTTTAATCTTTTAAAGGATTTGGAAATTTAACTAAAGTTATTTTTTCCTTTTTTTTTCACAAAAAATTTGTGCTTCCTTTAATCTTTTAAAGGATTCGGAAATGTCTCTTTTAATTAAAGTTCTTTTCTTTTCACAAAGAATTTCCTTTAATCTTTTAAAGGATTCGAAAACGTTACTTTAACTAAAATTTCCGTTACGGATATTAAAATATCCAATATCCTCGAAACTGAATAATTCACATAAGGATACACGGGATCCTACCGACTGCGCCACTTTTGTTTTGAGTCCGTTTTAAAGGAAAAAAAACAACGAATTGATTTTAAATTTCACTTTATTCAATTATCCAATCTATCTTTAGATGGCTAATTACAGATTGACTTAAGTTTATTACAATTGTCTTACTTATACCTTTCTATATGTCTACCTTGCATATTTGGTCAGCAGGAAATTAAATTATTATTTGCAAATCGATTCTTTGGAATTGTTTTGCCATACAAAAATATTGGCATGTGCCGGAAATGTTAATTCAGCATTTGTTAAGTAAGTTTAATTAATATATGATAAAAAGTTCTGTAGCAAATTCAGCATTTGCTAAGCAAGTTCAATATTCTTTCGATTAATAAGTGGGGAAAGGTTCTTTAGCCATTTCAGCATTTATGAAATGTGAAAGGGTATTGGCATATGCCGGAAATGCAATTTCAGTTAAATTATGAATATTAAGAACTTATTATGCGTATTATATTATACTTAAGGGTTTTACTATAACAACTAGACTTAGAAGAGTACGATTTTATAGTTGAGTATCATAGAGGAAAAGACAATAACATTGCGGACGCTCTGTGGCGCATAACAATAACAGATTTAAAACAAATAAATGAGAACAATAACAAAATATATAAAATAGTGAAAAGATCAATGTCTAATAAAAACGCTAGTCCAAATACACAGCAGCATAACAATCATAATAATGATAAGCCCAGTATATATGTTCCTATAAACAACACTGAAGTCAGGAAATTTTTTAAATTAAAGATCACTCCCACGAGATGCTACATCAAACGGGGAAAATCTATAAAAGCATATACAGTAGGTTCTGTTTTTATGCGGTTTTGAAATAATGCGGTTTTTAAAAAAATTAAAAAATGCATGTCGACCTATCGGGAATTGAAGATTCTAAACCAGCTAAGCAAAAACTCATCACAGATTACATCAAAAAAGCTAACCCTACAAGTATGGAACCGCCTGCATCACCATCCAGATCAGACGTGTACATTTCCTCAGGTGACGGAAGTGATTTTACGCCAAATCCTAAACGAATGCGCAACGAATGCGATGTAAATTTATTTTTCGACTCTGGCGTTTCTTAAATAAAGATATAATTTTCAAAAATACAATTTTTTTTTGTGCGATTTTATTTAATTATTTCAGATTCATGCGGTCTATGGAACGTATCTATAGTTATAATATGGGAATATAGTACCCTTTTTTATGCGATTTTATTACATTATTTCAGATTTATGTGGTTCTTAGCACTTTTGAAACGTATCTATAGTTTTACTATAGAACTGGTAGTTTTTTTTTATGCTGTTTTTTATGCTGTTTCTTGCGGAACGTATATACCGCATAAAAACAATCTACTGTACACAAATTAATGACTTGTTTGTTAACGGAAACATGTCTTTAGAGACACTTTTTTCTAGGCTCGATAAAGTGGCCGACATACATGGAATTAAAAATGTGGAAGTGGCATCAAGCGAGACAATTTTCGAATTTATCTCGGTAAATGATTTTAAAAATAAGGGCAATGAAATATTAAATAAAGTAAAATTAGCGCTACTAAACGAGGTGAACCACATTAAAGACACTAAAGCTGTAAATGATATTCTAAGACAATATCACGACGGTCCAATTCTTGGAGGACACTTCGGAATCTTAAGAACACTCATGAAAATAAAAAGACATTACTTTTGGAAGGGTATGGCAAAAGATATTACTAAATACGTAAAGACATGTGACAAATGCCAGAAAACAAAAATAACAAAGCACCAAAAGAGCCCAATGACTCTAACACCAACACCGTTTGACTCAGTTTTTGTTGACACAATTGGTCCCTTACCTACCTCAATAAATGGAAATATTTATGCAGTCACGATAATATGCGACTTGACAAAGTATTTGGTCACAATACCAATACAAAACAAAAACGCAAAAACGGTTGCAAAAGCAATCTTTGAACATTTTATTCTTAACTACGGTCCAATGAAGACGTTGATTTCAGACATGGGTAGATAATATAAAAATTCAGTCCTAACGGAACTATGCGAATTGCTAAGAATTTACAAATTAACCTCAACCGCATGTATGAAGTACTTTGCTCATACAAATATGTTCACCGCCGTCGTGATTGAATAGTCATGGCCACTACGTCTGTGGTTATGAATGCATTTTGTTCTTATAGACGCTAGACATAGAATTTTAGCTTTGGACAACATACGCATTTAGACGAATAAAGTGAGTGCTCTGTGTGTGCGGATATGTGTATTAGAGTGAGCCGAAAAAATTTTTTTTTTAGGATCGAATTCTAATAGTGCGAAAAAGTTGCACTGTTAGACTAATAAAGTGTGTGCCAAATTTCAGCCCAATCGAACAATATCTACTGCCGCCAGCAGAGGTCTCAAATTTTGAAATTTAAGTTTAAATTCTGATCAATTTTAACTTTTTTGAAAATACTGTTTGTTATCACACCGGTTAATGTTAAATACAAATTTTTTATGAGAAGGCCCACCGAAACAATTTAATTCACTACACTCCACTCTGTTTGTTTGATCAAGCAATACGTTTATGGAACTCTCAGTAGCTCGTCCTTGCACTGCGAATTGAATTCAAGTTACAGCAATTACTTTGGTTATTTTTTCTTCCGCTTTATTCGAAAGAGGGAACTTGAACTGTAGTATGATTATAAGTTGAACATGCCTATCGTAGTATACTCAGTTGTTTTTAATTTAATTAATGCTTGCTTCATATTTCAAAGGTTCATTGCATGAGCTGCACAAGCTGACAACAAGCATTTTTCGGCATGTGCCTAAATTGTTTGCTAAAATTTGTTAAATAAACGTTAAGTAAACATGAGTTATAGAATATGTAGAAATAAGTAAAATAAGTATAAAAACTCGACCATATCTTAATGATCATATAATAAATATTATGACAATACAACCTTCCGGTTATCCAGCATTGGTTATCAAACAGAAAATCGTCTTTTATTTATTACATGGCGATCATGAAAGCTTGAGCATTGATTTTGCTAAGCTGTTAAATGCAAGTTTCTTATACCATATCTGCACCAAAATTGCAATATATTTGCAAGTGCTCTAAAAAGCACCAAAAATTCACAAAATAGATGTCCAACCCAGCTCAAGGGCCGCAACCAATCTCCTTGGAGGAATACAGAAGACGGAACGGCCTTAACAAAAACCCAACAGAAGTTTCCATCCCAAAGGTGAGCAAACCAAAAAGAAGAGGAGGCTACACCACCAGACTAAAGAGGGAAATAAGCTTACTCAGCAGGGAGGTAAACCAGCAACCTCCACCATCTTGGGAGGAATCTAGCGCAATCTGGGAGCGCATAACCCAACTAGAATTCCTGCTCCAGCGCGTTAACCGCTCGAGACAAAAATAATTTTCTAACACATTTTTTTCCATTTAATATGGAAACAATTTAAAAAAAAAAATTTTTTTTATTAAATTAAAACTTTCGACATTTGGCAAAGCTAATAATAAATATATCAAAAATGATTTTAAAATAAATTAAATGTAAAATAATGAATAAAAATCATTTCTAATTAAATTGTTTATATAATTATATAAGGCTCCCCATAATAATTCATAAATGGGTAAAATTTGACTAAACATTTCTAAATAGTAGTTGACACTATAGCAAAATTTTTTATTCTGGACATTCCAATACTAATTTTAAAGACATATCCAAATATGGGACTTTTGGATGTAAAGACGGTAGACTCAACAGCAAACGTTATTAACAAGGTAGACGTTACTTCTCCGGACTTAGAAACAATCACAATTTTATTAACTATAATATTATGGTAGCTTTAGTGAGTGCAAACATTTGCATAACAATTTATAGAATGCACAACAAGTACTTAAAGAAAAAATACAGTAATAGCATAGCAAACAACTTAGAACAAGTCTAAACACTATGATATTAAATAAAAAAAAAACTTAACACATGGACAAATGGTTAATTATACAAAAAAAATTACATTTAGAAAGGGACAACTTTAAAAAAGCATATAAATGCATAAGTCAGAATAGATATATTAAGCCAGATACAGTTTGAAAACATTTAGAAAATCTAGTTAATACATTAGAATCAATAAGAAAAATTATCCAAGAGAATTATAGCAAATTTACTAATATACATCAAAAAGAAACACGTGACTTATTTTGGCAATTAAGACACTTATTGGTAAAAATAATAGTCAAGTATAACATTAAACAAGATATATCTTATTCACTAAGTGAACCAATAACACTTAACTTCAACGAAATTTTGTTAACGACCACATTAGAAGCAGTTTTAGAAGAAACAACAGATTCCGATACAGTCATAGATTCTGATCAAGACACAATGACACAAAACATAGTAGAATTTCTAAACACAGCCGCAAGGCTAGTGACTGATTTCGACGGTAAGCCAGAAAATTTACGTTCATTTCTAGATGCTCTAGCACTTCTAGATACAATAAAAGGTGAACGCGAAACCACAGCTATATCACTTATTAAAACAAAGTTAAAAGGAAACGCGAGAAACCTTATTACAGCGGTTATTGCCACACTTCAAAGGACAGTCAAAGGTGAATCTGTTGAAGTAATATCGGCCAAAATAATGAATATACCTAAAGCAAAACAGTAAGCCAGCTAACAATTACTGTAACGAGATCGAGACTCTTACAAAATCGTTAGAAAATGCTTATATGTATTACGAATGGATTATCTACTGAATTAGCCAGCAGATATTCTATTCAAATAGCCGTAAAAGCAATGGCCAAAAATTTCAGCCTTGAAAAAGTGAAATTGATTATGGAAGCAGGTCAATTCAATAACATGAATGAGGCAATAAGTAAATGGAAGTTGTACCGAAACTACTGGTCAACAAAATACAATATTACATTTTGGCCAAATACTATTTAATAATTCTAACAATCGATTTCCAAGAAACGCTAGATTTCAGAGAAGAAACCATTTCTCAAATAATCAAAATAGAGCAAAATATAATGGCAACTACAGCATTAACAGTTTTGGCAATAGTAACCAAAACTACGGAAATAGCAATAGAGGTCGATTCAGATCAAATAGACAAAATAAAAACCGGAAAGTAACAAACAATGCCAGATGTACTCAGTCCGAAGAAATTAATCCGGAAAACTAGAAATTTCCTTTAAGATATATTCACTCAACCTTAGTTATAGTATTTTCGTACAATTCAAAATATCAGACTCAAATACAGTTATAACATTATTAGTATACACAGGAACTGATATATCCTTATTAAAATATAATAAATCCACTTTTCAAAAAATCAATACTGGACAAATAACAAACTTCAGCGGTATAGGACAAGGCAAAATTAGATCCATTGATTTTAGATCCGATATTTTTCGATTTAAAATTCAGAAACTACCTAATACCTCATGAATTTCACGTTATACATGACAATTTTCCAATACCTTGCGATGGCATAATAGGCATGGATTTTATGAAAAAATTCAATTGCATATTGAACTTTACACAAAACCATAATATCCTAATATTAAGACCGGATAATTTGTCATATAACATAGAAATACCGATATCAACAACGTATAACGATGAAATAACCATACCACCACGGTCAGAAGTAATACGCAAAATTAATCTACCATATTCTCTAGAAGACACACTAGTCCCAAACCAAGAACCACAGCCGGGTATCTTTATAACAAATACCCTGGTAAAAACAAACAATGCCTATATCCGTATAATGAATACCACTCACAACACAATCTCTTTAATACAGAACGAAATCCTTACAGAAAATGTCTCTGATTACGACATAATAACTGATAGCACAAATGACAGACATAGAAAATCGGAAATTCTTAAAAAATTGACAAACAATTTTCCAAAACCACATGAAAAACAGTTAACAAAACTTTGCTCCGAATACAGCGACATTTTTGGGTTAGACACCGAACCAGTTACAACTAATAATTTTTACAAACAAAAATTAACGGTTAGAGACACACAACCGGTATACATAAAAAATTACCGTATACCCCACACACACAAGGAGCAGATCGAAAAAATTGTGAACAAACTCATAGAAAACGAAATAGTTGAACCATCATTTTCTGATTACAATAGTCCAATCCTACTAGTACCAAAAAAGTCACTACCAAATTCAATTGAAAAAAGGTGGAGACTAGTAATCGATTATAGACAAATAAACAAAAAGTTAATAGCAGATAAATTCCCATTACCAAGAATGGACAATATTTTGGATCAACACGAAAGAGCTAAATACTTTTTCTGTCTAGACTTAATGACCGGATTTCATCAAATAGAACTTGAGACAAAATCTAGGGATATAACATTTTTTTCAACCAACAATGGTTCATAAAGATCCACTAGATTACCATATGGTCTAAAAATATCCCCTAATTCATTTCAAAGAATGATGACGATTGCCTTCAGCGGTTTAAAATCTGAGCAAGCCTTCTTATATGTGGATGATTTAGTAGTCCTTGGTTGCTCTGAACAACATATGCTTTCGAATTTAAAAGACGTTTTCAATTTATGTCGAAAACATAATCTAAAATTACACCCAGAAAAATGTTAATTTTTTATGCACGAAGTAACTTACCTCGGGCATAAATTTACAAATAAGGGCATACTTCCAGACGATAACAAGTACTCTTTAATTAAAAATTATCCAACACCCACAGACGGAGATAGTGCAAAAATATTTGTAGCATTTTGCAATTACTACCGAAGATTCATTAAAAACTTCGCAGAATATTCAAGACACCTGACAAAATTGTCAAAAAAGGGAGTTGTCTTCAAATGGACAAAAGAATGCAATGATGCATTTGAATATCTAAAAAAGGCACTAATGAGTCCTACACTATTGCAGTATCCCGATTTTAAAAAACCGTTTTGATTAACAACAGACGCAAGCAAAAACGCCTGTGGCGCAGTACTAATTCAGGAGTATGAAGGAAAACATTTACCAAAAGCATATGCCTCCAGAAGTTTCACAAAAGGAGAAAGCAACAAATCGACTATAGAACAAGAAATAGCCGCCATACATTGGGTAATAACATATTTCAGACCCTATATCTACGGTACAAAATTTCTCGTAAGGTCTGATCATAGACCACTGTCTTACCTATTTGCTATGAAAAATTCAAGTTCTAAATTAACACGAATGAGACTAGACTTAGAAGAGTACGATTTTATAGTTGAGTATCTTAGAGGAAAAGACAATAACATTGCGGACGCTCTGTCGCGCATAACAATAACAGATTTAAAACAAATAAATGAGAACAATAACAAAATATATAAAATAGTGAAAAGATCAATGTCTAATAAAAACGCTAGTCCAAATACACAGCAGCATAACAATCATAATAATGATAAGCCCAGTATATATGTTTCTATAAACAACACTGAAGTCAGGAAATTTTTTAAATTAAAGATCACTCCCACGAGATGATAAATCAAACGGGGAAAATCTATAAAAGCATATACAGTAGATTCTGTTTTTATGCGGTTTTGAAATAATGCGGTTTTTAAAAAAATTAAAAAATGCATGTCGGCCTATCGGGAATTGTACATATAAACAAGATTCTAAACCAGCTAAGCAAAAACTCATCACAGATTACATCAAAAAAGCTAACCCTACAAGTATGGAACCGCCTGCATCACCATCCAGATCAGACGTGTACATATCCTCAGGTGACGGAAGTGATTTTACGCCAAATCCTAAACGAATGCGAGGTAAATTTATTTTTCGACTCTGAAGTTTCTTAAATAAAGATATAATTTTCAAAAATACAATTTTTTGTTTATGCGATTTTATTTAATTATTTCAGATTCATGCGGTCTATCTAACGTATCTATAGTTATAATATAGGACTAGTACCCTTTTTTATGCGATTTTATTACATTATTTCAGATTTATGTGGTTCTTAGCACTTTTGAAACGTATCTATAGTTTTACTATAGAACTGGTAGTTTTTTTTATGCTGTTTTTTATGCTGTTTCTTGCGGAACGTATATACCGCATAAAAACAGAATCTACTGTACACAAATTAATGACTTGTTTGTTAACGGAAAAATGTCTTTAGATACACTTTTTTCTAGGCTCGATAAAGTGGCCGACATACATGGAATTAAAAATGTGGAAGTGGCATCAAGCGAGACAATTTTCGAATTTATCTCGGTAAATGATTTTAAAAATAAGGGCAATGAAATATTAAATAAAGTAAAAGTAGCGCTACTAAACGAGGTGAACCACATTAAAGACACTAAAGCTGTAAATGATATTCTAAGACAATATCACGACGGTCCAATTCTTGGAGGACACTTCGGAATCTTAAGAACACTCATGAAAATAAAAAGACATTACTTTTGGAAGGGTATGGCAAAAGATATTACTAGGTTTAGGTTTAGGTTTGGCAGCCGCATCGCACATGGGGACAACGATGCCACTTAGACCACGAAATGGGTCCGTTGTGAACCGCGGGGGCTGAGCTACATTTCCCTCGCCATATTAAACCATCCTGAGCTTTTGACAAAGCGTAAAAGGTTGTTGATACCTAAAATGTATAGATTATCTATATTCGTTAAGAAGTAGGATTTTAAAAATCGGTTCCTGCTTCTGGCTAGAGCTGGGCATGTGCAAAAAAGGTGTTGAATTGTTTCCAATTCCTCCTAATTTCTGCAGCTACGACAGAAATCATGCGTGTAAACGCCTTATCTCTTTGCATGATTTCCTATGAGACAATGTCCTGTGAGGGCCCCTACTAGGGTCCTGATTTGAAGTCTATTCAGCTTTATAATACTCTTGGACAGACGTAAATTTAGCCTTGGCCATGTTTGCCTAGCAATTTCACAGGTGTTAACGCTAATCCATCTCTGATTTGCAGAATTGATTAGTGCGTCCTTAATGAGAAGCTTACAAGTTGCGAGAGGTATCTCCATAAAATTACTTATGTCTGGAAAACAGGTACCTTCTCTTGCAAGTTGGTCTTCCCTGCAGTTACCTGGTATATCTCTGTGGCCTGGAACCCGGCATAAGATTATACGATATTGTTTGGCCATCTCATTTAGAGATTGGCGACAACGTAAGACACTCCTTGATGTTGTTTGGAATGCATCCAGGGCTCGTAGGGCAGCTTGGCTGTCTGATAGAATGCAGATATCCGTTGATGATATTCTGTTTATCTTTAGCCATTTTAAGGCTTCATGAATAGCGTTTATTTCCGCTTGAAAAACACTGCAGTGATCCGGTAGTTTAAAGGATTCACTAATAGAAAGCTCTTCGCAAAATAACCCTGATCCTACACCGATATCCATTTTAGACCCGTCCGTGTAGATCTTAACGGGTGTACCCAACAAACCATTCTTCAAACCATTCCAGTCTAGAAGGGATTTTCATTAGGAAATTCCTTTCGAAGCAGAGAATGGGAGAGTGATAATCACAGTCACTGGGTATATCCGTGTAGGAGTCTAAGATGGTTGAATGTCCCTGTGTGACAGTCTTCCATTGTGAGCTCGCTTTGAGCCTTACAGCGGAGCAGGCCGCTAAGTATTTGCAGAAGAGATCTAGGGGGGGCAGATGTAGTATGATATCCAAAGCCATGCATGGCGTGGTTTTCATGACGCCACATATTGCTAATTCCGCTGATCTCTGCACCTTATTCAATAAATTAGAATAGGTTTTTTTCTGCATAGCACACCACCAGACAATATTTCCGTATAGAAGAATGGGTCTGACGACAGCAGTGTAAAGCCAATGAGCAGCCTTAGGTTTAATTCCCCAGGTCTTACCTAAAGCTCTCTTACAGGCATAAAAAGCTAGGTTCGCTTTCCTGACTCTTTCTACAATGTTCGACTTCCAAGTCAGTTTCCTATCTATGTTTAGTCCCAAGTACTTGGTTTCTTCCGAAATCACAAGAGCTTCCCCCTTGAGCATAATTGGACTTAGTTGAGGGATTTTGTGTTTCCTAGTGTACAATATAAGTTGTGTTTTGTCTGCGTTGACTCCTAGACCACACTTTCCTGCCCACCTAGAAAGTATGTCTAGAGCATTTTGTATTAGGTCTCTTAATATAGATACAAATTTACCAGAGACAGCAATGACAACATCATCGGCGTAAGCTATCACCTTACAGCCCACCGATTCCAGTATTAACAGAACTTTATTTACAACTGCGTTCCATAGAAACGGTGAGAGGACTCCGCCTGGCGGTGTACCTCTACTTACCAATCTCCTGAGCACCGATTCTCCTAGTTCCGCTTCAATGATTCTGCTATTTAGCATTTTCCCAATGAAGCCTACCAAGCCCGGTTCTACCCCAAGATCAGTGAGTGCTGCAGTAATTGCCCCCCCCTTCAACATTGTTAAAGGCCCCTTCAATATCAAGGAAAGCGGCTAAAGTAAATTCCTGTTTGTGCAGTGAACTCTCTGCCGTGTAAATAAGGTTATGTAGAGCTGTCTCTACCGATTTCCCTTTCGTGTAGGCATGTTGTGACGTAGAGATAAGATTTCTATCTATAGATAGGCTTAAATGAAATTCTATCAACCTCTCCAAAGTTTTCAATAGGAAGGAAGAAAGAGATATCGGTCTTAAGTCTTTTGGATGGGTATGTGAGTTTCTACCCGCTTTTGGAATGAAAACAATTTTGACTTGTCTCCACTTAAGAGGTATATGACCGTAAAGAAAGCAACCTTTGAAGATTGCTAGCAGCCAGTGTGTTAGATATCCGGCGGTCTTTTGCAGTTCCACTGGGTAAATACCATCTGGACCCGGTGATTTAAAGGGTTTGAAACTTCCAATCGCCCATAAGAGCCGATCCTCAGATATAGCATCTATTCTGACTTCACGACAGTGTACTGTATCTTCCATGCCCTGCCCAGTAATGTCTGAGCAGCCTGGAAAATGAGTGTCGAGCAAAAGTTCTAAAGACTCTTTACTGGTTGTAGTGAACGTGCCATCACTTTTCTGTAGCAGTTCCCAATTTTAAGGACTTCCCGCTAAGATCTTACGAAGTCTGGAGGTCTCAGTTGCCCCCTCAACTTCTTCACAAAAGGATTTCCAAGATTGCCTTTGGGCCTTCCTGATTTCCTTCTTGTAGATTTTCAGAGCATCTTTATAATCTTTCCAATCTTCTGCGAGACGTGTTTTCTTTGCCTTATTAAAAGCACTTCTGCTTGTTTTTTGAAGCTTGCTTAGTTCAACCGTCCACTACTTAGGCTTGGGTTTACCCCTCAGTCTTCTTATGGGACAGGCTTCCGCTAAGGCAGCATTCATGTTGTAGGTAATTTTGTGCACCAAATCTTCTAGTCCTTCTATGCTTTGCGGTACCACTGATGGACATGTTCCTAGGGTAACCCGATACAATCTACATACTTTTCCCAGTCTGTTTTCCTTAGGTTTCGGTAGATTTTTACTAACCTCGAAAGAGATATATCTATGGTCAGAGAAGGAATGTTCTTCCAAAACTTTCCAGTTCCTAATTCTGCTAATAACGGAGTCAAAAGCAAAAGTAGCGTCTAACACTTCCTGTCTATTACTAATGACAAAAGTAGGTTTATTACCTTTATTGCAAATCTGTAGTTTAGTCTTCTTCTTCTTAATTGGCGCGATAACCGCTTACGCGATTTTGGCCGAGATTAACAAAGCGCGCCAGTCGTTTCTTTCTCGTGCTAACCGGCGCCAGTTGGACACACCAAGTGAAGCCAAGTCCTTCTCCACCTGATCTTTCCAACGCAGAGGAGGCCTTCCTCTTCCTCTGCTACCACCAGCTGGTACCGCATCGAATACTTTCAAAGCCGGAGCGTTTGTATCCATTCGGACGACATGACCCAGCCAACGAAGCCGCTGGATCTTTATTCGCTTCGCTATGTCTATGTCGTCGTAAAGCTCATACAGCTCATCGTTCCATCGTCTGCGATATTCGCCGTTGCCAACGTGCAAAGGTCCAAAAATCTTACGCAGAATCTTTCTCTCGAACACTCCAAGCGTCGCTTCATCGGATGTTGTCATCGTCCAAGCTTCTGCGCCATACGTTAGGACGGGCATGATGAGAGTCTTGTAGAGTGTTAGTTTCGTTCGTCGAGAGAGGACTTTACTGCTCAATTGCCTACTTAGTCCAAAGTAGCACTTGTTGGCAAGAGAGATTCTACGTTGGATTTCAAGGCTGACATTGTTATCGGTGTTAATGCTGGTTCCTAAATAAACGAAGTCTTTTACAACCTCGAAATTATAACTTATAAATTATAACAGTGACGTGGGTGCCGATACGCGAGTGCGCCGACTGTTTGTTTGAAGACAGGAGGTACTTCGTTTTGTCCTCGTTCACCACCAAACCCATTCGCTTTGCCTCTTTATCCAGTTTGGAGAAGGCAGAACTAACAGCGCGGTTGTTAAGGCCGATGATGTCAATATCATCGGCATACGCCAACAATTGTACGCTCTTTTAAAAAATTGTGCCTGATCGATTAAGTTCTGCGGCTCGTACGATGCTCTCCAACATCAGGTTAAAGAAGTCACACGACAGCGAGTCACCCTGTCTGAAACCTCGTTTGGTATCAAACAGCTCGGAGAGGTCCTTCCCAATTCTGACGGCGCTGCTGGTGTTGAGCAACGTCATCTTACATAGCCGTATTAGTTTTGTGGGGATACCAAATTCAGACATCGCGGCATACAGGTAGCTCCTTTCCGTACTGTCGAATGCAGCTTTGAAGTCGACGAAAAGATGGTGTGTGTCGATTCTCCTTTCATGGGTCTTTTCCAAGATTTGGCGTATTGTGAATATTTGGTCGATGGTAGACTTTCCAGGTCTGAAGCCACACTGATAAGGTCCAATCAGTTGGTTGACGGTGGGCTTCAGCCTTTCACACAATACGCTCGCTAGAACCTTATAGGCGATATTTAGAAGACTAATCCCGCGGTAATTGGCACAAATTGCAGGATCGCCCTTCTTATGGATTGGGCAGAGCACACTTAAATTCCGATCGGCAGGCATGCTTTCATCCGACCATATTCTGCATAGGAGCTGATGCATGCACCTTACCAGCTCCTCGCCGCCATGTTTGAATAGCTCAGCCGGCAGTCCGTCGGCGCCCGCGGCTTTGTTGTTCTTTAGCCGTGATATTGCTATTCTCACCTCGTCATGGTCGGGTAACGGAACGACAATTCCGTCGTCAACGATTGGGGTATCGGGATCTTCACATTCTCTATGACATGCGCAGCTGTCACCGTTTAACAGGTTCGATAAGTGTTCCCTCCATAATTTAAGATTGCTCTGTACGTCAGTCACCAGATCGCCGTCTTTGTTCTTACAGGACAACGCCCCGGTCTTAAAACCTTCTGTAACCCGCCGAACTTTCTGGTAAAATTTTCGGGCGTTGTTCCTATTGGCCAGCATCTCAAGCTCCTCGCACTCACGTATTTCGGCCTCTCGTTTCTTCTGTCGGATAATACGTCTCTCTTCCTTTTTCAGCTCTCTGTAGCGATCCCACATGGCTCGCGTTGCGCCCGATCGCAGCGTGGCTCTATAGGCGGCATCTTTTCTTTCGGCGGCAGCATGACATTCCTCGTCGTACCAATTGTTTTTTCGGGCTCGCCGGAATCCGATTTCTTCTTCGGCGGCGGTACGTAGGGAGAGAAATGTTGCTCCATTGTTCGCGCATGCCGGTGTGTTGGGCAGTGCTCTCCGAGAGCAGGAGTGAGAGTCGAGTGGCGAATCTTCTGGCTGTCAGTTGTGATTGCAGCTTTTCGATGTCGAACATTCTTTGCGTAGGTAGATGTACGTTTTTTGCTGCACAGAGGCGTGTGCGCAGTTTGGCTGCAACAAGGTAATGATCCGAGTCGATGTTGGGTCCTCGGATCGTACATACATCTAATACACTAGAAGCGTGTCTTCCATCTATCACAACATGATCGATCTGGTTTCGTGTTTTTCTATCAGGAGACAGCCAGGTAGCTTGGTGTATCTTTTTATGCTGGAATCTGGTGCTGCAGACTACCATGTTTCGGGCCCCGGCGAAGTCGATCAGCCTCTGTCCGTTACCGGATGTTTCGTTGTGTAGGCTGAATTTTCCGACTGTGGGACCAAAAATTCCCTCCTTGCCCACCCTGGCGTTGAAGTCGCCAAGCACGATTTTTATGTCGTGGCGGGGGCAACGCTCATAGGAACGTTCCAAGCGCTCATAGAAAGAATCCTTGGTCGCATCGTCCTTCTCTTCCGTCGGGGCGTGGGCGCAAATTAGCGAGATGTTAAAAAATCGCGCTTTGATGCGGATTGTTGCGAGACGCTCGTCCACCGGAGTGAACGACAGTACTTGGCGACGAAGTCTCTCTCCCACAACAAATCCGACACCGAATTTGCGCTCCTTTACATGGCAGCTGTAGTAGACGTCGCAAGGTCCTATGTTTTTCTTACCTTGCCCCGTCCATCGCATCTCTTGGATGGCAGTGATGTCAGCCTTTACTCTCACGACGACATCAACCAGCCGGGCAGAGGCACCTTCCCCATTAAGGGACCGGACATTCCAGGTGTATGCCCTCAAATCGTATTCCTTATTTCGTTTGCAGGGGTCGTCATCAGTGTTGGAAGTTCTCATCCGAGGCTTTGTTGCTGTTTTCATTGGGGGGGGGGCTTTTTAAGTGGCGGGTCCCAAACCCAGCGCACAACCAGCTATGCTGGGATGCTTCGCCTTCTCACGTTAGCTCACTCCCGAACGGGTGTTCGGAAGCTAACTAGAGGATACGTGGGCTAATCCCGGACGTTGTGAGCTGCTTGAACCATATGTAGAAGAATCGTCCTGGCCACTCCCAAGTGAATGGCGATCAGTAACTTTCCCCACTTGCGTGGACTTCTACACATGGAACCATCCTCCATCTGTAGTTTAGTACCTATCAGATAATCAAAGAGACACTCACCTCTAGCGTTAGTATCAGTACTGCCCCATATCTCGTGATGCGCATTTACATTCGCACCAATAATTAGCTTTGCGCCAAGCTTCTGCGCCTGCGCTACCAGATCTTTGAATATTAATCTCGGTAGCTCCTCATGGTCATGTGCGAGGTAGCAGGAAGATAGCCACATCCGTTCATTTCCCGACTCCAGGCTAATGGTCAGTTGATCGGTGTCGCTGTAATTAGAGAGCATGAAAGCATTTATCCCTTTTCTTATTAGTACGCACGCTCTAGGGTTACCTTTGTTGCGAGCATACATCAGTTTATATTTTTGAGTCCTTAGTCCGCACACAAGTCCATGTGATACCCATGGTTCTTGAATCAGGACAATATGATGTCTACCTTTGGCCAGGTGGATTATGAGGTTTGCGGACGCAACCTTTGAGTGGTGAAGGTTAATTTGAAGAACCCGTAACATCATGGTTACTGGGCTTCCTCTCCACCACCGTTTTGTTGGGATCATCTTAGTCTGACGCCAGTAACTCCTCCTCATCAGTGAGAGTAGTATCAAGCACTCTATCTAACAAGGAAGAGATACTGCCGTCAGCAGATGCCTTTCTTAGCGCTGTAGCAGTATTAGGACCGGAGCCAGATTCCGCCGTGGGGGCTATCTCAGCTCCAACCGGGTCCTTTAAATTAGACGTCTTGTCTTTGTTATAGACCCTCAGTGTTATGGACGAAAACCCATAGCTTACTACACCGTCAGATCGCGCCAGTGCGTCCACGGAGTCCTTGCAGACTACGAAAGTAGCGCTTCGGTACTCACCTTTGGGATCGTGCAGCCTTGTGACCTTCCCCGACGATGTGGGAAGCTCCGGATTACATACCCGAAGTATTTCAAGGATCCTCTGAGGGTCCGATGGCTCCGCTGGTAACCAGGCCCTAGCTCTTGGTAAACTGGGGATGTCATCCCTTGAAATTACCTCGAGTTTAGACCCAGGCCATACTTCGCCGATCCTTGAAATCGCTATTTTATACAGATCAGTTGATCTCTGATCGGCACAGGCGATAAGTTTCACGTGGCTCTGATGCCATCCACTATCGCGACAAAAAGGAGCTGGACCAGGATTCTCCTTCAGAATTTGGAAGAAAACGCTTGAGAGCCTGGCTTCCACTTTCTTCCAGTTGTCAGGCGAAATAGTGCCGTCAGAGTTGCTTTTGTCAACCATCGCCCATAGTTGTTGGCCTCTGACAGCTTCGCTGTATGTAGCTGGAGAAGTCTTGGTGTTTCGGGGCTTCTTCAACAAGCTGGGGTTGCTGGGTGGGTCGTCTGACAACTGACGTTTTGGGTTCGGTTCAGAACCCCGAGGGGGCTCCTCCGTTACCCTTGTCGCCCAGCTAAAAGAGTGCTTTTGCTTGTCAGACCACTCCCCCTCTGGAATCGTTTTTAGGCGCTCCAGTAGCCTGAAGGCAGCACGTCTCTCCTTGTAGCCATGACGTGCAGGCTCTGCTACTGTGGAGGTATCAGTCGTTTCAGACTCAGTTTTACCACCTTTACCAGGGCTAGTCCCGGTATTGGTGGTACAGGAAGTTGACTTCTTGGTCAGAGGTTTGCTGTAAGTACCGCCACTTCTGCTGTTGCCAGGTTTGTCCTCAGCGCCAGCTTCCGCCGTACGAAATGGGCTAGCCGTGAAGGGCTTGGATGTACTGACACTTCCACTAGGATTGAGTATCCCAGCTTCCGCCGTACTAGAAAACATCTGGTTTGATCCAGATTTGGGGGTGGGAGCTATCGTTTCCTTTGCATTTAAGGACTGCTTGTCCATAGAGATTTTTGGTTTGAAGGACTCCATCTGTTTCGTACGATCACCGTCCACCGTGGCAGACATGGTGATCTTATTAAAAGGAAGGGGAAACATAATGGAGATATTACTAAATACGTAAAGACTTGTGACAAATGCCAGAAAACAAAAATAAAAAAGCACCAAAATAGCCCAGTGACTCTAACACCAACACTGTTTGACTCAGTTTTTGTTGACACAATTGGTCCCTTACCTACCTCAATAAATGGAAATGTTTATGCAGTCACGATAATATGCGACTTGACAAAGTATTTGGTCACAATGCCAATACAAAACAAAAACGCAAAAACGGTTGCAAAAGCAATCTTTGAACATTTTATTCTTACCTACGGTCAAATGAAGACGTTCATTTGCATATATGAGAAGGCCCACCGAAACAATTTAACTCACTACACTCCACTCTGTTTGTTTGATCAAGCAATACGTTTATGGAACTCTCAGTAGCTCGTCCTTGCACTGCGAATTGAATTCAAGTTACAGCAATTACTTTGGTTATTTTTTCTTCCGCTTTATTCGAAAGAGGGAACTTGAACTGTAGTATGATTATAAGTTGAACATGCCTATGGTAGTATACTCAGCTGTTTTTAATTTAACTAATGCTTGCTTCATATTTCAAAGGTTCATTGCATGAGCTGCACAAGCTGACAAAAAGCATTTTTCGGCATGTGCCTAAATTGTTTGTCCGCACACTCAGTGGAATCAAACTACATTTCTTTTTGTTGCTAAAATTTGTTAAATAAACGTTAAGTAAACATGAGTTATAGAATATGTAGAAATAAGTAAAATAAGTATAAAAACTCGACCATATCTTAATGATCAATCAATAAATATTTGACAATACAACCTGCCGGTTATCCAGCATTGGTTATCAAACAGAAAATCGTCTTTTATTTATTACATGGCGATCCTGCCAGCTTGAGCATTGATTTTGCTAGGCTGTTAAATGCAAGTTTCTTATACCATATCTGCACCAAAATTGCAATATATTTGCAAGTGCTCTAAACGGCACCAAAAATTCACAAACTATTAAGTCCTAACATGATCAGCCAAAACGATCCGTCAGCTGCGAAAGGAAGAACCTGGTTAAGCCAATACAACCAGAAGAAAAATAGCTGTCCAACCCAGCTCAAAGCCCGCAACCAATCTCCTTGGAGGAATACAGAAGACGGAACGGCCTTAACAAAAAACCAACAGAAGTTTCCATCCCAAAGGTGAGCAAACCAAAAAGAAGAGGAGGCTACACCACCAGACTAAAGAGGGAAATAAGCTTACTCAGCAGGGAGGTAAACCAGCAACCTCCACCATCTTGGGAGAAATCTAGCGCAATCTGGGAGCGCATAACCCAACTAGAATTCCTGCTCCAGCGCAGAAAACAAATCAAGTAAATGTATATCTTTTAAATAAAACACTGTGCAAGATTGAATGCAGACAGTTAGAGTTTGAAAGCGTTAACCGCTCGAGACAAAAATAATTTGCCAACACATTTTTTTCCTTTTAATATGGAAACAATTTAAAAAAAAAAAATTTTTTTATTAAATTAAAACTTTCGACATTTGGCAAAGCTAATAATAAATATATCCAAAATGTTTTTTCTATGAAAGAATTACCCAAAATGATTTTAAAATAAATTAAATATAAAATAATGAATAAAAATCATTTCTAATTAAATTGTTTATATAATTATATAAGGCTCCCCATAATAATTCATAAATGGGTAAAATTTGACTAAACATTTCTAAATAGTAGTTGACACTATAGCAAAATTTTTTATTCTGGACATTCCAATACTAATTTTTAAGACATATCCAAATATGGGACTTTTGGATGTAAAGACGGTAGACTCAACAGCAAACGTTATTAACAAGGTAGACGTTACTTCTCCGGACTTAGAAATAATCACAATTTTATTAACTATAATGGTAGCTTTAGTGAGTGCAAACATTTGCATAACAATTTATAGAATGCACAACAAGTACTTAAAGAAAAAATACAGTAATAGCATAGCAAACAACTTAGAACAAGTCTAAACACTATGATATTAAATAAAAAAAAAACTTAACACATGGACAAATGGTTAATTATACAAAAAAAAATTACATTTAGAAAGGGACAACTTTAAAAAAGCATATAAATGCATAAGTCAGAATAGATATATTAAGCCAGATACAGTTTGAAAACATTTAGAAAATCTAGTTAATACATTAGAATCAATAAGAAAAATTATCCAAGAGAATTATAGCAAATTTACTAATATACATCAAAAAGAAACACGTGACTTATTTTGGCAATTAAGAGACTTATTGGTAAAAATAAAAGCCAAGTATAACATTAAACAAGATACATCTTATTCACTAAGTGAACCAATAACACTTAACTTCAACGAAATTTTGTTAACGACCACATTAGAAGCAGTTTTAGAAGAAACAACAGATTCCGATACAGACATAGATTCTGATCAAGAAGTCGAAATGACACAAAACATAGTAGAATTTCTAAACATAACCGCAAGGCTAGTGATTGATTTCGACGGTAAGCCAGAAAATTTACGTTCATTTCTAGATGCTCTAGCACTTCTAGATACAATAAAAGGTGAACACGAAACCAAAGCTATATCACTTATTAAAACAAAGTTAAAAGTTAAAAAATAAATTAAATATAAAATAATGAATAAAAATCATTTTTAATTAAATTGTTTATATAATTATATAAGGCTCCCCATAATAATTCATATATGGGTAAAATTTGACTATACATTTCTAAATAGTAGATTCTTTCTATGAGCGCCTGGAACGTTCCTATGAGCGTTGCCCCCGCCACGACATAAAAATCGTGCTTGGCGACTTCAACGCCAGGGTGGGCAAGGAGGGAATTTTTGGTCCCACAGTCGGAAAATTCAGTCTGCACAACGAAACATCCGGTAACGGACAGAGGCTGATCGACTTCGCCGGGGCCCGAAACATGGTAGTCTGCAGCACCAGATTCCAGCATAAGAAGATTCACCAAGCCACCTGGCTATCTCCTGATCGAAAAACACGAAACCAGATCGATCATGTTGTGATAGATGGAAGACACGCTTCTAGTGTATTAGATGTATGTACGATTCGAGGACCCAACATTGACTCGGATCACTACCTTGTTGCAGCCGAACTGCGCACACACCTCTGTGCAGCAAAAAACGTGCATCTACCTACGCAAAGAATGTTCGACATCGAAAAGCTGCAATCACAACAGACAGCCAGAAGATTCGCCACTCGACTTCCCTACTGCTCTCAGAGAATACTGCCAACATCCGACATGCACGAGCGATTGAGCAATATTTCTCGTTCATTACGTACTGCCGAAAAAAGTAGATATTGGTTTCGGCGTGCCCAAAAAACTAATTGGAACGACGAGGAATATCATGCGGCCGCGTAAAGAAAAGATCCTGCCGATAAGACCATGCTGCGATCAGGACAAGCAGAACAAGCCATGTGAGATTGCTACTGGGAAGAAGAAAGAAACGAGAAGCCGAAATACGTGAGTGCGAGAAGATACTGACCAATCTCAAACCGAAAGACGGCGATCTAGAGGTGACATCCAAGGCGTGCTAAATTATGGAGGAAACACTTCTCAAACTTGTTAAATAGTGACATGCGCAACAGATAATGTGAAGATCTGGATAAACTAATCATTGACGACGGGACTTTTGTTCCGATAGCGATAGCTTGGCTAAAGAACAACAAAGGCGCGGAAGCCGACGGGCTGCCGGTTGAGCTATTTAAACATGGCAGCAAGGAGCTAATAAGGCACATGCATCAGCTTCCACGCAAAATATGGTCGGATGAAAGCATGCCTGCCGATTGGAATTTAAGTGTGCTCTGCCCAATCCATAAAAAGGCGATCCTGCAATTTGTGCCAATTACCGCGGGATTAGTCTTCTAAATATCGCCTATAAGGTTCTAGCGAGCGTATTGTGTGAAAGGCTGAAGCCCACCGTCAACCAACTGATTGGAAATTATCAGTGTGGCTTCAGACCTGGAAAGTCTACCATCGACCAAATATTCTCAATACGCTAAATCTTGGAAAAGACCCATGAAAGGAGAATCGACACACACCATCTTTTCTTCGACTTCAAAGCTGCATTCGACAGTACGGAAAGGAGTTACCTGTATGCCGCGATGTCTGAATTTGGTATCCCCACAAAACTAAGACGGCTTTGCTCAACACCAGCAGCGCCGTCAGAATTGGGAAGGACCTCTCCGAGCTGTTTGATACCAAACGAGGTTTCAGACAAGGTGACTCGCTGTCGTCTGACTTCTTTAACCTGATGTTGGAGAGCATTGGATGATATTGACATCATCGGCCTTAACAACCGCGCTGTTAGTTCTGCCTTCTCCAAACTGGATAAAGAGGCAAAGCGAATGGGTCTGGTGGTGAACGAGGACAAAACGAAGTACCTCCTGTCTTCAAACAAACAGTCGGCGCACTCGCGTATCGGCACCCACGTCACTGTAGACAGTTATAATTTCAAGGTTGTAAAAGACTTCGTTTATTTAGGAACCAGCATTAACACCGATAACAATGTCAGCCTTGAAATCCAACGTAGAATCTCTCTTGCCAACAAGTGCTACTTTGGACTAAGTAGGCAACTGAGCAGTAAAGTCCTCTCTCGACGAACAAAACTAACACTCTACAAGACTCTCATCATGCCCGTCCTAACGTATGGCGCAGAAGCTTGGACGATGACAACATCCGATGAAGCGACGCTTGGATTGTTCGAGAGAAAGATTCTGCGTAAGATTTTTGGACCTTTGCACGTTGGCAACGGCGAATATCGCAGACGATGGAACGATGAGCAGTATGAGCTTTACGACGACATAGACATTGTGCAGCGAATAAAGATCCAGCGGCTACGTTGGCTGGGTCATGTCGTCCGAATGGATACAAACGCTCCGGCTTTGAAAGTATTCGATGCGGTACCAGCTGGTGGTAGCAGAGGAAGAGGGCGGCCTCCTCTGCGTTGGAAGGATCAGGTGGAGAAGGACTTGGCTTCACTTGGTGTGTCCAACTGGCGCCGGTTAGCACGAGAAAGAAACGACTGGCGCGCTTTGTTAAACTCGGCCAAAATCGCGTAAGCGGTTATAGCGCCAATTAAGAAGAAGAAGAGTTGACACTATAGCAAAATTTTTTATTCTGGACATTCCAATACTAATTTTAAAGACATATCCAAATATGGGACTTTTGGATGTAAAGACGGTAGACTCAACAGCAAACGTTATTAACAAGGTAGACGTTACTTCTCCGGACTTAGAAACAATCACAATTTTATTAACTATAATATTATGGTAGCTTTAGTGAGTGCAAACATTTGCATAACAATGTATAGATTGCACAACAAGTGCTTAAAGAAAAAATACAGTAATAGCTTAGCAAACAACTTAGAACAAGTCTAAACACTATAATCTTAAATAATAAAAAAACTTAACAGATGGACAAATGGTTAATTATACAAAAAAAGTTACATTTAGAAGGGACAACTTTAAAAAAGCATACAAATGCATAAGTCAGAGTACATATATGTATTAAGCCAGATACAGTTAGAAAACATTTAGAAAATCTAGTTATTACATTAGAATCAATAAGAAAAATTATCCAAGAGAATTATAGCAAATTTACTAATATACATCAAAAAGAAACACGTGACTTATTTTGGCAATTAAGAGACTTATTGGTAAAAATAATAGCCAAGTATAACATTAAACAAGATATATCTTATTCACTAAGTGAACCAATAACACTTAACTTCAACGAAATTTTGTTAACGACCACATTAGAAGCAGTTTTAGAAGAAACAACAGATTCCGATACAGTCATAGATTCTGATCAAGAAGTTGAAATGACACAAAACATAGTAGAATTTCTAAACACAGCCGCAAGGCTAGTGACTGATTTCGACGGTAAGCCAGAAAATTTACGTTCATTTCTAGATGCTCTAGCACTTCTAGTTACAATAAAAGGTGAACGCGAAACTACAGCTATATCACTTACTAAAACAAAGTTAAAAGGAAACGCGAGAAACCTTATTACAGCGGAAACCACTATTGCAGCAGTTATTGCTACACTTCAAAGGACAGTCAAAGGTGAATCTGTTGAAGTAATATCGGCCAAAATAATGAATATACCTAAAGCAAAACAGTAAGCCAGCTAACAATTACTGTAACACTCTTACAAAATCGTTAGAAAATGCTTATATTACGAATGGATTATCTACTGAATTAGCCAGCAGATATTCTACTCAAATAGCCGTAAAAGCAATGGCCAAAAATTTCAGCCTTGAAAAAGTGAAATTGATTATGGAAGCAGGTCAATTCAATAACATGAATGAGGCAATAAGTAAATTTATGGAAGTTGTACCGAAACTACTGGTCAACAAAATACAATATTACATTTTGGCCAAATACAATTAATAATTCTAACAACAGAGAAGAAAAAATTTCTCAAATAATCCAAATAGAGCAAAATATAATGGCAACTACAGCATTAACAGTTTTGGCAATAGTAACCAAAACTACGGAAATAGCAATAGAGGTTGATTCAGACAAAATAGACTAAATATCAGACTCAAATACAGTTATAACATTATTAGTATACACAGGAGCTGATATATCCTTATTAAAATATAATAAATCCACTTTTCAAAAAATCAATACTGGACAAATAACAAACTTGCGCGGTATAGGACAAGGCAAAATTAAATCCATTGGTACGATATTTTTCGATTTAAAATTCAGAAACTACCTAATACCTCATGAATTTCACGTTATACATGACAATTTTCCAATACCTTGCGATGGCATAATAGGCATGGATTTTATGAAAAAATTCAATTGCATATTGAACTTTACACAAAACCATTATATCCTAATATTAAGACCGGATAATTTGTCATATAACATAGAAATACCGATATCAACAACGTATAACGATGAAATAACCATACCACCACGGTCAGAAGTAATACGCAAAATTAATCTACCATATTCTCTAGAAGACACACTAGTCCCAAACCAAGAACCACAGCCGGGTATCTTTATAACAAATACCCTGGTAAAAACAAACAATGCCTATATCCGTATAATGAATACCACTCACAACACAATCTCTTTAATACAGAACGAAATCCTTACAGAAAATGTCTCTGATTACGACATAATAACTGATAGCACAAATGACAGACATAGAAAATCGGAAATTCTTAAAAAATTGACAAACAATTTTCCAAAACCACATGAAAAACAGTTAACAAAACTTTGCTCCGAATACAGCGACATTTTTGGGTTAGACACCGAACCAGTTACAACTAATAATTTGTACAAAGAAAAATTAACGGTTAGAGACACACAACCGGTATACATAAAAAATTACCGTATACCCCACACACACAAGGAGCAGATCGAAAAAATTGTGAACAAACTCATAGAAAACGAAATAGTTGAACCTTAATTTTCTGATTACAATAGTCCAATCCTACTAGTACCAAAAAAGTCACTACCAAATTCAATTGAAAAAAGGTGGAGACTAGTAATCGACTATAGACAAATAAACAAAAAGTTAATAGCAGATAAATTCCCATTACCAAGAATGGACGATATTTTGGATCAACTTGGAAGAGCTAAATACTTTTTCTGTCTAGACTTAATGACCGGATTTCATCAAATAGAACTTGAGACAAAATTTAGGGATATAACATCTCTTTCATCCAACAATGGTTCATAAAGATCCACTAGATTACCGTATGGTCTAAAAATATCCCCTAATTCATTTCAAAGAATGATGACGATTGCCTTCAGCGGTTTAAAATCTGAGCAAGCCTTCTTATATGTGGATGATTTAGTAGTCCTTGGTTGCTCTGAACAACATATGCTTTCGAATTTAAAAGACGTTTTCAATTTATGTCGAAAACATAATCTAAAATTACACCCAGAAAAATGTTAATTTTTTATGCACGAAGTAACTTACCTCGGGCATAAATTTACAAATAAGGGCATACTTCCAGACGATAACAAGTACTCTTTAATTAAAAATTATCCAACACCCACAGACGGAGATAGTGCAAAAATATTTGTAGCATTTTGCAATTACTACCGAAGATTCATTAAAAGCTTCGCAGAATATTCAAGACACCTGACAAAATTGTCAAAAAAGGGAGTTGTCTTCAAATGGACAAAAGAATGCAATGATGCATTTGAATATCTAAAAAAGGCACTAATGAGTCCTACACTATTGCAGTATCCCGATTTTAAAAAACCGTTTTGATTAACAACAGACGCAAGCAAAAACGCCTGTGGCGCAGTACTAATTCAGGAGTATGAAGGAAAACATTTACCAAAAGCATATGCCTCCAGAAGTTTCACAAAAGGAGAAAGCAACAAATCGACTATAGAACAAGAAATAGCCGCCATACATTGGGCAATAACATATTTCAGACCCTATATCTACGGTACAAAATTTCTCGTAAGGTCTGATCATAGACCACTGTCTTACCTATTTGCTATGAAAAATCCAAGTTCTAAATTAACACGAATGAGACTAGACTTAGAAGAGTACGATTTTATAGTTGAGTATCATAGAGGAAAAGACAATAACATTGCGGACGCTCTGTCGCGCATAACAATAACAGATTTAAAACAAATAAATGAGAACAATAACAAAATATATAAAATAGTGAAAAGATCAATGTCTAATAAAAACGCTAGTCCAAATACACAGCAGCATACAATCATAATAATGATAAGCCCAGTATATATGTTCCTATAAACAATATTGAAGTCAGGAAATTTTTTAAATTAAAGATCACTCCCACGAGATGCTACATCAAACGGGGAAAATCTATAAAAGCATATACAGTAGATTCTGTTTTTATTCGGTTTTGAAATAATGCGGTTTTTAAAAAAATTAAAAAATGCATGTCGACCTATCGGGAATTGTACATATAAACAAGATTCTAAACCAGCTAAGCAAAAACTCATCACAGATTACATCAAAAAAGCTAACCCTACAAGTATGGAACCGCCTGCATCACCATCCAGATCAGACGTGTACATATCCTCAGGTGACGGAAGTGATTTTACGCCAAATCCTAAACGAATGCGCAACATGCGGGTATTGTCTGATTCTATTTCTGACGATGTAAATTTATTTTTCGACTCTGACGTTTCTTAAATAAAGATATAATTTTCAAAAATACAATTTTTTGTTTATGCGATTTTATTTAATTATTTCAGATTCGTGCGGTCTATGGAACGTGTCTATAGTTATAATATGGGACTAGTACCCTTTTTTTATGCGATTTTTACTATAGAACTGGTAGTTTTTTTTATGCTGTTTTTTTATGCTGTTTCTTGCGGAACGTATATACCGCATAAAAACAGACTATACAGACATAAAAACAATCTACTGTACACAAATTAATGACTTGTTTGTTAACGGAAACATGTCTTTAGAGACACTTTTTTCTAGGCTCGATAAAGTGGCCGACATACATGGAATTAAAAATGTGGAAGTGGCATCAAGCGAGACAATTTTCGAATTTATCTCGGTAAATGATTTTAAAAATAAGGGCAATGAAATATTAAATAAAGTAAAAGTAGCGCTACTAAACGAGGTGAACCACATTAAAGACACTAAAGCTGTAAATGATATTCTAAGACAATATCACGACGGTCCAATTCTTGGAGGACACTTCGGAATCTTAAGAACACTCATGAAAATAAAAAGACATTACTTTTGGAAGGGTATGGCAAAAGATATTACTAAATACGTAAAGACTTGTGACAAATGCCAGAAAACAAAAATAACAAAGCACCAAAAAAGCCCAATGACTCTAACACCAACACCGTTTGACTCAGTTTTTGTTGACACAATTGGTCCCTTACCTACCTCAATAAATGGAAATGTTTATGCAGTCACGATAATATGCGACTTGACAAAGTATTTGGTCACAATGCCAATACAAAACAAAAACGCAAAAACGGTTGCAAAAGCAATCTTTGAACATTTTATTCTTAACTACGGTCCAATGAAGACGTTGATTTCAGACATGGGTAGAGAATATAAAAATTCAGTCCTAACGGAACTATGCGAATTGCTAAGAATTGAGAAATTAACCTCAATCGCATACAGACATCAGTCAATAGGCGTTGTCGAGCGCGTCCATAAAGTGTTTAATGCATACGTAAGATCCTTCGTATCAATTGACAAACACGATTGCGATGAATGGTTACAATATTTCACATACTGTTTCAACACAACATCTTCGACAGTACACAATTATTGTCCATATGAATTAGTTTTCAGAAAAATACCCAACGAATTTCGTCAATTCAAAGATATAGACAAAATAACGCCACTCTATAACATAGACAATTACGTTAAGGAAGTTAAATTTAAATTAGAAATAGCACATAGGAGAGTTAAAATTATGTTAGAACAATCTAAACTTAAGCAAAAAACGAATTATGATAGGAATACATTAGATTACAACTATAGTATAGGAGACCTAGTTTTACTTAGAAATGAAGCGACCCATAAACTAGAACCCCAATATAGTGGGCCTTATAAAATTAAAACAATAGATAATAATAATCATAATGTAATAATAGTTGATAAGAAATCCTCAAAAGAACAAAAAGTTCACAAAAATAGACTTAAGATATACCAACAATAATTATACACATAGTACCGCGCGGTCCTCAACAAATAAATAATATAATGTTAATTTAAATATAATTATAAATCTTTCATAAAAACACTTAAACTTAAATTTGTACATAATATTAATCATTTTTATAAACGAATGTTCATACAATACAGTTATATGAGCATTCTTCTAAAGAAGGGAGGTGTAGTATGATGAAGTTCAACATGTATTAAAGTAACGGGTGTTTTTTTAAGAGCTATAGGAAAGTTTTTCAAAAAAACACACGTAAAATTCAGAATAATGCATGACATTTTTATTTAAATCGATAATACAGTCCATATAATTTGATGTTTCAAGATTATTTCATGTAAATGTTGACCGCGACTGCGCTTCAAATGGTCCATCCGCTTAGTCCAATTTTGGCATACTCTTTCCAATGTTTCGGCCGGTATCTCACTTAATGTTGTCTTCCAATGCGTTAATTGAAGAAGGCTTATCTGCATAGACATGAGCTTTAACATAGCCCCACAAAAAATAATCTAAAGGCGTTATATCGCACGATCTGGGTGGGCAATTGACAAGTCCCGAACGTGAAATAAATTGTTCACCGAACTCGCATCTCAACAAGTCCAGTGTTACGCGTGCTGTGTGGCATGTGGCACCGTCTTTCTGAAACCACATGTCATGCAAGTCAAGCTCTTGCATTTTGGGCAAACAAAAATTGGATATCATTTCACGGTAGCGCTCACCATTCACAGTTACGTTACGATTCGCAGCATCTTTGAAGAAGTACGGTCCAATGATACCTTCAGCCCATAAACCACATCAAACTGTGACCTTTTCTGGATGCATTGGTAGCTCTTGCAATTCTTCTGGCTGATCTTCGCTCCCATATCGACAATTCTGCTCTTTTGCGTACCCATTGATCCAAAAATGAGCTTCGTGTCTGAACACAATTTTTCGACTTTAAACTTTCTTAACAGAACACGCAGTTTTATAATAAACTGCAATGATTTGTAAGCTTTGTTCGTTTGTAAGACGATACATGGTTAAATTATAGACCCAACTGAAGATGTTTGACAGTGAAACAAAACACGAAACGTGCGTTAGCTGTTTAAACCAACTGTTTAAAAATATAATAGCTAAAAAATCACCCGTTGCATACGTAAAGTAACATACTAATTAATTATTTCCTACTATCAGAGAACATAAAATAATTGTGTCGAAATTTTCTCCTAGTATAGAAATGTCCGGGACAGAACTTTTTGCTTCTTCTGCATCTTATGCTCATGCGCGCACTAGACGAACAGCAGCTGCCGTCGTCGAGCATTTAGAAGACATATTTACATACATATATTTTTGTAATCGTTGGGAAAAATTCGCATATGGACGGCTCGTTTTATGTATGAAAGTACTTTGCTCATACAAATATGTTCACCGCCGTCGTGATTGAATAGTCATAGTCTAAGAGCTCATGACCAAAAAACCCAACATATTTTATACCACTTGAAATTTTGTGTGAGATTAGTTTTTTAATACTAGAATCGATATCCCGCGGGCTGGCTGCTCAATAGCGGTCTTAATTATGGGTTTTTATTTTTTAAAATTGTTTATAAAAAACATTTTCCCAACATATTTTATACCACTTGAAATTTTAACAGAACTTCATTTACGGTCTGTATAAAATGAAACGATGGTTGCCAGCCCATTCTCATGGTCCCAAAGTACTGCCAGCCCATGTTGAAAGTGCGTTGATGGAAGCACAAGTCAACATATTTTATACCGGCTGTCTTTTTTACACGACATTGGCAATACAATAAATTGATGAAATCTGTAGAGCCAGCCCATTCTGATGGTCATCACATGGAAAATTTGGAAAATTTCATTCATTTCATTCATTCATGAGTGCGAGCGAGACCGACTTACGTGAATGTGGGCGCGCGAGAGAGAGCGTATATCGCTTATATTCTGTCTCTCCGTACAGTCTTGCAAAAATGGGAAGGATGAAAGGTTTGTTCATCAAAAAATTAGAGAATGGAATTTTTTTTTCCTTTTCTTAAAAAAGTTTTTATTTCTAATTTATTATTCCTTTATTTATTTATTTAATTTATTACATGAATAGAAAAAAAACAAAATTAAATTTTTAATTTTCGATGTCAGAAATTGATTCCGAGTCTGAACTGAAATAGTCATTTTCTATTTCTTCAGCTTCAGCATCTGAAAGAAAATCATACCGTCAATCAAAATACCTGATAGTTGCAATATTTCGGACTATGAATGAAGGCGTAAAATACTATACCTGATTCAATGTTGTCATTCGTTGAAGAAGTTTCTATGACAGCTCCAAGAACTGATTGAGGGAATTGGTCGCCATCAAACCAATTAAAAGAAAGAAATTCTCCATTTCTCACCCAGCCACTCGATTCGGGGATATAACAAGTTGGAGATTTCAAATAAGCGTTGCGCCATGTATTTCCAATATATTGAGCTCGCAGAAGTTGCTGATGTAACTCGGTTCTACATGGCGGTAAAGACGATGCGTCGAAATTTTACAAAATGCACAAATATCCTGCTCCACACTTAATGCTGCCTCCGTTAATTTTTCACCTGAAGGTTCTTGTATGGCAGATTGACCTTCCTGATGAGTTTGTTCTATTTCGTGAGCAGATGAAGTGCTTGGTGTCGGTTCATCTGTGAAAATATATTTGAATACAAAAAAAATTATAATCGGAACTAGTATTATATTCCTTCCCTTATTACAGTAAAATAAATATTTTCATACCTGTTTGAACTGAAATATCCGATGATGTAACTGCCTTTTTTTCATAATACTTTTTCATGACTGCTAAGAACATTTTATGGCATTTTATATGATAGCCGTCATTACATTCTGATGCTGGTAAAATAATATCTTTATATTTTAAATTAAATTTTTTCCGAATGTCCAACACTTCCCGGCACTTTTTTAACGTATGCACGGTAAAAGCAACGAGTTTATCATTTGTTCTTTTACTGTTACAAAAAACGCACTTGATGGAAGATTCCATTTTAAATAACAAGTAAGAAAATCGAACGAAGAGTTAAAATTTACGTCTTTACTAGCCAACACTGTGGAAAGAACTAACTATACCTGACGTCGTACTTTGGGTCCGGACACTGTTGTCCTTGAATACCGCCCGTATTGTATTGCAGGCAGATGGCGACTTATAGACGGAGAGCTCATGACCAAAAAACCCAACATATTTTATACTTCTTGAAATTTTGTGTGAGATTAGTTTTTTAATACTCGAATCGATATCCGGGGGCTGGCTGCTCAATAGCGGTCTTAAATAATATGTTGGGTTTTTTGGTCATGAGCTCTTAGACTATTATGAATCACCATTCAAAATTCCTAGTAAAAAAGTAGAGCCAGCGCGCGCGACAGACAGTATATAAACGATATAAACGATATACGCTCTCTCTCGCGCGCCCACATTCACGTAAGTCGGTCTCGCTCGCACTCATGAATGAATGAAATGAATGAAATTTTCCAAATTTTCCTTGTGATGGGACCATCAGAATGGGCTGGCTCTACAGATTTCATCAATTTATTGTATTGCCAATGTCGTGTAAAAAAGACAGCCGGTATAAAATATGTTGACTTGTGCTTCCATCAACGCACTTTCAACATGGGCTGGCAGTACTTTGGGACCATGAGAATGGGCTGGCAACCATCGTTTCATTTTATACAGACCGTAAATGAAGTTCTGTTAAAATTTCAAGTGGTATAAAATATGTTGGGAAAATGTTTTTTATAAACAATTTTAAAAAATAAAAACCCATAATTAAGACCGCTATTGAGCAGCCAGCCCGCGGGATATCGATTCTAGTATTAAAAAACTAATCTCACACAAAATTTCAAGTGGTATAAAATATGTTGGGTTTTTTGGTCATGAGCTCTCCGTCTATCATGGCCACTACGTCTGTGGTTATGAATGCATTTTGTTCTTATAGACGCTAGACATAGAATTTTAGCTTTGGACAACATACGCATTTAGACGAATAAAGTGAGTGCTCTGTGTGTGCGGATATGTGTATTAGAGTGAGCCGAAAAATTTTTTTTTTTAGGATTGTATTCTAATAGTGCGAAAAAGTTGCACTGTTAGACTAATAAAGTGTGTGCCAAATTTCAGCCCAATCGAACAATATCTACTGCCGCCAGCAGAGGTCTCAAATTTTGAAATTTCAGTTTAAATTCTGATCAATTTTAACTTTTTTGAAAATACTGTTTGTTATCACACCGGTTAATGTTAAATACAAATTTTATATGAGAAGGCCCACCGAAACAATTTAATTCACTACACTCCACTCTGTTTGTTTGATCAAGCAATACGTTTATGGAACTCTCAGTAGCTCGTCCTTGCACTGCGAATTGAATTCAAGTTACAGCAATTACTTTGGTTATTTTTTCTTCCGCTTTATTCGAAAGAGGGAACTTGAACTGTAGTATGATTATAAGTTGAACATGCCTATCGTAGTATACTCAGTTGTTTTTAATTTAATTAATGCTTGCTTCCTATTTCAAAGGTTCATTGCATGAGCTGCACAAGCTGACAACAAGCATTTCTCGGCATGAGCCTAAATTCTTTGTCCGCACACTCAGTGGAATCAAATTACATTTCTTTTTGTTGCGAAAATTTGTTAAATAAACGGTAAGTAAACATGAGTTATAGAATATGTAGAAATAAGTAAAATAAGTATAAAAACTCGACCATATCTTAATGATCAATCAATAAATATTTGACAATACAACCTGCCGGTTATCCAGCATTGGTTATCAAACAGAAAATCGTCTTTTATTTATTACAGAACAACTCGAGACGGATTATCACACCAAAGACATTAGAAAATTTTACATGCGTGTCAAACAACAAACAGAAGACTTTCTGCCTCGTCTTAACATCTGTAAGGATAAAAGCGGAGTTATATTATCTGAAGAAAGTAGCGTTATCGAACGGTGGAAAGAATTCTTTTCAGATCTATATAACCCCGTTACAGCAAGCGCATCATCTCTCATAAACTTTACGCCGGACAATAATGCGGCGGAACCGGAACCCATTCCCATAGAGCTGCTGAAGTACCTCGACGACAACGGACGTCCAGTTCTGCTACACCTCTTTTTAAGAATATGGCACCGAGGCAGCATTCCGGAAGTATGGCGTGTAGGGTTGGTAACTCCTATTCAAAAAAGGGAGACAAATTAAACTGTGAAAACTACCGTGGAATCACTCTCCTAAATCCCACACATAAAATCTTTTTTCGAATCCTCGCATCCCGGCTAACTGCGGAAGCAGAAAAAATCTTGGGCGAATACCAAGGCGGATTTCGCCTAGGTCGATCAACAACAGATCAAATCTTTATGTTTAAGCAAAATCTTGAAAAATGCTATGAATGCAACTTAGACGTACACATCCTGTTCGTCGACTTCAAACAAGTATCCTCCGAGACAAAATCCCAGAAGCGCTCTCCAACTTGGGTATCAGCGACAAACTTATTCAGCTGGTCATGGCAACACTAACTAACACCACTGGAAAAGTATTTGTACAAGAAGCAGTGTCAAAGCCCTTCGAAATCTCCTGTGGCGTAAAACAAGGCGACGCGCTTTCCACATCTTTATTTAATCTCCTTCTTCACTATGCGATAAAAAATGAAGTGAAGTTTGGAAACCTTTTTAGTCGCTCAGGAATAACAATCGCGTACGCGGATGATATCGCAATAGTGGCAAGGAACAAAAGATATCTCATTGAAACCTTCTGTAATATTGAATTTCGTGCAAAATCAGTAGGCCTTAGAATAAATGAAGCCAAAACTTAATATCTGAAGGTCTCCCGCAGCGAAGAAAGACGAAGTCCTGAAAACATCCAAATCGGGACCTTTGAACCTTTGAAGGTGTTCAACACTTCAAATATTTGGGAGTGTTAATAAAAAATGACAACAGTAGTTACGACACAATACAAGACAGAATAATGGCAGCAAACAAAGCATATTACGTCCACACAAAATTGCTGAAGTCCAAACTTCTCACACCTGAATGTGATGTGGTGATGTCCTACGGCTGTGAGTTATGGACATTGACAAGCAAAGACGAAAGTAGCTTAAGAGTTTTCGAACGAACTGTACTCCGAAGGGTGTTTGGCCCCATACGCTGCAACGATGGAACGTACTGAATACGCTACAACGATGAGTTGCTAAACTTATGCGAGGGAGAAGACGTCGTAAAATACATTAAATCCCAAAGGCTTCGATGGATAGGGCACACTGTGCGCATTGACTAATGACCCGAGCCCGAGGACGTCCAAGGTTAACCTGACTTGACCAATCCATAGCCGACCTGAAAAAGCTACGAGTTAGGAGCTGGAGATCTGTTGCTATGAACCGTGCAGATTGGAAGAGGATTGTGCATGAAGCTAAAGCTCACTCTGAGCTGTAATCGCTACCTGATGATGACGATTGTTCTGTATAAAAGCATTTAATTATAATCTTTTATTAAAAGTTTATATGACGACAATGGCATTAACCAAATTTTCCCTAAGACAAACGTTTAAATGCCCATTGTTTCGAACTCCTAAAGATTTGCCAGATCATCAACTACCAAGTTATGAAAATGTAATGAATTGTTCTTTTTTTCAAAGACAAGAACTGGGAGTA
The DNA here is from genome assembly GCF_027943255.1 of Anastrepha obliqua. Lineage (NCBI taxonomy): Eukaryota > Metazoa > Arthropoda > Insecta > Diptera > Tephritidae > Anastrepha > Anastrepha obliqua. The sequence continues at coordinate 53,127,639 of NC_072897.1, read as the reverse complement.
GAGTCAGGAGGAAACAGAGAGCCGGCGTTTTCGATCATAGCCGGACAAGTTGCCAAGAAAATCATTTGTATTTATAACAAGGCTTCAATTCCCACAGTTTCAAACTCACGCGCAATATACATACATGATAAATGAGTATCATAAAAAGTACAGAGAAATTAAAAAGGGTTTGTATTCTGCACATAGAAGTCCTGCTTTGAAAAAAAAGTGCTGATTACTTAAGGGCAAATGCTTCCCGACTTTTTGATATTTCAGCTTGTAAGTGTCAAGCTTCCGAACACCCGTTCGGGAGTGAGCTAACTTGAGATGGCGAAGCATTCCAGCATTGCTGGTTGTGCGCTGGGTTTGGGACCCGCCACTTAAAAATCCCCCCCCCCAATGAAAACAGCAACAAAGCCTCGGATGAGAAGACGTATTATCCAACAGAAGAAACGAGAGGCCGAAATACGTGAGTGCGAGGAGCTTGAGATGCTGGCCAATAGGAACAACGCCCGAAAATTCTACCAGAAAGTTCGGCGGCTTACAGAAGGTTTTAAGACCGGGGCGTTTTCCTGTAAGAACAAAGACGGCGATCTGGTGACTAACATCCAGAGCAATCTTAAATTATTGAGGGCACACTTCTCGAACCTGTTAAATAGTGATAGCTGCGCATGTCACAGAGAATGTGAAGATCCCGATACCCCAATCGAGGACGACGGAATTGACGTTCCGCTACCCGACCATGACGAGGTAAGAATAGCGATAACGCGACTAAAGAACAACAAAGCCGCAGGTGCCGACGGACTGCCGGCTGAGGTATTCAAACATGGCGGCGAGGAGCTGGTAAGGTGCATGCATCAGCTCCTATGCAAAATATGGTCGGATGAAAGCATGCCTACCGATTGGAATTTAAGTGTGCTCTGCCCAATCCATAAAAAGGGTGATCCTGTAATCTGTGCCAATTACCGCGGGATTAGTCTTCTAAATATCGCCTATAAGGTTCTAGCGAGCGTATTGTGTGAAAGGGTGGGCCCCATCGTCAACCAACTGATTGGAAATTATCAGTGTGGCTTTAGACCTGGAAAGTCTACCCTCGACCAAATATTTACAATAAGCCAAAACTTGGAAAAGACCCACGAAAGGAGAATCGACACACACCATCTTTTCTTCGACTTCAAAGCTGCATTTGACAGTACGGAAAGGAGTTACCTGTATGCCGCGATGTCTGAATTTGGTATCCCCACAAAACTAAGACGGCTTTGCTCAACACCAGCAGCGCCGTCAGAATTGGGAAGGACCTCTCCGAGCTGTTTGATACCAAACGAGGTTTCAGACAAGGTGACTCGCTGTCGTCTGACTTCTTTAACCTGATGTTGGAGAGCATTGGATGATATTGACATCATCGGCCTTAACAACCGCGCTGTTAGTTCTGCCTTCTCCAAACTGGATAAAGAGGCAAAGCGAATGGGTCTGGTGGTGAACGAGGACAAAACGAAGTACCTCCTGTCTTCAAACAAACAGTCGGCGCACTCGCGTATCGGCACCCACGTCACTGTAGACAGTTATAATTTCAAGGTTGTAAAAGACTTCGTTTATTTAGGAACCAGCATTAACACCGATAACAATGTCAGCCTTGAAATCCAACGTAGAATCTCTCTTGCCAACACGTGCTACTTTGGACTAAGTAGGCAACTGAGCAGTAAAGTCCTCTCTCGACGAACAAAACTAACACTCTACAAGACTCTCATCATGCCCGTCCTAACGTATGGCGCAGAAGCTTGGACGATGACAACATCCGATGAAGCGACGCTTGGATTGTTCGAGAGAAAGATTCTGCGTAAGATTTTTGGACCTTTGCACGTTGGCAACGGCGAATATCGCAGACGATGGAACGATGAGCAGTATGAGCTTTACGACGACATATACATTGTGCAGCGAATAAAGATCCAGCGGCTACGTTGGCTGGGTCATGTCGTCCAAATGGATACAAACGCTCCGGCTTTGAAAGTATTCGACGCGGTACCAGCTGGTGGTAGCAGAGGAAGAGGAAGGCCTCCTCTGCGTTGGAAAGATCACGTGCAAAAGGACTTGGCTTCACTTGGTGTGTCCAATTGGCGCCGGTTAGCACGAGAAAGAAACAACTGGCGCGCTTTGTTAAACTCGGCCAAAATCGCGTAAGCGGTTATCGCGCCAATTAAGAAGAAGAAGTGTTAAGATTTTACAACTTGATCATGTCCAAGAGAAAAAAAGTTCCTCATAAAAAGCAAGCTTTTCTGTCAGGATAAAGAGGTGCTCGTACAGGCCGTATTGTGTGAAACTCCTTATTGAAGCATCGCTTCAAGTATGCGGAAGTGACGCTCGTGATGGATTCATTCGGTGTATTTTAGCATCCCGTCAAACTATACCTCAGTTTGACAACAAAGCACAATACTCTCTCTGATTTGTTAAATATGAAATGAACTATAGCTTTACGTTAAAAAAACGCTGAGTTTCTTGAAATACTTTTTATTTCATAATTTCTTATCAATATTACCAAATGTGGACAAAAATAAAAAACTTTGGTAAACATGAAATGAATAAGTTTAAAAGCCGCAGTGTTTTCTTGAAATACCTTCTATTTTATTATTTTTTTACGATATAACAAAACATGAATAATGAACGAAACCAGTTTAAAAAAAATTAAATAATAAAAATTAAAAAAAGAACAAAACAAAAGAAAAAAAAACACAAAATAGGAGCCCAATGGCAGCAACCTCCACGTGGTGGGTTCTGGGCTACAAAAATATTTTCGCAATAAAAGGTAGCCAAAAAGCTGCACAAACAATAACGTTTTATTATTATTTATAGTGTACAGGTGCTTAATATTAGATAAATTTATGTCTAATTAGTTTATAGGTATGAAATGTGCTCCGGAATGTATGCATAGAGGAAAACAAAATATCCTGGAAAAGTAAAATTTTTCAGAATATCAATTAAAATTTCAATATTTGAGACCTCTACTGGCGACAGAAGATATCGCTCGATTGGGCTGACATTTGGCACACACTTTATAAGTCTAACAGTGCAACTTTTCCGCACTACCAGAATTCGATCCAAAAAAAAAATTTTTTTCGGCCCGCTCTAATGTGTATACTAATAAGCATTGTTTTGCTAGAAGTTCAGAATACAAATATGTACGGTGGCCACACAATTTATTCGTACGCCCTGCGTAGTACGTAAAAAACTTTAGCTTTGCGCAAAATATTTGCTGTGACAATATATTTTTTTTTGGGCCAGTGTAAGAACGTTACATTCCTGATGAATTGCCGCAAACAAAACTCCCGTTATTTAAACTCACACTGAGTGGCACGCCGCAAGTCCTACATTGCAGATATTAACAGAGAGAAGAGATTGAAGTTCGCCAAACGCTATATAAATGCGACAGATTCTTTTTGGGAAAACGTGATAAGTAAAAATTTAATGTTTCCGGATCAGAGGGGCCTCCAAAAGTTTGTCGAAAAGAAAATAGAGGACATAATGAAAAAAATCGTATTCCTATCATTACGCATGGAGGAGGAATGCAATGGTTTGGGGGTGCATAGTTGCATCTGGAGCAGGAAAATGGTTTTTATTGATGATAAAATGGGCAAACATCTGCATTTAAACATTTTGAAGAATAATTTGCATGATAGTGTCGTTAAACTTGGACTGAATGCTAGAGGGCTCTTGTTCCAACAAAACAATGACCCAAAACACTCATTTTATCTCGTGTAAGAATCGTTTTTTTACCACTGTAAGCAACTTAAATATTCACCTCAATCGCCGGATCTAAACCCAATGGAGCATGTCTAGGAGCTCTTAGAAAGGAAGTTCAGAAAGCACAAAATAACATCAAAGGCGTCATTAAAGACAGCTTTAAGTGCTGAGTGGAAGAAAATTGTAGCTAATGAAGCCAAGGTATTTGTAAAAGTATGCAACGACGTTTGGAAGCAGTTATTAAAGGCAAAGGCGGCCCAACAAAGTAATAAATACTCGTGTTTTCATTATTTTTTTAATAAAATATTCCTTATTTGGCTATATACTAATATTATTTTTGCATTAAATTGTGCCTTATTTCGTTATTGCCTTAAGTTCTTGTGTACACATAAAGATGAAAGAGGAAAACGCAGAACTAAAGAAGAAACCCAAAAAGGCCACTCGGTGACAATTCTATACCGCGATAGGAGCCGTATGATGATTTGTGTATCTTTATGCATTTAGTAAGTAATATTATGATATCACCATGAAGTCGAACTAACACGCTTTGAAATTTGAATTAAATACGATCTAATACGATGACTTGGTCGATCGAACTTTTTCAACGGCCCAGAAACAGTGCTTTCACAGAAGCACTGGGCCGAAAAAGTCTAATAATTGAATCCTATGTTCCCTACACTCAGCAGTAAACCAGGTAGGTATAGATAAAACACATTTATCAATTATCAGTCTCTTAATTCCAAGTTCTTTGGTTCAAATTTAAACAAATTTTTTAACTTTCACCATTCCGCATGTTTGTACGTACGTACATATGTATGTGTGTAAATGTATGTGATCTACATAAATGCGTATATTTAAATAAATATGTTTATGTAAGTGATCTACATAAAGGCGTATATTTAAATAAATAATTTATTAACAAAATAAAATTAATGTTTATATTTTTATGAAATTTAAACAATAATACTTATCATTGAACTTGGTGCCAAGCAACTACGGATCTTGTAAAATCAATCATAGAGCAATTCAGTGAAGCAATAAAACATCGTAGCCACAGGAGCGTTCCAAAAATTGCAACAAACTTACATATTAAATTCACATTTCGAGCTCACACATCAACTGACCTCTAAAACATATGCTGTATTGCACCACAACATGCCATAGTTTTAAATTTTGGAACTATTGTCATACTTCACAAAAATGAGTAGCCCAACATTTACACTTTTTTGTATGTTACTAACACATATGCACTCGTATTTCTTTGGAAATCGACTTTTTTTTCTCCGTCACCTTTGGCAAATGTGTAAGCAGTAAGCAAACTTTATTCATATATTTTTTCTCATTTTGGCATCAATAGAAAAAGAAGAAAAGAAAACGACAAGTGGCTGTCAAAGCAAAAAGTCAAAAATATCAAAGTAGGCCGCGAATCAAATTGTCAACCTTTGGCAAATGTGTAAGCAGTAAGCAAACTTTATTCATATATTTTTTCTCATTTTTGCATCAATAGAAATAGAACAAAAGAAAACGATAAGTGGCTGTCAAAGCAATAAGTCAAAAAGATCGAAGTAGGCCGCGAATCAAATTGTCAAAAAATTGTCATTGATATTCATATTGTGCGCGCGAATTTCGCTCTGAAACGTTATAATTAAAGTTAAAAGTTATAATTATATATAATTATTATACAATATTGTATTGTGGTGTTTTTGTTGTGTTTTGCTGATTAAAAAAGGGGTAAGTACCTATAATGAATAAAAAAACTTTTGCAAATTTAATGAGCTGCGAGAATAGAGAGTGGAGGGCAAGTGCGGAAAAATATTCGCGAATGCTTAGGGTTTGTGATGATAGTGAAATTTTCTTGGAGGAGAGTAGCTCAGACTATTCCAATGTGTCAGTAATGTCCAGTGAAATTAGCGGTAGTGCTCCCGAAAATGATACGGTGGAATGTGATAGTGCGCTTGAAATAAAAAAATGGGCTATAGAAAATAGGGTGTCCCATAATGTAGTTACACATCTACTTCAAGTGCTTAGGAGAATAGGCGTCAAAGATTTGCCCCTGTCAGCTAAAACTCTTTTTAAAACAAATAAAAAAAAGCTGTGATTCAATCCAATACCATTTTAAAATAGGCGCATTTGCTTTTCTTCACGATAAGGATGAAGTAAAAATTGACGTAGGCATTGATGGGCTTAAGTTGTATAACAGTTCAAGTAAAGTTTTGTGGCCCATCCTTGGAGCAATCGTTGGCTTTCCAAACGAGTACCCTTTTACCATTGCTTGCTTTTCTGGGACGGAAAAACCGTGGAACGTCAATGATTACTTAAAAGATTTTTGTGAGGAAGTAATTTATTTGAAAGAAAACGGACTTCAAGTGGGATCAAATCCCATAAAGAAAAAGTTTGATATCCGTTTATTTTGCTGTGATACACCTGCCCGTGCCTTTGTCACAGGTGTACAGTCTCACAATGGTAAAAATAGTTGCTCAAAGTGTGATCAAGTAGGAAGTTATGTAAATAAAAGGATTTGCTTTTCGAAAAAAGTTCATAATCTACGCTCTGATATTTCTTTTAAATATAGAGCAGAACCGGCACATCATAGTTCTACTTTTAGAACTTGCGAAAGCATTTTAGAAAAATCAGGTTTTAAAATGGTGTCGCAATTTCCACTGGATCCTAGGTGCATTGGATCTTGGTGTAACTAAAAAGTTGACTCAGTTGTTAATGAATAGAGCTAATGTCACTAAAATTAATGAAAAAATTAATTTTTTGTCAAAATATGTTCCTACAGATTTTGGTCGCGTGTGCAGGGATTTCAATGAAATCAATAATTGGAAATCGACGGAATACAGACAATTTTTATTGTATATTGGAATTTTTGTATTAAAAGACTGTATTGGTAGTGATTTTTACTTTCTCTTCCTCCTATTGCACACTGGAATACGGCTATTATCAAGCCAAAAATCATTAAAAACTGAAGCAGACGTAGCACAGAATATTTTGCAGGAGTTTTTTCATTTGTTTGGGCAAATCTTTGGTGACTATTTAGTTAGTTATAATGTGCATGGGTTGTTGCACATAACAGATTGTGCTAGGCAGTATGGAACTCTTGATAGTTTTTCGGCATATAAGTTTGAAAACTATATGCAATATTTAAAGAAAATCGTTAAAAAGCCAAACAAAATTCTTGAGCAAATACATTTTAGGCTAGAAGAAGGAAATGATGTCGAGAATATTTTAAAAATTAGTGCTTTCAAAATTGATCACAAAAAAGAAAAAGATTCCTACTGTTTTAGCAGAAAAGTTGGGCCTGTCAAAATAATAGGTATAGGTGATTATTTAATAGGATACAGTTTTGGCAAATTAACAAATTAAAAACTATTTTGACCAACCGGTACAATCTTCTCCGGCACTAGGTATAATACTAGGTGATCAATTAGGTAATGAAGAAATAAAAATACCCAAAGAGGACATTGCATACAAATACTTTTGCATACCCCATGAAGGCAAACACTTACTTATACCAGTTCTGCATCACCTTTTCCACGTTTTTGAAAATTAGATTTAACATTTAAAATATTAAGAAATTTGATACTGCTGTTTTTTTATGCTATTATTACAGATATGGGAGTTTTTGTTCAGCGAAGAAAGCATTGGCATTGAGGCTCAGCAGCCAGTTGGCGACAAGGGTATTTTAAATGCATATATATATATTATATTTATATTGTTAATTTAAACTTAAATTTTTAATTTTTCCCAGCAGTTGAGGAATTGTTAAAAACGGTTTTAACAAACCAAGCAAAACTATTGGAAAACCAGAAAATAGTTATGGACCAATTCTTTCATTTCGGCAAGCGACTAACTAATTTAGAAAACATATTTAATGAAAATGTACGTATTTAGCGGCATACCACTGTCGTATCAAACTATTTATTTACATTCTTATTTTGATAACTATACAGAAAATCGAAGCCAGTGAGCAGCTTACAGAATTTAAGACGGTGCGTGAATGTAAGGTCCTACTCCGCAGGATTCATCATTCTGTTTGTAAAATGACTGGAGAAGAAGTGGATGAAATTCAAACGGAAATATCGTCCACATTATCATTGCAAACGGTAGCTGCAGCTGAAGAATTTGAAAAAAAGCTGCTGCAACAACAATATCTTGAGGCAATGGTTAGTAAAAAAATAATTTCTTCGTTCTTGTCTAATAGATGTTTTTGTTTTAATTTTTAGAAAACTTTACTTTTGAAAATTAAGGGTCCTGAAACGACTGTTGACGATTTGCTTCGTCAACTTTATAGTGATGAAATGTTGTCGCTTTGCAACTGGGATGGTAGGGGCAACAAGGAAGCATTGTCCCAATATTCTCTTGTTTCGGACATACTTTTTGGTAGGTAAATTTGTACTTTCTTTTGTTTTTGGTTATTCACTTTATTTAAAATTATAATATGGTAAATAACTAGTTCTAAAATTTTGCACAAAAATTAAAAAAAAATTAACATATATACATATATACACCGCATCTATAACATTGTATCTGTTTTCTTGTTTCAGATATTTTTCAGCTATGCGGACGAACAACTTACGAGAAGAACATTCGTAGGTCAATTGAGCTTAGTCACCACCGTTTTAAGCAGCGAAATTATCGGCAGCGGAATTTAAATCAAAAATAATATTTAACACTTAATATATATAAAAAAGTTATATGTAAATAAATTATTAATTAGAACTAAAAAAAATGTAAAATTAACTATTAATCAATGAATGTATTTACCTTTTGCCTTCGAATATTACAGTTTATAATATTTTCACACTAATTTTGCCTTAATATAATTTTTTAAATATAATTATAATATACATATATAAAGAAGTAGGTATACTAATAACTAGTAAATAAATAAATTACTAATCAAAAATACTAATCAAATTAAATGTAAACGTACTTTTGTTATTAAAATAGTTTCGTGAAAACACAGTTTCTTAAATAGAAGTGTAAATATATTAATAGAGCTAAATAAATGTTATTTACGTTATATTTGTCGTCAATTTGTAAAAGAAAACCATTAAACTAAAACAAAATGAAATAAATATAAAAAAAAAAAAAATTTGTTTGTGATTCGAACCGGGGATTTTGGATTGGAAAGTTGCATTGCTAGCCGCTCGGCTATCGCGCTATGCTGCCGGCGCTGGCCTAAAAGTTATTTTGTTCGTCGCTACGTTTATATGAAACTGGCACTGGCAAACGAATCCATATGTATGAAAGGGATAAAAAATCACACGTACACAAAAAATTTGGCACAATTTTCCCAACGCTTTGAACAAAGTGATTGTAAAGGGGCGGGGCTAATGACAGTTTAACGACCACGCGTGGCGGTTATGTGCAGGGTAACCTGACCACCACTTTTCTTGCTGGGGGTGCTTGTACTGGCAAAATTGAGTATGTAAAAACATAGTCACAATCTCGAACGAAAATTATTTTGTGTTTACATATAGAGCACTCTGCACTATGGGCTGGCATCAAGGAAAAGCGGCCATAAATCGAAATCAAAACATTTTTTCGTGAAACTTGGTATATAAATGTTTTTGGGGTCGCTGATGTCGAATCTGAAATCAGATTTTAGAAATTCAATATGGCGGATCCAATATGGCGACCGAAAATTTAAAAAATCCATATTTTTATACAAATATTTGCATACATGGGTTTTCGAGGTCGCTGATTTCGAATCTGGACTCAGGATTTAAAAATTCAATATGGCGGATCCAATATGGCGACCGAAATTTTAAAAAATCAATTTTTTTATACAAATATTTGCATACAGGGGTTTTCGAGGTCGCTGATTTCGAATCTGGACTCAGAATTTGAAAAATCTTTATACCAAGCGCCTAAGTTGAAAATTCCAGCACTTTCATAAGCCTGTTATTAGCCTGCAAAGTTTGGTGAACATTTGCAGTTTCCAGAGCCTACCACGAGGAGGTTACAGGTTTAGAAGACTCCACTTTTATTTTTTTTTTATTTTTTTTAATTTTTTTTTTATTTTTTTTTATTTTTTCTTTATTTTTTAAATTTTTTTTTACGGTTTTTTGGTTTTTTTTTATTAAAACGATTTTTTTTTAAGATTTTTTTATTTTATATTTTTCTTAATTTGAAAATTAAAGATATTTTAGGAAAATAAAATTGATTTCAACTGAAAATATTTTTTTTTGCTTTTTTAAGATTTTTTTTTTTTAATTTTTTTATATTTTTATATTTTTTTTATGATTTACTTTTTTTTATCTCTTTTGAGGAGTGGCCGTTACTCTTCACTTCGCGGAACCTCTGGTAATGCGAGTAATGCAATTACTGCAGATGGAAGAGGCAATTTTTTTCGTTTTTGTAGTCGTGAACTCAAGCTATGAGACGCTATTAGTGGATCTGAGGAATCCATAGAACGCAAGAACATATCTTGCATTGTAGCTTCTCGACTACATTTCCGACTGTGCCGCTCACGGTAACACTTATAATTTTTATTGCGGGCTTCAGAAGCTTCTTCTGCAAACATTCCTACAGGTAAAATACTATTTTCTATAATCGCAGAGCCGTGAATTAATATTTTATGAACCGTCGCAGGCATAAAATACCAATTGTAGTTCGCAACATAAATTCTTGCAGTCTGATGGCACAGTATATTGAATTTATTAGGATCTATCGGCAGATGGCAGGATAAAGCCATTAATATTATTGAAAAGTTGGTTACTAATTCTGTATTCAACTCTAAACAATTTGCAAAGACTTCTGAATTTTGAAAAGCCCGACGAGCTGAATTGCCATCATTACTGTTTCCGCAACCTCTATCCTTGGGCATGTCCACTTTCAATCCCAATTTCTTCCACAAAATATCTTGTATTTCTGCTTTTCTGCGCGAATATTCTTTTTTATCAACTTCGTTTGAGACTCTCCACTTTCTTATATTTTTCCTGTATGAAATATTTAAACAGCATTCCAAAATTTTAATCCAAGCGTGCAATGGACTTATGCCATGCTGCAGGGAGCCAGTAATTGGTAAGAAAACATCTGTCGCAATATTGGAAAGACCATTGAATTGTTTTGGTGTCGCGTGGCAAATTGGACATGACTGTGATGATGTTGTGTCAGTAAGTGCATTTAAAACTTTACCATCTATTAGAGTCATATGCAAAGAAAAATGTAAACGTATACGAAAATGTTGTACCTCAATTTCCAAGCACTCGAGCTTATTAATTTGTTCGTCCATTATTTGCTTTTGTGATTTAATAATTTCAGTAGTTTCTTTTATCCATTTAAGTGAAATTGGGCGACAAAATTTTTCAGATTGAGAAATAGCGTTGTTCCACAAAATGGTCCCATTTGACGTTACTAATCTTAAAGGAATGCATGTACAAGCAAGTAAATTTGTATCAACTTTTTCTACACTTGATTCAGAATAAGGTTGTTTGAATGATGGAAATCCACTGGTTCCATCAAACCCCCAAGAAAAAATAAAAACAGCTTCAATGTCGCAAAAATTAGACTTCTGTGCATATAAAAGTACTACTTCTTGCTGCAACTCGGCAATTCTTCTGGCAGTATGATTTAAAAGCGCTTGAAGATCGCACTTAGCTTCATTCTCATTTATTTGAATGAATTCTTTTAGAGGTCTACATTGCTCTTTAGCTTCCTTTAATCGATCGTAAGGAGGCCAAACATCAGCTCCGCTTAATTTTGTTGCTAACCTTATATTTGTATAAACTGATTTTGAAAGCCCATTATCGATCAAAAAAGCCAGAGCTTCTTCAGGAGATTTCACAATAAGTGAAAGCGTGGCTTTACTGGATTGCTTTATTTTCACGCAATACTCTGGGTTTTCTATGATTTTCTTCAAAACCGAACTTAATTCGCACTCCTGAGACTTTATTGCAGCTTGTCGTGCCGCCAATAATATTTTTAGAGGATCGTTTTCACATTGCTGGCTTATTTTTGCAATTGCCCGCCGCTTCGATCGATCTGACATTTTTTCAAATTCAACACATGGGCGACCACGTTTCAAGGAAGAAGAATCGGAACTAGACTTTATTCTTAATTCTGGAATGAGAAACTGTGAATTAATCCATTCGACATTTTTCTCTGTAAATGATTTATTATTTTTTTTGGTTTTTTTGTATTTAACCTTTCTTTTAGAAATAAGAGACGCAACCATCTTAACTAAACGCTTAAGATCCTCAGAATGTACCTTATTTTCTTCAATTAGTAATTTATTTAAAATATATTTTACACCGCTTCCTTTTTCAGCATCATTGGCATCTAAAATTTCCTTCTTCGTGAATGTCGCCATTATAATGAAACAGCTTTGATTAAATTGCATTTAACAATGAGCCGACCAACTAAGTTTCGAATTTTCTGAAATTTATTTTTGATTTAATGCCTACTATGTTGTTAGAAGCAAAATTCTAGACATTTAAAAAAACCTTCCCCCAATCAGAATTACGTTCTCCCAACGATTTTTTTAATTTATCATGGCTACTTTGTTACTTTTGTAATGTAAACAAAAAAAACATTTCTATTGGCTGTGTAACGATTTTTTAAAAATATTTTTAATATATCAAAAATGACTCAAATCTGTCAATTCAGTAAAACGTTATGGGCATTTGAACATAGACACAGTACAAAAGCTGTTCAGAGCGCACATACGTTTTTACCGTTATCTCTGAAAATACTAAAAAGCGCACATTTGCGCATTAATAGGTAATAATAGATACTTCAAAGAATATTTTCATATTGAAATTTTGTTAATATCATGGAGTGCCAAAAGTTGCCAGCATTCGACGGCTAAAACTTTTTGGTAAAAAACAACATTTTAAGAATAAAATTAATTTTTTTTCGTCAAGTTCCTTTATTTCAAAGCTTTTTCAGTATAATCTGTGTTGGAATATTCTAACTGAATACAAAAACGTAAAATTTACCAAAAATATTTTGAGCGATATTCGAATTTCGCACTGTTTTTAACTATATGACCAAGTGCAAAAAAAGCCGAAGTATGAATGGTTATCGCCCTTTAATGGCAAAACTACTAAACGAAATTCTCTGAAATTTTGCTCATAGCTGCTCTAAAGTGTATAGATATCAAAAATATACTCCATTGGTCCCAGTTCCAAAACCGACTTTTGGCCACCTTTCTTGATGCCAGCCCATAGTGCTCTGGTTTCAAAGTAAATTTCTAACTTCACAGCTAAATTAGTTATTTCGTACATTTTTGTTAATTGGATAATCCCATACGTGATTAAGCTAACGGCAGCTTTTGTTTACATCATTAGTGTATTCTTCTGCGGGCACTTGACACGATTCGCTACGTCTGTCGCCATTCTGTAGCGCATTTATAAAGTATACATATACATACATACATATGTATGTAAGTGAATAAAACTCTTAATCCTTTTATTAATATTAATATATATAAATTTATTAATCAAATATAATATATTGGTGTCGCTACTTCACGTTGTACGACCTGCGTAGTCCAATTGCAACCATACACTAATTGGAAAAACGATCCAACAAGAATAATCATACCGCCTACTCAATCTCCGCTGTTATCCGCAACAGTAATTACTTATTCAATTCCAATAAGAATCCGGTGATCGTTTGCTTGCTCTACCAGAGTAACTCAGAAGTTAAGTTCTCTGACTCTGCTCAACCAGAGAATGTTAATGCAATGAGAAGGTGCAAATGTTACTGTGAGCTTTTTTTAGTACAATTGAGATTTGAAAGATTTGAAGTAAGGGAATTTAGCACACCGAGTTTATAGACACCTCACTGACTTTTGCCCACACAAAAATTAGAAACACCACACATCTTTCACCTCAACACACAACACATTTCTCACCTCGACATTAAACCAATTAAATTTTTACTATTATCGTATTTTTGGAATAATAAGCGAATACGTAAAATTTATTACATAATTTTTTTTTTCAATTACATTAAAAAAAACGATTTAAAAAAAAAAAAATTTATAAAAAAAAGTTTGCGCTGGGAATTGAACTCGAGTCTAACATGTGACGAGGAAAAATAGGCGGTGCGTTTATTTCTTCGACTGCTTATTTTTTACCATTTTGTTACTTTTGAAATGATAAGCGGATACATAAAATTGATTACAAATTTTTTTACGATTACATTAAAAAAAAAAAAATTAAAAACGAAAAAAAAAAAAAAAATTTCCACCGAGAATTGATGGCGAGTCACGTGGGGAGGATAAATACGCAGAGCGTTATTTCTGCGCCTGCGTTGTGAACAAAAGGTTTTGTGCATGCGCGCGACGCTAATAAATTTTAATAAAGTTCTGAAAGTAATTCATGAAGTTTTTCATTACACACATATGTACATAAATGAACGTATACTTTATATGTAAACTAGCGTACCCTCGCCCGCTTCGCTAGACGATAAATTCAATGATTTGATGAAAGAGAATAAAATTAATACGAAACAAAGCAAATCTTTGATACAATTTCATTCGAACTTTATTGTAACACTTTTTGGTAGACAACGTTTTTGGTTTTTTCATCTTTCGCGTGAATAATGACGATGGTTTGCCAACTCGTGAGCAAGCTACATACAATTGTCCATGAGAAAAAATTGGGTATTCTAAATTAATACCGCACATTTGTAAAGACTGTCCTTGCGCCTTATTAATTCTCATAGCGAAGGCAAGGCGAATAGGGAACTGCAAACGTTTGAAATCGAATGGTAAATCCGCCGGAATCAGCGGAATTCAGGGTATCAAAATGTCTTCTCCTTTGTACTTCCCTTTCAAAATTGTTGCTTCGATAACGTTACCCATTAGCTTCTTCACAGCGAGTCTGGTACCGTTGCAAAGTCGGGGCAGCATAATAATCGGTGCTCCAATTTTTAATCGTAAATTATGAGGTGGTAAGCCTGGCAAATCGAGTGAGTTTTAGTTGGATAATTTACGACCTCATCTTGATCAGTGATAGTGTCCATTGACTTATACGCAACTATGTCACCAGGTATTTGATCCTTATTTTCCCCAGCTAAAATTGCTCTTTCGCTGAATCAATCATGGTTTTTGTAATGTTGAACTATGTTTGGAAATACACTCTGTATCAATGCCTCTTTAGACTGTGCAAAAGTGCAGAAATTGTTAGGCAATACTATCATTCCTGTTGTTTTTGAAAAAAGGTTTATTTTTTTTGGTTAAAAAGTGTTTTTTGAAGTTTTGAAAAACACTTCGCTCGAACAAATTTCTTCTCAGTTAATTGCTGAAAATTAAATATTTTGAAATAACTATTTTTTTTAAATTTAACGTTTTTGAGAAAATTTTGTTCTTGAAAAAACTTCATACTTTTGTAAAAGTTTAAATGGATTTGTTAAAAAAGATTTTTTTCCGCTTTGAAAAACACCCCCTCGAAAAAATGTATTCTCTATTAATAGTGGAATATGAAATGCTTTGAAAACACCATTTTTTTTTTAATTTTGTTTGGTTTTCAGAAAATTTTGTTTTGAAAAAATGTCATAGCCTTGAAAAAGTTTTATTTTATCTTATTTGTTTAAAATTTTTGAAATTTTTTTTTTTTGTATTTTTAGAAAAACACCTCTTCGAAGAAATTTCTTTTATCTTTTTGAGGAAAATTTGGTTTTGAAAAAATTTCATGCTTTCGAAATTTTTTTATTTTACTTTATTTCTTCAAAATTTTTGAAAACAATTTTTTTATAATTTTCGAAAAACAGCCCTTTGAAAAAATGTTTTCTATGTGTCATAGTGGTATTCCATTAACTTTTAGGATTATAGTCAAATACTTAAAAATATCTACGCTTTCACAAATAGCAACAATAAACAAATTTCCTCAAAACCAAAAAATTTACTTTTTTTCTAAAAAAATTCTAAACAAACAACGTAATTAATTTAGAATTTTGTGTTCACGAAAAAACAGTATTGTTTTTATTGTATATTATTAACTGAAAACCAAAATGTTGCAAAAAATCAAAACAAAACTAAATTATTTTTTTGTGTTCATTTGGTCCATATGTTCCATAAAAAGTTGATATGGTAAATAATATGCAGGGTCTGATACACGCAAATTTCCATTGACCATTATAGTGACAAAATTATCGATCACCAATTCCAACAGGATTTCAAAATCAGAGTTGGAATGAGTTGTTGTGTGGTGTACTTCTGAAAAAATTAGAAATAAACAAAATAAATCTAAAAATTCGAATTCTAACTTTATCTTGTGTATGTTCTTATTACCTTTGAATTTTTCCAATGAAGCACCATTCATTTTAAATTTTCCAAGAATTTTTTTAATCATTTCGCGTTTCTTTCCTTTTTCATTCGATTCCAACATTTGTTCATAGCCGAAAACATCGTTTGCAAACGCATTCATTTCCATATAGAATTGGTCAAAGAAAGCATTACTCAATTGAATTGAAACATTATTTTCATAAATACTTAGGACCTTAACTAATGCTCCTTGGTACATACCTAACGCAGATATTCATCGCGACCTTGACATCGATACTATTGATAAAACAATACAAAGCGCTAGCAGAAGACACATAAATAGACTATTAACGCATACAAATCCTATGATGAGAAGACTACCAAATAAAGAAAAATCTACCCAAAGTCGGCTTAACCGTCAAACACCAACAGATCTTGCAAAATCCTTGTAATCAATTGTCAACTAATCGTATATGTCATTGTTTGTTAACCACTTGTTTTTAAATAATATGTATATATTTCTTCTAAATGAGCTTGGGGGCATTGGCCCTTCAATATCTCTCTCATTTCATCTTTTTGTAAATCAAATTACTTATTGTCTAACGACAGGTGTAATATTTTATGGAAGAAATAAAAAAAAAAAAAAAAAATTTCATTCGAATCATTTGAAATTTCGTTTACAATAACGAAAAATTCAAAAAAAGTTGTACACATAAAATGAATGTCGATTCGAAACTTACTTTAATCTAAGAATCGAGCAAGTTTTGTTTTGTACAATATTTTGATTTTTTCTTTTTTTTATATGAAGAAAATATTTAAAAGAAATTTTTTTTGCTAAAAACCTTCCCCTAGTGGATCCCTATAATATGAAAAAAGAACGAATAAAATTGGCCTCGTATCGGCCCAAAAAAATGCGTACAAACGAACATCATTTCATATTTATATATATAGATAAATGATGGTATATGATAATATACATACATAAGTACATAATATGTGTGTACATGTCAATAGGAGGTATTTGCATTCAGAAAAAAAAGAGGTTGTCTGTAAAGTCGGTTTACTGACGATAGCTTAACGTGATAACGTCATAAGAAAATACTGATTGAATGGTTGCATTTTCAAAAGAAAATTTTAATTTTATTTGTTTGATAGATATTTTGTATGGATATAGAGAATGAGTTAACATTAACATAACATAATATACTTTAACATAACATAACATAACATAACATAACATAACATAACACAACACAACACAACATAACATAACATAACATAACATAACATAACATAACATAACATAACATAACATAACATAACATAACATAACAAAACATAACATAACATAACATAACATAACATAACATAACATAACATAACATAACATAACATAACATAACATAACATAACATAACATAACATAACATAACATAACATAACATAACATAACATAACATAACATAACATAACATAACATAACATAACATAACATAACATAACATAACATAACATAACATAACATAACATAACATAACATAACACAACACAACACAACATAACATAACATAACATAACATAACATAACATAACATAACATAACATAACATAACATAACATAACATAACATAACATAACATAACATAACATAACATAACATAACATAACATAACATAACATAACATAACATAACATAACATAACATAACATAACATAACATAACATAACATAACATAACATAACATAACATAACATAACATAACATAACATAACATAACATAACATAACATAACATAACATAACATAACATAACATAACATAACATAACATAACATAACATAACATAACATAACATAACATAACATAACATAACATAACATAACATAACATAACATAACATAACATAACATAACATAACATAACATAACATAACATAACATAACATAACATAACATAACATTACATTACATTACATTACATAACATAACAAATTACCCCGTATTAAAGCACTTATCAACAGCTTTCATTTGATACCCATATTGTACATACACAAGCAAAGGTTACCCGGGTCCACGTTTTGACCTATATCTCGAGACCCCAGTCACGGAGCGGCATGAAAAATACTCTGTACTAAAGCATTCACCAACAGCTTTCATTTGATACCCATATTGTACATACACGTCCGAAGGTTACCCGGGTCCACGTTTTCACCTATATCTTGAGACCCTATCTACCAATAGGTATTCAAACTATACGGAAATCATCTTCAATACCTACTTAACAATGTGTGTAAGTTTGGTTTAATTCGGTTCAAAGACACGGCGGGTCCACGTTTTGGCATATATTTCGAGACCCTAGTCATCAATAGGTATGAAAACTACCCCGTATTAAAGCACTTATCAACAGCTTTCATTTGATACCCATATTGTACATACACAACCAAAGGTTACCCGGGTCCACGTTTTGACCTATATCTCGAGACCCCAGTCACGGAACGGCATGAAAAATACTCTGTACTAAAGCATTCACCAACAGCTTCAATTTGATATCCATATTGTACAAACACATTCTAGGGTCCACGTTTTGGTCTCTATCTCGAGACCCTAGTCACGGAGCAGCATGAAACATACTCTGGACTAAAGCATTCACCAACAGCTTCCATTTGATACCCATATTGTACATACACATCCGAAGGTTACCCGGGTCCACGTTTTGACCTATATCTCGAGCCCTATTTCCAAAATAAAATATAATCCATGTTACTCGTGGATGATGTAGCTTTCGAATGGTGAAAGAATTTTTAAAATCGGTCCAGTAGTTTTGAGCCTATTCACTACAAACAAACAAAGTTTTCCTCTTTATAATATTAGTATAGACAACATATCTTATAAGGTATATGGTAAATATTACCATACATTTTTTCCTTCATATATAATAAAAAAATTAATAATTATAACATTAAAACAACAGGTATTATTAACAAACTTGGTTTTATTTTAAATTCTTCAAGTGAATCAAATTAATAAAAATCAATAAGAAGGCATATGCAAATACAAATACGTGAATTTATATATGTACATTTGCGCATATACATACATACATATATACGCTCACTTAAGTAGGAGAGAGAAAGATATCGAACGTTGCCGTTCGTTTGCTTTGTTTGCTTTGTTTGCTTTGTCGTTCGTTCCGCCCTTTCGCTTGCAGTTCATTCAATGCAATGAGCAAGGTAACGGCAATGAGCAAGGTAACACTAATATGAGCAAGGTAACACTAATGAGCAAGGTAACACTAATATGAGCAAGGTAACGGCAATGAGCAAGGTAACACTAATATGAGCAAGGTAACGGCAATGAGCAAGGTAACACTAATATGAGCAAGGTAACTACATATGAACAGTAATGAGCAAGGTAACACTAATATGAGCAAGGTAACGGCAATGAGCAAGGTAACTACAGATGAACAGTAATGAGCAAGGTAACGACACATTTTTTCGTGCGTGCAGCCTGTTAAATCGAATTATAAGACGTTATCACGTCAAAAAGAACGGTTTAAGATAAATCAACACTTATTTTATATTGTATGTCAATTTATAGTTTATGGATTCGACAGCATTTACATACATATGTATGTATGTACATTTGTATATGAAAAACAATAATGCAAGTTAACACGCGCTACACTTATTTTCTCTTTTTCCTTTGCTTTTGCTACTTTTACTTAATTGTTAATTTAATAACACATACAAGTCGTAGACATTAGGTAAGCAATTTATTTCTAAAGCGTGCCGGAAATGCAAATAACAGAACAATGACCTGCAGGTATTAATTGAGCAATTCTTTCCAAAGAATAAAAAATGCAATACTTGCATTAAGATTGTAAATTTTCCAAAGAATAAAAAATGCAATACTTGCATTAAGATTGTAAATTTATCCAAAGAATAAAAATGCAATACTTGCATTAAGATTGTAAAACTTATTATAATTAATAGAATTGTGAAAATAAACCTTTAGTCTTAATCTGGAGTCCAATAAAGCGGTGCATTAGCTCCGACCCTTTTTAAAAAACAAAATTCGACTTTCGAATTAAAAACTTGCACAAGCGCAAGAACATCATATCACATATGCAAGTATGCCCAAATAACCTTGACTTATGTATGTACACATGTCACAGCACATCACATTCTTACAAGAAATCAAATACATATACGCACTAGTGAACGAGTTTCTTCCTAACAAGTGCAAAAACAATTCTGCTCTATGTATGTATATATACCCACTTTATGTCCAAGCATATATATGTACATACATATACGAGTATACCTACTTGCCTTCTAAACTTCCTACAAAATAATTGTATTCATATGTTACTACATTCATGCACGTTCATACATTCATGCATATATGCCCGATCACAGCGCTCCCTTCTTGCTTCCGTGTACTTTTGTCTTTCACCAGTCGACATTCCTAATATTGTACTTACAAAAACACAATACTTTGATAGACGCAAAAGCAATAGCAAGCGCAACGCGATGGCCGCTTTGCCACCACACATTCTAAAATGTTCTAGAACACAACAAAAACACATACCTCACATGCGCATGTCGCCCAAAGCTAAAATCTAAACCTAGCGACTACAAAAACAAAATACATTCGTAGACGCAGTCGCAGCGGCCATGATTCTATCAGCGACGGCGCTGAACAATTTAGAACAAAAACAAAAAGTTCATTCATAAGTTAGAGCTCATATTTCAATTTCATTCATAAAACGAGCCGCCCATATGCCAATTTTCGCGACCATTCGAAAATAGTCAATATTGGAATATTTCGCGTGGAATTATTTGCCAATATTTGATAAATCTTAAATTTTTGTCATGTCGAGTGGCCGCGGCTCCGTATGTATGTATGCACCCTTATATGTATGTAAATATGTCTTCTAACTGTGCGACAGTCGCGAGTTAATGCGACTTCCAGCGAATCACACATTGCTGTCCGCAAAGCCGCATATATGTACCTTATGATCAGAAAGTACCGGGAATGTTTAAATTAAACAAAACAGAGTTAAATTTAAGGAAAATTTATATTATCTCCTTCAAAATATGACCCGTCTGAAGCAACACACATGTGCCAACGCTTAACCCAGTCCTCCAAACACTCCCGGCAGGCCGATTTGTATTCTCTTTGATCAGTGCGATGGCGCGTTATCATCATACAAGATCTGAGAATTGTTTGCTCACATTTCCGGCGGTTTGCAACACACAGCATCTCTCTAAGGTTTCAAAACGGATAAATAATATTCTCTATTGACTGTCTGGCCCGATGGAAGGTACTCATGGTGGACTATGCCTTGGCAATCGAAGGAAACAGTCAACATCACCTTCCCGGTTCTTTTTACTCATAGGGTATACATATCCCATCTTTTCACTGACGGACAAGAAGACGGTCGCAGTTGTTTTTTGTATGCACACATTTTGCGTTCGTTGAAGGTTTGTATGTATATATTTATATATATTTATATACATATGCGTGTATGCGCGTTTGGCTTTCTGGAGGCATCCATGGATATTAGAATATTTTCTCATCAATATGTGTATGTAAGTAGTTCAGATTTGACTGAAGAGATAAAATATAGGAATGCATATTCATATGATTGCCTTTATGGCTGTTTTACATATAAATTAATTCAAAAGAAGTATGAATAATGTTATATAGAAAATAAATTTCTAAATAACAGGTATTAGAAAAACCTTAATAAACTATTTTAAATCAATTCTAATTAAACCAAATATAAAAAATGAAATAAAAATATCGAACAAAGAAAACTGTGTACAGGACTTGAACCTGAGTCAAATATGGGACGATGTACTGCATACACGACACGTCTTTCACGATTGCGATAAACTACAATTACTAATAAACTTTTCTAAATCACTCATTTATTCGATTCGCAGTTTTATATGCACATATTCTGCGTTAGTTGAAAGTTTGTATGCGTAATTATATGCATATGTATGTGTGTATGCGCGTTTGGCTTTCTGGACGGATATTAGAATGATATTTTCTCATCAATATAATTTGGATTTGATGAAATAGATTATAGACATATGTACATATTTTCTGTTTTGATTGATTTATATAAAAATTAGGTCATATCCAGTATGAACTATTTTATACCGAAAAGAAATTTCCATTTATGAAATACAAAAAAAATAGTATTTTAAAGAAATTTTAATCAAAAAAAAACTCAACAATTTTACCAAACTTTCCTGGTTTGAATTGTAAAAAAAAAATGTGCAAGAAAAAAAATATGACTTCAGGACTTGAACCCGAATTAAATACATGCCAAAAAACAAAACGAATAATTCCGCCGACTTTAGCTTCTGCACCACAAATTAACTGCCGCGCGGCTTTCTTAATCGCAAATTTATTCGCTTCGCTGTGGGCATGAAATAAGTCGATTTCCTTAGTAGTGTGCCAAAAAATCTTATGAACTTCCTCAGTAGTTTGGTAAACGCAGAAAAAATCTGAATTGCTGTCCTAGCGTGGTAAGTAAATATAGAAACCCTCCACTCGCGTCACTCGCGTGGTAAATATCTGCAATTCCCCACTCGTTGAAAGTTGAATTTGAAATTACCTTATTATGAATCTACAAATTAGAACTCGAAAAAAGCTCATTTAACATTTGCTCCTTCTCATTGCATTAACATTCTCTGGCTCAACATACCAGCCAAACAACTCTCTCGCTTGCAAGTGTTGGCGATGCTGCTAGGTGTTAATGAGTACAGAAATAATTACGAGGGTGGCTGCTGGACTATTGTGGCTTAACTCCTCCCCTTCTTAAAGAGGGACGTCCTCGGTCCTGGATATCTTGTGTGTTGATTTGTCTTTACAAATAATATATTTATTGCGACATAGTTAAATTGCGTTACAAAAATTTAAATCTACAATCTGATAGAACATGTTGCCTCCAATGCGTATGAGGGAGTAGCAGCTCAATGTGGCCAATAAAACTGAATGCAGAGTAATAATTTACGATGCAGCAAACAAAGTTTCCTACGTCAAACCGTAAGACCTCTTAATGATATACCCGTATGCATTGGGTATATTGATTTAAATCATTAGTGAGTGGAGTAAGCGGTAGAGGTTTCATACAATTTTCCTTACTTACTAGATTACTTATCGCTTACACTATTCTTTGAAGAACTGAATTTTTGAGTACCAAATGTGTATTAAACTTTTTTACTAAATGATTTTTAAATGAAAACAAAAATGTGAGATGCTCAGCTTAGGGCCGTTGATTTGAAATTTTTTCTTTATGGTTTCAGACCGGATAAAGCACACTTATCTTAATAATTTAATTATAAGGACAAATTTTGTGTTTCTGATTCAGGAAAAACTATACCTATTTCAAATTATCCTTGTGAACCACCCTCCCTTTAATAAGAACTGTAGTTCCCAAGTCTTTTTCTATTATCTGTTCATCGTAAAGGGGGGTTAATTTATTACCAAGTATGGTGTTTCTTTTTACCAGTACCTTGTCACCTGCATGAAATTTACGTTCTATTCTGTTTTTGTTATGAGTATTTAACTTTAGTTGCTGTGCGTGTTTCAAACGTGCCGGTATTTCCGTGCTTATATTTGTATTTTCGGTCATAGTTCGAAATATATCAATTGGCCTTTTGTTGGTTACCGAATGAATTGTTTTATTGTATTCGATAGTCGCCAATAAAATTAAATCCCGCGTGTCCTCAATGCTCCTTTCCAATTTAATGCATCTAGCAATCTCTATCAATGTGCTGTGGAACCGTTCCACCTGCCCGTTAGATGCACTGTGGAGGGGTGGGGCATTAACAATTTCAATACCAAAACTGTTGGCAAGGAGATATCTGACAGTATTGGAATTAAATGATTTCCCATTATCACAATAAATGGTTTTAGCATTAGCGAATATGTTCAAAAGTTGCATGAGCTGAGGCTTTATATCTACAATAGTTCTAGATTGTACAGTTTGCACAACTGCAAATTTCGAAAATTTGTCCAAACATGTTAAAAAAAATGTTGAATCCGTTGAAAATACATCAATGTGCAATATTTCTTCTAAATATGAGGGGATTGGTGTTTCAGCTATTTTATGCCGTTGATGATGTCTATTATATTTTGATTTTGAACAGATTTTGCAGTTTCCTACCGCTTCTTTTGCTTTTGGAAAAAAGTAATCGTTTAAGGAGCTCCCTTTCGTTTGTTGCAAAATTGAGCTCATTACCTTTCAAGGTTCTAGATATCATGGTGATTGGCCTGCCATCCTGAGACAGAACAGCGCCCAGACCATGGTTAGAGGCATCGGTAGTCAAATCAAAATGTTTTTTGAAATCAGGGTAAGCGAGCATAACATCTTCGGATATTAAAATACGTTTCAAAGTATCAAAAGCTTGGTATTTCATTGAATGTAATGTTATTTTTACTTTCTTCGACTGATTAGCGCTGACTTTTCGATTCTCACCTTTTAGAATGTCAACCAAAGGTTTGGCTATGCTGGCAAAGTCTTTGATGAAGCATCTGTAATAGCTTGCCAGTCCCAAAAATGATCTTAGAGAGTATAAATTTTCGGGGGCTGGGAAGTTCAGCATTGTATGTACCTTGTCTGGGCACATTTTAATACCTCCTCTTGAAACGATAAACCCGAGATACTCGATTTCGTTTTTAAAGAACTGAGACTTTCCTACTGAAACCCTCATATTGGCATCATATAAGCTCTTTAAAACCCAGTTTACGTCCTCAACATGTTTCTCTTTTGTTTGCGAAAATATTATGACGTCGTCTACGTAAACATAACAGCTTTTGCCTATTCGTTCCCGTAGCACGTCGTCTATGGCCCTCTGGAATACGCTTGGAGCGTTTTTTAAACCGAATGGCAGTCTGCAAAATTCATATTTGCCATTGCTTACGGAAAATGCTGTTTTCTCCCTATATCGCTCTGCGAGTTCGATTTGGTGAAAGCCCGATTTTAAGTCAAGTGTTGAAAAATATTGCGACTGACCCATGATAGACAAGATCGATGTTACATTTGGTATTGGATACTTGTCATCGATGGTAACTTCATTTAACTTTCGGAAATCTACCACCAAGCGCTTTTTCCTGTTCCCTAACTCATCGAAGCCTTTTTTGTCCACCACCCAAATTGGATTATTATATGTAGATCTAGAGGGTCTGATAATGACATTATGCAAAAGTTCTTTTATTTCATTTTTCACAAAATCTGCTACGCCTAATGGATAAGGGCATAACTTAGAGGATATGGGCTCTTCGTGTTTTGTACGAATGGTTGCGACTATATTAGTGTTATATGGTAAAGACTCATTTGGATCAGCAAACGCGTTTGATCGTTTACGTATCATTTTTGAAAACTCATCTTTCACTGCGAGCGGTACGCTTTCATGTTTAATTTGTATAATGTTTATGTTTTCACATTCAGTAAATAATAACTTTTCTATACCAAAGTCGTGGGTAACAATACCTTTTTTAGGTCCACAATGGCATTAACCTGCCTTAGCAAGTCAAGCCCAATTATCGCATCAAAATTTATTAAAGTTGGCAAAATAACAAAATCAGAACTTATCCCAAATAAATGTAGATACTTTACATTTTTCACTTACTTTAGTTTCGCCATGAATTGACTTAACTAAAAATGGTTTGGCTAAAGGTACGATTCCTTTTAGCTCCTTAAAGGGTCTTATATAACTTTTTGAGGCCCCTGTATCTATTAACATTTTTATAATTCTTTTCTCATCTCCTGTTGTTCTGCTAACCCAAGGCAGCAGTGACCTTTCCCTAAAAAATTTATCTCTTCCTCAATATCCTCAACTTCACTCTTTACCAAGTCGTCGTAAGAAATTTTTCCAGCCCTATCTTGGGTAATATGGTTAATTCTTTGCAATTTAGGCCCGGTACTCCTCTCAAAATCAGAACGACGCTTAGTTTGTTGTCCTGGGTTACCAGTATTTTGAGGAAATTGTCTTTGCCTAGACCTTTGAAAATTTTTGGCTTTGGTTTGATCTAAGGTATCGTTCGGCGAATTTTCGAGCTCAAAGTTTGATGGACGACGAAAGCGAGACGTTGACGGATCTATTTCCATCGGTTCAGGACCTTCCTGCGTACCGTTTTGAGTAAAACTACGTTTTTGTTGCCTATTGTAATTATGCTGGAAATGTGGATTCTTATGGGTATTCAAATATTCCGACTGACCATTGTTGTTTTCAAGAGACCTTCTGTCAGAAGGTTGGCTTCTGCTATTATCATCAAAACGCTGCGAAAAAAGTGTCGCGAAGGTGTAACATTCATGATTCGCTTCTAGTTCCTGAGCAAGTGCCAAAGCAGACGTAGAAAATAAAATGTCGCAAAGGGGTTTTCTGAGGCCAGAAATAAAAACGCGTAACGCATCCGTTCTGTATTTTTCATTTATGGAATTCGCTAAATTGCCCTTGTAGGGCATTATGGTTTTATTTGTAAGAAGTGTGAGCTTTCTCTCCACTTCATCATAAAATTGTATAATCCTCAGATTCCCCTGCCGTAAAGTACTAAGCTCCTGCTCAATCAAATAAATTGGCCGTTTATTGGCATAGGTAAAATCTAACCTGGCTATAATGGCCTTGAAATTTAGCACAGTATTGAATGAAGCTAGAACATTGTCTGCCGGACCCCTAATTTTGTTCCGAATTAGTGCCACCGCTTGGTAGTGCTTTGCGCTTCCCTCATACCTCTCATAAAGTTTGTAAGCCGTGTGCGCAGCCTGCCTCCATGAAACATAATCCTCTTGTTTGCCGTTAAACTCGGGTAACGATTTGACAAGGTCAAAGGTTTCGTCACATTGCACATTTCCTACAATTCTAACCTCTTCAAATGGTTCTACGTTTCCAGGCAATGTAGTAGCAAACTTTTTTGTGATTTGTTCTAATTTTTTATCAAACTCTTCTTTCTGCGATTTTAGTGCAGCCGAAATCGCTGCAGTAATTATAGCCGTCAACTCATTAGAGTTCATACTTACTTCGCTTTTGTCCTCTAAAATTAACGTGTCAAAAAGGTTAGCTAATTCAAGGTCGGACATAAACTTTTAAGTATAACACGCGGTTTTAAAAGGGATTCTTTTGCATAAGCGAATGCTTTAATAGAAAAACTGGGAAAAGAGTTCGAGAAGGGAAAAAGTTCCCCAAAAATTCACAAAGATAATTTTTCGAAATAAGCTAATGCCTCCTTGAATTATTTTAGTATTTCGTAAAATAACTGAGCATATCACTTACATATGTAATCTCCTTTTTTAAATTAATTATTCTTTTGTTTGTTAATGTTGTACTCAATTAAACGTGATATTCCATGTGAGTAGTTATTATGCCCTTTAGATATCAACCAAGGTTACACCGTTCAATCTCAAGTTAAAGTGCTGTACTCCACCGATTTTACTTGCAGTAGCACAAAAATATGTAGTAATAATTTTCGTTGTTTAAGCTTTGTTCTTCAATGTTGTATTTAGTAGACGTGTTGATTAATTAACCACCGTTGCTTGGCGGTTCTATTAAGTCCCTTTTTTCCAATGTCAGTAAAGGACAGCAGCTATTATTTCATTTAAGTTTTGCAGTGCTCCGTCTGATTGAATAAGTTCTTGGATGTTTTTTTTTGACGAGGATATTAATTTCAATTATTCTTAAACTTCCCATACCCCACGTTGGGCGCCAGTGAATAAAACTCTTAATCCTTTTATTAATATTATATAAATTTATTAATCAAATATACTGGTGTCGCTACTTCACGTTGTACGACCTGCGTAGTCCAATTGCAACCATACTCTAATTGGAAAAACGATCCAACAAGAATAATCATACCGCCTACTCAATCTCCGCTGTTATCCGCAACAGTAATTACTTATTCAATTCCAATAAGAATCCGGTGATCGTTTGCTTGCTCTACCAGAGTAACTCAGAAGTTAAGTTCTCTGACTCTGCTCAACATACCAGCCAAACAACTCTCTCGCTTGCAAGTGTTGGCGATGCTGCTAGGTGTTAATGAGTACAGAAATAATTACGAGGGTGGCTGCTGGACTATTGTGGCTTAACTTGTATATATGGGCTCATCTTGTGAATTTTCAAGCCTTGCTTTGAAATATGCGCTTGCGTTATAGAATGGTGTTTCTCCACTTATGAAAGTATTTAGTTTTCGTAAGTAAGCAAAATTGCATTAAGTAAATAATAAATAAAAAGCATATAATTTTATTAAACTTAATAGATAAATTCAAATATGTACATGTATACATATGTGCATGTATGTACATCTATAAATCAATATTAAGTTAAATCTTTGATCTCTTGATATATACGATTCTCTGTCTCCTAGTTGGAGCACAGAACGTTTAATAGGTTTAATAGGTATACAAAAAATCCTACAAAGATCAAAAATAGGCAAATCAAAATTTTGCCATAGCGTCAAATATGATACATTAGTGCGTATATACAAATGCATGCATGAATATATATATGTATATATGTTTACCGTACGCTTGCTCAGAGCTTATTGTTCTCACACTCGCCAAGGTAAACGTACGTTCTGTGTCAGCTGACACAATGAAACTAATGGAAGCCCCATGTAATTGATCATCCATAGTATCGTAGATGAAATGAAAAGATTTAAAATGTTCCGTAAAAACGTATCAGCTGATTGCTCTTTCACCTCACAGTGTTGCCAATCAGCACATTTCGAACTGATTAACAAAAAAAAACTTTATTTATAATTTTTATTAAAATAAGTTAAAAACAATGTTCAATAATGTTAATTATATAATAGATAAATAAAGTATTTGCATTTGTTGGTTTTTGGCTTTGATTTATTAAACAATGAAAAAGTATAACTGACGACGGGATGACGCCCGTGAAGAGGGAACTCTCATGAGTACTGCTATACCGGTATATATACAACTACAGGGTTGGCCATATTAAACTGACCCATTGAGTAACCCTATAACTTTTTACTGTAATTTGAAATCTAAGGTTTACGTCAACAAGCCAAAGACACTAGGCGCACTCAAGGCCAATATCCGACGGGAAATAGCCGCCATATCGGCCGAGACGCTGGCCAAAACTATGGAAAACGCCGAAAAACGGGCACATTACGCTATACGAGCTAAGGGCGACCACTTGCGCGATATCATATTCAAAAAGTGATGTAAACGAATCTCCTTGAACTAAATTAAATGTTTTTCACAATGAAACACAAAAAAATGTTTCTTTTTCCATATTTTTTTAATAATCACATGGGTCAGTTTAATATGGCCAACCCTGTACTTACTAAACACCTCTCCACTATCTACCACTCTCCCCGCGGGACTGCCCAAAAAGGAATTACCTCACGGGGCTGGTTAGCTCATAGGCTGCTACTTATTTCGTTTACGAACCTCCGCACGTCTTAGATCATTGTGGATATATTTTACATGCGCGCAGATTCGCTTCCAGTTATCACTCGATTTCGGGAGCATAGCGTATCCCTATACGTACAGATTGGGCAGTATGGGGAACTGTCATAGCCGAATCTATGGAAATATTTTCGAAATACTCCGTGCCCTGAAAGGAATTGGGTTAGCAAAAGATGATAATATGTTGCAAATAATACTCTCAAGAATTTTTCCCATTGTAGTCTAGTAGAAATATTGGTCGGTAACACTCGGCCTCGACAGGCTTTTTGTTGCCCTTGGGTAAATCACAAGTGTTTGTTTCTTCCACCTCTTTGGGAAATTGCCTTCATTAAGGCAGGTTTGGAATACTGCTAGAAATATGTCTGGACGTTTGGAAATCGCTAATTTCAGGGCTCTATTTGGTTTACCATCTGGAGCTGGATCTTTCTTAGACTTTATTTTGAGTTCTTGTTCGGTGACACGAGCGATGCCTACTGCTTCGTGTTGTGTGCAAGATGGCAAAATATTTTCAAATCTTTCAGGAAAAAGAGTAGTAACAATTCTGCGCAGACTTATTGGGCAAGTAATTTAGGGTGTGTGTACGCTTTTCGCTTTGGATAATACCATCCGTTACGCGGTGCCCCAGGGTTTGATATCAACTTCCTCACAAAGCTTCTTGAAACTTTCTTGCTTGCTAGTTTTAATTGCTTTTTTTAGCGCCTGCCTGGCTGATCTAAGATTTTGAGCATTTTCTACAAAATCAGACCTGCCTCTACTACGCTGCATCTTGCGTCTAGCGCGGAGGCATTGAGATCTAAGTGATTTTATGTTTTCGTTCCACCAGTAGCATGAATATATATGTGTTGGCACATTACTCGCCTGGGCATGGAGGCATCGCAAGCTTCTCTTAGTCCTTCTACTAAGAGTTTCGTCCTATTTTCGGCAGAACCAGCAGGGATTTGAAGTTGCCCAATCATATATTTAAGGACTTCGCTATCAAGCTTCTCGTCCTTCCACTTTGCACCTGTCAGCACGGGTGCGATTTTAAGCCTGCATTCAGTAATATCCATTACGATAGCTTGATGGTCACTGTGGGAAGCCCTCGCTCGCCCTCCATTTGATCTTTTGAGCAAGGGAATAATTTGCCAGTGCAATGTATATGATATGATCTCATCTTACGGTAGGTAGGTTGACACGCTATTTAGAACAGTAATGTGGAATGGAGCGAATGCTTCAAGCAGCATCTCTTCTCTTTTGTTCGTGCGCCGGCTGCCCCATTCGGTTGCCCAGGCACCAGGTTGAGATCGCCCGCTTTGATTAATGGCGATTTCCCACTAGCTTCCAGTAAATGGTTTTGAAGAAGCTGTTCGTACTGCACTGTTGTCAGACTGGGTCTTGCGTAGCAACTGACGAAGTTCATTCCATTTATTCTAGATCGCACGAACCCTTCACCAGCACTATGATTCTCTTGGAAAGCGAGCCCTCCACAAAGTAAGATGGCCGCGCAGTTTTTGCTGTCGGAGGTCCATGTGGTGTGGTTTTCACACTTGTAGGGCTCATTTATAATAGCAATATATGGAACCACTGTGAGTTAAAGTTTATCTGATACAGTTTAGTTACTTTTATTTGTTAGAGCTCTCCTGAATGCCGGGCACCTATAGCTCCCGGTAATATGATTTATGTTCTCCCTTCTGTCGGTCTCGCAGAGCACACATTTTGGACTATTTTGACAATCCTTGGCGAAGTGACCGTCAGTACCACATTTCCTGCACTGCATATATCTATCAAATGCACTAGCACTCGTAAGCGACAGACGACCCATCCAGTTTTGCTTTGCCCATCTCCATTAGTTTTTTAGCTTTCATAGCTGGCAGGCTAATGGTGGCCGTTTGAGTGCCCGCATAAGTTGTTCGGAGTCCAGTTATATCGGCCAACTCCACATCGTCAAAACCAGGCAAAGATTTAATCGCGTCGTGCACCTCTTCCTTGGAGGTCACTTCATCGATATCCTTACATCCTATTATGATGCGATGAGTAAGCGGCCTCACTGTCGCTTCGCTACCTAAGGTGGCACCCACAATAGTAAATTAAAATCTGTAGATTTCTGGCAGGATTTCGTCAGTTTGATTAAGAGACCGCCTTTTCGTTCTCTTTATTTTCGAAACTGAATCAGCGAAATTCTTAAACTTTTCGTCGCTTTTCACTTTTTTTATAAATGTCAGCATAGGAACTACATATCATCCGTGTTTTCAATTATTATAGCGTCGGGTCTTACTCTTCCCGTACTGTTTTTATTAATAGCTTGGTTGGCCCTTTTTGGGCTTTTTTTACCAGTGTCCACACATTTGTTGAATTCGGCTAGACTGGGTGAAAAGAAGCTGATACATGAACCTTTCCAACCGGTTGCATTTTTGCCACTGGTTCTTTTTGAAGTGAAAACTTCTTTAGAATCGTTGGGAGTGATTTGAGGAAAAGTGAAACGAAAAAGCGACCCTCTTGGCTACGAAGCGTTATATTATATGTTGATATAAACGTAGCGACGAACTAAATAAAAATAACTTTTATTTTGTCTTGTGATTCGAACCAAGAATTTTGGATCGGAAGCTCACATTGCTAGTCGCTCGGCTACCGCGCCATGCTGTCGTCGCTGGCCTAAAAGTTATTTAGTTACGAAGCGTTATATTATATGTTGATATAAATAATTTTTGGGAGCGTGTAATTCTCAAAAGGTTTATTAGAAAATCTATTGAAGTAGGTAGTGTGGTATCTGTTCGTATCAGCTTAACATCTGATAGATCCTCCGTCGGAGGACAACAAATGTTAAACTGATTTTTGGAAATGGGCGGAGTGTTTTAGGGGCTTGCTCCACCTCTGCCACGGGTTGACCCGGTATTGCAGTACCGCCGGGATTTCGGCCTTGAATAAATACAAGAAGAAATATACTAATACATTTAGCTTTGGTGGGAAGAGCCATACATTTTTATTTGAATATATGTAGACGAAAATGGAATTTGTTTTTTTTTTTTGAAATTTGCATTGTAGGACATTTCTGATTATTTATTGAAAACAGTTTTTTGGTTTAGATACTGAAAGTCAGTTTAAGTGAATCGGTATAAATATTTCGTACATTAATTTTTGTGAGCGTGCAATTCTCAAAAGGTTTATTAGAAAATCTATTGAACTAAGTAGTGTGGTATCCGTTCTTATCAGCTTAACATCTGATAGATCCTCCGTCGGAGGACAACAAATGTTAAACTGATTTTTGGAAATGGGCGAAGTGTTTTAGGGGCTTGCTCCACCTCTGCCACGGGTTGACCCGGTATTGCAGTACCGCCGGGATTTCGGCCTTGAATAAATACAAGAAGAAATATACTAATACATTTAGCTTTGGTGGGAAAAGCCATACATTTTTATTTGAATACATGTAGACGAAAATGGAATTTGTTTTTTTTTTTTAAATTTGCATTGTAGGACATTTCTGATTATTTATTGAAAACAGTTTTTTGGTTTAGATACTGAAAGTCAGTTTAAGTGAATCGGTATAAATATTTCGTACATTAATTTTTGTGAGCGTGTAATTCTCAAAAGGTTTATTAGAAAATCTATTGAACTAAGTAGTGTGGTATCTGTTCTTATCAGCTTAACATCTGATAGATCCTCCGTCGGAGGACAACAAATGTTAAACTGATTTTTGGAAATGGGCGAAGTGTTTTAGGGGCTTGCTCCACCTCTGCCACGGGTTGACCCGGTATTGCAGTACCGCCGGGATTTCGGCCTTGAATAAATACAAGAAGAAATATACTAATACATTTAGCTTTGGTGGGAAGAGCCATAAATTTTTATATGAATACATGTAGACGAAAATGGAATTTTTTT
Organism: Anastrepha obliqua; assembly: GCF_027943255.1. Classification (NCBI taxonomy): domain Eukaryota; kingdom Metazoa; phylum Arthropoda; class Insecta; order Diptera; family Tephritidae; genus Anastrepha; species Anastrepha obliqua. The sequence continues at coordinate 53,094,395 of NC_072897.1, read as the reverse complement.
TTGAAGTGAAATTTGCATTGTAGGACATTTCTGATTATTTATTGAAAACAGTTTTTTTTTTATTAAAATTGATTATAGAAGAAAATTGAATTTTTTCCAAGGTGAATTCATACACTAAGCTATGTAAAACGTTTCGTAATTCAATTTTGTGTTGACAACCAAATGTACACGGCGGAAGAAAAAAATAACAAATCAGCTGTGTTATTGCTACCACCTTCAAAAGATTCGCCTTGATTTTTCATATAAAAATTATACATATCATCTTGTGACAACTGTACCCAGTCGGTCGACAGTGTGTGAATCATCTTTACATTCTGCAAGAATACCCCAACCTGCGCAGCGCACAGTAAAATCGACACAAAGCTGAGCGCAGAGCACAATCGTACAAACACACTAACGTACATACATACATATATACGCTCGAATACATTTTCTTACTGTGCTCAGCCAAGGCTAGTAGTCATGCACTGTGGCGATATGAACGCACAAATGCACATACACAGGCACGAACATGAAATCAAACAGCTCGCCGTGTTTAAGTGAATCGGTATAAATATTTCGTACATTAATTTTTGTGAGCGTGTAATTCTCAAAATGTTTATTAGAAAATGTAATGACAAGGTAGTTTGTTGGTTGTGTATGGTTATCGCTTCTCGTCCTTATGGCTAAGATCAAAGTGTTAAACTAGTTTTTGGAAATGGGCGGAGTGTTTTAGGGGCTTTCTCCACCTCTGCCACGGGTTGGCCCGGTATTGCAGTACCGCCGGGATTTCGGCCTTGAATAAATACAAGAAGAAATATACAAATACATTTAGCTTTGGTGGGAAGAGACATAAATTTTTATATGAATACAAGTAGACGAAAATGGAAGAAATTTGTAAGTCTGTTTCTTCGGTCCGTTTGGGTATTTTTTTTTTATCATAAGCCACTCGTATCATTTGTTGAAATTGAAAACATTGAGGATGAATAATAATAAAATGAAGAAAATAAAATATGAACTTTATAGCAATATTATAATGAACCTATAATTATCCCGCTCCTAATGCTGCTTTCGTCTCAATCTCTCTCAGTTTGTTTTACGGAAGGTTTCACTTCTATCGCGTCTAACCGTTAGACACGTATTTTCTTTTCATTTTATTTCTCGGTGAATCCTTAGTGCCTGACTTTTTACGTCTATTCTCTGATGCAATTAATGGCTTGGGAGACGTCTGTGTTATACTCTGCTGGCAGGGTATCCTGCTTGAGTTGTAACGACACATTTCTGAGGCAGCCCGGTGGTAGAGGGATTTTATGTTAAATATAACGTCCCTCATTGGTTGATCGATGGTGCCGCGCTCTCCTTCGTTTTCATTTAGCATGTTCACGAGGGCTCTTACTTGTTCCAGCAGCTTGCTAAATGAGTTTTTTGTTTCCAGATCTTGATTCTGCGCTGATTTGTTAACGGATGAGCCAACACCCGTAAAGCTATGTGGCTCTCCGATTCGACAAGTCCAATCCGTGGGAGATCTTCCTAGTGAATGAACGAACCGTGAGCTTTTCCTGAAGGGACCTATGTCCCCCGAGGCGAGCATATTTTCTTTTTCTCTATTTTTTTGTTCATTGGTTTCGTTTGTTTTTTTGTATTTAAGTGATCCATTTTTTAGTTTTTGGGTCCCCACTCAGAACCGTTATCTTTACTCGTATGCGTAGTTACCTATTTGATCCCATGGTTGTCTATGTAAACAGGGAGGCCATGCGAGGGTTGACACAATCTATTGTGAAGAATTGTGTTCAGAGCCAAATCAGTATTAGTCAGGATTAAATCAACTGAGCCTACGCGGCCAACTTAACGAAAAATGGGTTTCCAGTATACCATTAAATTAAAACCTTACTGGACTCGGTTCTAACATGTTAAAATATTTGTGAAATTTTGGTTATTAGTTTAATCTATTATAATATATTACTAATAACAGATCTAGCTTATTTAAATAACAGTTTTGTCCGTTGCTACTCCTTCTTCTTTTCCCACTGGGTTGTCGTGCACGATTCCTACTGGGATACATTTAATAAGTAATAAGATAGAGTCACAATCCCTCAATTTTTGGTAATCGGGTATATTGACAAGAATGATAGAAACAAGATTGCGGCCATCAGAGAGTGCGTGACGTAACTATTGCCAAGTTGTGCAATGTTACAACCATTTGCTCTTCACAACAAATTTAGTGCTTTTTTACCCAAAATGTGAAAATTTTTAAGTTTGGTGTTTGTTTCTTTTTTTTAATTCAAAGCTACCGAAACTGTAAGTTAAAAAAAAACTGTATTATTAAACAAAAGAATGTTAAAAAAGGTCAATCTGAGAAGATTTTAGTGCTAATGCAAATTTATTGATTCAAATAAAGTTTAATATTTTGAAAGTGCAAATTTAATTTTTTGCTCCTTTTATTATAAGTTAATGCAAGAATATTAAATCTTCTTCTCTCAACTCATCTTAAGATTGAAAACCTTTTTACACATTTTAAAAAGCGTTTGAATTTACTGAATGCCAATTAAAACCATAGAGGTGTAATCGTTTCGTCCGGTCATCAATCCTTAGTGGGACATATGGCATCAAGAGGTGTATTCATAGTAAAAATAAGCAAAAACATACCAGAAAATACTGAAAAAACCAAAATGACATTTTTACAAAATTATATAAATTTAATTGTACATATCCATAACGCATTTATTAAAAACTAACGCACATTTTAAAGACAATTTGTCACGCACACAAAGTTCTTTAAGTAATTCAATAAAACTTGGTATATTAGTATCTTTAAATGGGCATTTTAGGTCGTTTTTATATCCAAAGTTAGGGAACACTGCAGTAGCGAGAGAGATATTTGACTGCTGAAAGCAGAAGAACACCAACAACAATTGGAACCGCGGGCAATGCGAACAGATGTTAAAAAAAGTAAAGCTAAAAAGGAGTTAATTATTGAACTAATTTTTAAAAAATTTACGTTTTACAAAATTGTAAAAACTAATTTTAATTAGAACTAGAAAAATGTCATGAAGAAAGAATAAAACTGCGAGACTAAACAACAAAAAAAAAATGCTAAATCAAGTTACGAAAATGGTAATCTGGCCATACTGGTGCTAAAACGACGTAACTCATTGTCAAATACACTGAGAGCAAAGTAACGGTACCAAAATAGGCGCCATCTCATTATTCTTTCCATCATGGGTATATTGATACAATCAGTCGGGAGAAAATAAGGGGAAGGGCATCGCGACAGTGCGTTGTCGATTTGTCTTTGTCTAATGGTGCTCACACTCGCCAACGTAAACGTACGCCTGTATCAGCTGGCACCATGAAGCAACGAATTGCGATACTACGGACGGAACTGTGGTGAGAATTCATTTACATGTGGCTCCACTTAGTTTCATCGAGTCAGCTGATACGGGCCTACGTTTAAGTTGGTCAGTGTGAGCACCATAAACACTGAGCAAGCGTACGGTAAACTTATGTATGTACCTACAGATGCACATCTATTCCTACATACATTTGTATAAAAGAGGAAAACGCAGAAGAGTAAAGCCATGTCAAGTGATCCTCGAAAATTTCGCTAAGTCACGGATTTTGGGGCAAGATATCTCGTTGTGTAGTCAAAGTAATGTTAACGCTATTCTATAAATATTTCGCGCAAATTCTAATTTTAGCAATTGTTATTAATAATCAAAGTTTTAAGCAAGATTAAATTGAAAAATTAATTACTCTAAAACTACAATAGATAATGACGTGAAATTTTGCATATCATTCAAGTATTGTCTGTACTATTTTTCAAGTGTTAATAACTCTTTTTATTGTATCAAATAGATAAATAAACAATAACTTTTTGTAATCAGTTGCATTTTTTCATGTTTTCTTCACCCTGTAAAACAATCGGACTTACGCATAATTGTGCGGAAAACGCTTACCTTCAATAATCTGAAAATAGAATTTTGTATTTTTACTCCATTTCCGAGATATTGACTGTTTTGTAACTTGATGCGCTCGACGGTGGCATTGCTGCCATCGGCTGATCGGTCGCGCGGCGGCTTGAGGGACCGCGCAAACTGAAGCAGCGTGCACGTTTGAATATGCTCGCACAGGATTTATTGCCTATTGACTGAATTCGACACTGGTTTGTGTCAGTTCGATTTAAGTGGTGACTGGTGACAAAGCATATTTGCATATTTCAATATTATTATAATTATGGTTCGACCGAGCGAATGCTGTAATCAGTTTATGAAAAAATGCCATAATTGTGTCCGACGAAATTTATTTTTGGTGACATCTAAGTGGAATGATAAATTTGAAAAATATATTGGTCAATATGTTTGTAAAATGTGTCGCAAAGAATTATATCAGGGTGCGAAAACTACTGCGATCGCACTAGGTGAACATTGTCAGAACACGAGGTGAGCTGTAATATTTATTCAATATTCTTCGAGTAATTATTTAATTACTATCGCTTACATTATCACATTGGAAATTAATATGTCACATACTGTAAATAAACTATTGTAGTCTGCTGTTGCAAACAAGATTTGAATTTCGATTGAAAATTATTTCTTTTGCTTGTATAATCTGCATTTCGTTAGATATTTACATACTGTCCAAATTTTTGAAGTGAAAACTTCTTTAGAATCGTTGGAAGTGAAACGAAAAAGCGACCCTCTTGGCTACGAAGCGTTATATTATATGTTGATATAAACGTAGCGACGAACTAAATAAAAATAACTTTTATTTTGTCTTGTGATTCGAACCAAGGATTTTGGATCGGAAGCTCACATTGCTAGTCGCTCGGCTACCGCGCCATGCTGTCGTCGCTGGCCTAAAAGTTATTTAGTTACGAAGCGTTATATTATATGTTGATATAAATAATTTTTGGGAGCGTGTAATTCTCAAAAGGTTTATTAGAAAATCTATTGAAGTAGGTAGTGTGGTATCTGTTCGTATCAGCTTAACATCTGATAGATCCTCCGTCGGAGGACAACAAATGTTAAACTGATTTTTGGAAATGGGCGGAGTGTTTTAGGGGCTTGCTCCACCTCTGCCACGGGTTGACCCGGTATTGCAGTACCGCCGGGATTTCGGCCTTGAATAAATACAAGAAGAAATATACTAATAAATTTAGCTTTGGTGGGAAGAGCCATACATTTTTATTTGAATACATGTAGACGAAAATGGAATTTGTTTTTTTTTTTTGAAATTTGCATTGTAGGACATTTCTGATTATTTATTGAAAACAGTTTTTTTTTATTAAAATTGATTATAGAAGAAAATTGAATTTTTTCCAAGGTGAATTCATACACTAAGCTATGTAAAACGTTTCGTAATTCAATTTTGTGTTGACAACCAAATGTACACGGCGGAAGAAAAAAATAGCAAATCAGCTGTGTTATTGCTACTACCTTCAAAAGATTCGCCTTGATTTTTCATATAAAAATTATACATATCATCTTGTGACAACTGTACCCAGTCGGTCGACAGTGTGTGAATCATCTTTATATTCTGCAAGAATACCCCAACCTGCCCAGCGCACAGTAAAATCGACACAAAGCTGAGCGCACAGCACAATCGTACAAACACACTAACGTACATACATACATATATACGCTCGAATACATTTTCTTACTGTGCTCAGCCAAGGCTAGTAGTCATGCACTGTGGCGATATGAACGCACAAATGCACATACACAGGCACGAACATGAAATCAAACAGCTCGCCGTGTTTAAGTGAATCGGTATAAATATTTCGTACATTAATTTTTGTGAGCGTGTAATTCTCAAAAGGTTTATTAGAAAATGTAATGACAAGGTAGTTTGTTGGTTGTGTATGGTTATCGCTTCTCGTCCTTATGGCTAAGATCAAAGTGTTAAACTAGTTTTTGGAAATGGGTGGAGTGTTTTAGGGGCTTTCTCCACCTCTGCCACGGGTTGGCCCGGTATTGCAGTACCGCCGGGATTTCGGCCTTGAATAAATACAAGAAGAAATATACAAATACATTTAGCTTTGATGGGAAGAGACATAAATTTTTATATGAATACAAGTAGACGAAAATGGAAGAAATTTGTAAGTCTGTTTCTTCGGTCCGTTTGGGTATTTTTTTTTTTGACAACATCGAAACCAAAGCATTTGTATCATATTTTATCTATCATAAGCCACTCGTATCATTTGTTGAAATTGAAAACATTGAGGATGAATAATAATAAAATGAAGAAAATAAAATATGAACTTTATAGCAATATTATAATGAACCTATAATTATCCCGCTCCTAATGCTGCTTTCGTCTCATTCTCTCTCAGTTTGTTTTACGGAAGGTTTCACTTCTATCGCGTCTAACCGTTAGACACGTATTTTTTTTTTCTTTTATTGCTATTTTTAACCTTAAAGGACTATTGAATGAATTTATAGCGATAACTTATGAATAAAAACACTTCAATTTTTAATGTGAAAGTTAATAAAACATTTAAAATTGCTGACTCCGCTATAGTAAATCGCCACGTTTCTTTTTTCAGTCCTACTCAAAGTGCAGAAAATGAGACGTCGGATAACTCTATAGATTCTTTTGACGATTCGGAGGGTGAAAATTTCGAAATAAAGAACATTGATCATTCTTTGAAATTCGATAAAGTTAACAAAATTTTGCAAGACCTAGGCGAACCACCAATTAAAAAAAAAAAGGTGTTCTGATTTATGCGATAAGGAACTCAAAGAAATTGTTGCAGACGTCTTAATTCCGGAAAAGGAACAAAAAATGCAGAATTAAAAAAATCAGAAAAAAATAGAAAATCCAAACTCAGCTTTTGTGAAAAATATTATATTAAAGACGCTTAGCTTGAAAAGAACAGTATCAACCATAAAACAATCGATTTTCATTTTTGCTCTCAACTTGAGCATGGTGCTCATGAAAAAAAATATCAAAACCACATCAAAGGAGCTGTAGCGATAAAAAATACGTGGCAATATCACCAGTTTCAACCTACAATTGGAAAAAAAAATTCAAAGTCGAATTTTTTCAAAAGACTATTTTTTGTTTGAAAATACTATCAGCAAATAAAAGTAAGAAAAGTAAATACAACTGTCATATTATGGTAAAAATGTACTATAGTTGGAATCTTTCGGACTTTTAATACAATATAATTATTTTAATGAAATTAGTTGTACGCTGCTTCAGTTTGCGCGGTCCCTCAAGCCGCCGCGCGACCCATCAGCCGATGGCAGCAATGCCACCGTCAAGCGCATCAAGTTACAAAACAGTCAATATCTCGGAAATGGAGTAACCGTACAAATTTCTATTTTCAGATTATTGAAGGTAAGCGTTTTCCGCACAATTATGCGTAAGTCCGATTGTTTTACAGGGTGAAGAAAACATGAAAAAATGCAACTGATTACAAAAAGTTATTGTTTATTTATCTATTTGATACAATAAAAAGAGTTATTAACACTTGAAAAATAGTACAGACAATACTTGAATGGTATGCAAAATTTCACGTCATTATCTATTGTAGTTTTGGAGTAATTAATTTTTCAATTTAATCTTGCTTAAAACTTTGATTGTTAATAACAATTGCTAAACTTGCGCGAAATATTTATAGAATAGCGTGAACATGACTTTGACTACACAACGAGACATCTTGCCCCAATCCGTGACTTTGTGAAATTTTCGAGGATCACTCGACATGGCTTTACTCAGAACTAAAGAAGAAAGCTAACCAAAATCTGGAAACCATTAAAATAGCTGCCGAAGCAACACCAAAAAGGCCAAGGCGATTTCTATACGGCGAAAGATGCCCCCGAAAAGGGGCAAAATATTACATGAAATGGCCAGAAAAGCTCACGTTATTCCACTCTGCGACAAAGAAGATAAGAGCCCATCTAAAACTGAGAGAGTTGAAACGTTAAAAGATGAGAACTGGGTGAAAGTCAAGTTATGACTCAAAAGAGCAAAAACAAAAACAAGAACACAGACAGGGAGTGCTCAGGAATATAAAGAAGGGGTTGCTTAATTACTGGGAAATCAGTCGGAAGTGGAAGCGTTAACTCATGAGCTGTCATTAAAAATTCGGTACCTAGGCAAAATAACTACGAAGGATTATACAGTCCATGCCACCCGCTCGCAAGTCAAGGAACTAAGAAACTATTACATACATATGCAGGCACCTAAACAGGGTCTATAAGCCTTCCACCGCTAGAAGTAGGGTGCAGAAAAAATGAATATTGGCTGGGTTGTCTGCAGAATTCGTGAAAAGTTGAACCTTATGAAGTGTTATAGATGTCTAGAATACGGCATATTGCAGCTAAATGTACAAGATGCGAAACAAAGTCAAGGAAAGAACAAGCTTGTTAAAAAAGTCCAGACAAAAGAGTGTAAGATCGAAACTATAGACCAAGAGATATTTAAGCTAAGGCTAACACTCGCCCAACTAGACAAAAGACGCAATGAGCAAACACAACTACTGGTAACACGCGTTACCAAAGCCTGCAATGATAAGAAAAAATACACATACGTGTGGAAACCGGCCTACTGGTGATATAGCTGAACTTAAAGGCGCCTGCTACATAGCTAGACGAGAATATCAAAGAAGAATTGAAAAAAAGGGTTACGGGAAATTTTCAAAAAAAAAAAACGCAAGGCTCTCAAACATGCCAGGGCATACTGGTTCTGGAAAGTAAGAGGTTATATGACAAAAACCGAAGCCTTGGGAAGCCATGTCGTTAACAGCTGATGAACGCAAAGAAGACAGGCTCGAGAGTCTATCCAAATGGCAATTACGTTTACACCTTACAACTAAAGGCCTGGGTCGATAGAAAACTGGATAATGTTGACTTTGACTATGACGCAGGTTCTGACAAGATATGGTTGTTTTATAGAATATCTCCACAAGTATGGCCATGAAGATGGAGTAATATGTTCATTTTGTGCCAAGGCAAAAGAAAATTCGGAGCATGTTTTTTAGTATCAAAGATATAGTAAAGAACGAAAGGTTTTAGAAAACAAAATAGCAAAAGGAATAATACCAGATGATATTATTCCACACATGTCACTAACTAAAGATGTACGGGATTGTATTAAAGAATTGTCTGCTTTCGTACTCAATGATTTGAGATATATGGAGAGAAAGCGAAAAAGCGAATGCATAGTAGTAGTAATTAACGTGCAGTAGGACTATTATTCAATTGATTTATTTGGATGTAGGCAAACTGACGATATCGGACATATGTAGAAACTTACCTTTCTATGGTATTGAAAGGAACTTGGTAGGTGGGGGCGTACTGTTATTACCTCCCTCGTCAAATGACTGACACAATGGGTGGTAACAACCAGATTCTACTACCGGATTTCATCAAGAGAATAACGGACGTTGAGTTTAGTGCCCAAACCACCTCCCGACGAGATACCTAACGGTAGTACGATCCTCCCGTACTTTGACGGTGCGAGATTTAGTTCGGGTTTAAGTCCCATACTGACCGAGTTAGGCTTTTGTATGCTTGCTCCTCGTACAGAAAACACATATGTATGTACGCACATATGTAAAATATTGCAATGTTTTGATTTGTCTATTTTTAGATTTTTGTAGGATGTTTCTATAAAATATTTTTTGGGTATTTATATATATAATTGGCGCTTACACCCTTTTTGGGTGTTTGGCCGAGCTCTTCCTCCTATTTGTGGCGTGCGTCTTGATATTGTCCCACAAATGGAGGGACCTACAGTTTCAAGCCGACTCCGAACGGCAGATATTTTTATGTTTTACCGAGATTCGAACCTACGTTCTCTCTGTGAATTCCGAATGGTAGTCACGCACCAACCCATTCGGCTACGGCTATAAAATATTTTTTAGGTATTTATTTAAATATTTATTTCACATAAAAGTAGCTAATTTTATACCCACCATACATTACCATTAGACTACTTACTAGAAGTTAGAGGATATTATATTATATATACACAAAGAGCCATATACAGTGTACTCTCTCCTAACGGGCACCTCTCTTAAACGAACACCTCCCATAAACGGGCAGTTTTTTCAGTACTAAACAATTCTTTTGAGTTTTTGAAAATTCCTTCTTGAGCAGACAACCCTCTCATAACAGCAGTCGGGCACTTGTTTTCTACCCCAAACGGTATTTTAATTCTACATAACCGAACAGCCAAGAATGACAGAAACAAGATTGCGCCCATCAGAGAGTGCGTGACGTCAAGTTTGCCGAGTTGTGCAGTGTTACCAACCATTTGCTCTTCGCAATAAATTTAGTGCTTTTTTATACCCGAAATGCGAAAATTTTTAAGTTTCGAGTTTGTTACTATTTTTTAATTCAAAGCTACCGAAACTTTAAGTTAAAAAAAACTGAAAACTAAACAAAAGAAGATTAAAAAAGGTCACTGTGAGAAGATTTTAGTGCTAATGCAAATTTGTTGATTCTTATAAAGTTAGATATTTTGAAAGTGCAAATTTAATCTTTTGCTCCTTTTAAGTTAATGCAAGAATATTAAATGATCTTCTCCCAACTCTTCTTATCCTTTTCGACCCGAATGGTACACATGTGTTAAATGTCACAATAATCACTCAGTGAATTTCTGTTGGTTTATGCTATTCACCTGATCATCTCTACTCTTTTCTAAACACATACTGATAAGTTCCGTTACAATTTTTGTTGTATTACTAACGGAGTCTAGTTTTTTGCATCGACAAGCAGTGAAATTAAGATATTCAGTGCTAAGTTGCCAAATATATAGAAATTACAATAAAATAAAGGTTTTTAAAAGTGTTTACAATTTGTGCATGTAAGTATTTATAAAAAAGTATATGGTTTTGCACTTACTTTAGCATATAATACTTATGTGTACCATACGTCCAGTGGTACATATGTATGTGTACCATTAGTCTTATAAATACTAAATAATGTGACTCCTCGTTTGGTCTGGTTTTTTGCATCGACAAGCAGTGAAATAAAGATATTCAGTGCTAAGGTGCCAAATATAATATATAGAAATTACAATAAAATAAAGGTTTTTAAAAGTGTTTACAATTTGTGCATGTAAGTATTTATAAAAAAGTATAAAGTTTTGTACTTATTTTAGCATATAATACTTATGTGTACCATTCGTTTGGTATAGTGGTACATACCTATGTGTACCATTAGTCTTATAAATACCACATAATGTGACTCCTAGTTTTGATCAAAATGTATATTATCCTTAGAAATGGACCCTGCAGATATCCGAGAAATCCTGGAAGACGAAGCTGCTAGTACCAGCGACAATTTTCTTCCAAGTGATTGCACTACTTCCTGTGATAGCGAAGATTCAGTAGACGAGGAGAAGGAGGATGCTAACGAGAGATTCTTACCTAGTGGTGTCTTGAGCTCTAACCGCGATAACGTCGCTTCGAACCCCGTCGCATCGAAAATAAATATTAATTAATTAATTTAATATATGGAAAATAACAATAAATTATTATTTTACAATAAAAGAAAGAAGCACTAGCTGCCAGGGCTTACGGCTCAAACATGAAAATATCACTTGTAATTTACTTGCACACAAATTAATTTACATTTTTACATTCCGCCCCCATCCTCGTAATCCGCAGCATCAGTTGGCTGTATTTTTCGCGATTTTCGTGATGTCACCTCGTCTTCCTCCGAGCTGTACGCGCTCAATTCATCCGACATATCATTGTTAGCATCTAAATCGTTGTAGTTGTGGTTGCTTTTATGAGTATTTGTACTCGTATTGCTTTTCGTTGTTTTACTCATTTTTTTAATTTAATTTTAATTCAATTTCCTATATTTGAAAAATTTAATAAAACGAAAATAAATATTATTTGGAATACTCCTGATGAAAATTTTGTACCAAAAAAAAACCGTTTATGGACTTCGGAATTCCACAATATCAAACCACATACCAAAATATTCAAGTATCGATGAAGTGAAACTTTTACCTATATCAGTTTACATATACATATGTAGCACAATGTACAAATGAGCGCATTGAGATTTACGAAAAGGTACAAACTAAAGCCAAAAAAGCAAAAATAACTAGAACAAATGCTGGCGAAATTAAAACAGTTGTGGGATGCATGTTCGTAATGTTCTACAACCGACATCCATCTCTAAAAGATTACAGTTCGAGCCATAAAACGCTCGGCAACCAGTCATTAAAGGATGCTACCACGCGCGATCGATTCTCTTTCATTACTTCAAAAATGTTTTTTTCGTCACCAGATAAGCCACAGAGTAGTAACACCACACCTCAGTATCTTGAAGACTTAGTAGAATGTTTGAAAAAAACATTTCAAAAATGTCGACAGGATAGCATAGATGAGTCAATGACAAAGTTAAAGGGTCGCAGCACATTGAAACAATACATGCCTCTTAAGCCTGTCAAACGAGGTATAAAAATGTGACTTCGATGCGACGCTGTTACCGGCTATACGTATGATTTCAAGATTTATCATGGATAATAAATAGAGCAATCGGTTGGAACGCTAGGAGAAAGAGTTATTTCTAAACTAGCCAGTTCCATCGCAGAGAAAGAGGTTGTTTTGTGCTTCGACCGCTTTTTTACTTCTATGCAGTTATTGAACGCCATTTCCCACCCAGCCCTTGGTACTGTTATGACAAACAGAAAAGATATGCCAAAATTTTCTGGTCAAAAACTGAAGCAAGGTGAAACGGAGTTTAAATGCACAGCAACTAGACTTCTATGCGCAAAATAGCAAGACACGAAAGAAGTATTCGTATTGAGTAATTGTCATGAACCTTCTGTGACTAATGTTACAAAAACTTTGGAAAAATAATTCTAGTCCAATTCAAATAAAATTTTATAGGGAGATCATGGGAGGAGTCGACTTGGCTGATCAGATGTCTGGGCTTTATGAATACGATAGGAAATCGGATAAGTGGTGGAAGAAACTGTTTTACCGTCTGATAATGATGACAGCAGTGAACGCTTGGGTTATTTATAACGACCTCAACAGAAAAAAAATACCATTCCAATCGTTTTTAGTTTGTTTAGCTGCGGCATTGATTCAGGACGGCTTACAATCTACAGCCATTCGTCGGTCAAAATCTGCACAAAAACCACAAATTGTCAAGGCAAAACACTTTCCTGTTGAAGGTACTACACGACGTCGTTGTACCAATTGCAGTTCTCAAAAAATTCAGACTCGCACTAAGACGATATGTAAGGAGTGCCAACTACCGCTTTGCAAAAAGTGCTTCGCACCTAACCATACATGAATTTTATGTACAGTGAAACAAAGTTCTCAGTGCTATAACTTGAAAGTATAAAAATATACAAAACGGTATTTTCTAATGTATTTATTTATTACGTGTCTGAACAAAAAAAAAATTAATTTCGACTTAGGTTTACAAGCTCAACCTTGAAAAGTATAAAAGGCACAAATTCACATCAAAAACGTATTGGAACATTCTTTATGTTAGCTTATGCTTTTGGCGTTATAACGGTAAACTCCCGTTATTTTCACTCTTGCTTTTTACTTATTCGAACGCTTTAGGAATTGCATACGGTCGCAATCACTTTTGATCGTGATTTCGACGGACATAGACCAAAATGGGCCGTAGTGCTGAAATTTCTCTAGAACTACGTCAATTAATGATAAAACTCTATTTTGAATAGAAAAAAGTTATAGCACTGAGAACTTTGATTTTCCGAGTGTGCCAATACTTTTTTGACTCACTTGTATATTTTTTTCACTAAAATTTTCTTGAATAATATAACAATTAAAAAAATATAAATAAAAAAAAACAATAAATAAAAAAGGTATACATTTTTGTGTATATAATTTCTTATTTCTAAAGTCTATTTTATAGCACGGCTGGTACTTATTTGTACCACATAACATCCCGAGTGGTACAACGGTTTACCACCCCCCACTGTGCCACCCTGTTATTGCATCACAGATTTTTAATAATTTTTATAGAATAAGGGGTACCTGAAATATAGCAAATAAGTCGTTCCGTTAACAACAGATTTTCTTTCAACAAAAAAACTTATAAATTAAATTCTACATATCCATAACACAATTATTTAAAACAAAACGCACAAAGACAATTTGTCACGCATACAAAGTTCTTTAAGTAATTCAATAAAAATGTGGTATTTTATTTTCTTTAAATGGGCATTTTAGTGCGTTTTTATATCCAAAGTTAGGCAACACTGCAGTATCGAGAGAGAGATTTGACTGCTGAAACTAGAAGAACACCAAAACTGCAATCGCAGGCAATAGGACCAGATGTTAAATAAAGTAAAGCTAAATAAAACTGGTTGCATTATTCAACTAATTTTGAAAAAAATGTATATTTTACAAAACTATAAACATTACTTTTAATCTGGCCATACTGGTGCTAAAACCACTTAACTCATTGTCAAATTCGCTGAGAGCAAAGTAACGGTACCACGATTGGCGCCATCTCATTATTCCTTCCATCATGCCTAACAGCCTACACCATTGTTTTTACGTTCACTCTCTACCATACTCGTACAGTTGTTGCTTATCCAATAACAGTGCAAGAATGATAGAAACAAGATTGCGCCCATCAGAGATTGCATGACGTGTCATTGGCTGAGTTGTGCAATGTTGCCAAACATTTGCTCTTCGCAATACATTTTATATATAATATATCAAAATGCGAAAATTTTTAAGTTTAGTGTTTGTTTCTTTTTTTTAATTTAAAGCTACCGAAACTGTAAGTTAAAAAAAAACTGTATTATTAAACAAAAGAAGGCTAAAAATGGTCACTCTGAGAAGATTTTAGTGCTAATGAAAATTTGTTGTTTCTTATAAAATTTGATATTTTGAAAGTGCAAATTTAATTTTTTGCTCTTTTTAAGGTTATGCAAGAACATTAATCTTCTTCTCTCAACTTTTCTTAACATTGGAAACCTTTTTACACATTTTAAAAAGCGTTAGAATTTACTGAATGTGAATTTAAACCAAAGAGGTGTAATCGCTTCTTCCGGTCCTCAATCCTTAAATACCAAAAAATACTGAAGAAACTTTAAAGATATTTTTACAAAAAAAGTACCTTATCTTGTTACATAACCTGAAATATAGCAAAAAGTCGTTCTCTTAACAAAAGAGTTTCTCTTAACAAAAAACTCATAAATTAAATTGTATCATACATAACTATAACACATTTGTTAAAAACAAAAACGCACATTTTAAGGACAATTTGTCACGCATACAAAGTTCTTTAAACAATTCAATAAAAATTTGGAATTTTTTCTTTAAATGCGCATTTTTGGGCAATTTTATATCCAAAGCTAGGCAGCACTGCAGTAGTGACTGCTGGAAGAACACCAACATAACCGCAATCGCGGGCAATGTGGCCAGATATTGAAAAAAGTAAAGCTAAATAAAACTGAGTGAATTATTAAACTAATTTAAAAATAGGTTGTCTGTAAAGTCGGTTTACTGACGATAGTTTAACGTGACAACGTCATAAGAAAATACTGATGTAAGGGTTGCAATTTTCAAAACAAAATATTAATTTTATTTGTTTGATAGATATTTTGTATGGATATAGAGGAGGAGGTAAATGGAATTGCAATGGAATAGGTAAAGTTACATTTACACAAACGTGAACAATGACGAAACATTTATCAAATTCATGAAAGATATGTTCAATTTCTATTGTGCATCAGACGTTAATAAGTCAACAACACTAAGAGGCACCATCATCGATTTGCCTTTTTCAAGACACTTTACACTCGAAACACTCCCTTTCATTTCCTACTTTTTCTATCATCGTCCTATTCTCAACAGAGAAATGGTTCATTACCATGCACACAGGAAGAAGGCATATGCAAATACAAATATGTGAATTTATATACAAATGCGCATATACATACATATATATGCTCACTCAAGTAGGACAGAGCCAGGTGTCGAACGTTGCCGAACGCGGAGGCCGATTGTGCTCCTTGTCGTTCGTTCCGCGCTCTCGCTTGCAGTTCAAGCACATTAGCTTACATTTGCTTGCGTACGGAATAGATTCGTATATTTGATATGTCCATATGATTTGTATGCATCTTTACATATAGATTTGTTCTTTTGGAAAATTGCGCGAAATTGTATATGTATATGCATGTTTATATACATATATTAGTATACAACATATCTTATAAGGTATGTGGTAAATATTCTCTTCTTCTTAATTGGCGCGATAACCGCTTACGCGATTTTGGCCGAGCTTAACAAAGTGCGCCAGTCATTTCTTTCTCGTGCTAACCGGCGCCAGTTGGACACACCAAGTGAAGCCAAGTCCTTCTCCACCTGATCTTTCCAACGCAGAGGAGGCCTTCCTCTTCCTCTGCTACCACCAGCTGGTACCGCATCGAATACTTTCAAATCCGGAGCGTTTGTATCCATTCGGACGACATGACCCAGCCAACGTAGCCGCAGGATCTTTATTCGCTGCTCTATGTCTATGTCGCCGTAAAGCTCATACAGCTCATCGTTCCATCGCCTGCGATATTCGCCGTTGCCAACGTGCAAAGGTCCAAAAATCTTACGCAGGACGAGCATTATGAGAGTCTTGTAGAGTGTTAGCTTTGTTCGTCGAGAGAGGACTTTACTGCTCAGTTGCCTACTTAGTCCAAAGTAGCACTTGTTGGCAAGAGAGATTCTACGTTGGATTTCAAGGCTGACATTGTTATCGGTGTTAATGCTGGTTCCTAAATAAACGAAGTCTTTTACAACCTCGAAATTATAACTTATAAATTATAACAGTGACGTGGGTGCCGATACGCGAGTGCGCCGACTGTTTGTTTGAAGACAGGAGGTACTTCGTTTTGTCCTCGTTCACCACCAAACCCATTCGCTTTGCCTCTTTATCCAGTTTGGAGAAGGCAGAACTAACAGCGCGGTTGTTAAGGCCGATGATATCAATATCATCGGCATACGCCAACAATTGTACGCTCTTATAAAAGATTGTGCCTGAGCGATTAAGTTCTGCGGCTCGTACGATGCTCTCCAACATCAGGTTAAAGAAGTCACACGACAGCGAGTCACCCTGTCTGAAACCTCGTTTGGTATCAAACGGCTCGGAGAGGTCCTTCCCAATTCTGACGACGCTGCTGGTGTTGAGCAACGTCATCTTACATAGCCGTATTAGTTTTGCGGGGATACCAAATTCAGACATAGCGGCATACAGGTAACTCCTTTCCGTACTGTCGAATGCAGCTTTGAAGTCGACGAAAAGATGGTGTGTGTCGATTCTCCTTTCATGGGTCTTTTCCAAGATTTGGCGTATTGTAAATATTTGGTCGATGGTAGACTTTCCAGGTCTGAAGCCGCACTGATAAGGTCCAATCAGTTGGTTGACGGTGGGCTTCAGCCTTTCACACAATACGCTCGCTAGAACCTTATAGGCGATATTTAGAAGACTAATCCCGCGGTAATTGGCACAAATTGCAGGATCGCCCTTCTTATGGATTGGGCAGAGCACACTTAAATTCCAATCGGCAGGCATGCTTTCATCCGACCATATTTTGCATAGGAGCTGATGCATGCACCTTACCAGCTCCTTGCTGCCATGTTTGAATAGCTCAGCCGGCAGTCCGTCGGCGCCAGCGGCTTTGTTGTTCTTTAGCCGTGATATTGCTATTCTCACCTCGTCATGGTCGGGTAACGGAACGATAATTCCGTCGTCAGCGATTGGGGTATCGGGATCTTCACATTCTCTATGACATGCGCAGCTGTCACTGTTTAACAGGTTCGAGAAGTGTTCCCTCCATAATTTAAGATTGCTCTGTACGTCAGTCACCAGATCGCCGTTTTTGTTCTTACAGGAAAACGCCCCGGTCTTAAAACCTTCTGTAAGCCGCCGAACTTTCTGGTAGAATTTTCGGGCGTTGTTCCTATTGGCCAGCATCTCAAGCTCCTCGCACTCACGTATTTCGGCCTCTCGTTTCTTCTTTCGGATAATACGTCTCTCTTCCTTTTTCAGCTCTCTGTAGCGATCCCACATGGCTCGCGTTGCGCCCGATCGCAGCGTGGCTCTATAGGCGGCATCTTTTCTTTCGGCGTCAGCATGACATTCCTCGTCGTACCAATTGTTTTTTCGGGCTCGCCGGAATCCGATTTCTTCTTCGGCGGCGGTACGTAGGGAACGAGAAATGTTGCTCCATTGCTCGCGCATGCCGGTGTGTTGGGCAGTGCTCTCCGAGAGCAGGAGTGAGAGTCGAGTGGCGAATCTTCTGGCTGTCTGTTGTGATTGCAGCTTTTCGATGTCGAACATTCTTTGCGTAGGTAGATGCACGTTTTTTGCTGCACAGAGGCGTGTGCGCAGTTTGGCTGCAACAAGGTAATGATCCGAGTCGATGTTGGCTCCTCGGATTGTACGTACATCTAATACACTAGAAGCGTGTCTTCCATCTATCACAACATGATCGATCTGGTTTCGCGTTTTTCTATCAGGAGACAGCCAGGTAGCTTGGTGTATCTTTTTATGCTGGAATCTGGTGCTGCAGACTACCATGTTTCGGGCCCCGGCGAAGTCGATCAGCCTCTGTCCGTTACCGGATGTTTCGTTGTGTAGGCTGAATTTTCCGACTGTGGGACCAAAAATTCCCTCCTTGCCCACCCTGGCGTTGAAGTCGCCAAGCACGATTTTTATGTCGTGGCGGGGGCAGCGCTCATAAGAACGTTCCAAGCGCTCATAGAAGGAATCTTTGGCCGCATCGTCCTTCTCTTCCGTCAGGGCGTGGGCGCAAATTAGCGAGATGTTAAAAAATCGCGCTTTGATGCGGATTATTGCGAGACTCTCGTCCACCGGAGTGAACGATAGTACTTGGCGACGAAGTCTCTCTCCCACAACAAATCCGACACCGAATTTGCGCTCCTTTACATGGCAGCTGTAGTAGACGTCGCAAGGTCCTATGTTTTTCTTACCTTGCCCCGTCCATCGCATCTCTTGGATGGCAGTGATGTCAGCCTTTACTCTCACGAGGACATCAACCAGCCGGGCAGAGGCACCTTCCCCATTAAGGGACCGGACATTCCAGGTGCATGCCCCCAAATCGTGTTCCTTATTTCGTTTGCAGGGGTCGTCATCAGTGTTGGAAGTTCTCATCCGAGGCTTTGTTGCTGTTTTCATTGGGGGGGGGCTTTTTAAGTGGCGGGTCCCAAACTCAGCGCACAACCAGCTATGCTGGGATGCTTCGCCTTCTCACGTTAGCTCACTCCCGAACGGGTGTTCGGAAGCTAACCAGAGGATACGTGGGCTAATCCCGGACGTTGTGAGCTGCTTGAACCATATGTAGAAGAATCGTCCTGGCCACTCCCAAGTGAATGGCGATCAGTAACTTTCCCCACTTGCGTGGACTTCTACATTTACATTTTTTCCTTCATATATATAATAAAAAAATTAATAATAATAACATTAAGACAACAGGTATTATTAACAAACTTGGTTTTATTTTAAATTCTTCAAGTAAATCAAATTAATAATAATCAATAAGAAGGCATATGCAAATACAAATACGTGAATTTATATATGTACATTAGCGTGGCAGTTATTTGACCTGTTTTCTTATATACAATATTTTTTCGCGGGCTACCCTCCAGTTTGGTTCCATTCTATATAAAAATGACCTCTGTGAAATTTGGTGCCAATCGGATAGGGGAGAGGTGTGCCCCCGAGCCTTTCAATATGCAAAATTTACCCCAAAATGACAAAAAGCTTTAATTTCATTAAAAGTGTGTTTTTTATTTTACATGAGTATATATACAGCGTAAATAAGTAGTAAAAGAATTTAATTGGTAAAGTATATTAAGTTATACATATATAAATTGAAGAAGGAAATTATTATCCATACAGTATTTATCAAATATATGTAGGTAGTTCCGTATGACGCTTACTTCATTGCAATTTAGTTTAATAACAACATAAAAAAAAACAAAAAAAAAAGAAATAACTCATTGAAGAAAATAAAATAAAAATGAATTTAAAGTCTTTATTTTTAGATATAGTTTGTTTATTGCTGTCTGGGAACTTCTGTCGATAGTCACTTACAACTTGGAGCACGTACTGCATTTGTCGCTCGTTTTTTGTATATAACTTATTAAAATCCTCTTCTAGTTTAACACCTCTCTCCGCCGTATCATTTGTTACTTTAAGTTTATTAACTACTTTTAAATCGTCATGTTTGTGCCACCGGGCAGAATCTGTGCACAGGAATTCGTCATTTATGTTAAATCTTGCAAAGAATCGTTTTGTTTTGTTCGAGACAAATTGTACAAGTCCTTGGTTTAATAATTCAGGAACTTGGCTTGTTTCCACGGTTATTCTTTTAATACTTTTTTCACATTCAGCATCAGTTTCACGATTCAACGCCTTTACCATTTTTATTTTTGATTCTGCCGTCACATTTGGGTCAAAGAAGGCCAAGGCGATGGATTCAGGATATAAATACCACAAATGATTTTTGATTTTTTGTAAAGCCACACGAGAGATGTCTTCGTCAACTGTCCGGTATTTATAAATTTTGGAAAGAACACTGAAATCCAAAAATGGTGCTTTGGCTGCAGAAGGTCCACAAAACCACGCTTCGATATACATATATACTGATAAGGAAAATGCAAATATCACAAATTGCATTTTCCTCACGCGGTGATAATTTAAATTCATCGCGAAACATGAATATCTTAAAGCAATAAATAGCCTTAGCCATCCACCTTGCATGATGGATAGCTCCTGGAGGACGGAAGGAAAAATAGCAGCCAATTGTAAAAATTCTCGATAATCCTCTCTCGGTTGTTGTTCTTGCAACGTGATTCGTATAAAATTAAGAACTCGGGAAACATCGACCGGATCCAAATGTTTTCTGATCTTCTTATTCACGATTCCGGTTTTAAAATTATTTACATTTATTTTAGGCCAAGCAGTTTGGAACTTTTTTAAGATTGGTACGGTTGGGCCGGTAGTTTTACCCATCTTCTCCTCGAAAACGGCTTTTAAAATGATTTCGTATATGTGATGGCAGCAAGGCAAATATAAGAGATCTTTTTCTAGAAAGCTTTCAATCAAAACACACGCACCATTAAAAGCGCCCGTATTAGAGGCAGTAGCGTCAAAAACCAATGCTTTTACGAAGTCCTGAAGGCCCCATTCCGCAAGGGTTTCGCAAACAGCTGTTGCCTGTTCTTTTCCACTCCCTGATTGCAATGCAGGTACACCAAGAAGTTGATCAGCACCGCAATTTGAAAGAATAACAGGAAGTCGGTCTACTGTCTCTTTACCTGTTAGTGATGGCAGTAAATTACTATCCCAATGTATCGTAGCGGCAGACAATTCCTTATCCTTAAAGATTCGGTAACTTTCTTTTCGCGGAGTTTCTCACGAGAATTGTTAATAGACCACCTGCTGAAGTCTACACATCTTGACCAAGGGCCTCAAGTGTAGCTATAAGAATATGAACTGCATTCCTGTCACTGATCTTGCATTTATCAAAGCAGCAGCAAGGTTAGGAGTTATTATTATTTGTCGTCCTCTTTTTTGTTTTGCTGGTACAGCCAAATGTTTTGAGCATTGCGGAATTTCCTCTGAAGCACGCGCTTCTAAATCTTCTCCGCTGCTTGAACTCGACGTCATCAGTATATCAGATTGAGCTAGAAATAGTATTAACAATATAAGTATGATTTAGTTCGATATACATAAATATTCATGTTAAATAGGTAGCTAGAGAAGATGAAGATATGTAAATATATACTTACTCAATTGAAGAACTTCATTATTGCTTCGTTCTTTTCTTTTCTCCTCTCGTAATTTTCGCTCAGAAACTCGAGTCTCTTTCGCACTTAGCTGGTAATCAATTCCATACATAAACCCCGGGCGTCCTTTCATCCGCTGATTGTTTAAGAACTGCTTATCTTCTTCAATGGATGTGATATTCAATGCATTGGCGTGTGCAATATCGAAGAGATCCTCGAGTTTTTCAACGAGATCTTTTTATTTTTTCAGCATGCTTTCGAAGTTTCCGCCACTGCTGATAGAGACCTTCTAACTTTGGTATACAGTTCTTTAGTTGTTGCGTCGGAATCCGGCTTTCTCCCAATATATCATCACTTCCCGCACAACTAGTGAAGCACTGCCTCGTATTGTTAACTTACACACCCGTAAATTGAAAAAAAAACTTGTAACGTTTGTTTTACAGATGGAAGTTTGTTTCCAAAAATTTCATTTGAATAATACCCGAGCATATAAACTTTTTCTCGTAATAGAGGTCGCGACATTGTACTACCGAATGTCTTCACTTCAAATGTTGTACGCAACTAATGATTTTTTTAAAAAACTTGAATACAAAACTTTTTTAGCCATAAAAATTTGAATTGCCGTTGTTATTTCAGAAACGAAATGCTCGCCTACTTTATTTGATACTAGTACTAGTTTTTGATATTGATATTATCCAAGACACGATGTGTAGTCAAAAAGCTAGGGTCGAACGACTTAGTAGATTCTGCATTGAATATATATTTTTTAAGCGTAATAATTTGAATTATCATTGTAATGTGATAAACTAAGTGCTCGGCTACTTTACTTACTACTAATATTAGTACTTATACTACAAATTTTCGGGTTTTTTGAAACTTTGAAGGCCCGGGGGCGCACTTTCCACTTACCAGATTTACTTCATACTTTTTTTCCACCATTTTTATATATAAAGGAACCAATCTGGGGGGTAGCACCAATAACATAATCTTGCAAAATAACTGCCACCCTAATGTACATATGCGCACATACATACATATATACGCTCACTTATGTAAGTAGGAGAGAGCAAGATGTCGAACGTTGCCGTTCGTTTGCTTTGTTTGCTTTGTCGTTCGTTCCGCGCTTTCGCTTGCAGTTCATTCAAGGTAACGGCAATGAGCAAGGTAACGACAAATGAGCAAGGTAACGACAAATGAGTAAGGTAGTGACACATTTTTTCGTGCGTGCAGCCGGCTAAATCGAATTATAAGACGTTATCACGTCAAAAAAATATATGTATATATTTTACAAAATTATAAACATTACTTTTAATTAGAACTAGAAAAATGTCATGAAGAAAGAACTAAAACTCCGAGACTAAATAACAAAAAAATGCTAAATCAAGTTACGAAAATGGTAATCTAGCCATACTGGTCATTAATTGTGCTAATACGACGTCACTCATTGTCAAATTCACTGCGCCATCTCATTATTCTTTCCATCATGTAACACGTGTATGTATAGAGGGGAACCCCCTAAATACGGAGAACTTTCTTTTAACGCAGTAAAAACATAAATATGTATTTACATACATACATATACACGTAATTGTAATTGTATGTATACATGAATGAATCGCAATGCCTAAAGCAGTGTTGAGTTTAAAAGACAACGTTAATGTCATTTAAATTTGTAAAAATAAAAACTTTGTGAACGCGACTTGGCAAAGAAATGTAAGATCAGCAAAACTCAAACTGCTCGCATCATCAAAAACAAAGTCCACATTTTATGCGTGTGGAGCACTGATGTCGATCCGGAGAGAAAAAGGAGTCTGCTAAAGCCCAAAGGTCTTAATAGTGACCAGCCAGATGAGACTGGCTTGTTTTTTAGAACATTACCCGATAAAACATTTAAATTAAAAGGGAAAATACGCATAGGTGAAAAATGGCTAAGGATAGGCTCACGATTTTACACTGCGTCAATATAGCTGCGCCGTTTTGTTTTTGGGAAATCTGCAAGACCTCGGGCGTTTTGCAACATAAATTTGAACAATTTCCCCGTTAGGTGGTGATCAAACAAAAAGGCTCGGATGACGTCTGATTTGATGACAGATTTTCTCGTGCAGTTCAATAGAAAAATACAATACATTTGTCAGCCCCTTGACCAAAGCGTTATAAAAGGCTTTAAGCTCATATGTAGAGGCAAATTTTGCTATGGAGTTATCAAAATCAATGAATTTATTATATGTTATTTATTTCGCACAAAGCGTTTGAGCAAGTGAGTCCACAGACAATACAAAATTGTTTCATTAAGGTTGGGTTCGGAAAAACAGATATGCTCAATTACGATAGCGGCTGGAACGCAGAAGATGAGCTTCCGCTATCAGCACTTGCTCAATTCTCCAACGTTATTAATCGAATTTAGAGCGAAATTAAAGCTGATATGAAAAACTATCTTAATTTATGTAATGAAATATTCATTAATGATGAAGATTTGGAAAATATCAACACTGAAGTGATAACTGTTTCCCAATAATCGATAGCCATCTCATCTAAAGGTGAAGTAGAAAATGGGGTTGACGACAAGTTAAGGGGTTCCGGCCCGTGTGATACGGAGGTGGAAGCCTTGGCATCACACGAGTGGCCTTCCGGGTACGTTCAACACTCGTGTGATGACACACAGTTGGCTAGGGAGGCGTCCCGAATAAAAACCATCCTTGGTAATGGACAACAAAAAGGATATTACTCCAGGTGGAATCCACACAAGTGGTCTCAATTACCCAAGTCTCTCAATTCTAATAGCGAGGCGCATCCTGAAGGAGACGGGGGTTGCTATCGCAACCTCCTCAGAGACTGAAAAACGTTTCCCAGTTTCGGAGGGCCTGAGTTGTGAGGTCGCTTCGGTGGCGGCACGGCCTCCCAAAGAAGCCAGGAAATCGAAGGGCGTAGCAAGGAGTGAAAAATCCTGATGTGGCTCTTCCGGCCTTTCTGCGTCTGTGTCTTCCAAAGACCTCGGTCGGTGGAAGTGACACCCATGGAATCTACCGATTCCTTGGTGGGCACGGCGCTCCCAAACTGTCTCGCTCTCGAGGTGGACGGTAGCTGAAAGCAGTACACCTTCCTACCCTGCAGCTGCCGCTAATGGCCGAGCCACGACGGCTCGACAAAAAGTCCAGCACATCTGTCTGTCCGTTGAAATTTTCGTCAGTGGAGGATGGGAAGCTGGACTTTCGCCCAAGCATATCCAACGGTGCAGCCAAGCCATCCTATAGCAAGAAGGCTGCTGGCCCACGACCTGTGGCTGTGATTGGAAAACTGGGGCCTGACCATCAGCTGACGGATGTAGAAATCAAATACTGCAAAGGTCGACTGATGCGTCACGTTATTGCCTCCGGTCCTGAAGCCAACGGGAAGGGCTATGGGACAAAAGATGGCACCATAAGGGTGACGTGCGCGTCTCTGGTAAATTTCGTGTGTGGATCAGGACCGTGGTCAATAACGTGCCTCCGTGGGGACCACTCGCTTCTGTAAGCGGCGTAATCTGGGCCGTATCCTATGTTGCGATGCTTATGCCCAGCATATAACCTGGGGCAGCAGCAAGTGCAATGGACGAGGCTCTCGGCTATTCGAATTTATCGCGTCCTCTTGCCATTGCGCTCTAGAAACCCCAAAAAACCGACTGACAGAGAAACTCAACGCTGCCCTAACTGAATGTTTTGAGTCAGCCTGTCCAATTCGACCTCTCCCTGACCAGACACCCGTCCTTGGTGGAATCGAGAGCTCCAGATGTTGAGGTATGAGTCGAGAAAAATTGCGAATTTGCCTAGGATCCGGTTCGCCAAATATTTTTGTCTTCCTCAAGAAAAATAGGCTTATGGACAGAAAATGCTTTCAGAAATATGCGTTAACGTTTATGAATGAAATAGTTTTTGTCGTATTAAAGAACATTATAGATTGTTGCTTCTGCGCCTATGAAGGTATTTTGTTTCTGTAAGTGCAATATTTGGAACATCGCCTGGGGGACGGCAAATTGAATTAAGTAAATTATATCATCATCATTCACACCATTACAACGCGGGGTGCGTCAAAGCTTCCTTCACAAAACTCCTCCGAAGTGTTCTATCGCTTGCTTTTCGTCTATCTGCGTGTATCCATCGGTTTCTCGGTCTTCCCTTCGCCTTCTCACCAATTATCTTTCCAGCCAAGGCTTTCCTTACAGCGGATTCTGCAGTCAAACGGAGCACGTAACCTAACCACCGCATCCGATGCGCCTTTACAAAACGCACAGCTGTCTCGTCTTGGATAAGTTCGTTCAATTCCGAGTTGTACCTAATTCTGTAGCTGCCATCTTCATTTTTTATGGGTCCGAACACTTTCCTTAAAATTTTCCTTTCGATGTTAGCAATAAGCGCACTGTCATTAATTTTCATAGTACACACCTCGCAACCATATGTCAAAATTGTCGTATAAGAGTTTTTTTATATACAAAGAGCATATACTTTAAAACCTTTATAGATAAATTCAAATATGTACATGTGAGGATATACAGAAAAAGGAACTGCTCTTCAAATACTCAGTGATAAAAGTACCGTTGGAATACCTTTGGCCACGAGTAAGCTAATAATAAAAAACAACATTATCCAGGAAGCTAATAGGTCATGGAGAAATGAAGATACATGTGTAACAAGTAGGCTTATATGGCCGCAAATAAAAAAGAAAACAACAAAGGAATTGCTTAGTCTCTCAAGAGCCAATATCTCGAACGCAGTGGCTTGTTTAACCGGTCATTGGCTATTTGACAGGCATTCCTCAAGACTAGGAGTTTTTTCCCATGAATATTGCAGAAGTTGCAGAGATGAGGAACAGGAAGAAACAGTACAGCACTTCTTTTGCAATTGTCCAGCCCCAGCTAAAATCAAAGCAGGTTGTCTAGGTAAATACTTTTTTAATTTTCTTACAGAGCTGTCTGGCGTGGGGTTGGGATCAATTCTACGTTTCATAAGAGCCACAAATTGGTTCCACGAAGGAAGGTAAATGGGGCTACCGTGCAGTACAGTGGTATCAGAACGGACCGGTAAGGCCTAAGTGAGTTGGTCGTGCAGACGGACTACCACCATAACTTAACCTAACCCAAGTATATAATATACATAAGTCAAATCTTTGATCTCTTGATACGAACCTCTAAGTCCTAGTTGCAGCATAGAACGTTTGATGGTAATGTATGGTGGGTATACAATTATCTACTTTCATGCGACATAAATATTTAAATAAAATATTTTATATAAAAACCCTACAAAAATAAAAAATAGGCAAATCAAAATTTATACATAGTGCGTACATACAAATGTATGCTCGAATATATGTACATATGAACAAACGTTTACCGTACACTTGCTCAGTGGTTAGGCACAGGTTTAAACAAAAAAAAACAATACATGTTAATCCCGAACAATAGTTTCTTCATTCAAATGCGTTTGCCGAAGATAAACGCTTTTTCAAGACGCATACATACTTGTGTACATATGTGTGAATGTGCAGTGGCGGCGCTAGGCGTCGGCGACGTCGGCCACCGCTGACGGCCTCGCGCCTGAGGCGGCCTCGCAGATAAACGAGTTACCTATTTATTTTCGTTTCGCCAATCATCCTGGCTTCGCTCTAGTGAGCTGGCCGACACGATATTTGTATTGGGTGAAAATGTTTGTAAGTAATGTGTGTGGCATTTATCATTTATTTATTGATTGAATTCATGGGTGCAGGTAAACCTATGAATGCAATAAATAAATCAGTTATACGTGCAAAAGATCTTAGTTTAGCATATATACAAACATAATGTGTGTGTGTCCGCTTCATTATGAACGTCCAATACCAATATCGAGCGCTCGATTTCGCGCACGGCTCACAAGACTCTGGACGGGGAATCCCCGTGTTGTTTATTTATCTATATTTCATTTGGCGTGTTGTGAGAGTAATTTTCTTCATACGTCAACTTGCAGACTCGCAAGCGCAAAGTTTCTTTTTATTGTATTGTATACCTAATGTTAAGGTAACTCAACGTCAACTTTTTAACGACTTTAACGATAGTATATTACAACCCAAGGCCAGAAAGTTGGATTTCCTGGCGGGTGTGAGATGGTGGCCGAGACGAAGACGAGCCGACCACGAAAGTCTTGTAATCCGCTAGAGCGCGCTGCGGCTCGAGAAGGCCTCAAAAGTCGCTCTTCCTGGAGTCAAATGCGACCAGAAAGACCGTACTTTCGGCAGAGTGATCATGAAAAATTGTTTCGTCAAAATCAATAGTTACCTATATCTTTTATAAGTCATAAATACTCGTAATATTAATAAAGAAATAGATTCAATTTTATATTTACCTAGATACGAAAAGTACCTACTTACTTATTTTTAAACCTGCGCTAGTGTTTTTTCTCGAAATAATAGAAATATTTCGCCTCCCGACCAATGCCCTCGAGTATATTTTGTATATGTCAAAATTCGTAACATTATTTTCACAGAGTTCTTTTTTCATACATACCTACATCTCATGCGGTGTTCCTACAATAAGTACAAAATCATATGAATGAATAGGTACCTACAACGAATTATTTCACTTTTCCATAGAAAAACCTTGCTTATAATAATTTGCTTCTGCATTACGTATTCAACAAAATAAGTAGGTTGGTACTACTTACCTTTGCCTTCTTAATAGTGACTATAAAATAAATATATTGGATTTGTGGCATGTACGTACATACATATACAGATAAAGTGCAAATACCATTGAGACCATCGGCCCGCGACTGATTAAGGTGGTGCTCTTAGGGGAGGCCTATATCCAGCACTAGATGCCTACCGGTTGAGATGATGATGATGATGATACAAAGTTGGCAGCTGACTCGTAAATTTTGTATAGTCGTTTTTTTCCATTTCAAAAAGTTTGACAAAATATGTTCCGGGTATGTATCGTAATCCATGGTTTTCGTGTTTTCACTTTATACAGGACCTCCCTATGTAATAATCATCAACCAACTCTTATAGTCTGTATCCTGTAACATTGCGTTCTTACCAAACTTAACTAAAAAATATTTAAGGTTATCATGTCTAGAGGACCCTCTAGAGACAGAGATGTAGGGAGAAAATGGGAATCCAGTGCGTCAAAACGAAAAAGAAAGGCTGAAACGGTTGTATCCAACCAAGCTCTGAGTTCCAGTATGATGAAATTTCTTAAAAAGCCTTCTTCAGGTGCCACTGCTTCAGAGTCATGTGATGAATCTTTCTTTTCTGAAACAGAATCTGCTACATAATTCAATGAAACTTTTAGTCAAATTTCTGATACAACTTTATCTTCAACATCGAGTGAATCTGCTGTGACCCAAATTTCTGAATCCAATAAAGAGTTAGAAAGTGAGTATATGTGTGAGTCAGAAAATCAAGAGCAAGAAGTTCATTTAAGCGAGCCATTAATAGACCTAGATCCGGGGAAGTGGGTATTGCCACTAAATGATGCGCAGCGCCATCTCTTAATTCAAAACGTTCCCGATCAAGACCTATAGTGAACTGATGAAAATTACCCAAAAGACCAAAGTAAAAGACATTTTTCTAAATTTCATTATACTAGAAAATTGAGTAACGGCGAAACGCAACATCGCAGATGGTTACCTTACTCCATGTCTCAAGATAAAGTTTATTGTTTTCCATGTAGACTTTTTTCACATTTGCAGACACAGATATGTAGTAAAAGAAGGATGTTGTGATTGGAAGGATCTGAGTCGGATACTGCAAAGACATGAATAAAGTCAAGGACACATGGAGTGCATGATGAAATGGACGGAACTCTTTAAAGGAATCAAACACGGTAAAACAATAGATAAGGATAACGAGAGATTGATTAGGGAATCCCAAAAGTATTGGTATAATTTGTTTGAAAGATTGATAGATATAATAAACTACTTGGCCTCACACAATTTGGCATTTAGAGCTCATCGAGAATCCTTGAAATTGAACAATAGTAAAAATTCTGGCAATTTTCTAGACTTAGTTAAGTTGTTATCTAAATATCATCCGACATTACGGGATCATATGCAACGTATTAATGAAAAACAACTTAATCAACTTTATCTGAGCCACGACATCCAAAACGAATTAATTACTTTAATATCTAAATTAGTTATTAACGAAATTATACACAGGGTTAAACAAGCAAAATACTATGCCATCTTGCTCGATTGTACCAGGGACGTAAGCCGTGTTGAACAAATGTCAATAATATTAAGATTTTGCAATTTGTCAACTGGAGCTGTAGAAGAACATTTCATTGGGTTTATTGACGTCGCAGAAACAACAGGAGAGTATTTAACAAAATCAATATTACAAGAACTGGAAAGAAATGATCTACATAGATATCCAAAACTGTCGAAGACAGGGATATGATAATGGTGCCAATATGGTCGGAGTTAGAAAAGGTAGTAAAAAGTAAATTAAAATTGACTTTACAAATTCTGTCTGAAACGAGGTGGGAGAGTAGAATCGGAGCAGTAAAAGCAATATTTTTACAATTTGATGATGTCATCGAATGTGTGAATGAACTGAAAAATCGGTTAAAGTCAACTTGCAAGTTGCTATTGATACTTTACGTTCATTTTGTAGCTAGATACAAGAATTCCGAAATACAGGATTTGAAAAAAGCGTAACAGAAGCTAGATTATTTGTGGACAAAAGTAATGAAATTCAGTCTCAATTTAAGGAAAAAAGAATAGCCAGGAAAAAACGAATGCTTAGTTACGAACATACTGATAAACCAATTGAATCTCCTGAAATGCAGTTCAGAGTTATTTATTTTAACACAGTGGTATAATATGCTATAATAATGCAAGTTGGTTTTATTTATAATATCAATTATTTGAAATCTATGCCAAAAGAGGATCTTCTCAAACATTTTACTGATTTAGGTACAAGACTTCGGAAAGGCGAAAACAGTAATATAACGCCTTTCGAACTATATGAAGAACTTCAGCTTTTTAAAACTAATTCACTAGACTCTATCAACGACGCGAAACGACTCATCCAATACATTTTAGAAAATAATTTAGAAGAAATATATCCAAATGTTGATATTATAATTAGAATCAAGCTCACAGTTACGGTCAGCACAGCTTCCGCTGAGAGAAACTTCTCAAAGTTGAAATTGCTAAAAACCTATTTGAGAAGCACAATGAGCCAAGACAGACTATCCGCGTTATCAGTTCTGTCAATCGAAGCTGAAATAGCTGATAAAAGCCGAAAAGTTCGACTATTTTAATTTTTGTGTGTAATTATTTTTTTTCATCATTTTATTAACAATAAAACTCGTTAAACTCATAAATTATTTTATAATTTGGCTCACTTAATTTTACGGTTTTTTTTCACTGTGAAGTAAAAAGACCTCGCGAAGTTCATGTCGCCGACGTACACATTTGGTCTAGCGCCGCCCCTGTGAATGTGTGTATGTATGTATGAATTTGTATGATATTAATAGCATCGATTGCTTCTCTAATAGTTTTAACTCTTATTGTTAATATATAATGTAATATAATATAACAAAAATTAAGATACCAATAGAATAATTCCAATTAGAGTTAAAAGCGTGGGATGCTTGATATAGTAAATATTACAATCATTCTATTGGCAACTGCCTATGTACAGAAGGTTATGAAAGTGAAGCAAAATGCATCCCACGCTTTTAACTCTAACTTGAATTATTCTATTTGTATCTTAATTTTTGTTATAGTTCTGTTCTGAGGTAGTTGACTATGACTGATCGTTCGATTTGCTATTACTTCATTATAGGTCTCTTTGTCATTAAAATTTATTTTCTACTTTTTAGTTCGATTGACAATAAAAGCGTGTTTTTTAGTCTTTTTAAACTATTTTTTATTATGAATGAAAATTATTGTTATCATTGCAGTCAGTGAATTAATGATTCGATATATTCGTGTTATATTTAATTCCTTTCTTATCGACTGTGAGTCTAAAGCTATGCAGTTATCGGCCGTGATAAAGAAGTAATCGGGATGAAGAACTTGTTTCGTGGAGGGAGCCTGAGAAACGGCTACCCCACTCCTGAAAGGGAGAGGTAACAATAAAATATACTGACATAATCAATATGATACATACTTTTTCCCATATAGATCATTTATTGAAGGTCGAGCCTTGTTTTTCTGAATAAAAATTATTGTTTTCATTTAGTCAGTGATTTATAGTCCGATTTAATTGTGTTATATTTAATTTCTTCTTTGCCGACTATATGTCCAAAGATAGGCCAGCATTGGCCTTGACACAGAATAGATACTCTCACCACAGAAAAAGGAGACCCTGGATTATATTGACACAATCAAAACGAGATATAAAGTTCCAGTTTGGTTTTTTTTAGTTAATTTTTGTTGTGAATTGTACTTTAATAGGTAAAATTTTATAAATGAAATTATGGTAATGATAAATTCCTTCCTTATTTGACAAAATTTTGTTCCGTCAAATAATTTCAAAATTTATGTTTTGATTATTTTATTGTAATTAACAAAATTACATCTTATATGAAAATTATTTCATCTTATATCTTCTGCTCAAATATGAACGAGACGGTATCAATAAAACGGTCCGCGGATGACATATGGCAAAAATAATTTTTTTTTTGTTTTTTGGTAGGACTGTTATAAGCTTACATGGCAAATTTCAGCGTGATATGTCACATAGTTTGTTTTCTGTGCCACTGTAAACAAGTCAAGCTCGAGTGTGTTCTTCGAATTTAACGATGGAAATTCAAAGAATTTGTTTGAAATTTTGTTATTCCAACAAAATTTCGGCTTCAGAAGCCTTAAAAATGTTGCAGACAACCTATGGGGACTCTGTTCTATCGCGTGCACGTGTTTTCCAGTGGTACAAATCGTTCAAAGAGGGCCGTACATCGGTTGAAAACTTGCCTCATGAACGTCGTCCAGCAACATCAGTAAACGACGAAAACATCGGAAAAGTAAAGGAAATTGTGCTTGAAAATCGCACAAAATGCAAAATCGGTTAACGCTGAATATTATTTAGACGTTTTAAAGCGTTTGCGCGAGAACATTTGTCTTAAAAGGAAGGAATTGTGGGACAACAAGTCATGGTTCTTGCATCACGATAATGCACCAGCTAACACATTGCGTCTTGTTCGCGATTATTTGAACAAAAATAATGTTAATATCATTCCGCAAGCACTGTATTCGCCTGATATGGCTCCATGTGACTTTTTCCTGTTTCCCAATCTCAAGTTGCCGCTTCGTGGAAAACATTTTGAGACAATTGAAGTCATAAAAGAGAATTCGAAGAACACACTCGAGCTTGACTTGTTTACAGTAGTACAGAAAACAAACTATGTGACATATCACGCTGAAATTTGCCATGTAAGCTTATAACATTCCTACCAAAAAACAAAAAAATTATTTTTGCCATATGTCATCCGCGGACCGTTTTATTGATACCGTCTCGTTCATATTTGAGTACAAGCTATGAACATTGAATAGAGTAAATTTGTGTGTATGAGACTTGTAGTATCTACGCATGTGTAAAGACTATACAAAGTGAGAATGCAACTACCCTGAAAACGTTTTAGCCTTCTATTCGTACTGCAGTGCCGCGTGCGCGAGCAAGTTCGAATTCGAAAGAGTAAGTCGTAGACTCCCGAAATCAGTAAGAATAACTCGGAGAGTGCAGGCATGCGCAGACCGCGCGTTAGCTCTGTCTTTCATACTCTTCTACAGAAGATCTACTACTGTGGGCAAAAAGTAAGGTGATTTATTTGTCAAAGTTCGCGGGATTAAAATTTCGCTCTAGTTATTTTTTTCATGAGTTGGCAGCACTGTTAATAACATCTGGGCCAACTTTCATGTGAATGTCATTATCAGTAATATATTTACGCTTGTGTTTACCAAATCACCAAGAGTGCATTTTTCGATTTTTACAATGTCTGATTTGATTGAGCAGACAAGTGCCATCAAATTTTGTTTGCGGAATGAAATTTCGGCTGCGGAAACGTTTAGAATGTTGCAGAAGGCATTTGGTGATTCGACCATGTCGCAAAATGTTTATAAGTGGTACAAAGACTTCAAAGAGGGTCGAGAACGTGTTGATGACTTGGAGCGCTCCGGACGACCATCGACGTCAACAGATGACCAACACGTCAATAAAGTGAAGGAGTTAATGCTCAAAAATCGTCGGTTAACTGTTAAAGACCTTACTGATATGATCGGAATATCAGAAGGATCTGTGAAAACCATTTTGAGAGACCATTTGGGCATACGAAAAGTCAAATCTCGTTTGGTACCGAAAACTCTCAATTTCTTGGAAAAAAGTCGTCGCGTTGATGTGTGTGAAACAATGCTCTCAGACTATCAGGACAAGCTCAAATGCATCATTACGGGAGATGAGACTTGGATTTATGCTTACGACCCTGAAACAACTGACCAATCAAGCGAATATCGTGCTAAAGGCGAGGCCAGACCGAAAAGAGCACGTCAAAGTCGTTCAAAAATAAAGGTCATGATGACAGTTTTTTCCGATTTTCGTGGTGGCGTGCACTATGAATTCCTTCCACCTGGCCAAACTGTTAATAAGGAATATTATTTGAGCATTATGCTTCGTTTACGTGAAGCAATTCGCCTAAAAAGACCAGAATTATGGGCCAACAACTCTTGGTTTTTGCATCACGATAATGCACCGTCTCACACTGCACTCGTTCTTCGTGACCATTTCGCCAAAAATTCCACGCATATCGTTCCGCAACCACCGTATTCGCCTGATTTGGGTCCGTGTGACTTCTGGCTATTCCCAAAACTCAAGAGACCACTACGGGGAATGCGTTTCGAGTCGATTGAGGAGATAAAAGCTGAATCGAAGAAGGTGCTGATGGCTATACCGGAAATGGACTATTTGGCATGTTTCGGGGATTGGAAAAATCGTTGGCATAAGTGTATTTCATCAAGAGGGGATTATTTTGAAGGGGATGAAATTGATTTACAAGAATAAAAAAAGATTTTTCATTTTACAACCAAATTCCCCTTACTTTTTGCCCACAGGTAAAAAAAGAAAATATTAATCCTGGCAATCCTAATAAGGATAATGAAAACTTTTATCAAATTATTGCATTGTCATCGGTGCTTGATAGGTGTGCAAAATTCCAAGTCGATCAGATTTTTAGAAGCCAGTGAAAATTAAGCTCAATGATTCCGTTACATACATACATACATATATACATACAACCCGAGCTAATAAAAGTGTGTTAATAAGGTATATACAACAATTAACGCTAAGGTGTGGTTAGTACATTAAGTCTTTGGGCTTTTTGCGTTTCAGTCTTCTTCTCCAATTAGCTGGATTAACAAGAATAGCGGCCTCCGTATTAACGTGGTTTTTTAATCTTTCATCGTGGGCTTTTGCTATCTTTTTTATTGTGTCTGCCACCGAGTCAATATTTAGGTCGCGTTCAAGATCGGAGCTACGGATATACCACGGAGCACATTTATAATTTTTTTTTTTTGGAGCCTTTGTATAGATTGAATGTTACTTTGGCTGGAGCAGCCCCATAACTGTGCGGCGTAGGACCATACAGGCTTCAGAATTTATTTGTATACCATCATTTTATTATTGGTGTGCTGATTTCTTTCCCATAAACCAATACATATTTCTGTATTTTAATTCCATTTCTTCTTTCTTTTTCTTTATATGGGCGTTCCATCTTAGCTTTGCGTCTAGAGTCATGCCCAGATACTTTGCAGTATTTGAGTATGGAACCTGTATACTATTTAAATATATTGGAACATATTTGATTTTGTTTTGGGTGAAATTTATATGCACAGACTTGCATTCAATTGTAATTGTGATGTCGATGTGTTTTCCGTGTTTCCTATCGAAAATGATAGCTGTATCGTCGGCAAAAGTAGGTGTTACGCAGTTTGAATTGCATGACAGATCGCATGTAAAGAGCAAATACAATATAGGGCCCCAAGAGGAAACCCTGCTTTAATTGGTTTGAGACATGAATATGAATCCTCTTGTTTTACTCTGAAGTAACGGTCGGATAAATACGAATGTAGGATGGTGAAGTACTGCAGGAAGGAATACCGCAGAGCAGGTTTTTCTTTCTTCAAAAGCATTTTCTATTATTCGCACTATCCTATCTACTTGATCGATAGTCGAATGCTTCGTGCGGAATCCAAATTGGTGCATCGGTATAATTTTCTTGTTTTCTATTATTATGTTGATCCTTTGACTAACAATTTTTCCACCATTTTCGGTAGTATTGGAAGAAGCGAGATAGGCCTGTATGATGTTACATCGTGAGTACCTTTACCTGGCTTATTGAACATAACGACTTTCGCTGTTTTCCAATATATTGGAAAATATTTTAGCTTAAATGTGGTGTTGACGATATACGTCAATACAGCAATAATATTGTTCGGGAGCTGTTTCAATATTTCAGCAGTAATAAGGTCGTAGCCTGGCGATTTTTTTATCTTTAGATATGAAATTTCTGAGATGGTTTTCCTTATAGCTGGTGTACTCTGCCAAGGTGCGCGTTGGATGTTATTTGTCAATCGAAGTACTTCGTCATCGAGTTGATCCTTTGTGTTGATTATCGGCAGGTGGTCATCTGGGCCTTCCAAAATGTGTTTAAGGTAATCCCAATCTGTAAGGTGGTTAGTCTGTTTAAACGGATGTTGTATTGTCGTGACAATTTCGTGCAGTGTTAGATAAATAGGAGAGTGATCTGATGACATATCCATGCCATTCTCAATGTTTACATAAACGGTGGATACTTTTTAGCGATGAAAAAATCAATTAAGTCCGGTGTTTTATGTGGATCTGTTGGCCAGTACGTTGGGCTGCTCATCGACATTGCAATGCATCCTGTCTTTTTAAGTGCATCGTAAAGTTCTCTTCCTTTGGTTGTTGTGAGTCGCGATCCCCAGTGAGTATGCTTGGCACTAAAATCGCCACCCATTATAAATCTATTATTGTGACTGTTTATCAGTTCAATATATTGGGCGCATTTGATTGTATGTCGTGGAGGGCTATATACCGCGGAAATTGATATTTCAGTTTTGGCGTATATCGTAACAGTTGTTACCTGGAATTCTTCCGTGAATGTTTTTTGGTCTTCGTGATGTTTCAAGTTTCTTTTGATGATAATTGCACTCCCTCCTTTTGCACGGTTGCTAGGGTGGTTAGTGTAATAAACATTGTAATTTTTAATTTTTATTGATGACTCCTTTGTGAAGTGTGTCTCTGCAATCAAACATACCTACATCCACTTTTTGAGAATCTAAAATAAATTCCAGCTCTTTTTGATGCTTTAAAAGCCCGTTTGCGTTCCAGAGCATTATTTTCAGAAAGTTTGGCATTATGACTGATTTTGCAGATATTTTTCGACGTTTTGCATTCTTTTTTCGAGTACTAAATTGAATTCATGTTGTTTTGTTAGTTTTTCTAGGATCAGAAATGTTATGTTTCAAAATGTTATCTTCCTCAATTTCGTTAGCCTTCAATGTTTCTACAAATTTAAGCACCTTTGGTTCCGCATCTGATGATAGCAGAGTTTGCTGTTCATTTTATGTTTCACGTAGCCCATCTTTATTATCGGCTTAGGTTGCTTTCCGCAGTAGTTATGGGTATGTCCGAAGGATTGACAGGACCTACATTGAGGTATAAACATCGGTTGTCTAACTGGTTCAATATTGACTACTGAATGCAGTATGGTTTTTATATCATATTATATATTTTATTTATGTCTTCCGAAGTTTCAAATGTAAGAAGGAACATATCAAGCGGTTGCTTTGTTTTCCATTTTAATTTGTTTATCACGTTGGTTATTTTTAATCCCTGTTTATTCAAGTCGGAAATTATATCGTTGGGGTCACATGAGGGGTGTAAATTTTTGGCTTTGACCTTAATTGGTCTTGATTGCTTATCTTCATAAGTGTACCATGAAATTTTTTTGTTTTTCAATGCTTTCGTAATTTTTCTATAATCATTTGGGTCCTTGGTAGCTACTTTGTAATATAATATTTGTTGCTAAGCAATTTAATTTTACTCTTCGCTCGCCTCAACTTTCGCTATGTTAAAAAGCTGTTGATAATTACATTCTACGGAGACCATTATAGGTGGAGGTCGATGGGTCTTTTTTTTTTTAATAGGACTATGAATAAGTTCGTGCGGTTTTTTTCGAAATTTGAAACTTTATTGACGTAAAATGGTTACAAATTTAATATTCAAAGTATTGTCCATCGCTTACTACTACTTTTTCCCATCTTTCTGGCAATTCACGGATTCCCTTTGTGAAAAATTCGGTCGGTTTTGCCGCAATCCACGAATCGATCCATTTTTTGACTTCATCGTAATTACGGAAGTGCTGGTCAGCCAGGCCATGTTGCATCGATCGGAAGAGATAGTAATCGGATGGCGCAAGGTCTGGACTATACGGCGGGTGAGGTAGGACATCCCATTTGAGCGTTTCTAAGTATGTTTTGACCACTTGTGCAACATGTGGCCGAGCATTGTCATGTTGCAAAATAACTTTGTCGTGTCTATCGGCGTATTGCGGCCGTTTTTCTCGCAGTGCTCGGCTCAAACGCATCAATTGTCGTCGGTAGACATCCCCCGTAATCGTTTCATTCGGTTTCAGTAGCTCATAATACACAACACCCAGCTGGTCCCACCAGATACACAGCATAACCTTCAGGCCATGAATATTCTGCGCCGACGTCGATGTTGAAGCATGGCCAGGGTATCCATACGTTGCCCGACGTTTTGGATTGTCGTAATGGACCCACTTTTCATCGCCAGTCACAATTCGATGCAAAAAACCCTTTCTTTTGTGCCGTTGAAGCAGTTGTTCGCATGCCATAAAACGGCGTTCAACGTCTCTTGGCTTCAATTCATACGGCACCCAATGGCCTACCTTTCGGATCATTCCCATGGCTTTTAAACGTTTGGAAATGGTTGATTGATCAACTCCCAAAGTTTTTGCAACCTCTTCTTGCGTTTGAGCCGGATCTTGATCGAGCAATTCCTCCAATTCGGTATCCATGAACTTTGGCGGCGCACCCTCGCGTTCTTCGTCTTCCAAGCCAAAATCACCACTTTTAAAGCGTGCAAACCACTTCTGGCACGTTCGCTCAGCTAGAGCATGCTCACCATAAACTTCCACCAAGATACGATGACTTTCGGCTGCTTTTTTCTTCATATTAAAAAATTCCCCGCAAAAACACATTATTTGGCACGAAATTCGACATTTTCAAGTGTGGTAAAAATATTGTTGTTTACGCTTCAAATAAAAAACTTATACTGACGTTTGTGCCTTACGACAGTAGCTCTCCAATGAATGTTTGGAAATGTGGATCGATGGAATAATAATCAAGTTACGCCATCTGTTGTAAAACCGCAAGGAACTTATTCATAGTCCTATTACTTCCTTGGTTTCTTTAGGATTTTGAATGATTGATGAAGAAATCAATAGTTCGGGGAAAGAATCGGCTTTCCTCTTTTTGTGGATCTCTTTTTGAATATCTATTCTGTTTCACGGGTTAGCTCTTCTTCATCGGTTTCATATATTTTATCATTTGCATTTTCCATTTGAAGTGCACTTTTTCCAGCATTGGATTTTAATTGGCAATTTTCTGATTTAAGGGGTACTACTTCTTTTTTAAGATCAGCGTATAGCTTTTCCAAATTTTTTAATTTCTCTGATAATTGATTTATTATTTTTTCATATTGGTTATTTTTAGTTGCAATTAGCTTTGCTTGATTTCCGCCACCTCTCGGTGGAGGTGCACGATCGTCTCCATAATAACGCAGAGTTTAGTTTATGCGATTTTCTTAGAAGCAAAATAAGTTTAATCTAAGTATGGTGTTTGTTGTGATCGTTAATCGCGAGATATCTTCAAATACATCCGGATCAACTTTGTTAGTATCAATTAAGCAATAAATAGGTACATATATATAAATTTTTTTATTTTTATATATTTTATTTTAAAAATTGACTTAAAGAGTAAATCTTATAAGCTAATTGTAAATAAAGCGATAGCATCGAGGCCTTACGCTTAAACTGTGTATATGGAGTTCTTTTGTATTGTGTCCTAAATTCTATGGTATAGGTTGGTTATTTTATGGAATTTGGTTATTAAAGATATTGAATTGGAGGTTGGGGAAGATAGATGCGTCATTGGGTTTGAGTTGCTCAAGATTTGTCTTCTGCAGGCGGTGTATAGTGGGCAATGAAGAAGGATATGGGGTATGGTATATATTACGTCCGGGTTGCACGTGCACGTAGTTGGGTTGGTGTTAGTCATGAAGTGTCCATGTGTAGTCTTTGTATGCCCTAGCCGAAGGCGCCCGAACATTATGACGTCTAGTTGGGTCACCCTATTTTTATTATTTTTTATAAAGTTCGTTATGTGTATGGTTTACCTGTTGGTACCAGTCATTGGTTGAGGTCCATGTATGGTGTTGTTTGTTATCAAAATGTTTTTTTATATGTTTTTTAATGTCGGTTAAGTTGAAGTTATCTGTCATTAGCGATGGTGTTTGATGTGCTTCTTTTGCGCTGTAGTCAGCGAATTCATTTCCGGTAATGTTGGCGTGTCTCGGCACCCAAATTAGTTTGATTTTAGGGTATTTCGCTATCATAATGTTTCTAATGGTGTTAGCTATTGAGTTGATGGCCGAGAGGGAAGCAGAACATATTGCGAAGTTTTTGTTTTTGTTCTTTATTGTGTTTATAGCTTCACATATGACTATAATTTCTGCAGAGTATGTTGAGCTATACCTTGGTAGGTTTGACATTTTTATAACTTCGTTTTGAGAGGTTATGCTGTATGTAGTATTGTTGTCGATCTTAGATCCGTCTGTGTAGATGAAGGTATAGTTGTGGTATTTCTCTTTAATTTCGTAGAACTTTGTTTGATACTGAATTGGGTTCGTGTTGTTTTTGTTTAAGTTACTTAGGGTAGTATTAATTGCTTTAGGGTTTAGTATCCAGGAAGGTGAGTTGTGGATGGTATGTTTTGGATGTTTTGTAGGTAGATTGAGTTTTGCACTGAGGTTTAATATTTTGCCTATGGCTGGCTCTTGTTTGGGTATGTATTTTCTTTTCTTATAGTTTTGGGCGAAGTTAT
Organism: Anastrepha obliqua; assembly: GCF_027943255.1. Classification (NCBI taxonomy): domain Eukaryota; kingdom Metazoa; phylum Arthropoda; class Insecta; order Diptera; family Tephritidae; genus Anastrepha; species Anastrepha obliqua. The sequence goes on along the minus strand of NC_072897.1, from coordinate 53,053,493 downwards.
GGAGAGGGTTGTGTTTTGATACAAAAATTGTTTTAAATAACCTTGCCGTGGTCAAGTCTCTCTGATTTTCTACCGATCGTATATTGGCTTCGAAGAGTATGTTAGCGATTGGAGTGGAGCGCAGTGCCCCCAGGGCAGTTCTTATAGCTGAATTGAGTATTGTTTTGATTTTTTTCAACTGTGAGTTTGAGGCGAACCCGTACAAAAAAATGCCATAATTTATTTTCGGAATGAGTAGCGTTTTAACCAATGTGAGTAAAGTTTGCGTATCACAATTAAACTTTGGAGTGGCCAGGCACTTTATGACATTAAGTTGTGTTATCAGTGCTATGCTCATTAAATCTATGTGAGAGTTCCACCTGTATCTTTTGTTAAATACGACGCCTCGTACTCTTAATTCATTGCTTGGCTGGAGGTTTATTTCCTGCGATAAAATTATGCATTTGCAATTGTGTTTACGACAAATGTGGATGTATTTGCTTTTTGTTTGAGATAGTCTTGTTCCTGAATACTTGCACCAGTCTAGTATGTCCCTGAAAATGCTCCTCATGCCTATTACTGGATTTTTTCCTTTTTTTTCTTTAAATATTATATAGAAGTCGTCCGCGTATGCACAGAAATCGAATTCTTTGTGACGAGACATGATGGAGCTTAGTTTGTTGTAGGCGATGAGGAAAATGATGACGGATATGGGTGTGCCTTGGGGGGTTCCATTGGCCATGGGCCGGATATCGGGTAGTTGGTTTTTAACGCGTACCGCAAATTTACAGTGGGTCATAAAGTTTATGATGCATTTCGTAATTTTGGGGCCGAGTTTCCACGTTTTGAGCTGCTCCACTATAGTGTGAATGCCGATTCTGTCATAGGCCTTTTCGAAATCGAGAGATATAGGGGTTAGATGACTTTTTGAAGAGAGAGGTATCTGCTGTTGATTTTCCTCTCATAAAACCAGTTTGACGGTTATTGAGTAGCTTCTGTTTTGTTACAAGCCACCAAAGCCGATTTTCGATTATTTTGTCTAGAACTTTAGCAAGACAGCGGTTAAGTGATATCGGTCTATACGAATTTGCAAGAGTTTTCTGTGTTTTGGGTTTCGGAAGCGGTATAACTAAATTATACTCGTATTTGAAGCTTTGTGGAATGTAATTTTGAAAAACGGAGTTATAGAATCTTAACAGGCGTTGCCTAAATGACTTTGAAGAGTTTTTGATCATTGGGCACGATATTCTATCTATACCGGGTGTTTTCCCTTTCAATTTACTTAGTGCTGATGTTAATTCTATGTACAGTGGCTCACAGCTTATTTCGTGTGCCCGTTTATCAAAATAAAAAAGTTTCATATTTTTGTATAAACTTTATTTAGAAAAAAAACTTAAACGTACATTCAAAGATAGATTATTTCTTGTTACAAACATACATAAATAAACTTAAATTATTTCTTCTTAAGTAATATATTTACAGCAAAATCAAAATTATAAGTAAATCCACGTCACACCTTATTTCGTGTGCTTAACCAAACTAGAAAAAACATGATTTTTTTTTTTAATTTATTAAGTTTTTACTAATCTAATATTTTGTAGGGTAGCCTTTTTGTTTTAATACAGCTTTTAACCGGGATTGCATGGAGCTAACAAGTTTTCCAGTGTATTCAGGAGATATTTTCTCCCACTCCACTTGCAATGCTGTTTTTAGATCTTGTTTGTTGCTTATGTTATGTTTTCTAATTTTTTTATTCAGAATATTCCATAAATTCTCAATTATATTGAGATCAGGTGATTGTGCTGGCGTTTTTACCACATGAGGGCAATTCCATATAAGCCACCGTTGCACTAATTCCGACTTATGCTTCGGATCATTGCCCTGATAGAACCTGAACCTGTCCCGAATGCCTAATTTTTCAGGACTTTGTAGTAAATTATTTTTTAATAAATTCAAATAAACTCTTTTATCCATAATTTCGTCGATAAAAACCAAGTTTCCGACACCAGCTGTTGACATGCAGCCCCAAACCATTACATGGCCCCCACCGTGTTTTACTGTACCATGCAGATTCTTCGGGTCCAGCTCCGCGTTGGGCTTACGCCAAACGAAAGACTTTCCATCGGAACCAAAGAGGTTGAATTTGCTTTCGTCGGCGAAAATAACGTCAATCCAAAATGTTTGGTCTTTATTAACATGGTTTTCGCCAAACTCCACCTTTAATCTTCTGTTACGCTCATTAACAAACGGTTTGTTTCGAGCTGTACGACCATGGAAATCAGCTTTGCGCAGAATTCTTCTTATTGTTTCAGGATTACATGACTTACCAAGTACTTTTTCAACCTCTTTTGTCAAAGCTGTCGCACTAATTCGTGGGCCTTTTTTAATTTTTCTTAACATCCACCTTTCATCAGCTTCTGTAAAAATTTTGTTTGGAGCTGGGCGGCCTTTGACAACCACTCTTTTTTCACGAGAAAAGCGTTGAATAATGTACTGTACTGTGGAAGTACTTAAATTTACAATTTCAGCAATTTTTTTCTGCGACTTTCCATTTTTGTAATGCGTAATCAGTGATTCGCGCATTTCAATCGACGTACGATGACCCATCACGGTATTTTTAAATTAAGCTGGACAACCGACTACTTTCAATGTGTAAACTAAATAAGGATATAATCTAATATACTATGCAAAACAAATTTCCTATAATTGCTTACTGGCGCCGATAACGGTAAAAGTGAACACACGAAATAAGCTGTGACGTCAATTTACCTAGTATTCTGTTTTTGTTGTAAATATTCTACTAAAGCAGAAAAAATTTGAATGCATTTATACATGTTTGTAATTAGAAATAATTTATCTTTGATTGTGCATTTAAATTTTTTTTAAAGTAAATCAAATAAAAATAATTTTACAATTCTTTAGTTTAACATACAGCCACACGAAATAAGCTGTGAGCCACTGTAGTTTATATCTTGTTCTATAATTATCGACTCCTTGGAAGGAGTCCAGTCGACTGGGGTGTTTATTGTTGTTCTCTTTCTGGTTTGAAAGTCGACAGGGAAATTGAGATCTGACGCGTTTTCGCTCCAGAATGTAGCGATTTCATTGGCGATGTCTTTGGGATTTGTATACATCTGGCTTGGATTTTTGTGCGATTGTAGGCAGTGAATACCATGAGATAATTTGTATCCGCAGAATAGTCTAATGTTTGTCCAGACGGTTTTTGTGGGTGTATTGGGATTTATGTCTTCTGTCAATTTCTGTATCGATAACTGTTTGGTTGTCTTTATTTCGCGTTTTGATTTGGAATTTACTTTCTTGTACTTAAGGAGATTTTCCTGAGTCATATTTCTTCTAAATATGTTGAATAGTCTATTTTTTTTTTGCTTTTAGGTTAGTAAGGTGGCTATTTCACCAAGGGACAGTTTTCAATTTGTTATGGGATTTTGTTTGAGGAATTGATTCGTTAGCTGATTGCAGTAAAATTTTTTTTAGGTTGGAGGCTTCGGAATTTATGTTATGGCTAATAGGTCTGATTGACTCGTAGTGAGTACAGCTTCTTTCGAATAGTGCCCAATTTGCAAGATTGACTTGGAATTTGGGCTTGAAGAGTGTTTGCGAGTGATTTCTCGTTGGAAATAAGGAAATAACAATCGGAAAGTGGTCGCTTCCATTTAAGTCGTCTAAGATCTTCCATTCCGCATGTGCGGCGAGATTCGGAGAGCAGAAAGTCAAGTCGAGGTGAGTGAGCGTGTTATGTATGGAAAGGTGAGTGGGAGATTTGTCATATAAAAATATATAGTTGGATTGGTTGATGAAGATTGCTAGTATGTTACCCTTTCGATTATTTTTGTGTGAGCCTCAGTCTTGGTGCTTGCTGTTAAAGTCACCTGTAATAATGTGTGAGTCCTGTGTTTGGTTCAATACGTTTTCTAGGCTGTGTGTCTGAAAGTTGGAGGAGGGCGGAATGTATGCCGATGTAATTCTGAATTTTCTTAAAGAATAAATTTCCAATGTTACGTTGTCGAAATCTTTACTTCTTGATACCATTTGGTGTTGGATAGATTTATGTACTAGAAGGGCTGCTCCACCATATGGCAGATTTGAGTTGTAGGAATACAGTGAAACATTGTTGGGGATAGAATATTTTTGAAGTTTGGGGGTATGTGGGTTTCTTGTATAGATATAATTTGTGGTTTGTATGTTTTTAATAGTAGTAATAATTCATTGTAGTTCATTCAGCATTTGAAACATCATATCAAATGGAATTATAGTGTTAATATTATATAAGTATTTTCTTGTGGCTGCGTTTGCTTATTTATAAATTACTATGTATAGATTATTGTACTTATGGGTGTATGTATACTCTATTTGTTGTTTAGTCGGTTGCCATTGATTCAGAAGATTCCGAATCGTCGTTGTTTAAAGTAGCTGGGCTTGTGCTGCGCTTGGCTCTTTTGGTTGTCCTATTTATCTTTTTTATCTCATTTTTGGTTCTGTTGGATATATTTTTTGGCAAGATTCTGATTTTGTTTTCCTTCACAATTTTTTTAAGGTATTTTCCGGCGTAGTGGTGCTGTTGAGTAAGACATCTGAGTAGTCAGTTTGTTCTCTTTGCGTGGAGACCGATGTTTGCGGTGGAAGCGAATTATGTGGTAAGTTTGATGAGTGTGATGGATTATTGTTGGTGTTGTTGGAGCTGGTTGCTCGCGTTTTGTCAATTATTGGTGTTCTGGTTGTTATTGGTGTGTGAGTTGTGAGTGGTGTTGGAAGTGATGTTGGTATAATTGCTGCCTTTTTTGCGTACGATGTGTTTTGTGGGTGACGGTCTTCGTATGTAGTGATTGCTTTTCGTCTATCCACTTTTTCTAGTGTAATAATGGCTTGGATTTCCCTTTCTTTTATGAATATTGGACATGTTTTATTCAAGGCATTGTGGTTTGTGTTATTAATTCCTTGCTGAATGCAACTGCTGCAGGCAGTGGGGTTAGTGCACTTTTCGTTTAGTTCAGGGTCGGTACAGTTTACGCATACTTGAGTATTATTGCATACTCTTTGTGAATGACCGTATCTTAAGCATTTGGTGCATCGGAGGGGAGGTGGGATGCATGGTCTTAGCTTTACTTTTTCGTAGCCGATAAGTAGGTCGCCTGGCAGTGTAGGATGGTCGAACGTGATGGTAAGTAAACCGGTTTCGATTAAACTTTGGTCAATTTTTTTCATTATTTTTCTTACATCACTTACGTTTTGGTGTTTCAGTTCGTCTTTGATTATGTCCTCTGGTATCCCTTTCAACTCCCTTGAAAAAATAACGCCTTTTGTGGTGTTTAGGGTATTATGTTCTGTGACTTCAACTTTTATGGTGGGTGTAAATGATGTTAGAGTAATTAATTTTGTTGCTTGTAAATGAGTTTTTGTTTTTATTAAGATATTTCCACTTTTTATTTTTTTACACAATTCTACTTCTCCACCGCACACTAAGTCGATAACTCTTTTTATTAGGAAGGGGGATACTTTTACTAGCGTTTCTGTATTGTCAATTCTTGATATAACTAAGTATTTGGGTGAGTTAGTATTATTTTTAAGTGTTTTGTTTTTGTTGGTTGTGAAAACGAGCTGGTTGATTGCTTTTCCTCGATCCGGTGGATCGCCCATTTTTCTACTTTGTTTCTGTTATCGCTTGTGTAATTGTTATTTTACTTTGCTCCTTGTTTAGTTTTTAGTTGTTGATAGTGCAGCTGCACGTTTATTTGGGTTTTGTGTTATTGTTGTTTGTTTGTTTCACGATTTGGTATGCTGTTATTGTTTTGCTTGTTTGTTCTATTGTTTTGTGGGTTTTACCTTTTTGTGGTCGTCGATTTGATATGCTATTATTGTTTTGCTTGTTTGTTCTTTTGTTTTGTGGGTTTTACCAGTTTGTAGTCTTTGATAGTTACTCACTGAATATAGATGTGTACTCAGATAAATGACAACCGTTCGCGTTGAGTGATAGTGGGAAACTGATATACACATAGTTACTAAATTATACATACGGGAGCGTAAGTCCTATTTTTTGGTAAGAAATCAAACATGATATATAAATGTTAAACTTAAAAGTATTTTATTTCATATATTAATAAAAACAAAATAAACAAAAATGTAAATTTCACTTAAATATGCTTAAATATTGTAATTTTGTTATATTACACTTATTCGCTATGTGCTAAAGTATACATACGGCTGTTTAATAATTAAAAAAATATATATTTTAGTATCTCGTATGGCTTCCTTTGGCATCTACTACAGCAGATAATCTAGCTGGCATGGACAGTGCCAATTTTCTTGTTGTTTCTGCCGATATTAAATTCCATTCTTGAATTAAAGCCTCTTTTAATGATGGGATGGACGTTATGTTTCGTTTTTTTAAGGCTCTTTTCAGATGATCCCATAAATGTTCAATTGCATTTAAATCTGGTGATTGGGGTGGATGTTCCAGTTTATTTTTTACGTTATATAACAGCCACTCTTTCACCAGATTCGAGGAATGCTTGGGATCGTTGTCGTGCATGAATATAGCATTTTCTGCGAGACCAAGTTTTTGCGTGCTGGGAATGTAACTGTCTTTTAAAATTTCAATGTACATGCTCTTATTCATAGTACCTTCTATAAACCTTAAATTTCCAACACCATTTGCTGCCATACATCCCCATACCATAAGAGATCCTCCACCATGTTTCACAGTTGCATTAACGTTTTGTGGCAAAAACTCCGTGTTTGGTTTTCTCCAAACTTTAGCGCGCCCGTCTCCTCCAAATACCATAAACTTGCATTCGTCCGTAAACATAACTCGTTCCCAAAATGTTGGATCGTTAACATGGACATTTTTATACTTTTCAGCATATTCCAACCGTTTAACAACATTTACGGCTCTCAGTAGGGGCTTTTTTCGGGCAACTCTGCTTAAAAACACATTCCTCTTAATGCAACGACGTACCGTTTGGCTACAAACCTCAATATCGTGATTCAACCTTATTTCATTGTTAATTGCAACCGCACTTTTTTTGGATTATCCTTCACTGTTCGAATAATAGTCCGCTCCAGTCTTTCAGTAAGCTTACGTGGGCGACCTGATCGATGTTTGTTCGCATAATTTCCATTATTTTCGAAATTTTTTATTATTGTCTGTACAGTAGGTTTTGTTAAATTTAAAATTTCACCAATTCCTTGTAAAGATTTTCCTTCGCGCCTTAGTTTTACAACCATTTTACGAGTATCCTCGGAGATTTCTTTAGTTTTAGGCATTTTTTACGTTTTTTATCTTAAATAACAATTAAGTCTGGAAAAACTGATATCAGTCGTAACACTGATCTTCTATTAATGAGCAAAACGCATTTTCATAAAATTTCTAACGGTATTATTAGCGGCGTATTAAAAAAACTACTCGCGTATGTATACTTATGTAACATTACTGGGATGCATTATTAGTGTTTTTAGTACATATTTTATCAACGCTGACAAAAAAATATACAGGATGTTGTTAAAATAATAAGATTAATTTAATTTATTAGTGTAGGACACAAAAAATAAGAAAAACAATTTGAATCTAAGAAAATAAGAAATATTTTATCGTATGTATACTTTAGTAATTATGTGTAAATTTAGAGAATGATTTTAGGGGTTTTTGAACATAAACTCAACACTTATTGATGTAGTATCAGAGAATGTTAATACAATGAGAAGGAGCAAATGTTAAATGAGCTTTTTTCCAGTATTAATTTGTAGATTCATATTAAGGAATTTTCAAATTCAACTTTCAACGAGTGGGGAATTGCAGATATTTACCACGCGAGTGACGCGAGTGGAGGGTTTCTATATTTACTTACCACGCTAGGACAGAAATTCAGATTTTTTCTGCGTTTACCAAACTACTAAGGAATTTCATAAGATTTTTCGGCACACTAAGGAAATCGACTTATTTCATGCCCACAGCGAAGCGAATAAATTTGCGATTAAGAAGGTTGCGCGGCAGTTAATTTATGGTGCAGAAGCTAAAGTCGGCGGAATTATTCGTTTTGTTTTTTGGCACGTATTTAGTTCAGGTTCAAGTCCTGAAGTCATATTTTTTTCTTGCACATTTTTTTTTACAATTCAAACCAGGAAAGCTTGGTAAAATTTTTGAGTTTATTTTAATTAAAATTTCGTTAAAATACTGTTTTTCTTGTATTTCATAAATGGAAATTTCTTTTCGGTATAAAATAGTTCATACTGGATATGACCTGATTTTTATATAAATCAATCAAAACAGAAAATATGTGCATATGTCTATAATCTATTTCATCAAATCCAAATTATATTGATGAGCAAATATCATTCTAATATCCGTCCCGAAAGCCAAACGCGCATACACACATACATATGCATATAATTACGCATACAAATTTTCAACTAACGCAGAATATGTGCATATAAAACTGCGAATCGAATAAATGAGTGATTTAGAAAAGTTCATTAGTAATTGTAGTTTATCGCAATCGTGAAAGACGTGTTGTGTATGCAGTACATCGTCCCATATTTGACTCAGGTTCAAGTCCCTTAGGTATTTTTCTTTGTTCGATATTTTTATTTAATTTTTTGTATTTGGTTTAATTAGAATTGATTTAAAATATTGTATTCAGGTTTTTCTAATACCTGTTATTTAGAAATTTATTTTCTTTATAACATTATTCATACTCTTTTTGAATTTATATGTAAAACAGCCATAAAAGCAATCATATGAATATGCATTCCTATATTTAATCTCTTCAGTCAAATCTGAACTACTTACATACACATATTGATGAGAAAATATTCGAATATCCATGGATGCATCCAGAAAGCCAAACGCGCATACACGCATATGTATATAAATATATAATGTATGCATATAAAAAACAACAACTACGACCGTCTTCTTTTCCGTCAGTGTAAAGATGGGATATGTATACCCTATGAGCAAAAAGAACCGGGAAGGTGATGTTGACTGTTTTCTTCGATTGCCAAGGCATAGTCCACCATGAGTACCTTTAATCGGGCCAGACAGTCAATAAAGAATATTATATATCCGTTTTGAAACCTTTGAGAGATGCTGTATGTTGCAAACGGCCGGAAATGTGAGCAAACAATTCTTGGATTTTGCATGATGGTAACGCGCCATCGCACTGATCACAGAGAATACGGCGAAGGAGCTGAAGGCCATGTCGGCCTACCGGGGCTGTTTGGAGGACTGGGTTAAACGTTGGCACATGTGTGTTCCTTCAGACGGGTCATATTTTGAAGGAGATAATATAAATTTGCTTTAAATTTAACTCTGTTTTGTTTAATTTAAACATTCCTGGTACTTTTTGATCATAGGGTACATATATGCGGCTTTGCGGACAGAAATGTGTGATTCGCTGGAATTGTTCAAGGAATCTAAGTCGCATTAATTCCCGACTGTCGCACAGTTAGAAGACATATTTACATACATATAAGGGTGCATACATACATACGGAGCCGCGGCCACTCGACATGACAAAAATTCAAGATTTATCAAATATTGGCAAATAAATCCACTCGAAATATTCCAATATTGACTGTTTTCGAATGATCGCGAAAATTGGTATATGGGCGGCTCGTTTTATGAATGAAATTGAAATATGAGCTCGAACTTATGAATGAACTTTTTGTTTTTATTTTAAATTGTTCAGCGCCGTTGCTGATCATGGCCGCTGCGTCTGCGTCTACGAATGTATTTTGTTTTTGTAGTCGCTAGGCTTAGATTTTAGCTTCGGGCGACATGCGCATGTGAGGTATGTGTTTTTGTTGTGTTCTAGAACATTTTAGAATGTGTGGTGGCAAAGCGGCCATCGCGTTGCGCTTGCTGTTGCATTTGCGTCTATCAAAGTATTGTGTTTTTGTAAGTACAATATTACGAATATCGACTGGTGAAAGACAAAAGTACAGGGAATCAAGAAGGGAGCGCTGTGCTCGCGCATATATGTATGCTTGAATGTATGAACGTGCATTGATGAGTATAATTATTTTGTAGGAATCTTAGAAGGCAAGTAGGTATATATGTATGTATGTATATATGCTAGGTGGGCATGATGCAAAGAATAATGAGATGGCGCCCATCGTGGTCCCGTTACTTTGCGCTCAGCGAATTTGACAACTAGTTACGTGATTTTAGCTCCAGTATGGCCAGATTACCATTTTCGTAACTTGATTTAGCATTTTTTTTTTTGTTATTTTTATTATTTTTTGTCTCGGAGTTTTTGTTCATTCCACATGACATTTTTCTAGCCTATTCTAATTAAAATTATGTTTATAATTTTGTAAAATATACATTTTTTAATAATTATTTAAATAATTCGCTCAGTTTTATTTAGCTTTACTTTTTTTTAACATCTGGTGGCATTGCCCGCGATTGCCGGTATTGTTGGTGTTCTTCTGCTTTCGGCAGTCAAATCTCTCTCTCGCTACTGCAGAGTTGCCTAGCTTTGGATATAAAAACGCACTAAATGCCCATTTAAAGAAAATAAAACACGAAATTTTTATTGTGTTACTTAAAGAACTTTGTATGCGTGACAAATTGTCTGTAGAATGTGCGTTTTTTTTTTAATAAATGTTTTATGCTTATGTACAATTTAATTTATGAGTTTTTTGTGTTAAGCGAGACTCTTTTATTAAGGGAACGACTTTTTTGCTATATTTGAAGTTATGTAACTAGATAAGGTACTCCTTTTTGTAAAAATGTCAGTATGGTTTGTTTAGTATTTTCTGGTATTTTGTTGCTTATTTTTACTATGAATACACCTCTTGATGCTCTATGTCTCACTAAGGATTGATGACCAGAAGAAACGATTACACCTCTATGGTTTTAATTCGCATTCAATAAATTCAAAGGCTTTTTAAAATGTGTAAAAAGGTTTTCAATCTTAAGAAGAGTTGAGAGAGGGGCATTTAATATTTTTGTATAGCCTTAAATGGAGCCAAAAATTAAATTTGCACTTTCAAATTATCAAATTTTATAGGAGTAAAAAAATTTTCATTAGCACTAAAATCTTCTCAGAGTGGCCTTTTTTAAACTTCTTTTGTATAATAATAGTTTTTCTTTAACCTAAAGTTTCGCTAGCCTTAAATTAAAAAAAAAAAGAAACAAACACCAAACTTAAAAATTGTCGAATTTTCGGTATAAAAAAGCACTAAATTTATTGCGAAGAGCAAATGATTGGCAATACTGCACAACTCAGCAAACGTGACGTCACGTACGCTCTGATGGGCGCAATCTTGTTTCTATCATTCTTGCTAGGTGGGTATATATACATACATACATAGAGCAGAATTGTTTTTGCATTTGTTAGAAAGAAACTCGTTCACTAGTGCGTATGTGTATTTGATTTCTTGTAAGAAGTGATGTGCTGTGACATGTGTACATATGTACATAAGTCAAGGTTATTGGGCATACATGCATATGTACATATGTAGGTATGAAAGGAAGATGATGTTCTTACGCTTGTGCATTATTGTTTTTCATATACAAATGTGCATACATACATACATATGTACATATGTAAATGCCGTCGAATACATTAACTATAAGGTGACATACAATATAAAATAAGTCTTGATATATATATCTTAAACCGTTTTATTTCGTTTTATTTTCTGAATGCAAATACCTCCTATTGACATGTACATACATACATATTATATATATTGTCATATACCATCATTTATGTATTTATGTACATATAGAGTATGAATGTATGTAATGAAAAACTTCATGAATTACTTTCAGAATTTATTAAAACTTATTCGCGTCGCTCGCATACATATCTATGTAGACATCACAAACCTTTTGTTCACAACGCAGGCGCAGAAATAAACGCTCGCTGCTCCGCCTAATGCCTAATTCATGCTCCACAATTATTTTGTGGCTTATTCTAATAACAATGTTTTATTTATTTTAGTGACTTACTCTAATGATTGTAAACTAACAACTTATTCTAAAGCCTTCTGATAGACAAAAATTTTGAGTTTTTTTTGTAATATATAAATATAAAGTAACGATGGTTTCCCTACTCGAGAACATCCTACATACAGTTGCTTATGTCCAAAGCATGGATAAGTTAGGTCAATTCCACATAATTGAAGTGTTTGACCTTGAGACTTATTGATTGTAATAGCAAAAGCAAGGCGAATGGGAAATTGAAGTCGCTTAAAATCAAAAGGCAAATCTGTTGAAATCATTGGAATGCGCGGAATCAAAACATCTTCACCTTTAAACTTGCCTTTCAAAATTGTTGCTTCAATTACATTGTTCATTGTCCGTTTCACTGCTAATCTTGTCCCATTGCATAGTTTAGGCTGATTGATATTTCGCAACATAATGATCACTGCGCCGACTTTCAATTGCAAACGATGTGGTGGCAAACCAGGCAAATTAAGTGAATTCAAAAATTCAATTGGATAATTCACTACATCTTCGGGATTAGTGATTGAATCAATTGATTTATAGGTGACAACTTCACCTGGAATTTGAGTCAATATACTGGCATTGATTTCATTGACATCGACATTTTTGGCAGCTAATATAGCTCTCTCGCTTAGCCAATCTTGATTTCGATAGTTTTGTGCATAATTTGGGAATACATTTTGCACTAATTGTACTCTTGATTCTGTTACGGTACAAAAATTAGTTGGAAGTGTGATCATGCCTGTATTCTTATCAATTGGCTTTCGTCCATTTCAAAAATGCATACGAACATTAGTAGTTAATGTGAGTTTTTGAACATATCTCCACAGATTAGAAGATTCAAGGCACGCTCTCATTTCATCAGCTGCTTTTGATTTGGGAATAACAGGCAAAGTTTGTCGAAAATCACCGGCCAATAAAATAAGTGCACCACCAAATATGTTTGTGTTATTTCGAAAATCTTTCAGTGTTCTATTTAAGGCTTCCAGTGATGTTTTATGAGCCATCGTACATTCATTCCATACAATAATTTTACATGTTTGTAAGACCTTTCCCATTCCAGAAATTTTAGAAATGTTGCAAGTTGGTTCTTCATTTACTTGCATTTTTAATGGTAACTTTAATGCAGAATGTGCAGTGCGACCGCCGTCCAATAAAGTTGCCGCTATTCCAGATGATGCCATAGCCAATGCAATATTATTCTGTGATCGAATGGTGGCCAAAATTAACGACAACAAAAACGTTTTTCCTGTCCCACCTGGTGCATCTAAGAAGAATATTCCTCCTCTTTCATTTGCAACATTGTCTATAATTGTCATATGCCTGCCTTTGTTCTGTGTTTAATTTTGGTAGGTTTGTTGTTACAAATGTGTTCAGATCATTTCGATCATATTCTTTTTCACGTCTTAATTCTGCATTGTATGCATCATGCATCGGACGATTTGGTGCGATCATACCTAACTCACTCAGAGTTTTATTTGCAATCATCAGGCAAAAGTCTTCGATTTTAATTAATGCCTCATTATATAATTCATCTGTATAATTCAAATTTGGATTTGCAGTAATGCGACGCACTTGATGTAGGATATCTTCTGTCATGTATTCTTGGTAAGTACTCCACAATTCTTTTGGGTTTGCTGGGAAACATGTAGCAATAATGATGGCAAATAGCGTTCTTATTTGGTGTGGAGAACTTGTTGCACATGCATCCATAAGAGTAACATCCCACTGATTATCATTTTCAAGCAAATTCAATTCTTTGCATGCTTGCTGGTAAGTACAACAAAGATGACCCTTAACTCGTTTCAAACTTTCGAATGATATTGGGCCGGGAATATCAACTAAGAGTAAACGTAAATAGAAACATTCTACTTTACTTAGATGCACAGTGTAAGGTCGTCCGATTGCATCACCCAAATGAACACCTGGATATCCATCTACAGGTATTCCTCGTTGCCTTCGTACCCAGGACCTTGATGATGCATTCCAAGTATAATATTTAGGAACATTTAATTAAGCAATGTTCTTGCAAATGAATCTGTTTCACATAAGTTTAAAAATGCAGTTAGTGTTGTTGCTGGTGGTCGTTCGGCCATTTGTTGAGCAGTATTTTCAGTGAAATAAACACTTTGTTCATTTTCTAAATGGACTGACAAATGAATAACAGCTGGAGGGCGATCATGAATCGGAAATGATAATATTCTCCAAACTGCTTCGTTGCTACTAATGTATCTTCCCATTTGGTAATTAGTAATTTCATTATTTCGATTTACAACTCCAAATACTGCCATGTCACTTCCTTTATTGATATGTATTTGATGGATTTTACGGAGTTACAATATTCAACATTTATATGTGCGTTAAATGTTTTCGATAATAATTTGGAATACAGAACTATCCAACGGTTATCGATCTCCACATCTTCATTATTTATTTTCACAGTGACTGTTTTTCCATTATCTTCTGGTGATCTTTTACGGTACAATGGATATCCATCATTTCCAGTCATTGTTTCTGCCTTGGGTAGTTTTTTGAACATTTACCATCAACTATACATGGAGAATTTTGATTTAACGTACCACACGGTCCATGAATCATGGTTTTGGTTACAGTAGTATGTAATTCTGGATCTTCATTTATATCTGGAATCTCAGCACATATAATATGATCAATTTTATCTGTGGTTAGTTTTTGTTTTAACCAAATCAAAATATGCGCATGTTTCAAGCCTCTTTTTTGCCATTTCACAGAATACATGAAACATTGTACATCTCCGTAAACTTTATGTTTTACAATGAAATCCATTAGAGACTGTAGCTTTCGTCTAAACACTCTTGCAGTAATGTCATGCCTATCAGTAGCTGATTGCCCAGTATATAAATTATTCTTAATATCATCCCATTTCGGATTGCATGTGAAAGTTATGAATAAGTCGGGTCGACCATAATTTCTGACGTAACACATTGCATCTTGGGCGTATTCATGCATATGCCTTGGACTGCCTGTATACGATGAAGGTAATATTACCATTTGACCAATGTTATTAACGTTGGTATCGTTGTTAATTGCACATCGTAAATGTATGTATTCGTCACAGCGTAATTTTCTTTGGTTGAATCTAATGTAATTCAATCGTTCTGTTTCTATTTTCGCATATATGTCAACAATATACTGATGAAATAATTTACGACACTTTAAATTGTGATTCTCTTGATTTTATCTTATCATGATTCTGTATGCATAATAATTCATTGTGCTTACAGTTTTATTTGTTTCTTGACCATTTGCTGGATTTATTTGTTTTATATCAATCGAATAACCATCTTCACCACGACAGAACATAAGAGGATATTGTAATGCATCATATTTTCGATGCGTTTCATCAACACGTTGCAATGTATCATTTCTTCTTTGCAAAACAATATCTCTTGGTTGAAATTCATCTCCAGATATAACAATTGCAACCTCGTTGCTTGAAGTTGGTTGATTGTATCTTCCACGATGTTCGCCGGCAGGCATTTTATTTGCATCAATTTTCATTTTATAATTATCACATTTTGTGTCCATAAAGGAAAAGTTCGTTTACCAGACATACAATATCCGCCCGAACCATTAGCTACATTATTATCGGGAACGTCACCCGATTCCAAACATTTTCTTGAAAAAACATTTTCCCCCCACAACATATGGCTCAAAATGCTTTACGCACACATATGAGTTGTGGGGTGGAAGATGCACCGCCGTCGGGATTTTCAAGTTGTCCCTCCACTTTGCCACTTCCTCCGGATCCTTTGGGAACGAAAACACTCATTTTTGACGTGATAACGTCTTATAATTCGATTTAACAGGCTGCACGCACGAAAAAATGTGTCGTTACCTTGCTCATTACTGTTCATATGTAGTTACCTTGCTCATTGCCGTTACCTTGCTCATATTAGTGTTACCTTGCTCATTACTGTTCATATGTAGTTACCTTGCTCATATTAGTGTTACCTTGCTCATTGCCGTTACCTTGCTCATATTAGTGTTACCTTGCTCATTAGTGTTACCTTGCTCATATTAGTGTTACCTTGCTCATTGCCGTTACCTTGCTCATTGCATTGAATGAACTGCAAGCGAAAGGGCGGAACGAACGACAAAGCAAACAAAGCAAACGAACGGCAACGTTCGATATCTTGCTCTCTCCTACTTAAGTGAGCGTATATATGTATGTATGTATATGCGCAAATGTACATATATAAATTCACGTATTTGTATTTGCATATGCCTTCTTATTGATTATTATTAATTTGATTCACTTGAAGAATTTAAAATAAAACCAACTTTGTTAATAATACCTGTTGTTTTAATGTTATAATTATTAATTTTTTTATTATATATGAAGGAAAAAATGTATGGTAATATTTACCATATACCTTATAAGATATGTTGTCTATACTAATATTATAAAGAGGAAAACTTTGTTTGTTTGTAATGAATAGGCTCAAAACTACTGGACCGATTTTAAAAATTCTTTGACCATTCGAAAGCTACATCATCCACGAGTAACATGGATTATATTTTATTTTGGAAATAGGGCTCGAGATATAGGTCAAAACGTGGACCCAGGTAACCTTCGGATGTGTATGTACAATATGGTTATCAAATGGAAGCTGTTGGTGAATGCTTTAGTTCAGAGTATTTCCATCCGCTCCGTGACTAGGGTCTCGAGATAGAGACCAAAACGTGGACCCTAGAATGTGTTTGTACAATATGGATATCAAATTGAAGCTGTTGGTGAATGCTTTAGTACAGAGTATTTTTCATGCCGCTCCGTGACTGGGGTCTCGAGATATAGGTCAAAACGTGGACCCGGGTAACCTTTGGTTGTGTATGTACAATATGGGTATCACATGAAAGCTGTTGACAAGTGCTTTAATACGGGGTAGTTTTCATACCTATTGATGACTAGGGTCTCGAAATATATGCCAAAACGTGGACCCGCCGTGCCTTTGAACCGAATTAAACCAAACTTACACACATTGTTAAGTAGGTATTGAAGATGATTTCCGTATAGTTTGAATACCTATTGGTAGATAGGGTCTCAAGATATAGGTGAAAACGTGGACCCGGGTAACCTTCGGACGTGTATGTACAATATGGGTATCAAATGAAAGCTGTTGGTGAATGCTTTAGTACAGAGTATTTTTCATGCCGCTCCGTGACTGGGGTCTCGAGATATAGGTCAAAACGTGGACCCGGGTAACCTTTGGTTGTGTATGTACAATATGGGTATCAAATGAAAGCTGTTGATAAGTGCTTTAATACGGGGTAATTTGTTATGTTATGTAATGTAATGTAATGTAATGTTATGTTATGTTATGTTATGTTATGTTATGTTATGTTATGTTATGTTATGTTATGTTATGTTATGTTATGTTATGTTATGTTATGTTATGTTATGTTATGTTATGTTATGTTATGTTATGTTATGTTATGTTATGTTATGTTATGTTATGTTATGTTATGTTATGTTATGTTATGTTATGTTATGTTATGTTATGTTATGTTATGTTATGTTATGTTATGTTATGTTATGTTATGTTATGTTATGTTATGTTATGTTATGTTATGTTATGTTATGTTATGTTATGTTATGTTATGTTATGTTATGTTATGTTATGTTATGTTATGTTATGTTATGTTATGTTATGTTATGTTATGTTATGTTATGTTATGTTATGTTATGTTATGTTATGTTATGTTATGTTATGTTATGTTATGTTATGTTATGTTATGTTATGTTATGTTATGTTATGTTATGTTATGTTATGTTATGTTATGTTATGTTATGTTATGTTATGTTATGTTATGTTATGTTATGTTATGTTATGTTATGTTATGTTATGTTATGTTATGTTATGTTATGTTATGTTATGTTATGTTATGTTATGTTATGTTATGTTATGTTATGTTATGTTATGTTATGTTATGTTATGTTATGTTATGTTATGTTATGTTATGTTATGTTATGTTATGTTATGTTATGTTATGTTATGTTATGTTATGTTATGTTATGTTATGTTATGTTATGTTATGTTATGTTATGTTATGTTATGTTATGTTATGTTATGTTGTGTTGTGTTATGTTATGTTATGTTATGTTATGTTATGTTAAAGTATATTATGTTATGTTAATGTTAACTCATTCTCTATATCCATACAAAATATCTATCAAACAAATAAAATTAAAATTTTCTTTTGAAAATGCAACCATTCAATCAGTATTTTCTTATGACGTTATCACGTTAAGCTATCGTCAGTAAACCGACTTTACAGACAACCTCTTTTTTTTTTTAATTTTCAATTTTTTGATTTTAATTAATTTTTTATTACGCACGGGGTTTTGAAAAAAAAAGCTAAATTTTTACCGCACTTTAAACACTCGAATACCGAAAAACGCACGGCGCTTTTAAAAAAACGCTTAATTTTTAACGCACTTTAAAAACTTAAAAAACTCGAATACCGAAATACACGATTTTAACGCCCGAATAAAAGTCCGCCCGTTGGAATTTGCAAGTCGCCTTCGCAATTTCGCAAAACTTAAATCCCGTTAACTTTTTCCGATTGCCATTTATTATTCTGGCGCAATTTTCCAAATTCCAAAGGGCGAAATAAATCACAAAAAAAAGCACCTGTAATGTCAAATACATTACGCCACTCACACAAACTTTTCTAATAATATCTTACATTGCTAATTGCTGTTAATAACACTGGGGAACAGTCATTTTGCGGCAGGGTTGGTTTAAGTCAATTCTGTGTGAGACTAGTGTGCTGAATACTAGAAAAATTTTAGATTTCTCAAATTGACTCTAGTTTTTGAGATAAAGACTATTATCTATTTCACTGAAAAAAACAGTATTAAAATACCAATATGCACTAAAAAAAAATTTTTATTAATATATTTCATTAAAAATTATAAAAAAACAAAAATATATTAATATATATATTTGCAGTTAACTTAAATAATTTAAAAACATTACAAAAAAGTTTTTCTGTTGGCTTTTCTGTTATGGACAATCCCTTAATAAGGTCCAGCAGTAGTCTGCCATCATGTGGCAGTCCCATCGACCTTGATACCTTTCTTCCATTATTTTTATATCCTGGTGGAACCGTTCTCCCTGTTCCTCACTATAATCGCCCAAGTTTTTCGGGAATTTGTCCAAATGGCTATGAAGGAAATGCAATTTAATACTCATATTAGCTCCTAAACTGCAGAAATTTCGAAGCATTTCATCAACTAGTTTTTGGTAATCTGGTGCCTTATGATTCCCCAAAATATTTTTGACTACTAAGACAAAGCTTAGCCATGCTTTAGATTCAATTTGTGACATATGGTTTATAAATTCAATGTCTTTTATAAGAGTACGGATCTGCGGCCCATCAAAGACACCTGCTTTTAATTTTTCCATATTTAAAGACGGAAATTTTTGACACACATATTTAAAACAGTCACCGGTCTTATCATGGGCTTTGATAAACTGTTTCATTAGCCCAAGCTTGATTTGAAGTGGTGGAAGAAGAATATTTTCTCGGCTTATCAGTGGTTCATGAACCACATTTGCTTTTCCTACTTCCATATTTTTTCTCAAAGGCCAAACCTTTCTAGTCCAATGTTCTTTTTTTGCGCGACTATCCCATAGACATATGAAACAGGGGTATTTAGTATACCCACCTTGCTGACCTAATAAAAAATTCACCATCTTTAAGTCCCCACATACTGACCATTGATGTTGTGCGTATGAAATCTTTTCTAAAACAATTTTAATATTTTGGTATTCTTCTTTTAGTTTCGTTGAATGACCAATTGGAACCGCAGCAATACACATTTCAGACTTCTTTTTGAGCTATCTATAAAAAGTCACCAATGTTCAGGATTATATTCAGGATGCCCCATACAATTTAACAGACCAGAAACATTGTTACAAAATACAAGCTTGTATTCTTCTTGAAAGAAAGAAAGAAGTTCTTGCTCTTTGGTCCTAAAGAATGTGATGGTAACGCCAGGTTGAAGACATTGTTTTTCTTTTAGTCTTGAAGCAAGAATTTCGGCAGATTTTTTTGATAAATTTAAATCATGAACCAAGTCGCTAAGCTCTGCTTGCGAAAATCCTTGTTTCATACAACTACTTTCTTCGAACTCGCTTTCACTGCTGCTTGCTTGATTGTCAGAATTCTCTAACATTTCAATGTCATTACAGTTAGCAGAAGATGGTCCTGTAAACACAGGAATTGGTAAATTGTCACTGTGCAATACTGGGGGTCTAACTGATTTAATATTAGGATAAACCCAATTCCGTTTCTTAAAACGGTTTGTACCTTTCACTTTTACTGCACAGAAATAACAGTCATTAAAATGATTCGTTGGCTCATTCCACATCATCGGTACTCCGAATTGAAGCCCTTTACGTCCTCCTTGGCTCCAGTATCGCAAAGATTCTACACAAGACTTACACACAATATTGGGCACCCAATATTTATTCTTTTGTACATACTTTATCCCAAAGGATGCTTGGTAGATTGATTTCACAAACTCTGTGATCTGTTTTCTTTGCTTTTGCGAACAAAATTTGCTACATATATAACAAAAACTGTTGCAATCGTTAACACAAGGTTTTCGTGACGAACTCATATTTTCGAGACAACAATTTCTTTAAAACTGAAAAATTACACTAACTGATAACTTCTGAGTCTAACAGCAAATAAGTGAAAGTGTTGTACCTAAATATGCAAACAGATAACGAAACCGTAGTTAGGTTTAATCAAATTAGTGCAACTGTAGGAGGGCATTTTAAATTTTTTTAGTAATTTTTAATTTTGCGTTTATCTCAAGAACCAGAGTCAATTCAAAAAATGTAATTTCATACTCAATATATATAATACAAGTGCTAATGAAAACCATTAACAAAATTATTGCCGCAGATTTTTTTTTTTTTTTGTTGCCCTGTGTAATACTCACTTGCTGTTAAATTTTCCGAATTGCCTTTTACGCTGTTAACTATTGGTGAAAAATGTGTCAGTGGTGAAATTGTCTTCGCGAGACGAGTACCCCTCGAAAATGAACACTTTCCTGTCATTAAGACTTCTCTATTCATTAACGTTCTCTGTCACACGGGGACGCAAATGAAGGAATGAAAACAAAATGTATAAAGTGGTGTGCGGTATTCGTAAACAAACCGGTGCAAGCCATTGAGCATTCCCTTTGTTCTTACAAAATGTATAAAATGGTGTGCGATGCTCGTAAACAAACTGGTGCAAGCCAAGAGCATTCCCTTTGTTCACGACCGGCAAGCCATGAGCGTTCCCTTTGTTCTTTTTGGTATATCTCGTTTGACGTAAGCCCAACAACAACTTCTGTCAAATTCTCTGACAGCCGAATAAGTGTTTTCTTCTATAGCAAAACTTCTGCATTCAGTTCGCCTTGATCAACACCGAAATGTTTCAAATACATTCGCACATACAGCGCTGGAATAAAAGTTCGATTGACATTTGGGCACATTTGAAAGAAACGAATGAAAACAGAACTAATACCTATGAATCATTACATTTTTATTTTTTTTCGTTAGATAATTATTTCAAATAATTTATTTGGAATCACTTCTAGTGAAATGTTGCAAAAAATCAAAACAAAACTAAATTATTTTTTTGTGTTCATTTGGTCCATATGTTCCATAAAAAGTTGATATGGTAAATAATATGCAGCGTCTGATACACGCAAATTTCCGTTGACCATTATAGTGACAAAATTATCGATCACCAATTCCAACAGGATTTCAAAATCAGGGTTGGAATGAGTTGTTGTGTGGTATACTTCTGAAAAAATCAGAAATAAACAAAATAAATCTAAAAATTCAAATTCTAACTTTATCTTGTGTATGTTCTTATTACCTTTGAATTTTTCAAATGAAGCACCATTCATTTTAAATTTTCCACCAATTTTTTTTATCATTTCGCGTTTCTTTCCTTTTTCGTTCGATTCCAATATTATTTCATAGCCGAAGAACTCGTTTGCAAACGCATTCATTTCCATATAGGATTGGTCAAGGGAAGCATCGCTCAATTGAATTGAAACATTATTTTCATTCAAATCATCGATTTCTGGCTGAGTTTCAATGTCCGGTTCATTTGAAATTTCTGTATTCGACTCTTTATTTGCCGTATTTGCGACAGCAGCCAAATTGTCATCGATTTTCGATTCTTCAAATACGCTTACACCTTCGGATTGTGATTTCGTTTCGTGATGAACAATTTTCGTCTTTGACTCGTCGTTCGTTGAATTTTCGTCTGAAACAACAATCACATTGTTCTTATCGATCTGAATTCCCATGTCTTCAAACACGCTCATATCGTTGGAGTTATCTGAATTTTGTGTATTCATGTGTTCATCCTCTTCGGTAAATAAATCCACAAGTTTATTTAAATTTGCCATTCCGAAAATGTAATGTTATTTTTTTTCAATTCGTATCAATCCGGGAACAATGTATTCTATTGTAATCTTATCGATGTGAATACCCAAAGAAAACTGTCAACACACAAGGCCTAAAAATTTACCAGGTCTGCTTGAAACTGCAAAAATAAAAAAAACAAATTTTTTCTGCCACATCACATGGGGAAATGTATAAAGTGGTGTGCGTTGGTGTGCCGTATTCGAAAACAAACCGTTTGAACATTTCCTTTGTTCTTACTAAATGTATATCTCGTTTGATGTAAACCCAACAACAACTTCTGCCAAATTCTCTGAGAGGCGAATAACTGTTTCTTGTCTGGCAAACCTTGGTAAATCTCATGATTCAATTATACAAGGTTAAGTAAAGTTTGACAACTGATTTCGGATGCTACTTAATCCATTGATGCAATTTGGAAGCAAGGGAAAAAAGGGAATAAGTTTATCCCCTTTCTGAAAATGTAGTAAAAAATTGAAAAAGGTCGTTGTAAGCCATAGAATAATTTTATGTTATTTTATAACTGGTACTTAATTATTTATATTTTTAACTTAACTATTCCCATGGATTTGTGTCATATAATATATATATGTATTTTGACCATGCATCGGATTGGAATCTATATGTGCCACTTGTAAACCTACACTGATGTAATAAATAAAACAAATAGTGGAAACTCTTAACAAGGAAAAACTACTTTTATTTCGTCACGTCCGCTAATCATACATTTGATTTTTTAACGAGATGATCTGCAAAGTTACAAGTATAAAATCTGTGTTAAAAAAGATAAATTTATATATACGCAGAAACACAAGTAGACGCCCAAACAATAAAAGCGTAGCTCCAATTATAATCAAATTGAGCTCTGCTGCAGATCGCTCTCAACTGCTAAAAGCTGTAGCTAAATTCTGCAAAGATAAGAGACGAGCACTTTCTCTTAGTGATGTCGGCGTCAGTATTGAAGGGAAGCTATTTCTCCACGAATGTCTTACAAGAAAAAATCGCGAACTAATGCGTTTGGCTATGCAGTATAAAAAGCAAAAGCGTCTAATGTCAGTTTTCTCTGTTCGTGGGCAAGTGTTTGTTAGAGCTCGACCCCAAACTGATGCTGATGCTTTCCATTTCAATTCAACCGGGCTATTCGGGTCATGTTCTTCGATTTCGATGTAACTGAAATATGTTGCTCTCTGCTCAAAATAATGAGACACGTATTTTTTTGTTCGCCCGAAAAAAATTTTTTTCAAGAGTTATCGGCAATTTTGTTTTTCGGCTCAAACTCGATTTTTTTTAATTATAAATAATATATAAGAAAAAAATTTTTTTAAATGCCCATAACTTAGTCAAAAATGAACCGATTTTAATAATTCTGGGTTCAAAATGATCGTAATTACTTACACGAGCGACTTTATGCAGAAACAATTGCAAAAAAGTAGTTGAAAATTTTTTATTTTGCAAAAAACAAAAAGTGCGAAACAGGTTTTTTACTCAAAAATTCATTACTCAAAAACAACTCATTTTAGCTACTAGGCATTCAGCTTAATTGAAGTTTGGGATGTCCTCTTGATTTGGAAAAAGTTATAAAAAAAAAAAAAATACACTTTTTGAAATATTGAATTTCGAAAAAATTTCAATTTTTTTTCTTTTTTGCTAAATAAAAAATTTTCAACTACTTTTTTGCAACTGTTTCTACATTAAGTCGCTCGTGTAAGTAATGACGATCATTTTGAATCCAGAATTATTAAAATCGGTTCATTTTTGACCAAGTTAAGAGCATTGAAAGAAAAAAATTTCTTATATAGTTAAAAAAAATCGACTTTGAGCCGAAAAACAAAATTGCCGATAACTCTTGAAAAAAATTTTTTTCGGGCGAACAAAAAAATACGTGTCTCATTATTTTGAGCAGAGAGCAACATATTTCAGTTACATCGAAATCGAAGAACATGACCCGAATAGCCCGGTTGAATTGAAATGGAAAGCATCTGCTGTAATTATTAACTGAAAAAAACGAGTATAAAGAGCATGGCAACTGCTAATATGTAAAAACAAAAACATTTATGCGTTATATTATTAATGTTATGTCTGCGTTAAATTTATTCTCTTATTTATCATTTATGTTTTTCAAACTCTTTGCTTTGCATTGTAATCATTTTTATTTTAGTATCATTTCTATTTCGTTCATCTCATTGTTAGTTTTCATATTCTTGGCTTTACAATGTAATCTTTTTTATTTTGATCTCATTCCTATCTATCTCATTATCCCCTTGCTTTATTTAAACTCCTTCACCTTGCGTATACTCCCAACCATAAACTGTCAATGTGTAATGCAATAGCAAAACAATTAGACAAAGAACATGCAAGAGGATTGCTTAAACTCATTTTTAATCGCTACAATGGGTTTAATGTCTGTCAGTTGAATGCGCGAAGTTTGAATGCTGAAAAAATTGACTATCTAAATTTTGTTTTTGATAATTTGAGCATTGACTTAATATGTATTACAGAGACATGGTTTAAAGACTATATTGATAATAATGTATATTCCCTGTGCGACTACACTATTATTAGATGTGATAGGACTACGAAGACTCGAGGAGGTGGCATTGCTTTATATTTTAAAAATAATTTTAAATGGAAAGAGATCTGTAGATCAGATCATTTTCAAGAAGTCGAATACATTTTTGTTGAATTTTATGATAACAATACCAAATGTCTTGTTGCATGCATTTACAACCCTAGCAATAGAAATGACCTCTAAGTGATATTTGATAAATTAGCGGAATTCCACATCTCCTATGAACATATTATTGTGTGTGGTGATTTAAATGTAGACCTTCTTTGTGATAATTTTTCTTCCAGGAGTTTGATAGATAGTTTCCAATCATTAGGAATTTCCTTAGTCAATGAATATGCTACTCGCTTTGCACCCCACTGCAAACCAAGTCTTTTGGATGTATTTTGCGTCAGTGACAGAGATTACGTCAGTCATATTGATCAGCTTCCTATGGCTGGAGTTTCCGACCACGAGTTGATATTCTTATCTTACAACATCCAGTTCAACAAACACAATCAAGTAAAGTAGATATTTTTTAGAGACTTTAAGCTTATTCAGCATGATCTCTTAAATAAGGAGGCTGCCGAGCTTAATTGGAATATGTGTCGGTTATTCACAACAGTGGATGAAAAACTGCAACATTTCAATGCTTTAGTCAGCTATCTATTTGATAGGTTTGTTCCGATGCGTAAAGTTAAATTAAACCTTGTTAGATTACTCATTGTTCCTCATGTATCATACGCTGAATTAGTATATTGCAGGCTTGATAATAATTCGAAGCAAAAATTGCAAATCGCTTTAAATAATGCAGCGCGTTTCGTGTTTGAAAAAAAAAATCAAATAAATTGAAATTGAAAGACGCGAAAGTCTAAGCAAAATGGAATAGGCAAAACAGTATTGCCTGCTAACTTTTTCAGCAAAAGTTTTAATTTCTACGCTTTTGAGTACTTTTTCTTTGGAATTTGCTCTGAAATAAAAAGTAGCTTTTCCAAGAGGACAACACGGATTTATTAAGTAGCTTCAAGATGGCTAACACAGGGTGAAATTAGGCTACTTACATCACCTTTAATTATTGCTTCATGGGTAAATCTATTATCCTTGGTCAACACACTTGTTGCTCTCACAAATGAACTGCACACAAAACACAAATCAGTAGTTCGGAACTTAATCTAAGAATCGAGCAAGTTCTGCGGCAATTTTCACTAAAAACACAATTTGTAAAATATTTTGATTTTTTCTTTTTTTTATATGAAGAAAATATTTAAAAAAAATTTTTTTTTCTAAAAACCTTCCCCTAGTGGGTCCCTATAATATGAAAAAAGAACGAATAAAATTGGCTCGTATCAGCCCAAAAAAATGCGTACAAACGAACATCATTTAATTTTTATATATATAGATTATATTATATTATATTATATTATATTATATTATATTATATTATATTATATTATATTATATTATATTATATTATATTATTTTATTTTATATTATATTATATTATACTAGCGGACCCTCACCCGCTTCGCTGGGTGAAAGAAAAATATAAATGAAAAGTGTTCTTTGTTTTTTTCTTGTTTCATCATTTAATTCATGCTCCACAATTATTTTGTGACTTATTCTAATAACAATGTTTTATTTATTTTAGTGACTTACTCTAATGATTGTAAACAAACAACTTATTCTAAAGCCTTCTGATAGACCAAAATTTTGAGTTTTTTTTTTCATGCGGTGTATAAATATAAAGTAACGATGGTTTCCCTACTCGAGAACATCCTACATACAGTTGCAAAAGCAAGGCGAATGGGAAATTGAAGTCGCTTAAAATCAAAAGGCAAATCTGTTGAAATCATTGGAATGCGCGGAATCAAAACATCTTCACCTTTAAACTTGCCTTTCAAAATTGTTGCTTCAATTACATTGTTCATTGTCCGTTTCACTGCTAATCTTGTCCCATTGCATAGTTTCGGCTGATTGATATTTCGCAACATAATGATCACTGCGCCGACTTTCAATTGCAAACGATGTGGTGGCAAACCAGGCAAATTAAGTGAATTCAAAAATTCAATTGGATAATTCACTACATCTTCGGGATTAGTGATTGAATCAATTGATTTATAGGTGACAACTTCACCTGGAATTTGAGTCAATATACTGGCATTGATTTCATTGACATCGACATTTTTGGCAGCTAATATAGCTCTCTCGCTTAGCCAATCTTGATTTCGATAGTTTTGTGCAATATTTGGGAATACATTTTGCACTAATTGTACTCTTTATTCTGTTACGGTACAAAAATTAGTTGGAAGTGTGATCATGCCTGTATTCTTATCAATTGGCTTTCGTCCATTTCAAATTTGCAACAAATGTTCGGATTATTCAGCAGCTGTTGGATCATTCTGTAACTGCACACGAACATTAGTAGTTAATGTGAGTTTTTGAACATATCTCCACAGATTAGAAGATTTAAGGCACGCTCTCAATTCATCAGCTGCTTTTGATTTGGGAATAACAGGCAAAGTTTGTCGAAAATCACCGGCCAATAAAATTAGTGCACCACCAAATATGTTTGTGTTATTTCGAAAATCTTTCAGTGTTCTATTTAATTTAATTTCCCATTCCAGAATTTTTAGAAATGTTGCAAGTTGGTTCTTCATTTACTTGCATTTTTAATGGTAGCTTTAATGCAGAATGTGCAGTGCGACCGCCGTCCAATAAAGTTGCCGCTATTCCAGATGATGCCATAGCCAATGCAATATTATTCTGTGATCGAATGGTGGCCAAAATTAACGACAACAAAAACGTTTTTCCTGTCCCACCTGGTGCATCTAAGAAGAATATTCCTCCTCTTTCATTTGCAACATTGTCTATAATTGTGTCATATGCCTGCCTTTGTTCTGTGTTTAATTTTGGTAGGTTTGTTGTTACAAATGTGTTCAGACCATTTCGAGCATATTCTTTTTCACGTCTTAATTCTGCATTGTATGCATCATGCATCGGACGATTTGGTGCGATCATACCTAACTCACTCAGAGTTTTATTTGCAATCATCAGGCAAAAGTCTTCGATTTTAATTAATGCCTCATTATATAATTCATCTGTATAATTCAAATTTGGATTTGCAGTAATGCGACGCACTTGATGTAGGATATCTTCTGTCATGTATTCTTGGTAAGTACTCCACAATTCTTATTTGGTGTGGAGAACTTCCCACTGATTATCATTTTCAGCAAATTCAATTCTTTGCATGCTTGCTGATAAGTACAACAAAGATGACCAAGATGACGTAAATAGAAAAATTCCACATTGCTGGATATCCATCTACAGGTAATCCTCGTTGCCTTCGTACCCAGGACCTTGATGATGCATTCCAAGTATAATATTTAGGAACATTTAATTAAGCAATGTTCTTGCAAATGAATCAGTTAGTGTTGTTGCTGGTGGTCGTTCGGCCATTTGTTGAGCAGTATTTTCAGTGAAATAAACACTTTGTTCATTTTCTAAATGGACTGACAAATGAATAACAGCTGGAGGGCGATCATGAATCGGAAATGATAATATTCTCCAAACTGTTTCGTTGCTACTAATGTATCTTCCCATTTGGTAATTAGTAATTTCATTATTTCGATTTACAACTCCAAATACTGCCATGTCACTTCCTTTATTGATATATTTGCATATGTATTTGATGGATTTTACGGAGTTACAATATTCAACATTTATATGTGCGTTAAATGTTTTCGATAATAATTTGGAATACAGCACTATCCAACGGTTATCGATCTCCACATCTTCATTATTTATTTTCACAGTGACTGTTTTTCCATTATCTTCTGGTGATCTTTTACGGTACAATGGATATCCATCATTTCCAGTCATTGTTTCAGCAATTAATTGCCTTGGGTAGTTTTTTGAACATTTACCATCAACCATACATGGAGAATTTTGATTTAACGTACCACACGGTCCATGAATCATGGTTTTGGTTACAGTAGTATGTAATTCTGGATCTTCATTTATATCTGGAATCTCAGCACATATAATATGATCAATTTTATCTGTGGTTAGTTTTTGTTTTAACCAAATCAAAATATGCGCATGTTTCAAGCCTCTTTTTTGCCATTTCACAGAATACATGAAACATTGTACATCTCCGTAAACTTTATGTTTTACAATGAAATCCATTAGAGACTGTAGCTTTCGTCTAAACACTCTTGCAGTAATGTCATGCCTATCAGTAGCTGATTGCCCAGTATATAAATTATTCTTAATATCATCCCATTTCGGATTGCATGTGAAAGTTATGAATAAGTCGGGTCGACCATAATTTCTGACGTAACACATTGCATCTTGGGCGTATTCATGCATATGCCTTGGACTGCCTGTATACGATGAAGGTAATATTACCATTTGACCAATGTTATTAACGTTGGTATCGTTGTTAATTGCGCATCGTAAATGTATGTATTCGTCACAGCGTAATTTTCTTTGGTTGAATCTAATGTAATTCAATCGTTCTGTTTCTATTTTCGCATATATGTCAACAATATACTGATGAAATAATTTACGACACTTTAAATTGTGATTCTCTTGATTTTCTCTTATCATGATTCTGTATGCATAATAATTCATTGTGCTTACAGTTTTATTTGTTTCTTGACCATTTGCTGGATTTATTTGTTTTATATCAATCGAATAACCATCTTCACCACGACAGAACATAAGAGGATATTGTAATGCATCATATTTTCGATGCGTTTCATCAACACGTTGCAATGTATCATTTCTTCTTTGCAAAACAATATCTCTTGGTTGAAATTCATCTCCAGATATAACAATTGCAACCTCGTTGCTTGAAGTTGGTTGATTGTATCTTCCACGATGTTCGCCGGCAGGCATTTTATTTGCATCAATTTTCATTTTATAATTATCACATTTTGTGTCCATAAAGGAAAAGTTCGTTTACCAGACATACAATATCCGCCCGAACCATTAGCTACATTATTATCGGGAACGTCACCCGATTCCAAACATTTTCTTGAAAAAACATTTTCCCCCCACAACATATGGCTCAAAATGCTTTACGCACACATATGAGTTGTGGGGTGGAAGATGCACCGCCGTCGGGATTTTCAAGTTGTCCCTCCACTTTGCCACTTCCTCCGGATCCTTTGGGAACGAAAACACTCATTTTTTTTTTTAATTTTCAATTTTTTGATTTTAATTAATTTTTTATTACGCACGGGGTTTTGAAAAAAAAAGCTAAATTTGTACCGCACTTTAAACACTCGAATACCGAAAAACGCACGGCGCTTTTAAAAAAACGCTTAATTTTTAACGCACTTTAAAAACTTAAAAAACTCGAATACCGAAATACACGATTTTAACGCCCGAATAAAAGTCCGCCCGTTGGAATTTGCAAGTCGCCTTCGCAATTTCGCAAAACTTAAATCCCGTTAACTTTTTCCGATTGCCATTTATTATTCTGGCGCAATTTTCCAAATTCCAAAGGGCGAAATAAATCACAAAAAAAAGCACCTGTAATGTCAAATACATTACGCCACTCACACAAACTTTTCTAATAATATCTTACATTGCTAATTGCTGTTAATAATACTCACTTGCTGTTAAATTTTCCGAATTGCCTTTTACGCTGTTAACTATTGGTGAAAAATGTGTCAGTGGTGAAATTGTCTTCGCGAGACGAGTACCCCTCGAAAATGAACACTTTCCTGTCATTAAGACTTCTCTATTCATTAACGTTCTCTGTCACACGGGGACGCAAATGAAGGAATGAAAACAAAATGTATAAAGTGGTGTGCGGTATTCGTAAACAAACCGGTGCAAGCCATTGAGCATTCCCTTTGTTCTTACAAAATGTATAAAATGGTGTGCGATGCTCGTAAACAAACTGGTGCAAGCCAAGAGCATTCCCTTTGTTCACGACCGGCAAGCCATGAGCGTTCCCTTTGTTCTTTTTGGTATATCTCGTTTGACGTAAGCCCAACAACAACTTCTGTCAAATTCTCTGACAGCCGAATAAGTGTTTTCTTCTATAGCAAAACTTCTGCATTCATTTCGCCTTGATCAACACCGACATGTTTCAAATACATTCGCACATACAGCGCTGGAATAAAAGTTCTATTGACATTTGGGCACATTTGAAAGAAACGAATGAAAACAGAACTAATACCTATGAATCATTACATTTTTATTTTTTTTCGTTAGATAATTATTTCAAATAATTTATTTGGAATCACTTCTAGTGAAATGTTGCAAAAAATCAAAACAAAACTAAATTATTTTTTTGTGTTCATTTGGTCCATATGTTCCATAAAAAGTTGATATGGTAAATAATATGCAGCGTCTGATACACGCAAATTTCCGTTGACCATTATAGTGACAAAATTATCGATCACCAATTCCAACAGGATTTCAAAATCAGGGTTGGAATGAGTTGTTGTGTGGTATACTTCTGAAAAAATCAGAGATAAACAAAATAAATCTAAAAATTCAAATTCTAACTTTATCTTGTGTATGTTCTTATTACCTTTGAATTTTTCAAATGAAGCACCATTCATTTTAAATTTTCCACCAATTTTTTTTATCATTTCGCGTTTCTTTCCTTTTTCGTTCGATTCCAATATTATTTCATAGCCGAAAACATCGTTTGCAAACGCATTCATTTCCATATAGGATTGGTCAAGGGAAGCATCGCTCAATTGAATTGAAACATTATTTTCATTCAAATCATCGATTTCTGGCTGAGTTTCAATGTCCGGTTCATTTGAAATTTCTGTATTCGACTCTTTATTTGCCGTATTTGCGACAGCAGCCAAATTGTCATCGATTTTCGATTCTTCAAATACGCTTACACCTTCGGATTGTGATTTCGTTTCGTGATGAACAATTTTCGTCTTTGACTCGTCGTTCGTTGAATTTTCGTCTGAAACAACAATCACATTGTTCTTATCGATCTGAATTCCCATGTCTTCAAACACGCTCATATCGTTGGAGTTATCTGAATTTTGTGTATTCATGTGTTCATCCTCTTCGGTAAATAAATCCACAAGTTTATTTAAATTTGCCATTCCGAAAATGTAATGTTATTTTTTTTCAATTCGTATCAATCCGGGAACAATGTATTCTATTGTAATCTTATCGATGTGAATACCCAAAGAAAACTGTCAACACACAAGGCCTAAAAATTTACCAGGTCTGCTTGAAACTGCAAAAATAAAAAAAACAAATTTTTTCTGCCACATCACATGGGGAAATGTATAAAGTGGTGTGCGTTGGTGTGCCGTATTCGAAAACAAACCGTTTGAACATTTCCTTTGTTCTTACAAAATGTATTATACCTCGTTTCAAGGATGATAGATTTACCAGGTCTGCTTGAAACTGCAAAAAAAAAGAAATTTTTCTGCCACATCACTAGGGGAAATGTATAAAGTAGTGTGCTCTGGTGTGCGGTATTCGTAAATAAACCGTTTGAACATTTCCTTTGTTCTTACTAAATGTATATCTCGTTTGATGTAAACCCAACAACAACTTCTGCCAAATTCTCTGAGAGGCGAATAACTGTTTCTTGTCTGGCAAACCTTGGTAAATCTCATGATTCAATTATACAAGGTTAAGTAAAGTAAAATAATAATGTATATTCCCTGTGCGACTACACTATTATTAGATGTGATAGGACTACGAAGACTCGAGGAGGTGGCATTGCTTTATATTTTAAAAATAATTTTAAATGGAAAGAGATCTGTAGATCAGATCATTTTCAAGAAGTCGAATACATTTTTGTTGAATTTTATGATAACAATACCAAATGTCTTGTTGCATGCATTTACAACCCTAGCAATAGAAATGACCTCTAAGTGATATTTGATAAATTAGCGGAATTCCACATCTCCTATGAACATATTATTGTGTGTGGTGATTTAAATGTAGACCTTCTTTGTGATAATTTTTCTTCCAGGAGTTTGATAGATAGTTTCCAATCATTAGGAATTTCCTTAGTCAATGAATATGCCACTCGCTTTGCACCCCACTGCAAACCAAGTCTTTTGGATGTATTTTGCGTCAGTGACAGAGATTACGTCAGTCATATTGATCAGCTTCCTATGGCTGGAGTTTCCGACCACGAGTTGATATTCTTATCTTACAACATCCAGTTCAACAAACACAATCAAGTAAAGTAGATATTTTTTAGAGACTTTAAGCTTATTCAGCATGATCTCTTAAATAAGGAGGCTGCCGAGCTTAATTGGAATATGTGTCGGTTATTCACAACAGTGGATGAAAAACTGCAACATTTCAATGCTTTAGTCAGCTATCTATTTGATAGGTTTGTTCCGATGCGTAAAGTTAAATTAAACCTTGTTAGATTACTCATTGTTCCTCATGTATCATACGCTGAATTAGTATATTGCAGGCTTGATAATAATTCGAAGCAAAAATTGCAAATCGCTTTAAATAATGCAGCGCGTTTCGTGTTTGAAAAAAAAATCAAATAAATTGAAATTGAAAGATGCGAAAGTCTAAGCAAAATGGAATAGGCAAAACAGTATTGCCTGCTAACTTTTTCAGCAAAAGTTTTAATTTCTACGTTTTTGAGTACTTTTTCTTTGGAATTTGCTCTGAAATAAAAAGTAGCTTTTCCAAGAGGACAACACGGATTTATTAAGTAGCTTCAAGATGGCTAACACAGGGTGAAATTAGGCTACTTACATCACCTTTAATTATTGCTTCATGGGTAAATCTATTATCCTTGGTCAACACACTTGTTGCTCTCACAAAATAAACTGCACACAAAACACAAATCAGTAGTTCGGAACTTAATCTAAGAATCGAGCAAGTTCTGCGACAATTTTCACTAAAAACACAATTTGTAAAATATTTTGATTTTTTCTTTTTTTTATATGAAGAAAATATTAAAAAAAAAATTTTTTTTCTAAAAACCTTCCCCTAGTGGGTCCCTATAATATGAAAAAAGAACGAATAAAATTGGCTCGTATCAGCCCAAAAAAATGCGTACAAACGAACATCATTTAATTTTTATATATATAGATTATATTATATTATATTATATTATATTATATTATATTATATTATATTATATTATATTATATTATATTATATTATATTATATTATATTATATTATATTATATTATATTATATTATATTATATTATATTATATTATATTATATTATATTATATTATATTATATTATATTATATTATATTATATTATATTATATTATATTATATTATATTATTTTATTTTATTTTATTTTATTTTATATTATATTATATTATACTAGCGGACCCTCACCCGCTTCGCTGGGTGAAAGAAAAATATAAATGAAAAGTGTTCTTTGTTTTTTTCTTGTTTCATCATTTAATTCATGCTCCACAATTATTTTGTGACTTATTCTAATAACAATGTTTTATTTATTTTAGTGACTTACTCTAATGATTGTAAACAAACAACTTATTCTAAAGCCTTCTGATAGACAAAAATTTTGAGTTTTTTTTTTTCATGCGGTGTATAAATATAAAGTAACGATGGTTTCCCTACTCGAGAACATCCTACATACAGTTGCAAAAGCAAGGCGAATGGGAAATTGAAGTCGCTTAAAATCAAAAGGCAAATCTGTTGAAATCATTGGAATGCGCGGAATCAAAACATCTTCACCTTTAAACTTGCCTTTCAAAATTGTTGCTTCAATTACATTGTTCATTGTCCGTTTCACTGCTAATCTTGTCCCATTGCATAGTTTCGGCTGATTGATATTTCGCAACATAATGATCACTGCGCCGACTTTCAATTGCAAACGATGTGGTGGCAAACCAGGCAAATTAAGTGAATTCAAAAATTCAATTGGATAATTCACTACATCTTCGGGATTAGTGATTGAATCAATTGATTTATAGGTGACAACTTCACCTGGAATTTGAGTCAATATACTGGCATTGATTTCATTGACATCGACATTTTTGGCAGCTAATATAGCTCTCTCGCTTAGCCAATCTTGATTTCGATAGTTTTGTGCAATATTTGGGAATACATTTTGCACTAATTGTACTCTTTATTCTGTTACGGTACAAAAATTAGTTGGAAGTGTATTCTTATCAATTGGCTTTCGTCCATTTCAAATTTGCAACAAATGTTCGAATTATTCAGCAGCTGTTGGATCATTCTGTAACTGCACACGAACATTAGTAGTTAATGTGAGTTTTTGAACATATCTCCACAGATTAGAAGATTTAAGGCACGCTCTCAATTCATCAGCTGCTTTTGATTTGGGAATAACAGGCAAAGTTTGTCGAAAATCACCGGCCAATAAAATTAGTGCACCACCAAATATGTTTGTGTTATTTCGAAAATCTTTCAGTGTTCTATTTAATTTAATTTCCCATTCCAGAATTTTTAGAAATGTTGCAAGTTGGTTCTTCATTTACTTGCATTTTTAATGGTAGCTTTAATGCAGAATGTGCAGTGCGACCGCCGTCCAATAAAGTTGCCGCTATTCCAGATGATGCCGTAGCCAATGCAATATTATTCTGTGATCGAATGGTGGCCAAAATTAACGACAACAAAAACGTTTTTCCTGTCCCACCTGGTGCATCTAAGAAGAATATTCCTCCTCTTTCATTTGCAACATTGTCTATAATTGTGTCATATGCCTGCCTTTGTTCTGTGTTTAATTTTGGTAGGTTTGTTGTTACAAATGTGTTCAGACCATTTCGATCATATTCTTTTTCACGTCTTAATTCTGCATTGTATGCATCATGCATCGGACGATTTGGTGCGATCATACCTAACTCACTCAGAGTTTTATTTGCAATCATCATGCAAAAGTCTTCGATTTTAATTAATGCCTCATTATATAATTCATCTGTATAATTCAAATTTGGATTTGCAGTAATGCGACGCACTTGATGTAGGATATCTTCTGTCATGTATTCTTGGTAAGTACTCCACAATTCTTTTGGGTTTGCTGGGAAACATGTAGCAATAATGATGGCAAATAGTGTTCTTATTTGGTGTGGAGAACTTCCCACTGATTATCATTTTCAGCAAATTCAATTCTTTGCATGCTTGCTGATAAGTACAACAAAGATGACCAAGATGACGTAAATAGAAAAATTCCACATTGCTGGATATCCATCTACAGGTAATCCTCGTTGCCTTCGTACCCAGGACCTTGATGATGCATTCCAAGTATAATATTTAGGAACATTTAATTAAGCAATGTTCTTGCAAATGAATCTGTTTCACATAAGTTTAAAAATGCAGTTAGTGTTGTTGCTGGTGGTCGTTCGGCCATTTGTTGAGCAGTATTTTCAGTGAAATAAACACTTTGTTCATTTTCTAAATGAACTGACAAATGTATAACAGCTGGAGGGCGATCATGAATCGGAAATGATAATATTCTCCAAACTGCTTCGTTGCTACTAATGTATCTTCCCATTTGGTAATTAGTAATTTCATTATTTCGATTTACAACTCCAAATACTGCCATGTCACTTCCTTTATTGATATATTTGCATATGTATTTGATGGATTTTACGGAGTTACAATATTCAACATTTATATGTGCGTTAAATGTTTTCGATAATAATTTGGAATACAGAACTATCCAACGGTTATCGATCTCCACATCTTCATTATTAATTTTCACAGTGACTGTTTTTCCATTATCTTCTGGTGATCTTTTACGGTACAATGGATATCCATCATTTCCAGTCATTGTTTCAGCAATTAATTGCCTTGGGTAGTTTTTTGAACATTTACCATCAACCATACATGGAGAATTTTGATTTAACGTACCACACGGTCCATGAATCATGGTTTTGGTTACAGTAGTATGTAATTCTGGATCTTCATTTATATCTGGAATCTCAGCACATATAATATGATCAATTTTATCTGTGGTTAGTTTTTGTTTTAACCAAATCAAAATATGCGCATGTTTCAAGCCTCTTTTTTGCCATTTCACAGAATACATGAAACATTGTACATCTCCGTAAACTTTATGTTTTACAATGAAATCCATTAGAGACTGTAGCTTTCGTCTAAACACTCTTGCAGTAATGTCATGCCTATCAGTAGCTGATTGCCCAGTATATAAATTATTCTTAATATCATCCCATTTCGGATTGCATGTGAAAGTTATGAATAAGTCGGGTCGACCATAATTTCTGACGTAACACATTGCATCTTGGGCGTATTAATGCATATGCCTTGGACTGCCTGTATACGATGAAGGTAATATTACCATTTGACCAATGTTATTAACGTTGGTATCGTTGTTAATTGCACATCGTAAATGTATGTATTCGTCACAGCGTAATTTTCTTTGGTTGAATCTAATGTAATTCAATCGTTCTGTTTCTATTTTCGCATATATGTCAACAATATACTGATGAAATAATTTACGACACTTTAAATTGTGATTCTCTTGATTTTCTCTTATCATGATTCTGTATGCATAATAATTCATTGCGCTTACAGTTTTATTTGTTTCTTGATCATTTGCTGGATTTATTTGTTTTATATCAATCGAATAACCATCTTCACCACGACAGAACATAAGAGGATATTGTAATGCATCATATTTTCGATGCGTTTCATCAACACGTTGCAATGTATCAATTCTTCTTTGCAAAACAATATCTCTTGGTTGAAATTCATCTCCAGATATAACAATTGCAACCTCGTTGCTTGAAGTTGGTTGATTGTATCTTCCACGATGTTCGCCGGCAGGCATTTTATTTGGATCAATTTTAATTTTATAATTATCACATGACAATCTTTCGATTGTTGTTTTAAAACTTTGCACCAAAACATTGTGTTTGTGTAATAAATCTTGTAACTCTCACATAAGGACTCTGTTTATATTTCTGGAAGATGCACACCGTGCTTCAAGTTCAACATCGTTGTCATTAATGAAATAAATTTGCAAAAATTTTGACTCTTGATCGGGTAGTGGTAGTAATGAACCTGATAAGTGATATGATATGCTTGCCCTTGAATCTGAAAAAAGCCATAATTTGTGTCCATAAAATCTAATGATTCGTTAGATGTGTCAGCGAATGTTGTTGAACGTTGAAGTTTATGTATTACCTTGAACGTTGGCATGAAGTTATCGGTTATAATTTTTCCAGCACCAAAAGATGTCATTTGAAAACATGAATTATATGTGGAAATTTTTTCAAGAAAATGTTTGGAATCGCAGGAAAAGTTCGTTCACCAGACATACAATATCCGCCCGAACCATTAGCTACATTATTATCGGGAACGTCACCCGATTCCAAACATTTTCTTGAAAAAACATTTTCCCCCCACAACATATGGCTCAAAATGCTTTACGCACACATATGAGTTGTCGGGTGGAAGATGCACCGCCGTCGGGATTTTCAAGTTGTCCCTCCACTTTGCCACTTCCTCCGGATCCTTTGGGAACGAAAACAGGCGTTTCTCGTCCTGCGAGCATCCGCGTATGCGACACAACCTATCACTAATTTTTTTTTTAATTTTCAATTTTTTGATTTTAATTAATTTTTTATTACGCACGGGGTTTTGAAAAAAAAGCTAAATTTGTACCGCACTTTAAACACACATAATACTCACTTGCTGTTAAATTTTCCGAATTGCCTTTTACGCTGTTAACTATTGGTGAAAAATGTGTCAGTGGTGAAATTGTCTTCGCGAGACGAGTACCCCTCGAAAATGAACACTTTCCTGTCATTAATACTTCTCTATTCATTAACGTTCTCTGTCACACGGGGACGCAAATGAAGGAATGAAAACAAAATGTATAAAGT
The DNA here is from genome assembly GCF_027943255.1 of Anastrepha obliqua. Lineage (NCBI taxonomy): Eukaryota > Metazoa > Arthropoda > Insecta > Diptera > Tephritidae > Anastrepha > Anastrepha obliqua. Next base: position 53,014,680 of record NC_072897.1, on the reverse strand, counting down.
GGTGTGCGGTATTCGTAAACAAACCGGTGCAAGCCATGAGCATTCCCTTTGTTCTTACAAAATGTATAAAATGGTGTGCGATGCTCGTAAACAAACTGGTGCAAGCCAAGAGCGTTCCCTTTGTTCTTTTTGGTATATCTCGTTTGACGTAAGCCCAACAACTACTTCTGTCAAATTCTCTGACAGCCGAATAAGTGTTTTCTTCTATAGCAAAACCAGAGAATGTTAATGCAATGAGAAGGAGCAAATGTTAAATGAGCTTTTTTCGAGTTCTAATTTGTAGATTCATAATAAGGTCATTTCAAATTCAACTTTCCTCACGAGGTGGGAATTGCAGATATTTACCACGCGAGTGACGCGAGTGGAGGGTTTCTATATTTACTTACCACGCTAGGACAGGAATTCAGATATTTTCTGCGTTTACCAAACTACTGAGGAAGTTCATAAGATTTTTCGGCACACTACTAAGGAAATCGAAGCGAATAAATTTGCGATTAACACGTTGACTGCCGAGCGAAATTTGCTGGTTATCACACAGCGCCGCAAGTGTGCATCACCACCACACCAAAAACAATGCGCCGGCACCCATTGCCCGGCGCGGCGCCATTGAAAAGCCATGCGCCGGGCAATGGGTGCCGGCGCGGCAGTCAACGTGTTAAGAAGGCCGCGCGGCAGTTAGTTTGTGGTGCAGAAGCTAAAGTCGGCGGAATTATTCGTTTTGTTTCTTGGCACGTATTTAATTCAGGTTCAAGTCCTGAAGTCATATTTTTTTCTTGCACATTTTTTTTTACAATTCAAACCAGGAAAGTTTGGTAAATTTTTTGAGTTTATTTTAATTAAAATTTTTTTTAAAATACTGTTTTTTTTGTATTTTATAAATGGAAATTTCTTTTCGGTATAAAATAGTTCATACTGGATATGACCTGATTTTTATATAAATCAATCAAAACAGAAAATATGTACATATGTCTATAATCTATTTCATCAAATCCAAATTATATTGATGAGAAAATATCATTCTAATATCCGTCCAGAAAGCCAAACGCGCATACACAGATGCATATGCATATAATTACGCATACAAACTTTCAACTAACGCAGAATATGTGCATATAAAACTGCGAATCGAATAAATGAGTGATTTAGAAAAGTTTATTAGTAATTGTAGTTTAGCATAGTCGTGAAAGACTTGTTGTGTATGCAGTACACCGTCCCATATTTGACTCAGGTTCAAGTCCTGTACACAGTTTTTTTTTTCGATATTTTTATTTCATTTGTTATATTTGGTTTAATTAGAATTGATTTAAAATAGTGTATTCAGGTTTTTCTAATACCTGTTATTTAGAAATTTATTTTCTATATAACATTATTCATACTCTTTTTGAATTTATATGTAAAACAGCCATAAAGGCAATCATATGAATATGCATTCCTATATTTAATCTCTTCAGTCAAATCTGAACTACTTACATACACATATTGATGAGAAAATATTCTAATATCCATGGATGGATCCAGAAAGCCAAACGCGCATACACGCATATGTATATAAATATATATAAATATATATAAATATATATAAATATATATAAATATATACATACAAACCTTCAACGAACGCAAAATGTATGCATACAAAAAACAACTGCGACCGTCTACTTGCCCGTCAGTGAAAAGATGGGATATATATACCCTATGAGCAAAAAGAACCGGGAAAGTGATGTTGACTGTTTCCTTCGATTGCCAATGCATAGTCCACCATGAGTACCTTCCATCGGGCCAGACAGTCAATAGAGAATATTATTTATCCGTTTTGAAACCTTAGAGAGATGCTGTGTGTTGCAAACCGCCGGAAATGTGAGAAAACAATTCTCAGATTTTGCATGATGATAACGCGCCATCGCACTGATCAAAGAGAATACAAATCGGCCTGCCGGGGGTGTTTGGAGGACTGGGTTAAACGTTGGCACATGTGTGTTGCTTCAGACGGGTCATATTTTGAAGGAGATAATATAAATTGGCCTTAAATTTAACTCTATTTTGTTTAATTTAAACATTCCCGGTACTTTCTGATCATAAGTGCATATATGCGGCTTTGCGGACAGCAATGTGTGATTCGCTGGAAGTCGCATTAACTCGCGACTGTCGCCCAGTTAGAAGACATATTTACATACATATAAGGGTGCATACATACATACGGAGCCGCGGCCACTCGACATGACAAAAATTCAAGATTTATCAAATATTGGCAAATAATTCCGCGCGAAATATTCCAATATTGACTATTTTCGAATGGTCGCGAAAATTGGCATATGGGCGGCTCGTTTTATGAATGAAATTGAAATATGAGCTCTAACTTATGAATGAACTTTTTGTTTTGTTCTAAATTGTTCAGCGCCGTCGCTGATAGAATCATGGCCGCTGCGACTGCGTCTACGAATGTATTTTGTTTTTGTAGTCGCTAGGCTTAGATTTTAGCTTTGGGCGACATGCGCATGTGAGGTATGTGTTTTTGTTGTGTTCTTGAATATTTTAGAATGTGTGGTGGCAAAGCGGCCATCGCGTTGCGCTTGCTGTTGCTTTTGCGTCTATCAAAGTATTGCGTTTTTGTAAGTATAATATTAGGAATATCGACTGGTGAAAGACAAAAGTACACGGAAGCAAGAAGGGAGCGCTGTGCTCGCGCATATATGCATGAATGTAATATATGAACGTGCATGGATATAGTAACATATGAATACAATTATTTTGTAGGAAGTTTAGAAGGCAAGTAGGTATATATGTATGTATATATGCTAGGACATAAAGTGGGTATATATACATACATAGAGCAGAATTGTTTTTGCACTTGTTAGGAAGAAACTCGTTCACTAGTGCGTATGTGTATTTGATTTCTTGTAAGAATGTGATGTGCTGTGGCGTGTGTACATACATAAGTCAAGGTTATTTGGGCATTCTTGCATATGTGATATGATGTTCTTGCGCTTGTGCATTATGGTTTTTCATATACAAATGCACATACATACATATGTATGTAAATGCTGTCGAATACATAAACTTTAAATTGACATACAATATAAAATAAGTGTTGATTTATCTTAAACCGTTCTTTTTTTCTGAATGCAAATACCTCCTATTGACATGTACATACATATTATGTACTTATGTATGTATATTATCATATACCATCATTTATTTACATATAAAGTATACGTTCATTTATGTACATATGTGTGTAATGAAAAACTTCATGAATTATACTAAGTTTCCACCGCAGCCGGAGTTTGGGTTCTCTGCCGCTATCGTGTTCTTAGCGCAAACACTAAACAAAACACCTGTCAAATCCCATACAAAATTAAAACACAACTCCATACCTAAACCCACTTTTCAAAGCGTGTTTTGTTGGGTTTGCGTCTAATATAATTATTAAGTGGTGGCAATGTTGCTCATTTTCCTCATTTATTATTGCATTCTTATCGAAACATGGCAACAATGATTGCAATTTGTCAATATGACATTTGATTGACGCACCGGCTATCCATTTGGTGAATCTTGCTCAAACGACTGTTATATATATCAAACAACAGGTAAAAAACCGAGTGTTAAGCGAATAGAGGCTACTGGTGATGCGCCAATTCCGCAATATGGACCGGGAATAGTTTTACACGAACATTATTTATATACGGTTGGGGGAACAACTGGCTATGATTACTCTTGAGATGTGCATCGCTTAAATTTGCGCACACGAGTGTGGGAATGCGTATATATCTGTCGTCCAGATATACGCGAAGATCCAGAGGGTCGTTATCGTCACGAAGTTGTCTACGATGGGCAATACATATATGTGCTGGGTGGTATACATCGAATTTAGTGTATGATTTACAACGCATCCCTGCATTTAATTTAATTTCAAACCGATGGGAACATTTCGTCACATTACCCGATCGAACATCACAAACAAATCTAACAATCGAGCGACAAAATTCCGGATATCCAAACCCACGAAAGTGCTTTTCCTGCGTACAGCACACGAAATCGAATGGTGAGGTCGAAGCATTCATTACGGGAGGCTTGCAGGTGCGTAATAATTAAATTTAGTATTATTAAATTATATTTGAAGTTGGATATCCCTTTTCCATTTGCAGGCCGATCAAGTATATTTTTCAGATATATGGAGATTAAATTTTACTACTAAGCAATGGACACTTATAAAAACAGCCTCTCTACCAAAAGCTTTGTACTTCCATGCCGCAGCGCACAGTCAAAATGGTTGTATGTACATATTCGGTGGTATTGAATATGATGAAAAACGTATACGACGGTGCAATGACCTTTATAAAATGTGGATGACCATACCATTATTAAGTGAAATTCGCTGGGAGGCAGTGTTACATTACAGACCAAATCTCAAATTGAATGGCCACTCACAGCTGCTTAAAATGGGCATACCATTGCGCTTTGCACAGAGATTGTGGCATTCTTCAAAAGCCAAATGATTATACAATAAATGAAGAGATATATGGTATGGTATGTCATGTAACGATCAATAAGAAGCGACAATTTTTATGTTTCATTCTAGACATAAAAGCATAATTATTGTTTGCTAACCATTTAGGAATGACATAGTTTCATATGGAAGAAATGGAACCAAAAGAATAAACATAATAAAATAAGACATTAATAATGAGTAAAAATAAAAAAAGCTAATTAATATGAAAATAAGAGTAATTATTTTTATACGCTACATATGTGTGCGAGCAGTTGTGGCGATTTTTTTTACAATATGGTTCATACACTCAATGGATGCTCAGATCACGAATTCTAGAAAATTGTATCATAAGAGTGGAAGCAGGATCAAGTGGCCAATCGGGCAACCAGATGAACACCAAATTTAAAAGGATAATAGTCTGCCGTCTGATTTAAAGTTCGTATCCATGAGTCTATGCATAATTAAATTCGCTTTTTCCAGATTAACGATATAAACAAATTATTTTCAATAAAGAAAAGATACCAAGTTTTTAAATCAAGGCGGCAGTAATGTGCTAAATAGAGATTGACCTCGAATGCCTGCAGTTTTTTTCTGCATACAGAGCAATTGCCACGCGCTTTTTTAGTGAAATCGGGTTTCGATAGTTCGAAGAAGAAGAAGGTCTTTGTGATTAGTCGTGTAATTAGAGCGCTCCTATAAAATTCTTAATTTTACCAAGGATATTCGAAGAGATAAAAAGTTTCAACATTGGAAGCGGATGTTGAAGTGTTGGTGATTGCTGTTGTGGTGTGGCAGAACTGCTGGACAAGTTTTTAAATCAAGGCGGCAGTAATGTGCTAAATAGAGATTGACCTCGAATGCCTGCAGTTTTTTTCTGCATACAGAGCAATTGCCACGCGCTTTTTTAGTGAAATCGGGTTTCGATAGTTCGAAGAAGAAGAAGGTCTTTGTGATTAGTCGTGTAATTAGAGCGCTCCTATAAAATTCTTAATTTTACCAAGGATATTCGAAGAGATAAAAAGTTTCAACATTGGAAGCGGATGTTGAAGTGTTGGTGATTGCTGTTGTGGTGTGGCAGAACTGCTGGACAAGCGAGTTGGCGAAAATTATTAAATTAAAGAGATTCGCCTGGTGGTGGCGTTTCTGAATGTCCTTTTTGATCATTATTCGCGCGGAGAAATTAACTGAGAACTGAAATCAAGGCGACATCTAGCGGCAGGAAGGAGTACTGTGATAATAGGTTAGTGTATAAGCTAAGTGAGGTGAATTATCATCCTACAGACCGAAACACCCATTCTATTGAGAAGGGACAATACATTTGTCGCAATAACAAGTTGCTCCGAAACTCTGCGAGTCGAATACATGCGTTACTGAAGTAAGTTTACGAGCCTTTGATTGTTTAGTGAGACTTGGGAACTTCATCAAGATCGGTGTATCTCCTGTCTTTTATTGAGCGGAACAGCGAAGGTGAAATTGTCTGAGATTTACATTTTGGCGCGTTCAATCAACATAACCTCAAATTATTAGCTCTATACATAACATAACAACAAATAGAATTTAGGTAATAGCGTAGCGCCACCTACTGGCGGGTAGCAGAACGAATTTGTATACGAGTAGTTACAGAAGTTAAAGGTGTAACGTATCAAAGGCATTGCCACCTAGTAGTAGTTACTAAATAATAATTATTTTATAATTGTTAATACTTGCAAGTTGACAAAATGCATCGAACTCCTACTTCAAGTAATGCGGCTAAGAGAAGAGTTACCGAATTATCTCCGGATCTTTCACTGCAAGATGTAATGACAGCCATACGTGGAATTAAAACCAACCTAAATAAGCAATTAGAGCGATTAGCTTCTAAACAAGACATACAAGATTTAAAAGAGTCAATGGGATTGGAAATTGAAAAGCTAAAGGCTGAAAACGAATCCCTTAAACTAGAAGTACAAAAATTAAAAAAAGACAGGGAATTGGAACAAAAAGAAATACTACGCCTTGTTGACCAAAGTAAGCGAAATAGGTTATTTTTTAAAGGCGTTACAAAAGATGAAAAACCAACACTAGCTGTTCAAAAATTATGCGAAGATAAGCTTAGTCTGCATCACATTAAAATAAGAGAGGCACGTTCATTATACGATAAAGATAATAAGTGCAATATAATAGCAGAGTTTGAAACCGTGGAAATGGCAGGAGATATCCTTAAAAACGCTAGAATGTTGCGAGGCTCGGATATATATATTGAAAAGGACCTTAGCTCTGAAAGGCACCAAAATAGAAAAGTGCTATTGCAGTTAAAACAAAAGCTCTTGACCTTAAGTAGAACACATAAGATATTCGTAAGGAATGATAGCATGAATATTGACGGCAAATGGATGTCATACAATACTAATAAATTACTTATGTGTGAGGGACAGCCGGCAGAGAAAATTCTTATTCACTACTTTGGTATAAACGTGTCAAAAATTGATATTACATATATTATCACTCTTTGTTAGAGAAAATAAATTCAAAAAACTAAAGAATTGTACTAAAGTAACCGAAAAATTAAATGTGATAACCAGCAGTGATGAACTTTTAGAAAATCGTAATCAATTAACTAATATTAATATTGTGTCGTATAACATTAACGGCTTAGCAAACAAAACGTTATATAAAGATTTTTTTGATTACATTTGTTCGTTTGATGTTTTTATCTTGTTAGAAACGCATGTTGAAACGGAAAATTTTGAAAAATATTTTAAATTCTTCAAGGGGTTTACTCTGTTTTGGAGATCAGCAGAACGACGTTGTCATTATGGACGGGCAAGTGGTGGTCTCCTTTATGGCATTAAAAAAGACTTAGAAAATGTTGATGTCAGATATTCGTTTAAGTGTTTAGACTGTTTAGACGTAATCGAATTTTGTGTGGCGGAAAAAACTGTAAACTTGATTCTATTATATTTGAAGGGTAATAACTGGATACATGATTTTGAAATTGTAAAAGAAAGTTTTGTTCAAAATGATTTTGTAAATGGTGTTGTAATCGGTGACCTTAATGTACGAATTGGAGACTTACAAGTAAATATGGACGAAATCTTACTAAATGATATTGTAGGAGGAAAAGCAGATAGGAATTCAAGAGACAAAAAAATCAATAGAGGTGGGAGGCAGTTCATAGAGTTCTGTATAAATAATGGTCTAATAGCAGAGAATGTTAATGCAATGAGAAGGAGCAAATGTTAAATGAGCTTTTTTCGAGTTCTAATTTATAGATTCATAATAAGGTCATTTCAAATTCAACTATCTTCACGAGTGGGGAATTGCAGATATTTACCACGCGAGTGACGCGAGTGGAGGGTTTCTATATTTACTTACCACGCTAGGGCAAGAATTCAGATATTTTCTGCGTTTACCAAACTACTGAGGAAGTTCATAAGATTTTTCGGCACACTACTAAGGAAATCGAAGCGAATAAATTTGCGATTAAGAAGGCCGCGCGGCAGTTAATTTGTGGTGTAGAAGCTAAAGTCGGCAGAATTATTCGTTTTGTTTTTTGGCACGTATATAATTCAGGTTCAAGTCCTGAAGTCATATTTTTTTTCTTGCACATTTTTTTTTTACAATTCAAACCAGGAAAGTTTGGTAAAATTTTTGAGTTTATTTTAATTAAAATTTCTTTAAAATACTGTTTTTTTTTGTATTTTATAAATGGAAATTTCTTTTCGGTATAAAATAGTTCATACTGGATATGACCTGACTTTTATATAAATCAATCAAAACAGAAAATATGTACATATATCTATAATCTATTTCATCAAATCCAAATTATATTGATGAGAAAATACATATCATTCTAATATCCGTCCAGAAAGCCAAACGCGCATACACACATGCATATTCATATAATTATATTACGCAAACAAACTTTCAACTAACGCAGAATATGTGCATATAAAACTGCGAATCGAATAAATGAGTGATTTAGAAAAGATCATTAATAATTGTAGATTAGCGCGATCGTGAAAGACTTGTTGTGTATGCAGTACATCGTCTCATAATTGACTCAGGTTCAAGTCCTGTGCACAGTTTTTTGTTCGATATTTTTATTTCATTTTTTATATTTGGTTTAATTGAAATTGATTTAAAATAGTGTATTCAGGTTTTTCTAATACCTGTTTTTTATAAATTTATTTTCTATATAACATTATTAATACTTCATTTGAATTAATTTACATACACATATTGATGAGAAAATATTCTAATATCCATGGATGCATCCAGAAAGCCAAACGCGCATACACGCATATGTATACAAATATATGCAAACCTTCAACGAACGCAAAATGTATGCATATAAAAAACAACAACTGCGACCGTCTTCTTGTCCGTCAGTGAAAAGATGGGATATGTATACCCTATGAGCAAAAAGAACCGGGAAGGTGATGTTGACTGTTTCCTTCGATTGCCAAGGCATAGTCCACCATGAGTACCTTCCATCGGGCCAGACAGTCAATAGAGAATATTATTTATTCGTTTTGAAACCTTAGAGAGATGCTGTGTGTTGCAAACCGCCGGAAATGTGAGCAAACAATTCTCAGATTTTGCATGGTGATAACGCGCCATCGCACTGATCAAAGAGAATACAAATCGGCCTGCCGGGAATGTTTGGAGGACTGGGTTAAGCGTTGGCACATGTGTGTTCCTTCAGACGGGTCATATTTTGAAGGAGATAATATAAATTTTCCTTAAATTTAACTCTGTTTTGTTTAATTTAAACATTCCCGGTACTTTCTGATCATAAGGTACATATATGCGGCTTTGCGGACAGCAATGTGTGATTCGCTGGAAGTCGCATTAACTCGCGACTGTCGCACCGTTAGAAGACATATTTACATACATATAAGGGTGCATACATACATACGGAGCCGCGGCCACTCGACATGACAAAAATTTAAGATTTATCAAATATTGGCAAATAATTCCACGCGAAATATTCCAATATTGACTATTTTCGAATGGTCGCGAAAATTGGCATATGGGCGGCTCGTTTTATGAATGAAATTGAAATATGAGCTCTAACTTATGAATGAACTTTTTGTTTTGTTCCAAATTGTTCAGCGCCGTCGCTGATAGAATCATGGCCGCTGCGACTGCGTCTACGAATGTATTTTGTTTTTGTAGCCGCTAGGCTTAGATTTTAGCTTTGGGCGACATGCGCATGTGAGGTATGTGTTTTTGTTGTGTTCTAGAACATTTTAGAATGTGCGGTGGCAAAGCGGCCATGGCGTTGCGCTTGCTGTTGCTTTTGCGTCTATCAAAGTACATATCGTGTTTTTGTAAGTACAATATTAGGAATATCGACTGGTGAAAGACAAAAGTACACGAAAGCAAGAAGGGAGCGCTGTGCTCGCGCATATACATATGCATGAATGTATGAACGTGCATGGATGTAGTAACATATGAATACAATTATTTTGTAGGAAGTTTAGAAGGCAAGTAGGTATATATGTATGTATGTATATATGCTAGGACATAATACATATGTACATAGAGCAGAATTGTTTTTGCACTTGTTAGGAAGAAACTCGCTAGTGCGTATGTGTATTTGTCTTGTAAGAATGTGATGTGCTGTGACTTGTGTACATACATAAGTCAAGGTTATTTGGGCATACATGCATATGTACATATGTATGAAAGGAAGATGATGTTCTTGCGCTTGTGCATTATTGTTTTTCATATACAAATGTACATACCTACATATGTATGTAAATGCTGTCGAATACATAAACTATAAATTGACATACAATATAAAATAAGTGTTGATTTATCTTAAACCGTTTTTTTTTCTTAATGCAAATACCTTCTATTGACATGTACATACATATTATGTACTTATGTATGTATATTGTCATATACCATCATTTATGTACATATAGAGTCTACGTTCATTTATGAATGTATGTATTGGAAAACTTCATGAATTAATATACTTTCAGAACTTTATTAAAATTAATTCGCGTCGCGCGCATGCACAAAACCTTGGTTCACAACGCAGGCGCAGAAATAAACGCACTGCGTATTTATCCTCCCCATGTGACTCGGCATCCAATTTTTTTTTTTTTTAAATGTGTTTTTTTTAATGTAATCGTAAAAAATTTTTAATAAATTTTAATATATGTATCCGCTTATCATTTCAAAAGTAACAAAATGGTAAAAAAATAAGCAGTCGAAGAAATAAATGCACCGCCTATTTTTCCTCGCCACATGTTAGACTCGATTTCAGTTCCCAGTGCAAACCTTTTTTTATTAATTTTTTTTTTTTTAAATTCGTTTTTTTTTTTTGTAATTAAAAAAAATTATGTAATAAATTTTACGTATTCGCTTATTATTTCAAAAAATACGAAAATAGTAAAAATTTAATTAGTTTAATGTATTTATCCTCCCCACGTGACTCGCCATCAATTCTCGGTGCAAATTTTTTTTTTTTCGTTTTTAATTTTTTTTTTTTAATGTAATCGTAAAAAAATTTGTAATAAATTTTATGTATCCGCTTATCATTTCAAAAGTAACAAAATGGTCAAAAAATAAGCAGTCGAAGAAATAAACGCACCGCCTATTTTTCCTCGCCACATGTTAGACTCGAGTTCAATTCCCGGTGCAAACTTTTTTTTATAAATTTTATTTTTTAAAATCGTTTTGTTTTTTTTAATGTAATTGAAAAAAAAAATTATGTAATAAATTTTACGTATTCGCTTATTATTTCAAAAATACGAAAATAGTACAAATTTAATTGGTTTAATGTCGAGGTGAGAAATGTGTTGTGTGTTGAGGTGAAAGATGTGTGGTGTTTCTAATTTTTGTGTGGGCAAAAGTCAGTGAGGTGTCTATAAACTCGGTGTACTAAATGACCTTATTACAAATCTTTCAGATCTCAATTGTACTAAAAAAAGCTTACAGTAACATTTGCACCTTCTCATTGCATTAACATTCTCTGTTATTATGAATCTATAAATTAGAACTCGAAAAAAGCTCATTTAACATTTGCTCCTTCTCATTGCATTAACATTCTCTGGTATTACAGAGACATGGTTTAAAGACTATATTGATAATAATGTATATTCCCTGTGCGACTACACTATTATTAGATGTGATAGGACTACGAAGACTCGAGGAGGTGGCATTGCTTTATATTTTAAAAATAATTTTAAATGGAAAGAGATCTCTAGATCAGATCATTTTCAAGGAGTCGAATACATTTTTGTTGAATTTTATGATAACAATACCAAATGTCTTGTTGCATGCATTTACAACCCTAGCAATAGAAATGACCTCTCAGTGATATTTGATAAATTAGCGGAATTCCACATCTCCTATGAACATATTATTGTGTGTGGTGATTTAAATGTAGACCTTCTTTGTGATAATTTTTCTTCCAGGAGTTTGATAGATAGTTTCCAATCATTAGGAATTTCCTTAATCAATGAATATGCTACTCGCTTTGCACCCCACTGCAAACCAAGTCTTTTGGATGTATTTTGCGTCAGTGACAGAGATTACGTCAGTCATATTGATCAGCTTCCTATGGCTGGAGTTTCCGACCACGAGTTGATATTCTTATCTTACAACATCCAGTTCAACAGACACAATCAAGTAAAGTAGATATTTTTTAGAGACTTTAAGCTTATTCAGCATGATCTCTTAAATAAGGAGGCTGCCGAGCTTAATTGGAATATGTGTCGGTTATTCACAACAGTGGATGAAAAACTGCAACATTTCAATGCTTTAGTCAGCTATCTATTTGATAGGTTTGTTCCGATGCGTAAAGTTAAATTAAAACTTGTTAGATTACTCATTGTTCCTCATGTATCATACGCTGAATTAGTATATTGCAGGCTTGATAATAATTCGAAGCAAAAATTGCAAATCGCTTTAAATAATGCAGCGCGTTTCGTGTTTGAAAAAAAAAAAATCAAATAAATTGAAATTGAAAGATGCGAAAGTCTAAGCAAAATGGAATAGGCAAAACAGTATTGGCTGCTAACTTTTTCAGCAAAAGTTTTAATTTCTACGCTTTTGAGTACTTTTTCTTTAGAATTTGCTCTGAAATAAAAAGTAGCTTTTCCAAGAGGACAACACGGATTTATTAAGATGGCTAACACAGGGTGAAATTGGGCTACTTACATCACCTTTAATTTTTGCTTCATGTTTGCAAACGATGTTTTCGGCTATGAAAAAATATTGGAATCGAACGAAAAAGGAAAGAAACGCGAAATGATAAAAAAAATTGGTGGAAAATTTAAAATGAATGGTGCTTCATTGGAAAAATTCATAGGTAATAAGAACATACACAAGATAAAGTTAGAATTTGAATTTTTAGATTTATTTTGTTTATTTCTGATTTTTTCAGAAGTATACCACACAACAACTCATTCCAACCCTGATTTTGAAATCCTGTTGGAATTGGTGATCGATAATTTTGTCACTATAATGGTCAACGGAAATTTGCGTGTATCAGACGCTGCATATTATTTACCATATCAACTTTTTATGGAACATATGGACCAAATGAACACAAAAAAATAATTTAGTTTTGTTTTGATTTTTTGCAACATTTCACTAGAAGTGATTCCAAATAAATTATTTGAAATAAATATCTAACGAAAAGAAATAAAAATGTAATGATTCATAGGTATTAGCAGAGAATGTTAATGCAATGAGAAGGAGCAAATGTTAAAAGAGCTTTTTTCGAGTTCTAATTTATAGATTCATAATAAGGTCATTTCAAATTCAACTTTCCTGAAGAGGTCGGAATTGCAGATATTTACCACGCGAGTGACGCGAGTGGAGGGTTTCTATATTTATTTACCACGCTAGGCCAAGAATTCAGATATTTTCTGCGTTTACCAAACTACTGAGGACGTTCATAAGATTTTTCGGCACACTACTAAGGAAATCGAAGCGAATAAATTTGCGATTAAGAAGGCCGCGCGGTAGTTAGTTTGTGGTGCAGAAGCTAAAGTCGGCGGAATTATTCGTTTTGTGTTTTTGCACGTATTTAATTCAGGTTCAAGTCCTGAAGTCATATTTTTTTTACACATTTTTTTTTTACAATTCAAACCAGGAAAGTTTGGTAAAATTTTTGAGTTCATTTTAATTAAAATTTCTTTAAAATACTGTTTTTTGTATTTTATAAATGGAAATTTCTTTTCGGTATAAAATAGTTCATACTGGATATGACCTGACTTTTATATAAATCAATCAAAACAGAAAATATGTACATATATCTGTAATCTATTTCATCAAATCCAAATTATATTGATGAGAAAATATCATTCTAATATCCGTCCAGAAAGCCAAACGCGCATACACACATGCATATTCATATAATTACGCATACAAACTTTCAACTAACGCAGAATATGTGCATATAAAACTGCGAATCGAATAAATGAGTGATTTAGAAAAGATCATTAATAATTGTAGATTAGCGCAATCGTGAAAGACTTGTCGTATATGCAGAACATCGTCTCATAATTGACTCAGGTTCAAATCCTGTGCACAGTTTTTTGTTCGATATTTTTATTTCATTTTTTGTATTTGGTTTAATTGAAATTGATTTAAAATAGTGTATTCAGGTTTTTCTAATACCTGTTTTTTATAAATTTATTTTCTATATAACATTATTCATACTTCTTTTGAATTGATTTATATGTAAAACAGCCTTAAAGGCAATGCATATGGATATGCATTCATATATGTATGTGTGTATTTAATCTCTTCAGTCAAATCTGAACTACTTACATACACATATTGATGAGGAAATATTCTAATATCCATCCAGGAAGCCTAACGCGCATACTCACATATGTGTTTAAATATATGTACAAACTACCACCATTCTAACAAACCCACAACACAAGCTTCTGCGCACACTTGACACATGGGATTTGTATACCCTATGAGCAAAAAGAACCGGGAAGGGGATGTTGACTGCTTCCTTCGATTGCCAAGGCATAGTCCACCATGAGTACCTTCCATCGGGCCAGACAGTCAATAGAGAATATTATTTATCCGTTTTGAAACCTTAGAGAGATGCTGTGTGTTGCAAACCGCCGGAAATGTGAGCAAACAATTCTCAGATCTTGTATGATGATAACGCGCCATCGCACTGATCAAAGAGAATACAAATCGGCCTGCCGGGAGTGTTTGGAGGACTGGGTTAAGCGTTGGCACATGTGTGTTGCTTCAGACGGGTCATATTTTGAAGGAGATAATATAAATTTTCCTTAAATTTAACTCTGTTTTGTTTAATTTAAACATTCCCGGTACTTTCTGATCATAAGGTACATATATGCGGCTTTGCGGACAGCAATGTGTGATTCGCTGGAAGTCGCATTAACTCGCGACTGTCGCACAGTTAGAAGACATATTTACATACATATAAGGGTGCATACATACATACGGAGCCGCGGCCACTCGACATGACAAAAATTTAAGATTTATCAAATATTGGCAAATAATTCCACGCGAAATATTCCAATATTGACTATTTTCGAATGGTCGCGAAAATTGGCATATGGGCGGCTCGTTTTATGAATGAAATTGAAATATGTGCTCTAACTTATGAATGAACTTTTTGTTTTGTTCCAAATTGTTCAGCGCCGTCGCTGATAGAATCATGGCCGCTGCGACTGCGTCTACGAATGTATTTTGTTTTTGTAGCCGCTAGGCTTAGATTTTAGCTTTGGGCAAGGTGGATTTAATCAGGTGACAGCATTCACCCAGCTGAATTTTCCGCCGTAGGGATGGCTTACGTCAAAATGATATGCTTTGTTTGTATGTATTGGTATGTTTACATTCGTATGTTTACATTTGCTTGCTGATTTTGACATGATGCTTGCACCAAACGCAACAACAAATACATGTAGGGTTTTACTTATATGTGTTTGCTGTCACCTGTAATAAATTCGCCTTGGCTTTGGGCGACATGCGCATGTGAGGTATGTGTTTTTGTTGTGTTCTAGAACATTTTAGAATGTGTGGTGGCAAAGCGGCCATCGCGTTGTGCTTGCTGTTGCTTTTGCGTCTATCAAAGTATTGTGTTTTTGTAAGTACAATATTAGGAATATCGACTGCTGAAAGACAAAAGTACACGGAAGCAAGAAGGGAGCGCTGTGCTCGCGCATATGTATATGTATGCTTGAATGTATGAACGTGCATGGATGTAGTAACATATGAATACAATTATTTTGTAGGAAGTTTAGAAGGCAAGTAGGTATATATGTATGTATATATGCTAGGACATAATACATACATAGAGCAGAATTGTTTTTGCACTTGTTAGGAAGAAACTCGCTAGTGCGTATGTGTATTTGTCTTGTAAGAATGTGATGTGCTGTGACTTGTGTACATACATAAGTCAAGGTTATTTGGGCATACATGCATATGTACATATGTATGAAAGGAAGATGATGTTCTTGCGCTTGTGCATTATTGTTTTTCATATACAAATGTACATACCTACATATGTATGTAAATGCTGTCGAATACATAAACTATAAATTGACATACAATATAAAATAAGTGTTGATTTATCTTAAACCGTTTTTTTTTTCTTAATGCAAATACCTTCTATTGACATGTACATACATATTATGTATGTATATTGTCATATACCATCATTTATGTACATATAGAGTATACGTTCATTTATGAATGTATGTAATGAAAAACTTCATGAATTACTTTCAGAACTTTATTAAAATTAATTCGCGTCGCGCGCATGCACAAAACCTTGGTTCACAACGCAGGCGCAGAAATAAACGCACTGCGTATTTATCCTCCCCATGTGACTCGGCATCAATTCTCGGCGCCAATTTTTTTTTTTTTAAATGTGTTTTTTTTTAATGTAATCGTAAAAAATTTTTAATAAATTTTATGTATCCGCTTATCATTTCAAAAGTAACAAAATGGTAAAAAAATAAGCAGTCGAAGAAATAAACGCACCGCCTATTTTTCCTCGCCACATGTTAGACTCGATTTCAATTCCCAGTGCAAACCTTTTTTTATTAATTTTTTTTTTTTAATTCGTTTTTTTTTTTGTAATTAAAAAAAATTATGTAATAAATTTTACGTATTCGCTTATTATTTCAAAAAATACGAAAATATTAAAAATTTAATTAGTTTACCTCCCCACGTGACTCGCCATCAATTCTCGGTGCAAATTTTTTTTTTTTTCGTTTTTAATTTTTTAATGTAATCGTAAAAAAATTTGTAATACATTTTATGTATCCGCCTATCATTTCAAAAGTAACAAAATGGTCAAAAAATAAGCAGTCGAAGAAATAAACGCACCGCCTATTTTTCCTCGCCACATGTTAGACTCGAGTTCAATTCCCGGTGCAAACTTTTTTTTATAAATTTTATTTTTTAAAATCGTTTTTTTTTTTAATGTAATTGAAAAAAAAAATTATGTAATAAATTTTACGTATTCGCTTATTATTTCAAAAATACGAAAATAGTACAAATTTAATTGGTTCAATGTCGAGGTGAGAAATGTGTTGTGTGTTGAGGTGAAAGATGTGTGGTGTTTCTAATTTTTGTGTGGGCAAAAGTCAGTGAGGTGTCTATAAACTCGGTGTGCTAAATGACCTTATTACAAATCTTTCAGATCTCAATTGTACTAAAAAAAGCTTACAGTAACATTTGCACCTTCTCATTGCATTAACATTCTCTGATATTACTAACATAAGTAAATTTTCCCTCAACATCACTACTTAACATGCCATTCAACACTATTAGCAGAGAATGTTAATGCAATGAGAAGGTGCAAATGTTACTGTAAGCTTTTTTTAGTACAATTGAGATCTGAAAGATTTGTAATAAGGTCATTTAGTACACCGAGTTTATAGACACCTCACTGACTTTCGCCCACAGAAAAATTAGAAACACCACACATCTTTCACCTCAACACACAACACATTTCTCACCTCGACATTAAACCAATTAAATTTGTACTATTTTCGTATTTTTGAAATAATAAGCGAATACGTAAAATTTATTACATAATTTTTTTTTTCAATTACATTAAAAAAAAAAAACGATTTTAAAAAATAAAATTTATAAAAAAAAGTTTGCACCGGGAATTGAACTCGAGTCTAACATGTGGCGAGGAAAAATAGGCGGTGCGTTTATTTCTTCGACTGCTTATTTTTTGACCATTTTGTTACTTTTGAAATGATAGGCGGATACATAAAATGTATTACAAATTTTTTTACGATTACATTAAAAAATTAAAAACGAAAAAAAAAAAAATTTGCACCGAGAATTGATGGCGAGTCACGTGGGGAGGTAAACTAATTAAATTTTTACTATTTTCGTATTTTTTGAAATAATAAGCGAATACGTAAAATTTATTACATAATTTTTTTTAATTACAAAAAAAAAAAACGAATTTAAAAAAAAAAATGTATAAGAAAAAGTTTGCGCCGGGAATTGAACTCGAGTCTAACATGTGGCGAGGAAAAATAGGCGGTGCATTTATTTCTTCGACTGCTTATTTTTTTACCATTTTGTTACTTTTGAAATGATAAGCGGATACATAAAATTTATTAAAAATTTTTTACGATTACATTAAAAAAAACACATTTAAAAAAAAAAAAATTGGCGCCGAGAATTGATGCCGAGTCACATGGGGAGGATAAATACGCAGTGCGTTTATTTCTGCGCCTGCGTTGTGAACCAAGGTTTTGTGCATGCGCGCGACGCGAATTAATTTTAATAAAGTTCTGAAAGTAATTCATGAAGTTTTTCATTACATACATTCATAAATGAACGTATACTCTATATGTACATAAATGATGGTATATGACAATATACATACATAATATGTATGTACATGTCAATAGAAGGTATTTGCATTAAGAAAAAAAAAACGGTTTAAGATAAATCAACACTTATTTTATATTGTATGTCAATTTATAGTTTATGTATTCGACAGCATTTACATACATATGTAGGTATGTACATTTGTATACGAAAAACAATAATGCACAAGCGCAAGAACATCATCTTCCTTTCATACATATGTACATATGCATGTATGCCCAAATAACCTTGACTTATGTATGTACACAAGTCACAGCACATCACATTCTTACAAGACAAATACACATACGCACTAGCGAGTTTCTTCCTAACAAGTGCAAAAACAATTCTGCTCTATGTACATATGTATTATGTCCTAGCATATATACATACATACATATATACCTACTTGCCTTCTAAACTTCCTACAAAATAATTGTATTCATATGTTACTACATCCATGCACGTTCATACATTCATGCATATGTATATGCGCGAGCACAGCGCTCCCTTCTTGCTTTCGTGTACTTTTGTCTTTCACCAGTCGATATTCCTAATATTGTACTTACAAAAACACGATATGTACTTTGATAGACGCAAAAGCAACAGCAAGCGCAACGCCATGGCCGCTTTGCCACCGCACATTCTAAAATGTTCTAGAACACAACAAAAACACATACCTCACATGCGCATGTCGCCCAAAGCTAAAATCTAAGCCTAGCGGCTACAAAAACAAAATACATTCGTAGACGCAGTCGCAGCGGCCATGATTCTATCAGCGACGGCGCTGAACAATTTGGAACAAAACAAAAAGTTCATTCATAAGTTAGAGCTCATATTTCAATTTCATTCATAAAACGAGCCGCCCATATGCCAATTTTCGCGACCATTCGAAAATAGTCAATATTGGAATATTTCGCGTGGAATTATTTGCCAATATTTGATAAATCTTAAATTTTTGTCATGTCGAGTGGCCGCGGCTGTTTAAATTAAACAAAACAGAGTACCGGGAATGTTTAAATTAAACAAAACAGAGTTAAATTTAAGGAAAATTTATATTATCTCCTTCAAAATATGACCCGTCTGAAGGAACACACATGTGCCAACGCTTAACCCAGTCCCCCAAACACTCCCGGCAGGCCGATTTGTATTCTCTTTGATCAGTGCGATGGCGCGTTATCACCATGCAAAATCTGAGAATTGTTTGCTCACATTTCCGGCGGTTTGCAACACACAGCATCTCTCTAAGGTTTCAAAACGAATAAATAATATTCTCTATTGACTGTCTGGCCCGATGGAAGGTACTCATGGTGGACTATGCCTTGGCAATCGAAGGAAACAGTCAACATCACCTTCCCGGTTCTTTTTGCTCATAGGGTATACATATCCCATGTGTCAAGTGTGCGCAGAAGCTTGTGTTCTGGGTTTGTTAGAATGGTGGTAGTTTGTACATATATTTAAACACATATGTGAGTATGCGCGTTAGGCTTCCTGGATGGATATTAGAATATTTTCTCATCAATATGTGTATGTAAGTAGTTCAGATTTGACTGAAGAGATTAAATATAGGAATGCATATTCATATGATTGCGTTTATGGCTGTTTTACATATAAATTAATTCAAAGGAAGTATGAATAATGTTATATAATAGGACTATGAATAAGTTCGTGCGGTTTTTTTCGAAATTTGAAACTTTATTGACGTAAAATGGTTACAAATTTAATATTCAAAGTATTGTCCATCGCTTGCTACTACTTTTTCCCATCTTTCTGGCAATTCACGGATTCCCTTTGTGAAAAATTCTGTCGGTTTTGCCGCAATCCACGAATCGATCCATTTTTTGACTTCATCGTAATTACGGAAGTGCTGGTCAGCCAGGCCATGTTGCATCGATCGGAAGAGATAGTAATCGGATGGCGCAAGGTCTGGACTATACGGCGGGTGGGGTAGGACATCCCATTTGAGCGTTTCTAAGTATGTTTTGACCACTTGTGCAACATGTGGCCGAGCATTGTCATGTTGCAAAATAACTTTGTCGTGTCTATCGGCGTATTGCGGCCGTTTTTCTCGCAGTGCTCGGCTCAAACGCATCAATTGTCGTCGGTAGACATCCCCCGTAATCGTTTCATTCGGTTTCAGTAGCTCATAATACACAACACCCAGCTGGTCCCACCAGATACACAGCATAACCTTCAGGCCATGAATATTCTGCGCCGACGTCGATGTTGAAGCATGGCCAGGGTATCCATACGTTGCCCGACGTTTTGGATTGTCGTAATGGACCCACTTTCCATTGCCAGTCACAATTCGATGCAAAAAACCCTTTCTTTTGTGCCGTTGAAGCAGTTGTTCGCATGCCATAAAACGGCGTTCAACGTCTCTTGGCTTCAATTCATACGGCACCCAATGGCCTACCTTTCGGATCATTCCCATGGCTTTTAAACGTTTGGAAATGGTTGATTGATCAACTCCCAAAGTTTTTGCAACCTCTTCTTGCGTTTGAGCCGGATCTTGATCGAGCAATTCCTCCAATTCGGTATCCATGAACTTTGGCGGCGCACCCTCGCGTTCTTCGTCTTCCAAGCCAAAATCACCACTTTTAAAGCGTGCAAACCACTTCTGGCACGTTCGCTCAGCTAGAGCATGCTCACCATAAACTTCCACCAAGATACGATGACTTTCGGCTGCTTTTTTCTTCATATTAAAGAATTCCCCGCAAAAACACATTATTTGGCACGAAATTCGACATTTTCAAGTGTGGTAAAAATATTGTTGTTTACGCTTCAAATAAAAAACTTATACTGACGTTTGTGCCTTACGACAGTAGCTCTCCAATGAATGTTTGGAAATGTGGATCGATGGAATAATAATCAAGTTACGCCATCTGTTGTAAAACCGCACGAACTTATTCATAGTCCTATTAGAAAATAAATTTCTAAATAACAGGTATTAGAAAAATCTGAATACACTATTTTAAATCAATTTCAATTAAACCAAATATAAAAAATGAAATAAAAATATCGAACAAAAAACTGTGCACAGGACTTGAACCTGAGTCAATTATGAGACGATGTACTGCATACACAACAAGTCTTTCACGATCGCGCTAATCTACAATTATTAATGATCTTTTCTAAATCACTCATTTATTCGATTCGCAGTTTTATATGCACATATTCTGCGTTAGTTGAAAGTTTGTTTGCGTAATATAATTATATGAATATGCATGTGTGTATGCGCGTTTGGCTTTCTGGACGGATATTAGAATGATATGTATTTTCTCATCAATATAATTTGGATTTGATGAAATAGATTATAGATATATGTACATATTTTCTGTTTTGATTGATTTATATAAAAGTCAGGTCATATCCAGTATGAACTATTTTATACCGAAAAGAAATTTCCATTTATAAAATACAAAAAAAAAACAGTATTTTAAAGAAATTTTAATTAAAATAAACTCAAAAATTTTACCAAACTTTCCTGGTTTGAATTGTAAAAAAAAAATGTGCAAGAAAAAAAATATGACTTCAGGACTTGAACCTGAATTATATACGTGCCAAAAAACAAAACAAATAATTCCGCCGACTTTAGCTTCTGCACCACAAACTAACTACCGCGCGGCCTTCTTAATCGCAAATTTATTCGCTTCGATTTCCTTAGTAGTGTGCCGAAAAATCTTATGAACTTCCTCAGTAGTTTGGTAAACGCAGAAAATATCTGTATTCTTGCCCTAGCGTGGTAAGTAAATATAGAAACTCTCCACTCGCGTCACTCGCGTGGTAAATATCTGCAATTCCCCACTCGTGAAGATAGTTGAATTTGAAATGACCTTATTATGAATCTATAAATTAGAACTCGAAAAAAGCTCATTTAACATTTGCTCCTTCTCATTTCATTAACATTCTCTGCTATTAGACCAGAGAATGTTAATGCAATGAGAAGGAACAAATGTTAAATGAGCTTTTTTCGAGTTCTAATTTATAGATTCATAATAAGGTCATTTCAAATTCAACTTTCCTGAAGAGGTCGGAATTGCAGATATTTACCACGCGAGTGACGCGAGTGGAGGGTTTCTATATTTACTTACCACGCTAGGCCAAGAATTCAGATATTTTCTGCGTTTACCATACTATTGAGGACGTTCATAAGATTTTTTGGCACACTACTAAGGAAATCGAAGCGAATAAAATTGCGATTAAGAAGGCCGCGCGGTAGTTAGTTTGTGGTGCAGAAGCTAAAGTCGGCGGAATTATTCGTTTTGTTTTTTGGCACGTATATAATTCAGGTTCAAATCCTGAAGTCATATTTTTTTTCTTGCACATTTTTTTTTTTTACAATTCAAACCAGGAAAGTTTGGTAAAATTTTTGAGTTTATTTTAATTAAAATTTCTTTAAAATACTGTTTTTTGTATTTTATAAATGGAAATTTCTTTTCGGTATAAAATAGTTCATACTGGATATGACCTGATTTTTATATAAATCAATCAAAACAGAAAATATGTACATATGTCTATAATCTATTTCATCAAATCCAAATTATATTGATGAGAAAATATCATTCTAATATCCATCCAGAAAGCCAAACGCGCATACACAGATGCATATTCATATAATTACGCATACAAACTTTCAACTAACGCAGAATATGTACATATAAAACTGCGAATCGAATAAATGAGTGATTTAGAAAAGATCATTAATAATTGTAGATTAGCGCAATCGTGAAAGACGTGTCGTATATGCAGTACATCGTCTCATATTTGACTCAGGTTCAAATCCTGTGCACAGTTTTTTATTCGATATTTTTATTTCATTTTTTATATTTGGCTTAATTGAAATTGATTTAAAATAGTGTATTCAGGTTTTTCTAATACCAGTTATTTAGAAATTTATTTTCTATATAACATTATTCATTTGAATTGATTTATATGTAAAACAGCCATAAAGTCAATCATATGAATATGCATTCCTATATTTAATTTCTTCAGTCAAATCTGAACTACTTACATACACATATTGATGAGAAAATATTCTAATATCCATCCAGGAAGCCTAACGCGCATACTCACATATGTGTTTAAATATATGCACAAACCACCACCATTCTAACAAAACCCAGAACACAAGCTTCTGCGCACACTTGACACATGGGATATGTATACCCTATGAGCAAAAAGAACCGGGAAGGTGATGTTGACTGCTTCCTTCGGTTGCCAAGGCATAGTCCACCATGAGTACCTTCCATCGGGCCAGACAGTCAATAGAGAATATTATTTATCCGTTTTGAAACCTTAGAGAGATGCTGTGTGTTGCAAACCGCCGGAAATGTGAGCAAACAATTCTCAGATTTTGCATGATGATAACGCGCCATCGCACTGATCAAAGAGAATACAAATCGGCCTGCCGGGGGTGTTTGGAGGACTGGGTTAAACGTTGGCACATGTGTGTTGCTTCAGACGGGTCATATTTTGAAGAAGATAATATAAATTTGCCTTAAATTTAACTCTGTTTTGTTTAATTTAAACATTCCCGGTACTTTCTGATCATAAGGTACATACTTGCGGCTTTGCGGACAGCAATGTGTGATTCGCTGGAAGTCGCATTAACTCGCGACTGTCGCACAGTTAGAAGACATATTTACATACATATAAGGGTGCATACATACATACGGAGCCGCGGCCACTCGACATGACAAAAATTTGAGATTTATCAAATATTGGCAAATAATTCCACGCGAAATATTCCAATATTGACTATTTTCGAATGGTCGCGAAAATTGGCATATGGGCGGCTCGTTTTATGAATGAAATTGAAATATGAGCTCTAACTTATGAATGAACTTTTTGTTTTGTTCTAAATTGTTCAGCGCCGTCGCTGATAGAATCATGGCCGCTGCGACTGCGTCTACGAATGTATTTTGTTTTTGTAGTCGCTAGGCTTAGATTTTAGCTTTGGGCGACATGCGCATGTGAGGTATGTGTTTTTGTTGTGTTCTAGAACATTTTAGAATGTGCGGTGGCAAAGCGGCCATGGCGTTGCGCTTGCTGTTGCTTTTGCGTCTATCAAAGTACATATCGTGTTTTTGTAAGTACAATATTAGGAATATCGACTGGTGAAAGACAAAAGTACACGGAAGCAAGAAGGGAGCGCTGTGCTCGCGCATATACATATGCATGAATGTATGAACGTGCATGGATGTAGTAACATATGAATACAATTATTTTGTAGGAAGTTTAGAAGGCAAGTAGGTATATATGTATGTATATATGCTAGGACATAATACATACATAGAGCAGAATTGTTTTTGCACTTGTTAGGAAGAAACTCGCTAGTGCGTATGTGTATTTGTCTTGTAAGAATGTGATGTGCTGTGCCTTGTGTACATACATAAGTCAAGGTTATTTGGGCATACATGCATATGTACATATGTATGAAAGGAAGATGATGTTCTTGCGCTTGTGCATTATTGTTTTTCATATACAAATGTACATACCCACATATGTATGTAAATGCTGTCGAATACATAAACTATAAATTGACATATGTACAATATAAAATAAGTGTTGATTTATCTTAAACCGTTTTTTTTTTCTTAATGCAAATACCTCTTATTGACATGTACATACATATTATGTACTTATGTATATTTCATATACCATCATTTATTTACATATAAAGTATACGTTCATTTATGTGCATATGTGTGCAATGAAAAACTTCATGAATTACTTTCAGAACTTTATTAAAATTAATTCGCGTCGCGCGCATGCACAAAACCTTGGTTCACAACGCAGGCGCAGAAATAAACGCACTGCGTATTTATCCTCCCCATGTGACCGGCATCAATTCTCGGCGCCAATTTTTTTTTTTTTTAAATGTGTTTTTTTTTAATGTAATCGTAAAAAATTTTTAATAAATTTTATGTATCCGCTTATCATTTCAAAAGTAACAAAATGGTAAAAAAATAAGCAGTCGAAGAAATAAATGCACCGCCTATTTTTCCTCGCCACATGTTAGACTCGAGTTCAATTCCCGGCGCAAACTTTTTCTTATACATTTTTTTTTTTAAATCGTTTTTTTTTTAATGTAATTGAAAAAAAAATTATGTAATAAATTTTACGTATTCGCTTATTATTTCAAAAATACGAAAATAGTAAAAATTTAATTAGTTTAATGTATTTATCCTCCCCACGTGACTCGCCATCAATTCTCGGTGGAATTTTTTTTTTTTCGTTTTTAATTTTTATTTTTTTAATGTAATCGTAAAAAAATTTGTAATAAATTTTATGTATCCGCTTATCATTTCAAAAGTAACAAAATGGTCAAAAAATAAGCAGTCGAAGAAATAAACGCACCGCCTATTTTTCCACGCCACATGTTAGACTCGAGTTCAATTCCCGGTGCAAACTTTTTTTTATAAATTTTATTTTTTAAAATCGTTTTTTTTTTTTTTTTAATGTAATTGAAAAAAAAAATTATGTAATAAATTTTACGTATTCGCTTATTATTTCAAAAATACGAAAATAGTACAAATTTAATTGGTTTAATGTCGAGGTGAGAAATGTGTTGTGTGTTGAGGTGAAAGATGTGTGGTGTTTCTAATGTTTGTGTGTTGAGGTGAAAGATGTGTGGTGTTTCTAATTTTTGTGTGGGCAAAAGTCAGTGAGGTGTCTATAAACTCGGTGTGCTAAATGACCTTATTACAAATCTTTCAGATCTCAATTGTACTAAAAAAAGCTTACAGTAACATTTGCACCTTCTCATTGCATTAACATTCTCTGATTAGACCATTATTTATACAGAACTCTATGAACTGCCTCCCACCTCTATTGATTTTTTTGTCTCTTGAATTCCTATCTGCTTTTCCTCCTACAATATCATTTAGTAAGATTTCGTCCATATTTACTTGTAAGTCTCCAATTCGTACATTAAGGTCACCGATTACAACACCATTTACAAAATCATTTTGAACAAAACTTTCTTTTACAATTTCAAAATCATGTATCCAGTTATTACCCTTCAAATATAATGGAATCAAGTTTACAGTTTTTTCCGCCACACAAAATTCGATTACGTCTAAACAGTCTAAACACTTAAACGAATATCTGACATCAACATTTTCTAAGTCTTTTTTAATGCCATAAAGGAGACCACCACTTGCCCGTCCATAATGACAACGTCGTTCTGCTGATCTCCAAAACAGAGTAAACCCCTTGAAGAATTTAAAATATTTTTCAAAATTTTCCGTTTCAACATGCGTTTCTAACAAGATAAAAACATCAAACGAACAAATGTAATCAAAAAAATCTTTATATAACGTTTTGTTTGCTAAGCCGTTAATGTTATACGACACAATATTAATATTAGTTAATTGATTACGATTTTCTAAAAGTTCATCACTGCTGGTTATCACATTTAATTTTTCGGTTACTTTAGTACAATTCTTTAGTTTTTTGAATTTATTTTCTCTAACAAAGAGTGATAATATATGTAATATCAATTTTTGACACGTTTATACCAAAGTAGTGAATAAGAATTTTCTCTGCCGGCTGTCCCTCACACATAAGTAATTTATTAGTATTGTATGACATCCATTTGCCGTCAATATTCATGCTATCATTCCTTACGAATATCTTATGTGTTCTACTTAAGGTCAAGAGCTTTTGTTTTAACTGCAATAGCACTTTTCTATTTTGGTGCCTTTCAGAGCTAAGGTCCTTTTCAATATATATATCCGAGCCTCGCAACATTCTAGCGTTTTTAAGGATATCTCCTGCCATTTCCACGGTTTCAAACTCTGCTATTATATTGCACTTATTATCTTTATCGTATAATGAACGTGCCTCTCTTATTTTAATGTGATGCAGACTAAGCTTATCTTCGCATAATTTTTGAACAGCTAGTGTTGGTTTTTCATCTTTTGTAACGCCTTTAAAAAATAACCTATTTCGCTTACTTTGGTCAACAAGGCGTAGTATTTCTTTTTGTTCCAATTCCCTGTCTTTTTTTAATTTTTGTACTTCTAGTTTAAGGGATTCGTTTTCAGCCTTTAGCTTTTCAATTTCCAATCCCATTGACTCTTTTAAATCTTGTATGTCTTGTTTAGAAGCTAATCGCTCTAATTGCTTATTTAGGTTGGTTTCAATTCCACGTATGGCTGTCATTACATCTTGCAGTGAAAGATCCGGAGATAATTCGGTAACTCTTCTCTTAGCCGCATTACTTGAAGTAGGAGTTCGATGCATTTTGTCAACTTGCAAGTATTAACAATTATAAAATAATTATTATTTAGTAACTACTACTAGGTGGCAATGCCTTTGATACGTTACACCTTTAACTTCTGTAACTACTCGTATACAAATTCGTTCTGCTACCCGCCAGTAGGTGGCGCTACGCTATTACCTAAATTCTATTTGTTGTTATGTTATGTATAGAGCTAATAATTTGAGGTTATGTTGATTGAACGCGCCAAAATGTAAATCTCAGACAATTTCACCTTCGCTGTTCCGCTCAATAAAAGACAGGAGATACACCGATCTTGATGAAGTTCCCAAGTCTCACTAAACAATCAAAGGCTCGTAAACTTACTTCAGTAACGCATGTATTCGACTCGCAGAGTTTCGGAGCAACTTGTTATTGCGACAAATGTATTGTCCCTTCTCAATAGAATGGGTGTTACGGTCTGTAGGATGATAATTCACCTCACTTAGCTTATACACTAACCTATTATCACAGTACTCCTTCCTGCCGCTAGATGTCGCCTTGATTTCAGTTCTCAGTTAATTTCTCCGCGCGAATAATGATCAAAAAGGACATTCAGAAACGCCACCACCAGGCGAATCTCTTTAATTTAATAATTTTCGCCAACTCGCTTGTCCAGCAGTTCTGCCACACCACAACAGCAATCACCAACACTTCAACATCCGCTTCCAATGTTGAAACTTTTTATCTCTTCGAATATCCTTGGTAAAATTAAGAATTTTATAGGAGCGCTCTAATTACACGACTAATCACAAAGACCTTCTTCTTCTTCGAACTATCGAAACCCGATTTCACTAAAAAAGCGCGTGGCAATTGCTCTGTATGCAGAAAAAAACTGCAGGCATTCGAGGTCAATCTCTATTTAGCACATTACTGCCGCCTTGATTTAAAAACTTGTCCAGCAGTTCTGCCACACCACAACAGCAATCACCAACACTTCAACATCCGCTTCCAATGTTGAAACTTTTTATCTCTTCGAATATCCTTGGTAAAATTAAGAATTTTATAGGAGCGCTCTAATTACACGACTAATCACAAAGACCTTCTTCTTCTTCGAACTATCGAAACCCGATTTCACTAAAAAAGCGCGTGGCAATTGCTCTGTATGCAGAAAAAAACTGCAGGTATTCGAGGTCAATCTCTATTTAGCACATTACTGCCGCCTTGATTTAAAAACTTGGTATCTTTTCTTTATTGAAAATAATTTGTTTATATCGTTAATCTGGAAAAAGCGAATTTAATTATGCATAGACTCATGGATACGAACTTTAAATCAGACGGCAGACTATTATCCTTTTAAATTTGGTGTTCATCTGGTTGCCCGATTGGCCACTTGATCCTGCTTCCACTCTTATGATACAATTTTCTAGAATTCGTGATCTGAGCATCCATTGAGTGTATGAACCATATTGTAAAAAAAATCGCCACAACTGCTCGTACACATATGTAGCGTATAAAAATAATTACTCTTATTTTCATATTAATTAGCTTTTTTATTTTTACTCATTATTAATGTCTTATTTTATTATGTTTATTCTCTTGGTTCCATTTCTTCCATATGAAACTATGTCATTCCTAAATGGTTAGCAAACAATAATTATGCTTTTATGTCTAGAATGAAACATAAAAATTGTCGCTTCTTATTGATCGTTACATGACATACCATACCATATATCTCTTCATTTATTGTATAATCATTTGGCTTTTGAAGAATGCCACAATCTCTGTGCAAAGCGCAATGGTATGCCCATTTTAAGCAGCTGTGAGTGGCCATTCAATTTGAGATTTGGTCTGTAATGTAACACTGCCTCCCAGCGAATTTCACTTAATAATGGTATGGTCATCCACATTTTATAAAGGTCATTGCACCGTCGTATACGTTTTTCATCATATTCAATACCACCGAATATGTACATACAACCATTTTGACTGTGCGCTGCGGCATGGAAGTACAAAGCTTTTGGTAGAGAGGCTGTTTTTATAAGTGTCCATTGCTTAGTAGTAAAATTTAATCTCCATATATCTGAAAAATATACTTGATCGGCCTGCAAATGGAAAAGGGATATCCAACTTCAAATATAATTTAATAATACTAAATTTAATTATTACGCACCTGCAAGCCTCCCGTAATGAATGCTTCGACCTCACCATTCGATTTCGTGTGCTGTACGCAGGAAAAGCACTTTCGTGGGTTTGGATATCCGGAATTTTGTCGCTCGATTGTTAGATTTGTTTGTGATGTTCGATCGGGTAATGTGACGAAATGTTCCCATCGGTTTGAAATTAAATTAAATGCAGGGATGCGTTGTAAATCATACACTAAATTCGATGTACACCACCCAGCACATATACTATATGTATTGCCCATCGTAGACAACTTCGTGACGATAACGACCCTCTGGATCTTCGCGTATATCTGGACGACAGATATATACGCATTCCCACACTCGTGTGCGCAAATTTAAGCGATGCACATCACAAGAGTAATCATAGCCAGTTGTTCCCCCAACCGTATATAAATAATGTTCGTGTAAAACTATTCCCGGTCCATATTGCGGAATTGGCGCATCACCAGTAGCCTCTATTCGCTTAACACTCGGTTTTTTACCTGTTGTTTGATATATATAACAGTCGTTTGAGCAAGATTCACCAAATGGATAGCCGGTGCGTCAATCAAATGTCATATTGACAAATTGCAATCATTGTTGCCATGTTTCGATAAGAATGCAATAATAAATGAGGAAAATGAGCAACATTGCCACCACTTAATAATTATATTAGACGCAAACCCAACAAAACACGCTTTGAAAAGTGGGTTCAGGTATGGAGTTGTGTTTTAATTTTGTATGGGATTTGACAGGTGTTTTGTTTAGTGTTTGCGCTAAGAACACGATAGCGGCAGAGAACCCAAACTCCGGCTGCGGTGGAAACTTAGTATAATTCATGAAGTTTTTCATTACACACATATGTACATAAATGAACGTATACTTTATATGTAAATAAATGACGGTATATGATAATATACATACATAAGTACATAATATGTATGTACATGTCAATAGGAGGTATTTGCATTCAGAAAAAAAGAACGGTTTAAGATAAATCAACACTTATTTTATATTGTATGTCAATTTAAAGTTTATGTATTCGACAGCATTTACATACATATGTATGTATGTGCATTTGTATATGAAAAACCATAATGCACAAGCGCAAGAACATCATATCACATATGCAAGAATGCCCAAATAACCTTGACTTATGTATGTACACACGTCACAGCACATCACATTCTTACAAGAAATCAAATACACATACGCACTAGTGAACGAGTTTCTTCCTAACAAGTGCAAAAACAATTCTGCTCTATGTATGTATATATACCCACTTTATGTCCTAGCATATATGCATACATATATACCTACTTGCCTTCTAAACTTCCTACAAAATAATTGTATTCATATGTTACTATATCCATGCACGTTCATACATTCATGCATATATGCGCGAGCACAGCGCTCCCTTCTTGCTTCCGTGTACTTTTGTCTTTCACCAGTCGATATTCCTAATATTGTACTTACAAAAACACAATATGTACTTTGATAGACGCAAAAGCAACAGCAAGCGCAACGCGATGGCCGCTTTGCCACCACACATTCTAAAATGTTCAAGAACACAACAAAAACACATACCTCACATGCGCATGTCGCCCAAAGCTAAAATCTAAGCCTAGCGACTACAAAAAAAAAATACATTCGTAGACGCAGTCGCAGCGGCCATGATTCTATCAGCGACGGCGCTGAACAATTTAGAACAAAACAAAAAGTTCATTCATAAGTTAGAGCTCATATTTCAATTTCATTCATAAAACGAGCCGCCCATATGCCAATTTTCGCGACCATTCGAAAATAGTCAATATTGGAATATTTCGCGCGGAATTATTTGCCAATATTTGATAAATCTTGAATTTTTGTCATGTCGAGTGGCCGCGGCTCCGTATGTATGTATGCACCCTTATATGTATGTAAATATGTCTTCTAACTGTGCGACAGTCGCGAGTTAATGCGATTTCCAGCGAATCACACATTGCTGTCCGCAAAGCCGCATATATGTACTTATGATCAGAAAGTACCGGGAATGTTTAAATTAAACAAAACAGAGTTAAATTTAAGGCCAATTTATATTATCTCCTTCAAAATATGACCCGTCTGAAGCAACACACATGTGCCAACGTTTAACCCAGTCCTCCAAACACCCCCGGCAGGCCGATTTGTATTCTCTTTGATCAGTGCGATGGCGCGTTATCATCATGCAAAATCTGAGAATTGTTTGCTCACATTTCCGGCGGTTTGCAACACACAGCATCTCTCTAAGGTTTCAAAACGGATAAATAATATTCTCTATTGACTGTCTGGCCCGATGGAAGGTACTCATGGTGGACTATGCCTTGGCAATCGAAGGAAACAGTCAACATCACCTTCCCGGTTCTTTTTGCTCATAGGGTATACATATCCCATCTTTTCACTGACGGGCAAGAAGACGGTCGCAGTTGTTTTTTGTATGCATACATTTTGCGTTCGTTGAAGGTTTGTATGTATATATTTATATATATTTATATACATATGCGTGTATGCGCGTTTGGCTTTCTGGATCCATCCATGGATATTAGAATATTTTCTCATCAATATGTGTATGTAAGTAGTTCAGATTTGACTGAAGAGATTAAATATAGGAATGCATATTCATATGATTGCCTTTATGGCTGTTTTACATATAAATTCAAAAAGAGTATGAATAATG
Organism: Anastrepha obliqua; assembly: GCF_027943255.1. Classification (NCBI taxonomy): domain Eukaryota; kingdom Metazoa; phylum Arthropoda; class Insecta; order Diptera; family Tephritidae; genus Anastrepha; species Anastrepha obliqua. Next base: position 52,982,278 of record NC_072897.1, on the reverse strand, counting down.
TTATATAGAAAATAAATTTCTAAATAACAGGTATTAGAAAAACCTGAATATACTATTTTAAATCAATTCTAATTAAACCAAATATAAAAAATGAAATAAAAATATCGAAAAAAAAAACTGTGTACAGGACTTGAACCTGAGTCAAATATGGGACGGTGTACTGCATACACAACAAGTCTTTCACGATTATGCTAAACTACAATTACTAATAAACTTTTCTAAATCACTCATTTATTCCATTCGCAGTTTTATATGCACATATTCTGCGTTAGTTGAAAGTTTGTATGCGTAATTATATGCATATGCATCTGTGTATGCGCGTTTGGCTTTCTGGACGGATATTAGAATGATATTTTCTCATCAATATAATTTGGATTTGATGAAATAGATTATAGACATATGTACATATTTTCTGTTTTGATTGATTTATATAAAAATCAGGTCATATCCAGTATGAACTATTTTATACCGAAAAGAAATTTCCATTTATAAAATACAAAAAAAAACAGTATTTTAAAAAAAATTTTAATTAAAATAAACTCAAAAAATTTACCAAACTTTCCTGGTTTGAATTGTAAAAAAAAAATGTGCAAGAAAAAAATATGACTTCAGGACTTGAACCTGAATTAAATACGTGCCAAGAAACAAAACGAATAATTCCGCCGACTTTAGCTTCTGCACCACAAACTAACTGCCGCGCGGCCTTCTTAACACGTTGACTGCCGCGCCGGCACCCATTGCCCGGCGCATGGCTTTTCAATGGCGCCGCGCCGGGCAATGGGTGCCGGCGCATTGTTTTTGGTGTGGTGGTGATGCACACTTGCGGCGCTGTGTGATAACCAGCAAATTTCGCTCGGCAGTCAACGTGTTAATCGCAAATTTATTCGCTTCGATTTCCTTAGTAGTGTGCCGAAAAATCTTATGAACTTCCTCAGTAGTTTGGTAAACGCAGAAAATATCTGAATTCCTGTCCTAGCGTGGTAAGTAAATATAGAAACCCTCCACTCGCGTCACTCGCGTGGTAAATATCTGCAATTCCCACCTCGTGAGGAAAGTTTAATTTGAAATGACCTTATTATGAATCTACAAATTAGAACTCGAAAAAAGCTCATTTAACATTTGCTCCTTCTCATTGCATTAACATTCTCTGGTTTTGCTATAGAAGAAAACACTTATTCGGCTGTCAGAGAATTTGACAGAAGTTGTTGTTGGGCTTACGTCAAACGAGATATACCAAAAAGAACAAAGGGAACGCTCTTGGCTTGCACCAGTTTGTTTACGAGCATCGCACACCATTTTATACATTTTGTAAGAACAAAGGGAATGCTCATGGCTTGCACCGGATTGTTTACGAATACCGCACACCACTTTATACATTTTGTTTTCATTCCTTCATTTGCGTCCCCGTGTGACAGAGAACGTTAATGAATAGAGAAGTCTTAATGACAGGAAAGTGTTCATTTTCGAGGGGTACTCGTCTCGCGAAGACAATTTCACCACTGACACATTTTTCACCAATAGTTAACAGCGTAAAAGGCAATTCGGAAAATTTAACAGCAAGTGAGTATTATGTGTGTTTAAAGTGCGGTACAAATTTAGCTTTTTTTTCAAAACCCCGTGCGTAATAAAAAATTAATTAAAATCAAAAAATTGAAAATTAAAAAAAAAAATTAGTGATAGGTTGTGTCGCGTACGCGGATGCTCGCAGGACGAGAAACGCCTGTTTTCGTTCCCAAAGGATCCGGAGGAAGTGGCAAAGTGGAGGGACAACTTGAAAATCCCGACGGCGGTGCATCTTCCACCCGACAACTCATATGTGTGCGTAAAGCATTTTGAGCCATATGTTGTGGGGGGAAAATGTTTTTTCAAGAAAATGTTTGGAATCGGGTGACGTTCCCGATAATAATGTAGCTAATGGTTCGGGCGGATATTGTATGTCTGGTAAACGAACTTTTCCTGCGATTCCAAACATTTTCTTGAAAAAATTTCCGCATATAATTCATGTTTTCAAATGACATCTTTTGGTGCTGGAAAAATTATAACCGATAACTTCATGCCAACGTTCAAGGTAATACATAAACTTCAACGTTCAACAACATTCGCTGACACATCTAACGAATCATTAGATTTTATGGACACAAATTATGGCTTTTTTCAGATTCAAGGGCAAGCATATCATATCACTTATTAGGTTCATTACTACCACTACCCGATCAAGAGTCAAAATTTTTGCAAATTTATTTCATTAATGACAACGATGTTGAACGTGAAGCACGGTGTGCATCTTCCAGAAATATAAACAGAGTCATTATGTGAGAGTTACAAGATTTATTACACACACACAATGTTTTGGTGCAAAGTTTTAAAACAACAATCGAAAGATTGTCATGTGATAATTATAAAATTAAAATTGATCCAAATAAAATGCCTGCCGGCGAACATCGTGGAAGATACAATCAACCAACTTCAAGCAACGAGGTTGCAATTGTTATATCTGGAGATGAATTTCAACCAAGAGATATTGTTTTGCAAAGAAGAAATGATACATTGCAACGTGTTGATGAAACGCATCGAAAATATGATGCATTACAATATCCTCTTATGTTCTGTCGTGGTGAAGATGGTTATTCGATTGATATAAAACAAATAAATCCAGCAAATGGTCAAGAAACAAATAAAACTGTAAGCGCAATGAATTATTATGCATACAGAATCATGATAAGAGAAAATCAAGAGAATCACAATTTAAAGTGTCGTAAATTATTTCATCAGTATATTGTTGACATATATGCGAAAATAGAAACAGAACGATTGAATTACATTAGATTCAACCAAAGAAAATTACGCTGTGACGAATACATACATTTACGATGTGCAATTAACAACGATACCAACGTTAATAACATTGGTCAAATGGTAATATTACCTTCATCGTATACAGGCAGTCCAAGGCATATGCATTAATACGCCCAAGATGCAATGTGTTACGTCAGAAATTATGGTCGACCCGACTTATTCATAACTTTCACATGCAATCCGAAATGGGATGATATTAAGAATAATTTATATACTGGGCAATCAGCTACTGATAGGCATGACATTACTGCAAGAGTGTTTAGACGAAAGCTACAGTCTCTAATGGATTTCATTGTAAAACATATAGTCCAGTCAAAAGAGCATTTAACTTCATAATTTTAGGAGGATGCGAGTTTATGGTTTTATTATGTAAAGCCCATCACTGTGAACTTAAATTTGAGTTTTCGTGGTCGGGGGTTGTGTCCCGCGGCCGCCATCTTGGAAATAAGGGTGCAACTAGTTTTTGCGATTATCTCGTGAATTTCGAAAGTTACGAAAATTTTGTTAAATACAACAAAATTTTTTTTTGTAAAATTAATAATAAAAAAGTTATAAACAAAATTACGCGAAAAATTAAGGGATCAATTTTTTTAAAGCGTAATAACTTCTTTTTTATAGATTTTATGGAAAATATACTTTAGAGCTTTTTTATAGAGCATTCTTTTGTGAACATTTTTGTCTATAAGTTTTTTCGCTATCTTTATTTAGTCGTATGATTTTGAGCTGCTAAGCGGAGCAACCAACACATTAGCGAAGCGCGTACATGATTACACAGGCCGACAAAATTTAACCAACATTCAGACCCAGAAACCAGACTATATATTTCCGAAGGTTTATGATGCGCTGAATCCAAATCTGGCCTCAGAATTGCTCTATCTGCTCTGGTTTTCGAGATATCCTAACCTAAAAGTGCAAAAAACTCCATTTTTGCCCATATTTGAGGTTATGTACCCTTGCAGATGTTTTCTTTTACCAAAATTAAAGGATGGTATCTTTAAATACAAGCCTTCTGTTTTCAAATGGCATTTTGTTTGCTCAAATATCATTTTTTTTCGCAGAGATATCGCATTTTGAAATTTTCATGTTTCGAAATTTTCCTACACCTGAAAATCGATTGAGATAACATAGACATGATATAGTCGATTACTAATTTTCTTGGGCTTGAGGGCCTGATATATATGGATTAATAGTATGTAAATTTGGAGTTTGTGGGTAAGCCTGCTTGCGGTTAAGTGGGTTAGCCTGCTCGCGGTATGATAGGGGTGGTTTCTAGGGGTTAGGGCTGTGTGTGACACACTTATGGTGTGAGACAAAATTTTAAGAAAAATAAGACTCAATTCAAGAAAATTAGTAATCGACTATATCATGTCTATGTTATCTCAATCGATTTTCAGGTGTAGGAAAATTTCGAAACATGAAAATTTCAAAATGCGATATCTCTGCGAAAAAAAATGATATTTGAGCAAACAAAACGCCATTTGAAAACAGAAGGCTTGTATTTAAAGATACCATCCTTTAATTTTGGTAAAAGAAAACATCTGCAAGGGTACATAACCTCAAATATGGGCAAAAATGGAGTTTTTTGCACTTTTAGGTTAGGATATCTCGAAAACCAGAGCAGATAGAGCAATTCTGAGGCCAGATTTGGATTCAGCGCATCATAAACCTTCGGAAATATATAGTCTGGTTTCTGGGTCTGAATGTTGGTTAAATTTTGTCGGCCTGTGTAATCATGTACGCGCTTCGCTAATGTGTTGGTTGCTCCGCTTAGCAGCTCAAAATCATACGACTAAATAAAGATAGCGGAAAAAACTTATAGACAAAAATGTTCACAAAAGAATGCTCTATAAAAAAGCTCTAAAGTATATTTTCCATAAAATCTATAAAAAAGAAGTTATTACGCTTTAAAACAATTGATCCCTTAATTTTTCGCGTAATTTTGTTTATAACTTTTTTATTATTAACTTTACGAAAAAAAGTTTTGAATGAAAGTTGTAGATAATATTATTATCTACAAAAAAGTATTTAACAAAATTTTCGTAACTTTCGAAATTCACGAGATAATCGCAAAAACTAGTTGCACCCTTATTTCCAAGATGGCGGCCGCGGGACACAACCCCCGACCCCGAAAACTCAACTTTAAGTTCACAGTGATGGGCTTTACATAATAAAACCATAAACTCGCATCCTCCTAAAATTATGAAGTTGGCTATTTTTTCGTCTCTTTTGACTGGACTAATAAAGTTTACGGAGATGTACAATGTTTCATGTATTCTGTGAAATGGCAAAAAAGAGGCTTGAAACATGCGCATATTTTGATTTGGTTAAAACAAAAACTAACCACAGATAAAATTGATCATATTATATGTGCTGAGATTCCAGATATAAATGAAGATCCAGAATTACATACTACTGTAACCAAAACCATGATTCATGGACCGTGTGGTACGTTAAATCAAAATTCTCCATGTATGGTTGATGGTAAATGTTCAAAAAACTACCCAATGCAATTAATTGCTGAAACAATGACTGGAAATGATGGATATCCATTGTACCGTAAAAGATCACCAGAAGATAATGGAAAAACAGTCACTGTGAAAATAAATAATGAAGATGTGGAGATCGATAACCGTTGGATAGTTCTGTATTCCAAATTATTATCGAAAACATTTAACGCACATATAAATGTTGAATATTGTAACTCCGTAAAATCCATCAAATACATATGCAAATATATCAATAAAGGAAGTGACATGGCAGTATTTGGAGTTGTAAATCGAAATAATGAAACTACTAATTACCAAATGGGAAGATACATTAGTAGCAACGAAGCAGTTTGGAGAATATTATCATTTCCGATTCATGATCGCCCTCCAGCTGTTATTCATTTGTCAGTCCATTTAGAAAATGAACAAAGTGTTTATTTCACTGAAAATACTGCTCAACAAATGGCCGAACGACCACCAGCAACAACACTAACTGCATTTTTAAACTTATGTGAAACAGATTCATTTGCAAGAACATTGCTTAATTAAATGTTCCTAAATATTATACTTGGAATGCATCATCAAGGTCCTGGGTACGAAGGCAACGAGGATTACCTGTAGATGGATATCCAGCAATGTGGAATTTTTCTATTTACGTCATCTCGGTCATCTTTGTTGTACTTATCAGCAAGCATGCAAAGAATTGAATTTGCTGAAAATGATAATCAGTGGGAAGTTCTCCACACCAAATAAGAACACTATTTGCCATCATTATTGCTACATGTTTCCCAGCAAACCCAAAAGAATTGTGGAGTACTTACCAAGAATACATGACAGAAGATATCCTACATCAAGTGCGTCGCATTACTGCAAATCCAAATTTGAATTATACAGATGAATTATATAATGAGGCATTAATTAAAATCGAAGACTTTTGCCTGATGATTGCAAATAAAACTCTGAGTGAGTTAGGTATGATCGCACCAAATCGTCCGATGCATGATGCATACAATGCAGAATTAAGACGTGAAAAAGAATATGATCGAAATGGTCTGAACACATTTGTAACAACAAACCTACCAAAATTAAACACAGAACAAAGGCAGGCATATGACACAATTATAGACAATGTTGCAAATGAAAGAGGAGGAATATTCTTCTTAGATGCACCAGGTGGGACAGGAAAAACGTTTTTGTTGTCGTTAATTTTGGCCACCATTCGATCACAGAATAATATTGCATTGGCTATGGCATCATCTGGAATAGCGGCAACTTTATTGGACGGCGGTCGCACTGCACATTCTGCATTAAAGTTACCATTAAAAATGCAAGTAAATGAAGAACCAACTTGCAACATTTCTAAAAATTCTGGAATGGGAAATTAAATTAAATAGAACACTGAAAGATTTTCGAAATAACACAAACATATTTGGTGGTGCACTAATTTTATTGGCCGGTGATTTTCGACAAACTTTGCCTGTTATTCCCAAATCAAAAGCAGCTGATGAATTGAGAGCGTGCCTTAAATCTTCTAATCTGTGGAGATATGTTCAAAAACTCACATTAACTACTAATGTTCGTGTGCAGTTACAGAATGATCCAACAGCTGCTGAATTTTCCGAACATTTGTTGCAAATTTGAAATGGACGAAAGCCAATTGATAAGAATACAGGCATGATCACACTTCCAACTAATTTTTGTACCGTAACAGAATAAAGAGTACAATTAGTGCAAAATGTATTCCCAAATATTGCACAAAACTATCGAAATCAAGATTGGCTAAGCGAGAGAGCTATATTAGCTGCCAAAAATGTCGATGTCAATGAAATCAATGCCAGTATATTGACTCAAATTCCAGGTGAAGTTGTCACCTATAAATCAATTGATTCAATCACTAATCCCGAAGATGTAGTGAATTATCCAATTGAATTTTTGAATTCACTTAATTTGCCTGGCTTGCCACCACATCGTTTGCAATTGAAAGTCGGCGCAGTGATCATTATGTTGCGAAATATCAATCAGCCGAAACTATGCAATGGGACAAGATTAGCAGTGAAACGGACAATGAACAATGTAATTGAAGCAACAATTTTGAAAGGCAAGTTTAAAGGTGAAGATGTTTTGATTCCGCGCATTCCAATGATTTCAACAGATTTGCCTTTTGATTTTAAGCGACTTCAATTTCCCATTCGCCTTGCTTTTGCAACTGTATGTAGGATGTTCTCGAGTAGGGAAACCATCGTTACTTTATATTTATACACCGCATGAAAAAACAAACTCAAAATTTTTGTCTATCAGAAGGCTTTAGAATAAGTTGTTTGTTTACAATCATTAGAGTAAGTCACTAAAATAAATAAAACATTGTTATTAGAATAAGTCACAAAATAATTGTGGAGCATGAATTAAATGATGAAACAAGAAAAAAACAAAGAACACTTTTCATTTATATTTTTCTTTCACCCAGCGAAGCGGGTGAGGGTCCGCTGGTATAATATAATTAATATAATATAAAATAAAATAAAATAAAATAAAATAATATAATATAATATAATATAATATAATCTATATATATAAAAATTAAATGATGTTCGTTTGTACGCATTTTTTTGGGCTGATACGAGCCAATTTTATTCGTTCTTTTTTCATATTATAGGGACCCACTAGGGGAAGGTTTTTAGAAAAAAAAATTTTTTTTTAATATTTTCTTCATATAAAAAAAAGAAAAAATCAAAATATTTTACAAATTGTGTTTTTAGTGAAAATTGCCGCAGAACTTGCTCGATTCTTAGATTAAGTTTCGAATTAACATTAATTTTATGTGTACAAGTTTTTTTGAATAAATATACGAATATTTCGTTATTGTGAAACGATTTGTGTCGTGTTGCTAAGTTGCAAATTTTTTTCGACGGAGAGTAAACATAAACACAGAGGTTTGTACTCTCTTTATGAAGAGAAATGCTTCAGTACACATACACGAATGCCGAACTACTGATTTGTGTTTTGTGTGCAGTTCATTTGTGAGAGCAACAAGTGTGTTGACCAAGGATAATAGATTTTCCCATGAAGCAATAATTAAAGGTGATGTAAGTAGCCTAATTTCACCCTGTGTTAGCCATCTTGAAGCTACTTAATAAATCCGTGTTGTCCTCTTGGAAAAGCTACTTTTTATTTCAGAGCAAATTCCAAAGAAAAAGTACTCAAAAGCGTAGAAATTAAAACTTTTGCTGAAAAAGTTAGCAGGCAATACTGTTTTGCCTATTCCATTTTGCTTAGACTTTCGCATCTTTCAATTTCAATTTATTTGATTTTTTTTTTTCAAACACGAAACGCGCTGCATTATTTAAAGCGATTTGCAATTTTTGCTTCGAATTATTATCAAGCCTGCAATATACTAATTCAGCGTATGATACATGAGGAACAATGAGTAATCTAACAAGGTTTAATTTAACTTTACGCATCGGAACAAACCTATCAAATAGATAGCTGACTAAAGCATTGAAATGTTGCAGTTTTTCATCCACTGTTGTGAATAACCGACACATATTCCAATCAAGCTCGGCAGCCTCTTTATTTAAGAGATAATGCTGAATAAGCTTAAAGTCTCTAAAAAATATCTACTTTACTTGATTGTGTTTGTTGAACTGGATGTTGTAAGATAAGAATATCAACTCGTGGTCGGAAACTCCAGCCATAGGAAGCTGATCAATATGACTGACGTAATCTCTGTCACTGACGCAAAATACATCCAAAAGACTTGGTTTGCAGTGGGGTGCAAAGCGAGTAGCATATTCATTGACTAAGGAAATTCCTAATGATTGGAAACTATCTATCAAACTCCTGGAAGAAAAATTATCACAAAGAAGGTCTACATTTAAATCACCACACACAATAATATGTTCATAGGAGATGTGGAATTCCGCTAATTTATCAAATATCACTTAGAGTCATTTCTATTGCTAGGGTTGTAAATGCATGCAACAAGACATTTGGTATTGTTATCATAAAATTCAACAAAAATGTATTCGACTTCTTGAAAATGATCTGATCTACAGATCTCTTTCCATTTAAAATTATTTTTAAAATATAAAGCAATGCCACCTCCTCGAGTCTTCGTAGTCCTATCACATCTAATAATAGTGTAGTCGCACAGGGAATATACATTATTATCAATATAGTCTTTAAACCATGTCTCTGTAATACATATTAAGTCAATGCTCAAATTATCAAAAACAAAATTTAGATAGTCAATTTTTTCAGCATTCAAACTTCGCGCATTCAACTGACAGACATTAAACCCATTGTAGCGATTACAAATGAGTTTAAGCAATCCTCTTGCATGTTCTTTGTCTAATTGTTTTGCTATTGCATTACACATTGACAGTTTATGGTTGGGAGTATACGCAAGGTGAAGGAGTTTAAATAAAGCAAGGGGATAATGAGATAGATAGGAATGAGATCAAAATAAAAAAGATTACATTGTAAAGCCAAGAATATGAAAACTAACAATGAGATGAACGAAATAGAAATGATACTAAAATAAAAATGATTACAATGCAAAGCAAAGAGTTTGAAAAACATAAATGATAAATAAGAGAATAAATTTAACGCAGACATAACATTAATAATATAACGCATAAATGTTTTTGTTTTTACATATTAGCAGTTGCCATGCTCTTTATACTCGTTTTTTTCAGTTAATAATTACAGCAGATGCTTTCCATTTCAATTCAACCGGGCTTTTGGGTCATGTTCTTCGATTTCGATGTAACTGAAATATGTTGCTCTCTGCTCAAAATAATGAGACACGTATTTTTTTGTTCGCCCGAAAAAAATTTTTTTCAAGAGTTATCGGCAATTTTGTTTTTCGGCTCAAAGTCGATTTTTTTTAACTATATAAGAAATTTTTTTCTTTCAATGCTCTTAACTTGGTCAAAAATGAACCGATTTTAATAATTCTGGATTCAAAATGATCGTCATTACTTACACGAGCGACTTAATGTAGAAACAGTTGCAAAAAAGTAGTTGAACATTTTTTATTTAGCAAAAAAGAAAAAAAATTGAAATTTTTTCGAAATTCAATATTTCAAAAAGTGTATTTTTTTTTTTTTATAACTTTTTCCAAATCAAGAGGACATCCCAAACTTCAATTAAGCTGAATGCCTAGTAGCTAAAATGAGTTGTTTTTGAGTAATGAATTTTTGAGTAAAAAACCTGTTTCGCACTTTTTGTTTTTTGCAAAATAAAAAATTTTCAACTACTTTTTTGCAATTGTTTCTGCATAAAGTCGCTCGTGTAAGTAATTACGATCATTTGGAACCCAGATTTATTAAAATCGGTTCATTTTTGACTAAGTTATGGGCATTTAAAAAAATTTTTTTCTTATATTTATAATTAAAAAAAATCGAGTTTGAGCCGAAAAACAAAATTGCCGATAACTCTTGAAAAATATTTTTTTCGGGCGAACAAAAAAATACGTGTCTCATTATTTTGAGCAGAGAGCAACATATTTCAGTTACATCGAAATCGAAGAACATGACCCGAATAGCCCGGTTGAATTGAAATGGAAAGCATCAGCATCAGTTTGGGGTCGAGCTCTAACAAACACTTCCCCACGAACAGAGAAAACTGACATTAGACGCTTCTGCTTTTTATACTGCATAGCCAAACGCATTAGTTCGCGATTTTTTCTTGTAAGACATTCGTGGATAAATAGCTTCCCTTCAATACTGACGCCGACATCACTAAGAGAAAGTGCTCGTCTCTTATCTTTGCAGAATTTAGCTACAGCTTTCAGCAGTTGAGAGCGATCTGCAGCAGAGCTCAATTTGATTATAATTGGAGCTACGCTTTTATTGTTTGGGCGTCTACTTGTGTTTCTGCGTATATATAAATTTATCTTTTTTAACACAGATTTTATACTTGTAACTTTGCAGATCATCTCGTTAAAAAATCAAATGTATGATTAGCGGACGTGACGAAATAAAAGTAGTTTTTCCTTGTTAAGAGTTTCCACTATTTGTTTTATTTATTACTTCAGTGTAGGTTTACAAGTGGCACATATAGATTCCAATCCGATGCATGGTCAAAATACATATATATATGACACAAATCCATGGGAATAGTTAAGTTAAAAATATAAATAATTAAGTACCAGTTATAAAATAACATAAAATTATTCTATGGCTTACAACGACCTTTTTCAATTTTTTACTACATTTTCAGAAAGGGGATAAACTTATTCCCTTTTTTCCCTTGCTTCCAAATTGCATCAATGGATTAAGTAGCATCCGAAATCAGTTGTCAAACTTTACTTAACCTTGTATAATTGAATCATGAGATTTACCAAGGTTTGCCAGACAAGAAACAGTTATTCGCCTCTCAGAGAATTTGGCAGAAGTTGTTGTTGGGTTTACATCAAACGAGATATACATTTAGTAAGAACAAAGGAAATGTTCAAACGGTTTATTTACGAATACCGCACACCAGAGCACACTACTTTATACATTTCCCCTAGTGATGTGGCAGAAAAATTTCTTTTTTTTTTTGCAGTTTCAAGCAGACCTGGTAAATCTATCATCCTTGAAACGAGGTATAATACATTTTGTAAGAACAAAGGAAATGTTCAAACGGTTTGTTTTCGAATACGGCACACCAACGCACACCACTTTATACATTTCCCCATGTGATGTGGCAGAAAAAATTTGTTTTTTTTTATTTTTGCAGTTTCAAGCAGACCTGGTAAATTTTTAGGCCTTGTGTGTTGACAGTTTTCTTTGGGTATTCACATCGATAAGATTACAATAGAATACATTGTTCCCGGATTGATACGAATTGAAAAAAAATAACATTACATTTTCGGAATGGCAAATTTAAATAAACTTGTGGATTTATTTACCGAAGAGGATGAACACATGAATACACAAAATTCAGATAACTCCAACGATATGAGCGTGTTTGAAGACATGGGAATTCAGATCGATAAGAACAATGTGATTGTTGTTTCAGACGAAAATTCAACGAACGACGAGTCAAAGACGAAAATTGTTCATCACGAAACGAAATCACAATCCGAAGGTGTAAGCGTATTTGAAGAATCGAAAATCGATGACAATTTGGCTGCTGTCGCAAATACGGCAAATAAAGAGGCGAATACAGAAATTTCAAATGAACCGGACATTGAAACTCAGCCAGAAATCGATGATTCGAATGAAAATAATGTTTCAATTCAATTGAGCGATGCTTCCCTTGACCAATCCTATATGGAAATGAATGCGTTTGCAAACGATGTTTTCGGCTATGAAATAATATTGGAATCGAACGAAAAAGGAAAGAAACGCGAAATGATAAAAAAAATTGGTGGAAAATTTAAAATGAATGGTGCTTCATTTGAAAAATTCAAAGGTAATAAGAACATACACAAGATAAAGTTAGAATTTGAATTTTTAGATTTATTTTGTTTATCTCTGATTTTTTCAGAAGTATACCACACAACAACTCATTCCAACCCTGATTTTGAAATCCTGTTGGAATTGGTGATCGATAATTTTGTCACTATAATGGTCAACGGAAATTTGCGTGTATCAGACGCTGCATATTATTTACCATATCAACTTTTTATGGAACATATGGACCAAATGAACACAAAAAAATAATTTAGTTTTGTTTTGATTTTTTGCAACATTTCACTAGAAGTGATTCCAAATAAATTATTTGAAATAATTATCTAACGAAAAAAAATAAAAATGTAATGATTCATAGGTATTAGTTCTGTTTTCATTCGTTTCTTTCAAATGTGCCCAAATGTCAATAGAACTTTTATTCCAGCGCTGTATGTGCGAATGTATTTGAAACATTTCGGTGTTGATCAAGGCGAACTGAATGCAGAAGTTTTGCTATAGAAGAAAACACTTATTCGGCTGTCAGAGAATTTGACAGAAGTTGTTGTTGGGCTTACGTCAAACGAGATATACCAAAAAGAACAAAGGGAACGCTCATGGCTTGCCGGTCGTGAACAAAGGGAATGCTCTTGGCTTGCACCAGTTTGTTTACGAGCATCGCACACCATTTTATACATTTTGTAAGAACAAAGGGAATGCTCAATGGCTTGCACCGGTTTGTTTACGAATACCGCACACCACTTTATACATTTTGTTTTCATTCCTTCATTTGCGTCCCCGTGTGACAGAGAACGTTAATGAATAGAGAAGTCTTAATGACAGGAAAGTGTTCATTTTCGAGGGGTACTCGTCTCGCGAAGACAATTTCACCACTGACACATTTTTCACCAATAGTTAACAGCGTAAAAGGCAATTCGGAAAATTTAACAGCAAGTGAGTATTATTAACAGCAATTAGCAATGTAAGATATTATTAGAAAAGTTTGTGTGAGTGGCGTAATGTATTTGACATTACAGGTGCTTTTTTTTGTGATTTATTTCGCCCTTTGGAATTTGGAAAATTGCGCCAGAATAATAAATGGCAATCGGAAAAAGTTAACGGGATTTAAGTTTTGCGAAATTGCGAAGGCGACTTGCAAATTCCAACGGGCGGACTTTTATTCGGGCGTTAAAATCGTGTATTTCGGTATTCGAGTTTTTTAAGTTTTTAAAGTGCGTTAAAAATTAAGCGTTTTTTTAAAAGCGCCGTGCGTTTTTCGGTATTCGAGTGTTTAAAGTGCGGTACAAATTTAGCTTTTTTTTCAAAACCCCGTGCGTAATAAAAAATTAATTAAAATCAAAAAATTGAAAATTAAAAAAAAAAATGAGTGATAGGTTGTGTCGCGTACGCGGATGCTCGCAGGACGAGAAACGCCTGTTTTCGTTCCCAAAGGATCCGGAGGAAGTGGCAAAGTGGAGGGACAACTTGAAAATCCCGACGGCGGTGCATCTTCCACCCGACAACTCATATGTGTGCGTAAAGCATTTTGAGCCATATGTTGTGGGGGGAAAATGTTTTTTCAAGAAAATGTTTGGAATCGGGTGACGTTCCCGATAATAATGTAGCTAATGGCTCGGGCGGATATTGTATGTCTGGTGAACGAACTTTTCCTGCGATTCCAAACATTTTCTTGAAAAAATTTCCACATATAATTCATGTTTTCAAATGACATCTTTTGGTGCTGGAAAAATTATAACCGATAACTTCATGCCAACGTTCAAGGTAATACATAAACTTCAACGTTCAACAACATTCGCTGACACATCTAACGAATCATTAGATTTTATGGACACAAATTATGGCTTTTTTCAGATTCAAGGGCAAGCATATCATATCACTTATTAGGTTCATTACTACCACTACCCGATCAAGAGTCAAAATTTTTGCAAATTTATTTCATTAATGACAACGATGTTGAACGTGAAGCACGGTGTGCATCTTCCAGAAATATAAACAGAGTCATTATGTGAGAGTTACAAGATTTATTACACACACACAATGTTTTGGTGCAAAGTTTTAAAACAACAATCGAAAGATTGTCATGTGATAATTATAAAATTAAAATTGATCCAAATAAAATGCCTGCCGGCGAACATCGTGGAAGATACAATCAACCAACTTCAAGCAACGAGGTTGCAATTGTTATATCTGGAGATGAATTTCAACCAAGAGATATTGTTTTGCAAAGAAGAAATGATACATTGCAACGTGTTGATGAAACGCATCGAAAATATGATGCATTACAATATCCTCTTATGTTCTGTCGTGGTGAAGATGGTTATTCGATTGATATAAAACAAATAAATCCAGCAAATGGTCAAGAAACAAATAAAACTGTAAGCGCAATGAATTATTATGCATACAGAATCATGATAAGAGAAAATCAAGAGAATCACAATTTAAAGTGTCGTAAATTATTTCATCAGTATATTGTTGACATATATGCGAAAATAGAAACAGAACGATTGAATTACATTAGATTCAACCAAAGAAAATTACGCTGTGACGAATACATACATTTACGATGTGCAATTAACAACGATACCAACGTTAATAACATTGGTCAAATGGTAATATTACCTTCATCGTATACAGGCAGTCCAAGGCATATGCATTAATACGCCCAAGATGCAATGTGTTACGTCAGAAATTATGGTCGACCCGACTTATTCATAACTTTCACATGCAATCCGAAATGGGATGATATTAAGAATAATTTATATACTGGGCAATCAGCTACTGATAGGCATGACATTACTGCAAGAGTGTTTAGACGAAAGCTACAGTCTCTAATGGATTTCATTGTAAAACATAAAGTTTACGGAGATGTACAATGTTTCATGTATTCTGTGAAATGGCAAAAAAGAGGCTTGAAACATGCGCATATTTTGATTTGGTTAAAACAAAAACTAACCACAGATAAAATTGATCATATTATATGTGCTGAGATTCCAGATATAAATGAAGATCCAGAATTACATACTACTGTAACCAAAACCATGATTCATGGACCGTGTGGTAGGTAGGTAGGTAGGTAAGATGGCAAGAGTACCCCAGGTACACTACAAGTAGCACTTACGTGCCGTTTTGATACCATAAAGTGGACCACTACCTGTGAAAGGATTAAGGTAGGAGATAAGCCCGTCTACAGCCATCCAGTGCTGTTGATGTAGCGAAGGAGAGAAAAGGGATCTAGGCTGGAGAATTTCATCAAGTCATCCCCAAAGGGGACGCTGAGGAATCTCAAGCGCCTAGCCGCCAAGGCCGGACATCTGCAGAGAAAGTGTTCCACAGTCTCTTTCTCTGCAGGATCCCCACAGCTTCTGCAATGGGGGTTGTACGGAATTCCAAGCTTCTCCGCGTGAGTGCCGATCACCCAGTGGCCAGTGATCACCGCAATGAGTTTGGAAATTGAATGGCGGGGAGTTCCCATCACCTTAAGCGTTCTGTTTATGTCATATTGAGGCCATAGTGCTTTTGAAATGGCACACGATGAGACAGACCTCCATCTGTCTTGCGCCTTTCTTAGAAAGAAGTTGTGTAGTTTCCCTTTAACGACGGCCAAGGGGATGCCGATGTCTGAGAAGAGGGCAGCTGGATTTGGTTCTGCCGCCCCCTTCCTGGCAAGCTCATCGGCAATTTCATTTCCCTCTATATTCCTGTGCCCAGGAACCCAGATGAGGGAAATGTTTCCTGCACGTTCGAGGCGTTTAAGTTCCTCCTTGCAGGAGTTCACGAGAATAGAGCTGCAATTCGGCGACGACAATGCCTTGATTGCAGCTTGGCTATCGGAAAAAATTTTAATGTCTCCCTCCCAGCAGCGATCTCGAAGCATTTTGCATGCCTGCAGGATCGCGAAGACCTCTGCTTGAAAGACGCTGCTTGTCTCCGGCAGTTTATAGGAGACCGAAATGCTGGCTGATTTGGAGTAGACCCCCGCTCCCACTCCAGATTCCATTTTGGATCCGTCAGTGAAAACAGAGGCATCTATATCCGCAACAACTCTCCCCTCTTTCAAATCTTGCCTGCTCGGAAAGATAGCCCTAGCACAACCCTCAAAGCACAGTTTGCGGATGGAGAGGTCGGTGCGAATATCAGAGAAGGAAGGGGAGATCTGCTTCAAGATGCTGCTATGCCCTACCGGGAGTTGTCTCCAAAGGCCAAACTCCTTCAGTCTAATAGCACTCTGAGCAGCAATGGACTTAACCTGCAGATCCACAGGAATTAAGTGGAGAATAACGTTGAGCGCAGCGGTGGGACATGTCCTACAGGCACCAGTGATGCCTACACATGCAGTTCTCTGCACTCTCTCTAATTTGGTGAAGTTGTAGCCCTTCTGAAGAGCTACCCACCAAACTAGGCAACCGTATGTCAAAATTGGCAGAACCACTAAGTTGTACATCCAGAGTACGACACGTGGCTTGAGGCCCCATTTTTTGCCGAACATAGATTTACAGGCGTAGAAGGCTATATTAGCCTTCTTAACTCGATTTTCTATGTGCGGCTTCCAGTGGAGCTTGGGGTCAAGTATTACACCAAGATACTTGACTTCCGATGAAAGTGTAAGACACTGGTTGTTAAGTCTAGGAAGCTTAAAGGGTGGAGGCTTGTATTTTCTGGTGAATAGCATCAACTCTGTTTTGTCAGAGTTGACCCTGAGACCGCAACTGGCGGCCCATCTGCTGAGTGTAGCCAGTGCTCCTTCCAGAATTTCAGCCATTACTGATGGGAAGGGACCTGAGACCATCAGGACCAAGTCATCGGCATATGCTACCACCTTTACCCCCCCCCCCCCCCCCCCCCCCCCATCTTAAATAATGAAGATGTGGAGATCGATAACCGTTGGATAGTTCTGTATTCCAAATTATTATCGAAAACATTTAACGCACATATAAATGTTGAATATTGTAACTCCGTAAAATCCATCAAATACATATGCAAATATATCAATAAAGGAAGTGACATGGCAGTATTTGGAGTTGTAAATCGAAATAATGAAATTACTAATTACCAAATGGGAAGATACATTAGTAGCAACGAAACAGTTTGGAGAATATTATCATTTCCGATTCATGATCGCCCTCCAGCTGTTATTCATTTGTCAGTCCATTTAGAAAATGAACAAAGTGTTTATTTCACTGAAAATACTGCTCAACAAATGGCCGAACGACCACCAGCAACAACACTAACTGCATTTTTAAACTTATGTGAAACAGATTCATTTGCAAGAACATTGCTTAATTAAATGTTCCTAAATATTATACTTGGAATGCATCATCAAGGTCCTGGGTACGAAGGCAACGAGGATTACCTGTAGATGGATATCCAGCAATGTGGAATTTTTCTATTTACGTCATCTTGGTCATATTTGTTGTACTTATCAGCAAGCATGCAAAGAATTGAATTTGCTGAAAATGATAATCAGTGGGAAGTTCTCCACACCAAATAAGAACACTATTTGCCATCATTATTGCTACATGTTTCCCAGCAAACCCAAAAGAATTGTGGAGTACTTACCAAGAATACATGACAGAAGATATCCTACATCAAGTGCGTCGCATTACTGCAAATCCAAATTTGAATTATACAGATGAATTATATAATGAGGCATTAATTAAAATCGAAGACTTTTGCCTGATGATTGCAAATAAAACTCTGAGTGAGTTAGGTATGATCGCACCAAATCGTCCGATGCATGATGCATACAATGCAGAATTAAGACGTGAAAAAGAATATGATCGAAATGGTCTGAACACATTTGTAACAACAAACCTACCAAAATTAAACACAGAACAAAGGCAGGCATATGACACAATTATAGACAATGTTGCAAATGAAAGAGGAGGAACATTCTTCTTAGATGCACCAGGTGGGACAGGAAAAACGTTTTTGTTGTCGTTAATTTTGGCCACCATTCGATCACAGAATAATATTGCATTGGCTATGGCATCATCTGGAATAGCGGCAACTTTATTGGACGGCGGTCGCACTGCACATTCTGCATTAAAGTTACCATTAAAAATGCAAGTAAATGAAGAACCAACTTGCAACATTTCTAAAAATTCTGGAATGGGAAATTAAATTAAATAGAACACTGAAAGATTTTCGAAATAACACAAACATATTTGGTGGTGCACTAATTTTATTGGCCGGTGATTTTCGACAAACTTTGCCTGTTATTCCCAAATCAAAAGCAGCTGATGAATTGAGAGCGTGCCTTAAATCTTCTAATCTGTGGAGATATGTTCAAAAACTCACATTAACTACTAATGTTCGTGTGCAGTTACAGAATGATCCAACAGCTGCTGAATTTTCCGAGCATTTGTTGCAAATTTGAAATGGACGAAAGCCAATTGATAAGAATACAGGCATGATCACACTTCCAACTAATTTTTGTACCGTAACAGAATAAAGAGTACAATTAGTGCAAAATGTATTCCCAAATATTGCACAAAACTATCGAAATCAAGATTGGCTAAGCGAGAGAGCTATATTAGCTGCCAAAAATGTCGATGTCAATGAAATCAATGCCAGTATATTGACTCAAATTCCAGGTGAAGTTGTCACCTATAAATCAATTGATTCAATCACTAATCCCGAAGATGTAGTGAATTATCCAATTGAATTTTTGAATTCACTTAATTTGCCTGGTTTGCCACCACATCGTTTGCAATTGAAAGTCGGCGCAGTGATCATTATGTTGCGAAATATCAATCAGCCGAAACTATGCAATGGGACAAGATTAGCAGTGAAACGGACAATGAACAATGTAATTGAAGCAACAATTTTGAAAGGCAAGTTTAAAGGTGAAGATGTTTTGATTCCGCGCATTCCAATGATTTCAACAGATTTGCCTTTTGATTTTAAGCGACTTCAATTTCCCATTCGCCTTGCTTTTGCAACTGTATGTAGGATGTTCTCGAGTAGGGAAACCATCGTTACTTTATATTTATACACCGCATGAAAAAAAAACTCAAAATTTTGGTCTATCAGAAGGCTTTAGAATAAGTTGTTTGTTTACAATCATTAGAGTAAGTCACTAAAATAAATAAAACATTGTTATTAGAATAAGTCACAAAATAATTTTGGAGCATGAATTAAATGATGAAACAAGAAAAAAACAAAGAACACTTTTCATTTATATTTTTCTTTCACCCAGCGAAGCGGGTGAGGGTCCGCTAGTATAATATAATATAATATAAAATAAAATAAAATAAAATAAAATAAAATAATATAATATAATATAATATAATATAATCTATATATATAAAAATTAAATGATGTTCGTTTGTACGCATTTTTTTGGGCTGATACGAGCCAATTTTATTCGTTCTTTTTTCATATTATAGGGACCCACTAGGGGAAGGTTTTTAGAAAAAAAAAATTTTTTTTAATATTTTCTTCATATAAAAAAAAGAAAAAATCAAAATATTTTACAAATTGTGTTTTTAGTGAAAATTGCCGCAGAACTTGCTCGATTCTTAGATTAAGTTTCGAATTAACATTAATTTTATGTGTACAAGTTTTTTTGAATAAATATACGAATATTTCGTTATTGTGAAACGATTTATGTCGTGTTGCTAAGTTGCAAATTTTTTTCGACGGAGAGTAAACATAAACACAGAGGTTTGTACTCTCTTTATGAAGAGAAATGCTTCAGTACACATACACGAATGCCGAACTACTGATTTGTGTTTTGTGTGCAGTTCATTTGTGAGAGCAACAAGTGTGTTGACCAAGGATAATAGATTTTCCCATGAAGCAATAATTAAAGGTGATGTAAGTAGCCTAATTTCACCCTGTGTTAGCCATCTTGAAGCTACTTAATAAATCCGTGTTGTCCTCTTGGAAAAGCTACTTTTTATTTCAGCGCAAATTCCAAAGAAAAAGTACTCAAAAGCGTAGAAATTAAAACTTTTGCTGAAAAAGTTAGCAGGCAATACTGTTTTGCCTATTCCATTTTGCTTAGACTTTCGCATCTTTCAATTTCAATTTATTTGATTTTTTTTTTCAAACACGAAACGCGCTGCATTATTTAAAGCGATTTGCAATTTTTGCTTCGAATTATTATCAAGCCTGCAATATACTAATTCAGCGTATGATACATGAGGAACAATGAGTAATCTAACAAGGTTTAATTTAACTTTACGCATCGGAACAAACCTATCAAATAGATAGCTGACTAAAGCATTGAAATGTTGCAGTTTTTCATCCACTGTTGTGAATAACCGACACATATTCCAATTAAGCTCGGCAGCCTCCTTATTTAAGAGATCATGCTGAATAAGCTTAAAGTCTCTAAAAAATATCTACTTTACTTGATTGTGTTTGTTGAACTGGATGTTGTAAGATAAGAATATCAACTCGTGGTCGGAAACTCCAGCCATAGGAAGCTGATCAATATGACTGACGTAATCTCTGTCACTGACGCAAAATACATCCAAAAGACTTGGTTTGCAGTGGGGTGCAAAGCGAGTAGCATATTCATTGACTAAAGAAATTCCTAATGATTGGAAACTATCTATCAAACTCCTGGAAGAAAAATTATCACAAAGAAGGTCTACATTTAAATCACCACACACAATAATATGTTCACAGGAGATGTGGAATTCCGCTAATTTATCAAATATCACTTAGAGGTCATTTCTATTGCTAGGGTTGTAAATGCATGCAACAAGACATTTGGTATTGTTATCATAAAATTCAACAAAAATGTATTCTACTTCTTGAAAATGATCTGATCTACAGATCTCTTTCCATTTAAAATTATTTTTAAAATATAAAGCAATGCCACCTCCTCGAGTCTTCGTAGTCCTATCACATCTAATAATAGTGTAGTCGCACAGGGAATATACATTATTATCAATATAGTCTTTAAACCATGTCTCTGTAATACATATTAAGTCAATGCTCAAATTATCAAAAACAAAATTTAGATAGTCAATTTTTTCAGCATTCAAACTTCGCGCATTCAACTGACAGACATTAAACCCATTGTAGCGATTACAAATGAGTTTAAGCAATCCTCTTGCATGTTCTTTGTCTAATTGTTTTGCTATTGCATTACACATTGACAGTTTATGGTTGGGAGTATACGCAAGGTGAAGGAGTTTAAATAAAGCAAGGGGATAATGAGATAGATAGGAATGAGATCAAAATAAAAAAGATTACATTGTAAAGCCAAGAATATGAAAAGTAACAATGAGATGAACGAAATAGAAATGATACTAAAATAAAAATGATTACAATGCAAAGCAAAGAGTTTGAAAAACATAAATGATAAATAAGAGAATAAATTTAACGCAGACATAACATTAATAATATAACGCATAAATGTTTTTGTTTTTACATATTAGCAGTTGCCATGCTCTTTATACTCGTTTTTTTCAGTTAATAATTACAGCAGATGCTTTCCATTTCAATTCAACCGGGCTATTCGGGTCATGTTCTTCGATTTCGATGTAACTGAAATATGTTGCTCTCTGCTCAAAATAATGAGACACGTATTTTTTTGTTCGCCCGAAAAAAATTTTTTTCAAGAGTTATCGGCAATTTTGTTTTTCGGCTCAAAGTCGATTTTTTTTAATTATATAAGAAATTTTTTTCTTTCAATGCTCTTAACTTGGTCAAAAATGAACCGATTTTAATAATTCTGGATTCAAAATGATCGTCATTACTTACACGAGCGACTTAATGTAGAAACAGTTGCAAAAAAGTAGTTGAAAATTTTTTATTTAGCAAAAAAGAAAAAAAATTGAAATTTTTTCGAAATTCAATATTGCAAAAAGTGTATTTTTTGTTTTTTTATAACTGTTTCCAAATCAAGAGGACACCTCAAACTTCAATTAAGCTGAATGCCTAGTAGCTAAAATGAGTTGTTTTTGAGTAATGAATTTTTGAGTAAAAAACCTGTTTCGCACTTTTTGTTTTTTGCAAAATAAAAAATTTTCAACTACTTTTTTGCAATTGTTTCTGCATAAAGTCGCTCGTGTAAGTAATTACGATCATTTTGAACCCAGAATTATTAAAATCGGTTCATTTTTGACTAAGTTATGGGAATTTAAAAAAATTTTTTTCTTATATTTATAATTAAAAAAAATGGAGTTTGAGCCGAAAAACAAAATTGCCGATAACTCTTGAAAAATATTTTTTTCGGGCGAACAAAAAAATACGTGTCTCATTATTTTGAGCAGAGAGCAACATATTTCAGTTACATCGAAACCGAAGAACATGACCCGAATAGCCCGGTTGAATTGAAATGGAAAGCATCAGCATCAGTTTGGGGTCGAGCTCTAACAAACACTTGCCCACGAACAGAGAAAACTGACATTAGACGCTTTTGCTTTTTATACTGCATAGCCAAACGCATTAGTTCGCGATTTTTTCTTGTAAGACATTCGTGGATAAATAGCTTCCCTTCAATACTGACGCCGACATCACTAAGAGAAAGTGCTCGTCTCTTATCTTTGCAGAATTTAGCTACAGCTTTCAGCAGTTGAGAGCGATCTGCAGCAGAGCTCAATTTGATTATAATTGGAGCTACGCTTTTATTGTTTGGGCGTCTACTTGTGTTTCTGCGTATATATAAATTTATCTTTTTTAACACAGATTTTATACTTGTAACTTTGCAGATCATCTCGTTAAAAAATCAAATGTATGATTAGCGGACGTGACGAAATAAAAGTAGTTTTTCCTTGTTAAGAGTTTCCACTATTTGTTTTATTTATTACTTCAGTGTAGGTTTACAAGTGACACATATAGATTCAAATCCGATGCATGGTCAAAATACATATATATATGACACAAATCCATGGGAATAGTTAAGTTAAAAATATAAATAATTAAGTACCAGTTATAAAATAACATAAAATTATTCTATGGCTTACGACGACCTTTTTCAATTTTTTACTACATTTTCAGAAAGGGGATAAACTTATTCCCTTTTTTCCCTTGCTTCCAAATTGCATCAATGGATTAAGTAGCATCCGAAATCAGTTGTCAAACTTTACTTAACCTTGTATAATTGAATCATGAGATTTACCAAGGTTTGCCAGACAAGAAACAGTTATTCGCCTCTCAGAGAATTTGGCAGAAGTTGTTGTTGGGTTTACATCAAACGAGATATACATTTAGTAAGAACAAAGGAAATGTTCAAACGGTTTATTTACGAATACCGCACACCAGAGCACACTACTTTATACATTTCCCCTAGTGATGTGGCAGAAAAATTTCTTTTTTTTTTGCAGTTTCAAGCAGACCTGGTAAATCTATCATCCTTGAAACGAGGTATAATACATTTTGTAAGAACAAAGGAAATGTTCAAACGGTTTGTTTTCGAATACGGCACACCAACGCACACCACTTTATACATTTCCCCATGTGATGTGGCAGAAAAAATTTGTTTTTTTTATTTTTGCAGTTTCAAGCAGACCTGGTAAATTTTTAGGCCTTGTGTGTTGACAGTTTTCTTTGGGTATACACATCGATAAGATTACAATAGAATACATTGTTCCCGGATTGATACGAATTGAAAAAAAATAACATTACATTTTCGGAATGGCAAATTTAAATAGACTTGTGGATTTATTTACCGAAGAGGATGAACACATGAATACACAAAATTCAGATAACTCCAACGATATGAGCGTGTTTGAAGACATGGGAATTCAGATCGATAAGAACAATGTGATTGTTGTTTCAGACGAAAATTCAACGAACGACGAGTCAAAGACGAAAATTGTTCATCACGAAACGAAATCACAATCCGAAGGTGTAAGCGTATTTGAAGAATCGAAAATCGATGACAATTTGGCTGCTGTCGCAAATACGGCAAATAAAGAGTCGAATACAGAAATTTCAAATGAACCGGACATTGAAACTCAGCCAGAAATCGATGATTCGAATGAAAATAATGTTTCAATTCAATTGAGCGATGCTTCCCTTGACCAATCCTATATGGAAATGAATGCGTTTGCAAACGATGTTTTCGGCTATGAAATAATATTGGAATCGAACGAAAAAGGAAAGAAACGCGAAATGATAAAAAAAATTGGTGGAAAATTTAAAATGAATGGTGCTTCATTTGAAAAATTCAAAGGTAATAAGAACATACACAAGATAAAGTTAGAATTTGAATTTTTAGATTTATTTTGTTTATTTCTGATTTTTTCAGAAGTATACCACACAACAACTCATTCCAACCCTGATTTTGAAATCCTTTTGGAATTGGTGATCGATAATTTTGTCACTATAATGGTCAACGGAAATTTGCGTGTATCAGACGCTGCATATTATTTACCATATCAACTTTTTATGGAACATATGGACCAAATGAACACAAAAAAATAATTTAGTTTTGTTTTGATTTTTTGCAACATTTCACTAGAAGTGATTCCAAATAAATTATTTGAAATAATTACAGAGAACGTTAAATATAGAGAAGTCTCAATGACTTAAATGGCAGCACTTTTCAGGGGTACTCGTTTTGCGCGCGTGGTACACAACAGCGACATTTTTCACAGAACGTTAACAGAAATATGCTCAACTGCAGAAATTTAACAGCTTTTGAGAATTAAGAGCTTGTTTTTAGAAACTTTCCGTTTTGTGCCAAAGTTAGGTTACAGGTGCTTTTTGTCTCTTTATTTGCATGAAAATTCATTTTTGAATTTGAATTGATTTTGCGTAATTTGCGCCAAAATTTCCATGTCAAACCAAAAGAGTCTAATGAACTTTAGTTTGAGAAAAACTTTTGATTGACGTCGCGCAATTTTCAAACGCTTTCGATTTTCCGAATTTTTTTAAACTTTTTCGATTTAAAAATGAGCAGAACGTGTCGTGTGCGCGGGTGTTATTTAAAAAACAGTGAAGTGAAATTATTTTCTTTCCCACAGGACCCCATATTAGCAGACAAATGGAGGCAGAATTTGCATATTGCCAGGACGGAACATCTTCCACCCCACAACTCATTTGTGTGTGTAAAACACTTTGAGGCATGTGTTGTGGGGGGACAATGTTTGAAAAAGGGTGCCATCCCCACCCTTCGTTTAGGTAAGTTTTTGCGCAATACCTCTTGCGAAATGAGGTTAATAAAGTCAAAGAAAGAAAACTACAAAATAAATTAAAAAAGCTGTAGGTTATAAGTAGGTTGTAAGCCAGGGCCCCACGAAAAGAGATTCGCCGTTCACACAGGTAATTAATAATCTATTAGCTATCTTTTGCATATGATGATACCTATTCTTTTATTTCAGGGTTTTCCACTTTTCTAATATATATTTCAGGTTTTTTTTATTTATATATTTTACAGGTATTTTCCCGTTTCAGGTTTTTTCTATTTTTTAGTCTATTTTACAGGTTTCTTTTTTTCTTCTTATTTTTTCTTCTCTTTCAGCTAGCACCCGAGCCTAGATTTTTAAAGCACTACAATTTTTTCTTAATCATGATGGATTGAGAGTAGTGTTTTAAAAATCAGGTAAATCGAAATGACTTAATCGATGTCAATATCGAAGTCGTGTTAGAAATTGTTATAGTATGAGAACAATTTCGTAATTCGTGCTTTCAAAATTTTATATTTTTTTTTTCATTTCAGGAAATGTAAATACCTATTATTTATAGCATTGTAATATATATACATATACATATAAGAATACTTAAATTACTTGTGAATAAAAATAATTATATTTTTTTTTCATTTCAGGAAATGTAATTACCTATTATTTAGACCATTGTAATATATATACATATACATAAATTTCTGTGAATAAAAATAAAAAGTTAAAATTAAAAAAACTAGTATTTCATTTTCTTAAGGATAATAATATTTATTTGGTAAGAGGAACTTAAAGAAACGTATACCAATAATATAATTCGACAGGATTTCATTACAATATCAATATATTCGTTCAGCTCAATAAAATAAATATCTGCATATGAAAAATCGTTCCTATGGACGTGCAAAAGCAAACACACATATATAGTACATAAATACATGCATACAAACTGCCATAGACATACTTGCATATGAGGCTGCGAGCACTTGCGACAGAATATTTCGATTTGCTATTGCTGTCGAGAATTTAGAACACATATTTACATACATATATTGATGCATACATATGTACGGAGCCGCGGCCACTCGACTTCACAAAAATTGAAGATTTACCAAATATTGGCAAATAATTCAACGCGAAATATTACAATATTGACTATTTTCGAATTGGCGAGAAAATTGGCATATGGGCATATGGGCATATGAGCTCGAACTTAGTGTTATAGAATATTTTGGATTTTTCAGCGTCGTTGCGACTAAAAAAATCTGACCGCTGCGACTGCGCCTATGAATGTATTTTGTTCTTGCAGTCGCTCGGCTTATAATTTTAGCTTTGGAAACATACGCGTGCAGAGGCATAAAGCCAGTGCTTTGTGTGTGCTGTTGTATGTACATACATATGTATGTATATACTAATAAGCGTAGTTTTGCTTGGAGTCGAGAATGTATGTATATGTATGTACGGACATACAAGTTAACACGCGCTACGTTTATTTTCTCTTTTTCCTTTGCTTTTGCTTTACCTAATTGTAATTTAATAAGACAAACAAGTTGTAGACATTAGGTAAGCAATTTATTTCTTAAGCGTGCCGGAAATGCAAGTAACAGAATATGACCTGCAGGCACTAATTGGGCAATTCTTTCCAAAGAATTAAAAATGCAATACTTGCATTAATATTGTAAAACTTAGTATAATTAATTGAATTGTAAAAATAAATTTTCAGTCTAAAACTGGAGTCCAATAAAGCGGTGCATTAGCTCCGATCTTTTTTAAAAACACAAATCGACTTTCAAATTAAAAACTGGCGCCCGAGCAGGGACCAGTCGCGAAAAAGTGAAAAGTGTTTAAAAGTGTCTGTGAAAGGAAGAAATTAAAAGTTGACTTCCCAACGGCACCAACCCTATTTTCCGACTGGTCATCAGGATTTCCAGCAGACTCAGGCTCTCTTGTGTTCGTCCGGAGACCACCTCGCATCGAAGTGTTGCAGCAGGAGCCGCAGTAGGTCGGAACGACCAAAAAGGAATACATCCGTGCAGCCAGCGAGGGAAGAGTAGTTCAATGCTACTCCTACTGTAAGTTAGCGTATTTAACTAAAAACATTAAGTTAAATTAAACCTTTTTAAATTTACAAAATAATAAAATTAATAACTTGAGACATTAAATAAGAAGTGAGTTATTGCATTAAGTGAAATT
This sequence comes from Anastrepha obliqua, assembly GCF_027943255.1. Lineage (NCBI taxonomy): Eukaryota > Metazoa > Arthropoda > Insecta > Diptera > Tephritidae > Anastrepha > Anastrepha obliqua. The sequence goes on along the minus strand of NC_072897.1, from coordinate 52,954,261 downwards.
AAACCTTTTTAAATTTACAAAATAACAAAATTAACAACTAGAGATATTAAATAAGAAGTGAGTTATTGCATTAAGTGAAATTAAACCTTTTTAAATTTACAAAATAATAAAATTAATAACTAGAGATATTAAATAAGAAGTGATCCATTGTGTATTGCAATATATTTTAACTAATTTTTCGCATAGGTACGAAAAGCGTGTTCTAATTTGTAAGGATCAAACCAAGAACTATAGAAAATATTTAATCGACAAAAAATAAAGTGTAATAAAAATAATTTGAAAGTTAGGAATAAGATAAAGCAATCCAATTCTGGATCAAGACAAAATCTAAATACAAGTTAATTTTGACATTTCCGTTATTTAAATTATAAGGCGTAAATAATCGTGTCCAATTGCGAAGATGAGTAATCCAAGCAATCTGATAAGACCACCGGTTCTGGGTCAAATCCCTCCGGGTGCAAATCTCCAAAACGAAGAAAATAGGGGCATAGTTAGGCAAATAACAGAAGTGGTCAATAGAATATTAGACGACAGGTTAGCAGTTAGGAACGTTATAGAGGTAGACGAACCTGTTAACATAGGACCCCAAGGAATCAGTGAACTCGACAAAATTCCTGATGTTGTGCGCTCTTTGCGAGAATTTGCAGGGGACCCAGGTGAATTCGGATCCTGGAAGAAAAGTGTCGATAGAGTTCTACAACTGTACGAGCCAATGCGAGGCTCACATAAATACTTTGGTATCTTAAACACCATACGAAACAAAATTACAGGCCAAGCGGACATTGTGCTGGAGTCCTACAGCACACCCTTAAATTGGACCGCGATTTCACGTTGTCTCACAACGCATTACGGCGACAAACGAGACCTAGGTACTTTAGAGTACCAAATGGCCTCACTGACTCAGGGAAATCTAACCATACACGAATATTATCAGAAGGTTTATTCAAACCTTTCTCTGATCCTGAACAAAATTTCTTGTTTAGAAGCCGGATCAGAACCCCGGAAACTTCTTGTAGACACGTATAGAAACAAAGCGTTGGATACCTTCGTTAGAGGTCTCAATGGCGACCTTCCGAGACTCCTAGGGATAAGAGAACCAGCAGACCTTCCAGAGGCTCTGCAATTATGCCTCAAATTGGAGAATCAAACCTACCGAGCAAATATCGTCAGTAGGAAACCTCCTGTAAATCTACGAAGGAATTTCCCCCCACATCCCCACGCCGTACCGAAACCGTTTTACCCACACCTTGCCCATTGGAATCAACCAATGCAGAGACAAACACTCCCACCCTCCTATATCCCACCTCAACAACAAGGGCACTGGCAAAGACCCCAGAATTTTTTCCCACAACAACAAAACTTCAATTCTCAACCTCGACACCTGCCACCACCTAGACCTTTTGCACCAAAGCCCATGCCAAGACCTGAACCAATGGACATCGACCAGAGCATGCAGACGAGAAGGGTCAATTACATTAATAGGCCACCACAAAACCTAGCATTTCACGGGAAAAGACCACCACCTCCCCAGCAAGGTATGGAAAAAAGACAACGAAACTTTAACATAGAAGCGGAACAATGCAACAGCGTTGCATACCGACAAGATTTGGAATATGCAAACCAACACGACGAAATTAGACAAGACAATTACAACGTGCAAGAGACTCTTGAACAGTACGGTACAGACGACAATGCTGCAGAGGATTTTTCGGACATCCATTTTTTAGATTAGCAAACTCCTCACTTCCATATTTTGAATGTAAAACGAAGGAAGGAGGAATTTTAAAAATATTGATCGATACGGGCTCAAACAACAATTATATGCAACCCTCTATTGTACCCAATTCCCTCCCAAATAACCAACCCTTTTTTGCTAACACTATAGCTGGAAAAATAAAAATTACGCACCACACCAACGTTAGTTTATTCGGAATACCCGATCTAAAAATTAAATTTTTTTTATTACCCTCCTTAAAGTCATTCCACGGCATCTTAGGCAATGACAGCCTCAAGCAACTTTCGGCAGTAATCCACACAAAATACAATTATATGACAATACAAGATAGAGTCAGGATTAAAATAAAACAGCAAACCATACAATCAATTAACACAATAGACATACAGACTGACCACCTAAATGACAGACAGAAGACCACACTTAACGCAATTGCGAAGAATTTTCCCAAACTTTTTACCGAACCTGAAGAAAGACTGACATACACTACGAAAGTACAAGGAAGCATAAGGACGTCCACGGACACACCAATATACACCAAATTTTATCCGTACCCTATGTCACTGAAAGTGGAAGTAGAGAAACAAATCAAAGACTTGCTACAAAATGGTATAATAAGACCTTCAAGGTCTCCATACAATTCCCCTGTATGGATAGTACCAAAAAAACCAGACACTTCAGGAGAGAAGAAATTTCGCATGGTAATTGACTATCGAAAATTGAACCTAGTAACTATATCGGACAGATATCCTATACCCGAAATAAATGGAGTACTAGCACATCTAGGAAGAAATAAATACTTCTCAGTACTCGATTTAAAGAGCGGCTTCCACCAGATTCCTCTAAGGGAATCGGATATAGAGAAGACAGCTTTTTCGGTAAATCACGGTAAATACGAATTTACCCGGCTACCTTTCGGTCTCAAGAACGCTCCTTCAATTTTTCAAAGAGCTCTTGACGACATCCTAAGGAACCATATAGGAAAGAGATGTTACGTCTACATCGACGACATCATAATATTTAGTAAAGACCAGGAAACTCACTTTAATGACATCCAACAAATCTTCGATACGTTAGAAAAAGCAAATCTAAAAGTACAACTTGACAAATGTCAATTCCTAAAAACAGAAGTGGAATTTTTAGGTTTTATAATATCCGAAAAAGGCCTCAAAACAAATCCACAAAAAACCGACGCAATAGCAAAGTTTCCAATACCTAAAACTCTAAAAGAACTCCGATCATTTTTAGGACTTTCAGGGTATTATCGCCGCTTCATCAAAGACTACGCGAAGCTCGCGAAACCCCTTACAGTCCTCTTAAGGGGGGAAGGCGGACGAGTGTCCAAGAATCAATCAAAGAAAGTCATGGTAACCTTGAACAAAGACGCCTTAGATTCCTTCGAGAAACTTAAACGATCACTCATTGGTAAAGACATAATGCTTGCATACCCCGACTACTCTAAAGAATTTGTGTTAACAACAGATGCCTCCAATTACGCAATTGGAGCCGTACTATCGCAAAACGACAAGCCAATAACTTTCATCTCTAGAACTCTTTCTAAAGCCGAAGAGCATTACGCAGCAAACGAAAGAGAAATGCTAGCGATAGTGTGGGCGCTGAATTCCTTGAGAAACTACCTTTACGGTTCCGCGAAGGTTAAAATCGTTACGGACCATCAGCCACTCACTTTCGCCCTAAGCAACAGAAACCACAACAGTAAGATGAAAAGGTGGAAGGCCAGATTGGAAGAGTATGACTACGAGCTAATCTACAAACCAGGAAAAACCAATATTGTGGCCGACGCACTCTCAAGACCGCCACAAGTATCACAAATCAATTCATTGACAGGAACGCAACATAGTGACGAAAGTTCTGCGCACAATCTTATCCCAGCTGTAGAAGGACCTATAAATGCTTTCAAGAACCAAATTTGGCTCCTAAATGGCGACGAAAATAGTTACCAATTCAAAATACCCTTTCCCACATACCATAGACACATTTTTAATCAACAAGATTACGATGAACAAAATCTAATTTCAATTCTTAAACGTTATTTAAATCCCTCGGTAATAAACGGACTTTTTACCTCAGAGCCAATCATGGGAAAAATCCAACGATTATACCCTCTTCATTTTTCTAAATTCAGAATACGTTTTACCCAAACCAAAGTCGAGGACCTTACAGACGAAGCCAGACAGGAAATAGAAATGCTAGAAGAACACAGACGCGCCCATAGGAATGCACAGGAAAACAAAATCCAACTATTACAAAAATTTTACTTTCCAAAAATGAGTGCTAAAATAGAAATTCTAGTCAGACAATGCAAAATTTGCAAGGAGAATAAATATGACCGACATCCAAATAAGCCACAGCTGCTTGAAACTCCCATTCCGAAATATCCCGGTGAGATAGTGCATATTGACATTTATAACACAGAGAAAAATCTAGTTCTTACTGCAGTCGACAAATTTTCCAAATATGCCCAAGCTAGAGTAATAAAAAGCAGAGCTTCGGAAGATATTAGGGAACCTCTGAGACAGATAATTTTGGCATTCGGCGTACCAAAAATGATAGTAGTAGACAATGAAAAAGCATTAAACTCAGCCTCCTTATGTTTTATGTTGGAGGATCAACTCGGAATAGAAATCTACAAGACACCTCCTTACACAAGCACAGTAAACGGGCAGGTGGAACGATTCCACTCAACCCTCTCAGAAATTGCGCGCTGCCTAAAGGCGGAACGAATCCATAGAACATTCCTAGAAATTTTGGACAGATCGGTATACGAGTACAATTGCACAGTCCACTCGACAACAGGGAAGAAACCGATAGAAATATTTTTTGGACGCAGGGTCTCTACAAATCCTGACCAGTACGAGAAGGCCCGGCAGGAAAATATCGAAGCACTTAGGAAAAAACAAGCAAAAGACTTAGAAGTACACAATCGGAAGAGGACCCCAATGAAAACATATTTGCCAGGTGACATTATTTACGTGCGAATAAATAAAAGACTAGGCTCAAAACTTACTAACAGATACAAAAAGGAAATAGTAAAGGAAGACAAATCTAGTGTAGTTATAACAGAAAAAGACCGAACCGTACACAAGAGTAATATTAGAACTTAACTCATCTATTGCTTTCAGATTAATAATACCACTCGCCACAGGCGAGTTCCGTATTCTCGATTACACAAATTCACAACTAGCAACCTTTAATACAGGATGGACTAAAATCCAAAATGGGACCTACAAAATTATACATACAATTGACACAGACGAATACCAAAGGACTTTGAACGAACTCAACTCCACGATAAGACACAAAATAACTCCCGACAATTCCTTACTCCCCTTCTTGCTCCATGAAATGTCCGAAATACAAAGTTTCCTAAGTAGATTAAAGCCAAAGGTAAACAAGAGATCCATAAACGTAATTGGTACCGCCTGGAAATGGCTCACAGGGAGCCCGGATCACGAAGATCTCGTTATGTTAGAAAATCATATAAACAATTTACTCGAAAATAACAATAACCAATTAATAATAAATAGAGCAATGAGCGGAAGAATAAATAATATAACGGAAGTGTCAAATAAAATATTTAAAATATTAAAAGATAAGGAAGATGTTCAGCATGATATGGCTGTAAACATTAAATTTAAGCTACAATTAATAAAAGATGAAATCATAAATATCAATTATGCAATACATTAGGCCAAAGTTGGCATTGTAAATTCATATATATTTTCTAACGTTGAAATGAAACTAATAAAAGAAATTATTGAGAAAAATAATATTCCCTTCACTAATATAGAAGAGGCATTTGAATTCAGTAACGTTAAGATAGCCTCTAGTAATTCTAAGATTGTATACTTAATTGAAATCCCAATAACTGACAACAATTTATGTGAATCCCTATTAATAAAAGCAATAAAGAAAGGTAATAGATTATATAAAATACCATTTGAAAAAATTATAAGATGTCAAAATAAAATCTTTGGAAAGAAAAGCAACTGTAAAGAACATAATGAAATTAAAATTTGTACAAAGGAAAATATTGTAGACATCAGTAACTCCACATGCATTCCTCATCTACTCAAAAGCCGATCGCCTAGCTGCATCACGATTAACAACCAACACATTCCCACTGTCCTAGAAGTCCTCCCAGGAATAATACTTTTAAATCGATTTAACGACATCGTTCACATCGACAAGGAGAAGATTAACTTAACTGGATCATTCGCAATCCAGTACCATAACTCCACCATTATAATAAACAACCAAACATTTCTGTCTAAAGAAATCTCCAGCGGAAAACCCCTTCCTGCAGTTCTACAACCAAATGCAACACTTACGGCCGAAGAAGAATTACTAAGCCTGGAAATGATGAAAGAACTTCACCTAAAAAACATAAACTATATCGAAACTTTAAAAAATAAAGGATTAACAACATCAATAGTTAATTTTGGGATATCTGGTATAACTTTAACTCTAATGGCAATCGGGGTACTAAAACTAACTTCAACGAAAGGCCCAAAGCGAGGGGCCAAACACGTCTCCGAATTCTTCAAAAGGGCCCCATTACAAGAGGTAACAGTTAAAAATTTCCAACAACCCGAACCACATCCTGAAGATTATCCTACTCAGACGCACGAGGACGTTCGTTTTTAAATGCGGAGGAGTTAACACGCGCTACGTTTATTTTCTCTTTTTCCTTTGCTTTTGCTTTACCTAATTGTAATTTAATAAGACAAACAAGTTGTAGACATTAGGTAAGCAATTTATTTCTTAAGCGTGCCGGAAATGCAAGTAACAGAATATGACCTGCAGGCACTAATTGGGCAATTCTTTCCAAAGAATTAAAAATGCAATACTTGCATTAATATTGTAAAACTTAGTATAATTAATTGAATTGTAAAAATAAATTTTCAGTCTAAAACTGGAGTCCAATAAAGCGGTGCATTAGCTCCGATCTTTTTTAAAAACACAAATCGACTTTCAAATTAAAAACTTACATACAATAGGGCATCAATATGCCAATACGTGAGGTAGGTCATGGTTGCTTCAGTACATTGAACTTTTGCTTAATTGTTTCTTACATGTGTATGCATACATGTACATACATATGTTTGTAGTAAGAAACAGTTTAAACAGATTTTGTTACTAATCCAAATATACATACTTACGGTAACATACGAATATGCTTTTTTATCCTATAAAATATGTAAATATGGAGGATATCTTGGGTTTGTTAAAATTATTCTTTTATTTATTTTGAATATCAAAACTTGTATACAAACCATGCTTGTATACCTCCTGCAATAGGATGTGGATGAAAAATTACAGAACGGAAATAAAAACGTAATGCCTCAAATGCCTTGCAAAATGCTGTCGGTCAATTTTATTTCAAACAAATGTATGTATAACAATGCCCAATTTCTTTTTGTCCAAAAATAACAAATATATATGTACATATATGCAAATACATACGTTTCTTTGAAGTTTTCTTTTATTTATTTTAAATTTCAAAGTTTTATACTATCTATAAAATGCATACATATATTATTCCATGTAATAAATCTAAATTGAAAAAAATTTCGTTTGCAAAGGAACAAATGAATGCATATTCAAATGTAAATATGATATATACATACATATGTAACACTATAAGAATTGAAGATCCAATTGAACTTTTGCACAAACATAGCTAACATAATACATATACATATGTATATATTGATATACATATATTTACATACATATGTCAAAATACCAAAGCACTTGTATGTAAAAATTTTCATCAAATTTGTATAGTTTTCAATTTACTAAAATGCACATACCAAGATGTGAGAGGTCGTTTTATAGTGCATTTTTTAAATTAAATCAAAATATTAAAGTTACTTTGATTTGAAATGTTGGCGCATATAATAAATATTCAAATTATTCATCAATAATCATTTAGTTGAATAAATTTTCATTCATCAAGGGAACATATGTAGAAATGAACAAGCAAATTCTTTGCAAAATGCCGTCGGCTAATCGTCAATTTGATTTTCTACAGAAGCAAAAGCAGAGAACGTTATGATATACAGAGAACGTTCTCTGTGTGCAGAGCCAATATAGGAAGAGAGAATTCACTGCAATCAGCTCTGTTAAACCCCGGCCGCGGTTAGACTTACCTCTGTTAAACCCCGGCCGCGGTTAGACTTCATTTTTGACAATTCACACCATTCGTAGCTCGTGAGACTTCTCTATATTTAACGTTCTCTGATAATTATCTAACGAAAAAAAATAAAAATGTAATGATTCATAGGTATTAGTTCTGTTTTCATTCGTTTCTTTCAAATGTGCCCAAATGTCAATAGAACTTTTATTCCAGCGCTGTATGTGCGAATGTATTTGAAACATTTCGGTGTTGATCAAGGCGAACTGAATGCAGAAGTTTTGCTATAGAAGAAAACACTTATTCGGCTGTCAGAGAATTTGACAGAAGTTGTTGTTGGGCTTACGTCAAACGAGATATACCAAAAAGAACAAAGGGAACGCTCATGGCTTGCCGGTCGTGAACAAAGGGAATGCTCTTGGCTTGCACCAGTTTGTTTACGAGCATCGCACACCATTTTATACATTTTGTAAGAACAAAGGGAATGCTCAATGGCTTGCACCGGTTTGTTTACGAATACCGCACACCACTTTATACATTTTGTTTTCATTCCTTCATTTGCGTCCCCGTGTGACAGAGAACGTTAATGAATAGAGAAGTCTTAATGACAGGAAAGTGTTCATTTTCGAGGGGTACTCGTCTCGCGAAGACAATTTCACCACTGACACATTTTTCACCAATAGTTAACAGCGTAAAAGGCAATTCGGAAAATTTAACAGCAAGTGAGTATTATTAACAGCAATTAGCAATGTAAGATATTATTAGAAAAGTTTGTGTGAGTGGCGTAATGTATTTGACATTACAGGTGCTTTTTTTTGTGATTTATTTCGCCCTTTGGAATTTGGAAAATTGCGCCAGAATAATAAATGGCAATCGGAAAAAGTTAACGGGATTTAAGTTTTGCGAAATTGCGAAGGCGACTTGCAAATTCCAACGGGCGGACTTTTATTCGGGCGTTAAAATCGTGTATTTCGGTATTCGAGTTTTTTAAGTTTTTAAAGTGCGTTAAAAATTAAGCGTTTTTTTAAAAGCGCCGTGCGTTTTTCGGTATTCGAGTGTTTAAAGTGCGGTACAAATTTAGCTTTTTTTGCAAAACCCCGTGCGTAATAAAAAATTAATTAAAATCAAAAAATTGAAAATTAAAAAAAAAAAATGAGTGATAGGTTGTGTCGCGTACGCGGATGCTCGCAGGACGAGAAACGCCTGTTTTCGTTCCCAAAGGATCCGGAGGAAGTGGCAAAGTGGAGGGACAACTTGAAAATCCCGACGGCGGTGCATCTTCCACCCCACAACTCATATGTGTGCGTAAAGCATTTTGAGCCATATGTTGTGGGGGGAAAATGTTTTTTCAAGAAAATGTTTGGAATCGGGTGACGTTCCCGATAATAATGTAGCTAATGGTTCGGGCGGATATTGTATGTCTGGTAAACGAACTTTTCCTGCAGCGCAACACATGCCTGGTGTTTCAGTTTTGAATTTCAATGCTTGACAAAATCTGCAAATTTTATCCAGTTTAAAAACAAGAAAAGTAGCAATCAAGAGCTCAGAGTGACATAAAGAAGACCACTTTGATTCGGTAAAAGAAATGCCAAGAGGTAGAAGACATGCTAACATCGGACGTAATACACGTCACAATAGATATGTGCAAAATCACAGACGAAATGAAAGTGAGGAAAGTCATGCTGATAGATTAAGTCAACAAAGAGATCGTTCTAGGTCACGTTCTCAAAATCGGCCAATAAATATCAATTCTGTAAATTTGAATGGTGCAGCATTTCAATATAATCCACAACTTGATTATTCATCTCACAAATACGTTGTCATTGGAAGTATGGATAAAATTTGCGGATTTTTCAAGCATTGCGCTGCAGGAAAAGTTCGTTTACCAGACATATAATATCCGCCCGAACCATTAGCTACATTATTATCGGGAACATCACCCGATTCCAAACATTTTCTTGAAAAAATTTCCACATATAATTCATGTTTTCAAATGACATCTTTTGGTGCTGGAAAAATTATAACCGATAACTTCATGCCAACGTTCAAGGTTCAACAACATTCGCTGACACATCTAACGAATCATTAGATTTTATGGACACAAATTATGGCTTTTTTCAGATTCAAGGGCAAGCATATCATATCACTTATTAGGTTCATTACTACCACTACCCGATCAAGAGTCAAAATTTTTGCAAATTTATTTCATTAATGACAACGATGTTGAACTTGAAGCACGGTGTGCATCTTCCAGAAATATAAACAGAGTCATTATGTGAGAGTTACAAGATTTATTACACACACACAATGTTTTGGTGCAAAGTTTTAAAACAACAATCGAAAGATTGTCATGTGATAATTATAAAATTAAAATTGATCCAAATAAAATGCCTGCCGGCGAACATCGTGGAAGATACAATCAACCAACTTCAAGCAACGAGGTTGCAATTGTTATATCTGGAGATGAATTTCAACCAAGAGATATTGTTTTGCAAAGAAGAAATGATACATTGCAACGTGTTGATGAAACGCATCGAAAATATGATGCATTACAATATCCTCTTATGTTCTGTCGTGGTGAAGATGGTTATTCGATTGATATAAAACAAATAAATCCAGCAAATAGTCAAGAAACAAATAAAACTGTAAGCACAATGAATTATTATGCATACAGAATCATGATAAGAGAAAATCAAGAGAATCACAATTTAAAGTGTCGTAAATTATTTCATCAGTATATTGTTGACATATATGCGAAAATAGAAACAGAACGATTGAATTACATTAGATTCAACCAAAGAAAATTACGCTGTGACGAATACATACATTTACGATGTGCAATTAACAACGATACCAACGTTAATAACATTGGTCAAATGGTAATATTACCTTCATCGTATACAGGCAGTCCAAGGCATATGCATTAATACGCCCAAGATGCAATGTGTTACGTCAGAAATTATGGTCGACCCGACTTATTCATAACTTTCACATGCAATCCGAAATGGGATGATATTAAGAATAATTTATATACTGGGCAATCAGCTACTGATAGGCATGACATTACTGCAAGAGTGTTTAGACGAAAGCTACAGTCTCTAATGGATTTCATTGTAAAACATAAAGTTTACGGAGATGTACAATGTTTCATGTATTCTGTGAAATGGCAAAAAAGAGGCTTGAAACATGCGCATATTTTGATTTGGTTAAAACAAAAACTAACCACAGATAAAATTGATCATATTATATGTGCTGAGATTCCAGATATAAATGAAGATCCAGAATTACATACTACTGTAACCAAAACCATGATTCATGGACCGTGTGGTACGTTAAATCAAAATTCTCCATGTATGGTTGATGGTAAATGTTCAAAAAACTACCCAAGGCAATTAATTGCTGAAACAATGACTGGAAATGATGGATATCCATTGTACCGTAAAAGATCACCAGAAGATAATGGAAAAACAGTCACTGTGAAAATAAATAATGAAGATGTGGAGATCGATAACCGTTGGATAGTTCTGTATTCCAAATTATTATCGAAAACATTTAACGCACATATAAATGTTGAATATTGTAACTCCGTAAAATCCATCAAATACATATGCAAATATATCAATAAAGGAAGTGACATGGCAGTATTTGGAGTTGTAAATCGAAATAATGAAATTACTAATTACCAAATGGGAAGATACATTAGTAGCAACGAAGCAGTTTGGAGAATATTATCATTTCCGATTCATGATCGCCCTCCAGCTGTTATTCATTTGTCAGTCCATTTAGAAAATGAACAAAGTGTTTATTTCACTGAAAATACTGCTCAACAAATGGCCGAACGACCACCAGCAACAACACTAACTGCATTTTTAAACTTATGTGAAACAGATTCATTTGCAAGAACATTGCTTAATTAAATGTTCCTAAATATTATACTTGGAATGCATCATCAAGGTCCTGGGTACGAAGGCAACGAGGATTACCTGTAGATGGATATCCAGCAATGTGGAATTTTTCTATTTACGTCATCTTGGTCATCTTTGTTGTACTTATCAGCAAGCATGCAAAGAATTGAATTTGCTGAAAATGATAATCAGTGGAAAGTTCTCCACACCAAATAAGAACACTATTTGCCATCATTATTGCTACATGTTTCCCAGCAAACCCAAAAGAATTGTGGAGTACTTACCAAGAATACATGACAGAAGATATCCTACATCAAGTGCGTCGCATTACTGCAAATCCAAATTTGAATTATACAGATGAATTATATAATGAGGTATTAATTAAAATCGAAGACTTTTGCCTGATGATTGCAAATAAAACTCTGAGTGAGTTAGGTATGATCGCACCAAATCGTCCGATGCATGATGCATACAATGCAGAATTAAGACGTGAAAAAGAATATGATCGAAATGGTCTGAACACATTTGTAACAACAAACCTACCAAAATTAAACACAGAACAAAGGCAGGCATATGACACAATTATAGACAATGTTGCAAATGAAAGAGGAGGAATATTCTTCTTAGATGCACCAGGTGGGACAGGAAAAACGTTTTTGTTGTCGTTAATTTTGGCCACCATTCGATCACAGAATAATATTGCATTGGCTATGGCATCATCTGGAATAGCGGCAACTTTATTGGACGGCGGTCGCACTGCACATTCTGCATTAAAGTTACCATTAAAAATGCAAGTAAATGAAGAACCAACTTGCAACATTTCTAAAAATTCTGGAATGGGAAATTAAATTAAATAGAACACTGAAAGATTTTCGAAATAACACAAACATATTTGGTGGTGCACTAATTTTATTGGCCGGTGATTTTCGACAAACTTTGCCTGTTATTCCCAAATCAAAAGCAGCTGATGAATTGAGAGCGTGCCTTAAATCTTCTAATCTGTGGAGATATGTTCAAAAACTCACATTAACTACTAATGTTCGTGTGCAGTTACAGAATGATCCAACAGCTGCTGAATTTTCCGAACATTTGTTGCAAATTTGAAATGGACGAAAGCCAATTGATAAGAATACAGGCATGATCACACTTCCAACTAATTTTTGTACCGTAACAGAATAAAGAGTACAATTAGTGCAAAATGTATTCCCAAATATTGCACAAAACTATCGAAATCAAGATTGGCTAAGCGAGAGAGCTATATTAGCTGCCAAAAATGTCGATGTCAATGAAATCAATGCCAGTATATTGACTCAAATTCCAGGTGAAGTTGTCACCTATAAATCAATTGATTCAATCACTAATCCCGAAGATGTAGTGAATTATCCAATTGAATTTTTGAATTCACTTAATTTGCCTGGTTTGCCACCACATCGTTTGCAATTGAAAGTCGGCGCAGTGATCATTATGTTGCGAAATATCAATCAGCCGAAACTATGCAATGGGACAAGATTAGCAGTGAAACGGACAATGAACAATGTAATTGAAGCAACAATTTTGAAAGGCAAGTTTAAAGGTGAAGATGTTTTGATTCCGCGCATTCCAATGATTTCAACAGATTTGCCTTTTGATTTTAAGCGACTTCAATTTCCCATTCGCCTTGCTTTTGCAACTGTATGTAGGATGTTCTCGAGTAGGGAAACCATCGTTACTTTATATTTATACACCGCATGAAAAAAAAAACTCAAAATTTTGGTCTATCAGAAGGCTTTAGAATAAGTTGTTAGTTTACAATCATTAGAGTAAGTCACTAAAATAAATAAAACATTGTTATTAGAATAAGTCACAAAATAATTGTGGAGCATGAATTAAATGATGAAACAAGAAAAAAACAAAGAACACTTTTCATTTATATTTTTCTTTCACCCAGCGAAGCGGGTGAGGGTCCGCTGGTATAATATAATTAATATAATATAAAATAAAATAAAATAAAATAAAATAATATAATATAATATAATATAATATAATATAATCTATATATATAAAAATTAAATGATGTTCGTTTGTACGCATTTTTTTGGGCTGATACGAGCCAATTTTATTCGTTCTTTTTTCATATTATAGGGACCCACTAGGGGAAGGTTTTTAAAAAAGAAAAAATCAAAATATTTTACAAATTGTGTTTTTAGTGAAAATTGCCGCAGAACTTGCTCGATTCTTAGATTAAGTTTCGAATTAACATTAATTTTATGTGTACAAGTTTTTTTGAATAAATATACGAATATTTCGTTATTGTGAAACGATTTGTGTCGTGTTGCTAAGTTGCAAATTTTTTTCGACGGAGAGTAAACATAAACACAGAGGTTTGTACTCTCTTTATGAAGAGAAATGCTTCAGTACACATACACGAATGCCGAACTACTGATTTGTGTTTTGTGTGCAGTTCATTTGTGAGAGCAACAAGTGTGTTGACCAAGGATAATAGATTTTCCCATGAAGCAATAATTAAAGGTGATGTAAGTAGCCTAATTTCACCCTGTGTTAGCCATCTTGAAGCTACTTAATAAATCCGTGTTGTCCTCTTGGAAAAGCTACTTTTTATTTCAGCGCAAATTCCAAAGAAAAAGTACTCAAAAGCGTAGAAATTAAAACTTTTGCTGAAAAAGTTAGCAGGCAATACTGTTTTGCCTATTCCATTTTGCTTAGACTTTCGCATCTTTCAATTTCAATTTATTTGATTTTTTTTTTTTCAAACACGAAACGCGCTGCATTATTTAAGGGGGGGGTAGGGTCACAAAATCGAAATTTTTTTTCTTCACTCATCTTATAGTAAATCATTTCAAGAATGTTGTGTCAAAATTTTAAGTGAATCGGAGCAGAACTCTCAAAGTTATAGCCTTTGTAGGCACTCTACCTCGAATGCGGAGCATCGATAATTTCTCAGAGTCATTTTTTCAAACGCGTTTTTCCCGAAACGACTTCTTAAAAGTCGGTGCCAATCACAACTCCGAAACTATTCAACCGATTCTTTTCAAATTTGGCACACGTTTTCTAAATCAAAAATACCTCCCCCCTACACTGTTTTTTTTTTTATTTTTTGTTTTTAAGGTTGTTTTTCACTTACAAATATGGCGAAATTTTTCGCCAAAAATGCTCGTTTTACGTTTTTTTGCCACCAAAACTACAAAAATTAAAAAAAAAAAATTTTATTAATGTAGGGGGGAGCATTACGTCATACTTTAACTGAAAAATTCGACTTTTTTAGTTTCAGATGATTCTACGACGAATGCCGATTGGCACCGCAGAGCACCGCTCGAAAAACATATCTCCAAAAAAACTCTGTCATGGGCTTATTTGTCAATATTTTATTTTTAATATTTTTTAAAAACTTATTGAAAAGATGTACAATAACATGCAACTGATTTTATTAAAGTATCTTAAGACATATTTCTGTAAAAAATTCACAAAAAAAGTGTTTTTTTTTTAGCGCTAAACCCTACCTCCCCCTTAAAGCGATTTGCAATTTTTGCTTCGAATTATTATCAAGCCTGCAATATACTAATTCAGCGTATGATACATGAGGAACAATGAGTAATCTAACAAGGTTTAATTTAACTTTACGCATCGGAACAAACCTATCAAATAGATAGCTGACTAAAGCATTGAAATGTTGCAGTTTTTCATCCACTGTTGTGAATAACCGACACATATTCCAATCAAGCTCGGCAGCCTCTTTATTTAAGAGATCATGCTGAATAAGCTTAAAGTCTCTAAAAAATATCTACTTTACTTGATTGTGTTTGTTGAACTGGATGTTGTAAGATAAGAATATCAACTCGTGGTCGGAAACTCCAGCCATAGGAAGCTGATCAATATGACTGACGTAATCTCTGTCACTGACGCAAAATACATCCAAAAGACTTGGTTTGCAGTGGGGTGCAAAGCGAGTAGCATATTCATTGACTAAGGAAATTCCTAATGATTGGAAACTATCTATCAAACTCCTGGAAGAAAAATTATCACAAAGAAGGTCTACATTTAAATCACCACACACAATAATATGTTCATAGGAGATGTGGAATTCCGCTAATTTATCAAATATCACTTAGAGGTCATTTCTATTGCTAGGGTTGTAAATGCATGCAACAAGACATTTGGTATTGTTATCATAAAATTCAACAAAAATGTATTCGACTTCTTGAAAATGATCTGATCTACAGATCTCTTTCCATTTAAAATTATTTTTAAAATATAAAGCAATGCCACCTCCTCGAGTCTTCGTAGTCCTATCACATCTAATAATAGTGTAGTCGCACAGGGAATATACATTATTATCAATATAGTCTTTAAACCATGTCTCTGTAATACATATTAAGTCAATGCTCAAATTATCAAAAACAAAATTTAGATAGTCAATTTTTTCAGCATTCAAACTTCGCGCATTCAACTGACAGACATTAAACCCATTGTAGCGATTACAAATGAGTTTAAGCAATCCTCTTGCATGTTCTTTGTCTAATTGTTTTGCTATTGCATTACACATTGACAGTTTATGGTTGGGAGTATACGCAAGGTGAAGGAGTTTAAATAAAGCAAGGGGATAATGAGATAGATAGGAATGAGATCAAAATAAAAAAGATTACATTGTAAAGCCAAGAATATGAAAACTAACAATGAGATGAACGAAATAGAAATGATACTAAAATAAAAATGATTACAATGCAAAGCAAAGAGTTTGAAAAACATAAATGATAAATAAGAGAATAAATTTAACGCAGACATAACATTAATAATATAACGCATAAATGTTTTTGTTTTTACATGTTAGCAGTTGCCATGCTCTTTATACTCGTTTTTTTCAGTTAATAATTACAGCAGATGCTTTCCATTTCAATTCAACCGGGCTATTCGGGTCATGTTCTTCGATTTCGATGTAACTGAAATATGTTGCTCTCTGCTCAAAATAATGAGACACGTATTTTTTTGTTCGCCCGAAAAAAATTTTTTTCAAGAGTTATCGGCAATTTTGTTTTTCGGCTCAAAGTCGATTTTTTTTAACTATATAAGAAATTTTTTTCTTTCAATGCTCTTAACTTGGTCAAAAATGAACCGATTTTAACAATTCTGGATTCAAATCAGCTACGCTCTTATTGTTTGGGCGTCTACTTGTGTTTCTGCGTATATATAAATTTATCTTTTTTAACACAGATTTTATACTTGTAACTTTGCAGATCATCTCGTTAAAAAATCAAATGTATGATTAGCGGACGTGACGAAATAAAAGTAGTTTTTCCTTGTTAAGAGTTTCCACTATTTGTTTTATTTATTACTTCAGTGTAGGTTTACAAGTGACACATATAGATTCAAATCCGATGCATGGTCAAAATACATATATATATGACACAAATCCATGGGAATAGTTAAGTTAAAAATATAAATAATTAAGTACCAGTTATAAAATAACATAAAATTATTCTATGGCTTACGACGACCTTTTTCAATTTTTTACTACATTTTCAGAAAGGGGATAAACTTATTCCCTTTTTTCCCTTGCTTCCAAATTGCATCAATGGATTAAGTAGCATCCGAAATCAGTTGTCAAACTTTACTTAACCTTGTATAATTGAATCATGAGATTTACCAAGGTTTGCCAGACAAGAAACAGTTATTCGCCTCTCAGAGAATTTGGCAGAAGTTGTTGTTGGGTTTACATCAAACGAGATATACATTTAGTAAGAACAAAGGAAATGTTCAAACGGTTTATTTACGAATACCGCACACCAGAGCACACTACTTTATACATTTCCCCTAGTGATGTGGCAGAAAAATTTCTTTTTTTTTTTGCAGTTTCAAGCAGACCTGGTAAATCTATCATCCTAGAAACGAGGTATAATACATTTTGTAAGAACAAAGGAAATGTTCAAACGGTTTGTTTTCGAATACGGCACACCAACGCACACCACTTTATACATTTCCCCATGTGATGTGGCAGAAAAAATTTGTTTTTTTTATTTTTGCAGTTTCAAGCAGACCTGGTAAATTTTTAGGCCTTGTGTGTTGACAGTTTTCTTTGGGTATACACATCGATAAGATTACAATAGAATACATTGTTCCCGGATTGATACGAATTGAAAAAAAATAACATTACATTTTCGGAATGGCAAATTTAAATAGACTTGTGGATTTATTTACCGAAGAGGATGAACACATGAATACACAAAATTCAGATAACTCCAACGATATGAGCGTGTTTGAAGACATGGGAATTCAGATCGATAAGAACAATGTGATTGTTGTTTCAGACGAAAATTCAACGAACGACGAGTCAAAGACGAAAATTGTTCATCACGAAACGAAATCACAATCCGAAGGTGTAAGCGTATTTGAAGAATCGAAAATCGATGACAATTTGGCTGCTGTCGCAAATACGGCAAATAAAGAGTCGAATACAGAAATTTCAAATGAACCGGACATTGAAACTCAGCCAGAAATCGATGATTTGAATGAAAATAATGTTTCAATTCAATTGAGCGATGCTTCCCTTGACCAATCCTATATGGAAATGAATGCGTTTGCAAACGATGTTTTCGGCTATGAAATAATATTGGAATCGAACGAAAAAGGAAAGAAACGCGAAATGATAAAAAAAATTGGTGGAAAATTTAAAATGAATGGTGCTTCATTTGAAAAATTCAAAGGTAATAAGAACATACACAAGATAAAGTTAGAATTTGAATTTTTAGATTTATTTTGTTTATTTCTGATTTTTTCAGAAGTATACCACACAACAACTCATTCCAACCCTGATTTTGAAATCCTTTTGGAATTGGTGATCGATAATTTTGTCACTATAATGGTTAACGGAAATTTGCGTGTATCAGACGCTGCATATTATTTACCATATCAACTTTTTATGGAACATATGGACCAAATGAACACAAAAAAATAATTTAGTTTTGTTTTGATTTTTTGCAACATTTCACTAGAAGTGATTCCAAATAAATTATTTGAAATAATTATCTAACGAAAAAAAATAAAAATGTAATGATTCATAGGTATTAGTTCTGTTTTCATTCGTTTCTTTCAAATGTGCCCAAATGTCAATAGAACTTTTATTCCAGCGCTGTATGTGCGAATGTATTTGAAACATTTCGGTGTTGATCAAGGCGAACTGAATGCAGAAGTTTTGCTATAGAAGAAAACACTTATTCGGCTGTCAGAGAATTTGACAGAAGTTGTTGTTGGGCTTACGTCAAACGAGATATACCAAAAAGAACAAAGGGAACGCTCATGGCTTGCCGGTCGTGAACAAAGGGAATGCTCTTGGCTTGCACCAGTTTGTTTACGAGCATCGCACACCATTTTATACATTTTGTAAGAACAAAGGGAATGCTCAATGGCTTGCACCGGTTTGTTTACGAA
Organism: Anastrepha obliqua; assembly: GCF_027943255.1. Classification (NCBI taxonomy): domain Eukaryota; kingdom Metazoa; phylum Arthropoda; class Insecta; order Diptera; family Tephritidae; genus Anastrepha; species Anastrepha obliqua. Next base: position 52,935,042 of record NC_072897.1, on the reverse strand, counting down.
TACCGCACACCACTTTATACATTTTGTTTTCATTCCTTCATTTGCGTCCCCGTGTGACAGAGAACGTTAATGAATAGAGAAGTCTTAATGACAGGAAAGTGTTCATTTTCGAGGGGTACTCGTCTCGCGAAGACAATTTCACCACTGACACATTTTTCACCAATAGTTAACAGCGTAAAAGGCAATTCGGAAAATTTAACAGCAAGTGAGTATTATTAACAGCAATTAGCAATGTAAGATATTATTAGAAAAGTTTGTGTGAGTGGCGTAATGTATTTGACATTACAGGTGCTTTTTTTTGTGATTTATTTCGCCCTTTGGAATTTGGAAAATTGCGCCAGAATAATAAATGGCAATCGGAAAAAGTTAACGGGATTTAAGTTTTGCGAAATTGCGAAGGCGACTTGCAAATTCCAACGGGCGGACTTTTATTCGGGCGTTAAAATCGTGTATTTCGGTATTCGAGTTTTTTAAGTTTTTAAAGTGCGTTAAAAATTAAGCGTTTTTTTAAAAGCGCCGTGCGTTTTTCGGTATTCGAGTGTTTAAAGTGCGGTACAAATTTAGCTTTTTTTTCAAAACCCCGTGCGTAATAAAAAATTAATTAAAATCAAAAAATTGAAAATTAAAAAAAAAATGAGTGATAGGTTGTGTCGCGTACGCGGATGCTCGCAGGACGAGAAACGCCTGTTTTCGTTCCCAAAGGATCCGGAGGAAGTGGCAAAGTGGAGGGACAACTTGAAAATCCCGACGGCGGTGCATCTTCCACCCCACAACTCATATGTGTGCGTAAAGCATTTTGAGCCATATGTTGTGGGGGGAAAATGTTTTTTCAAGAAAATGTTTGGAATCGGGTGACGTTCCCGATAATAATGTAGCTAATGGTTCGGGCGGATATTGTATGTCTGGTAAACGAACTTTTCCTGCAGCGCAACACATGCCTGGTGTTTCAGTTTTGAATTTCAATGCTTGACAAAATCTGCAAATTTTATCCAGTTTAAAAACAAGAAAAGTAGCAATCAAGAGCTCAGAGTGACATAAAGAAGACCCCTTTGATTCGGTAAAAGAAATGCCAAGAGGTAGAAGACATGCTAACATCGGACGTAATACACGTCACAATAGATATGTGCAAAATCACAGACAAAATGAAAGTGAGGAAAGTCATGCTGATAGATTAAGTCAACAAAGAGATCGTTCTAGGTCACGTTCTCAAAATCGGCCAATAAATATCAATTCTGTAAATTTGAATGGTGCAGCATTTCAATATAATCCACAACTTGATTATTCATCTCACAAATACGTTGTCATTGGAAGTATGGATAAAATTTGCGGATTTTTCAAGCATTGCGCTGCAGGAAAAGTTCGTTTACCAGACATATAATATCCGCCCGAACCATTAGCTACATTATTATCGGGAACATCACCCGATTCCAAACATTTTCTTGAAAAAATGTCCACATATAATTCATGTTTTCAAATGACATCTTTTGGTGCTGGAAAAATTATAACCGATAACTTCATGCCAACGTTCAAGGTTCAACAACATTCGCTGACACATCTAACGAATCATTAGATTTTATGGACACAAATTATGGCTTTTTTCAGATTCAAGGGCAAGCATATCATATCACTTATTAGGTTCATTACTACCACTACCCGATCAAGAGTCAAAATTTTTGCAAATTTATTTCATTAATGACAACGATGTTGAACTTGAAGCACGGTGTGCATCTTCCAGAAATATAAACAGAGTCATTATGTGAGAGTTACAAGATTTATTACACACACACAATGTTTTGGTGCAAAGTTTTAAAACAACAATCGAAAGATTGTCATGTGATAATTATAAAATTAAAATTGATCCAAATAAAATGCCTGCCGGCGAACATCGTGGAAGATACAATCAACCAACTTCAAGCAACGAGGTTGCAATTGTTATATCTGGAGATGAATTTCAACCAAGAGATATTGTTTTGCAAAGAAGAAATGATACATTGCAACGTGTTGATGAAACGCATCGAAAATATGATGCATTACAATATCCTCTTATGTTCTGTCGTGGTGAAGATGGTTATTCGATTGATATAAAACAAATAAATCCAGCAAATGGTCAAGAAACAAATAAAACTGTAAGCACAATGAATTATTATGCATACAGAATCATGATAAGAGAAAATCAAGAGAATCACAATTTAAAGTGTCGTAAATTATTTCATCAGTATATTGTTGACATATATGCGAAAATAGAAACAGAACGATTGAATTACATTAGATTCAACCAAAGAAAATTACGCTGTGACGAATACATACATTTACGATGTGCAATTAACAACGATACCAACGTTAATAACATTGGTCAAATGGTAATATTACCTTCATCGTATACAGGCAGTCCAAGGCATATGCATTAATACGCCCAAGATGCAATGTGTTACGTCAGAAATTATGGTCGACCCGACTTATTCATAACTTTCACATGCAATCCGAAATGGGATGATATTAAGAATAATTTATATACTGGGCAATCAGCTACTGATAGGCATGACATTACTGCAAGAGTGTTTAGACGAAAGCTACAGTCTCTAATGGATTTCATTGTAAAACATAAAGTTTACGGAGATGTACAATGTTTCATGTATTCTGTGAAATGGCAAAAAAGAGGCTTGAAACATGCGCATATTTTGATTTGGTTAAAACAAAAACTAACCACAGATAAAATTGATCATATTATATGTGCTGAGATTCCAGATATAAATGAAGATCCAGAATTACATACTACTGTAACCAAAACCATGATTCATGGACCGTGTGGTACGTTAAATCAAAATTCTCCATGTATGGTTGATGGTAAATGTTCAAAAAACTACCCAAGGCAATTAATTGCTGAAACAATGACTGGAAATGATGGATATCCATTGTACCGTAAAAGATCACCAGAAGATAATGGAAAAACAGTCACTGTGAAAATAAATAATGAAGATGTGGAGATCGATAACCGTTGGATAGTTCTGTATTCCAAATTATTATCGAAAACATTTAACGCACATATAAATGTTGAATATTGTAACTCCGTAAAATCCATCAAATACATATGCAAATATATCAATAAAGGAAGTGACATGGCAGTATTTGGAGTTGTAAATCGAAATAATGAAATTACTAATTACCAAATGGGAAGATTGTTATTCATTTGAATGTTATTCATTTGTCAGTCCATTTAGAAAATGAACAAAGTGTTTATTTCACTGAAAATACTGCTCAACAAATGGCCGAACGACCACCAGCAACAACACTAACTGCATTTTTAAACTTATGTGAAACAGATTCATTTGCAAGAACATTGCTTAATTAAATGTTCCTAAATATTATACTTGGAATGCATCATCAAGGTCCTGGGTACGAAGGCAACGAGGATTACCTGTAGATGGATATCCAGCAATGTGGAATTTTTCTATTTACGTCATCTTGGTCATCTTTGTTGTACTTATCAGCAAGCATGCAAAGAATTGAATTTGCTGAAAATGATAATCAGTGGAAAGTTCTCCACACCAAATAAGAACACTATTTGCCATCATTATTGCTACATGTTTCCCAGCAAACCCAAAAGAATTGTGGAGTACTTACCAAGAATACATGACAGAAGATATCCTACATCAAGTGCGTCGCATTACTGCAAATCCAAATTTGAATTATACAGATGAATTATATAATGAGGCATTAATTAAAATCGAAGACTTTTGCCTGATGATTGCAAATAAAACTCTGAGTGAGTTAGGTATGATCGCACCAAATCGTCCGATGCATGATGCATACAATGCAGAATTAAGACGTGAAAAAGAATATGATCGAAATGGTCTGAACACATTTGTAACAACAAACCTACCAAAATTAAACACAGAACAAAGGCAGGCATATGACACAATTATAGACAATGTTGCAAATGAAAGAGGAGGAATATTCTTCTTAGATGCACCAGGTGGGACAGGAAAAACGTTTTTGTTGTCGTTAATTTTGGCCACCATTCGATCACAGAATAATATTGCATTGGCTATGGCATCATCTGGAATAGCGGCAACTTTATTGGACGGCGGTCGCACTGCACATTCTGCATTAAAGTTACCATTAAAAATGCAAGTAAATGAAGAACCAACTTGCAACATTTCTAAAAATTCTGGAATGGGAAATTAAATTAAATAGAACACTGAAAGATTTTCGAAATAACACAAACATATTTGGTGGTGCACTAATTTTATTGGCCGGTGATTTTCGACAAACTTTGCCTGTTATTCCCAAATCAAAAGCAGCTGATGAATTGAGAGCGTGCCTTAAATCTTCTAATCTGTGGAGATATGTTCAAAAACTCACATTAACTACTAATGTTCGTGTGCAGTTACAGAATGATCCAACAGCTGCTGAATTTTCCGAACATTTGTTGCAAATTTGAAATGGACGAAAGCCAATTGATAAGAATACAGGCATGATCACACTTCCAACTAATTTTTGTACCGTAACAGAATAAAGAGTACAATTAGTGCAAAATGTATTCCCAAATATTGCACAAAACTATCGAAATCAAGATTGGCTAAGCGAGAGAGCTATATTAGCTGCCAAAAATGTCGATGTCCAGGTGAAGTTGTCACCTATAAATCAATTGATTCAATCACTAATCCCGAAGATGTAGTGAATTATCCAATTGAATTTTTGAATTCACTTAATTTGCCTGGTTTGCCACCACATCGTTTGCAATTGAAAGTCGGCGCAGTGATCATTATGTTGCGAAATATCAATCAGCCGAAACTATGCAATGGGACAAGATTAGCAGTGAAACGGACAATGAACAATGTAATTGAAGCAACAATTTTGAAAGGCAAGTTTAAAGGTGAAGATGTTTTGATTCCGCGCATTCCAATGATTTCAACAGATTTGCCTTTTGATTTTAAGCGACTTCAATTTCCCATTCGCCTTGCTTTTGCAACTGTATGTAGGATGTTCTCGAGTAGGGAAACCATCGTTACTTTATATTTATACACCGCATGAAAAAAAAACTCAAAATTTTGGTCTATCAGAAGGCTTTAGAATAAGTTGTTAGTTTACAATCATTAGAGTAAGTCACTAAAATAAATAAAACATTGTTATTAGAATAAGTCACAAAATAATTGTGGAGCATGAATTAAATGATGAAACAAGAAAAAAACAAAGAACACTTTTCATTTATATTTTTCTTTCACCCAGCGAAGCGGGTGAGGGTCCGCTGGTATAATATAATTAATATAATATAAAATAAAATAAAATAAAATAAAATAAAATAATATAATATAATATAATATAATATAATCTATATATATAAAAATTAAATGATGTTCGTTTGTACGCATTTTTTTGGGCTGATACGAGCCAATTTTATTCGTTCTTTTTTCATATTATAGGGACCCACTAGGGGAAGGTTTTTAAAAAAGAAAAAATCAAAATATTTTACAAATTGTGTTTTTAGTGAAAATTGCCGCAGAACTTGCTCGATTCTTAGATTAAGTTTCGAATTAACATTAATTTTATGTGTACAAGTTTTTTTGAATAAATATACGAATATTTCGTTATTGTGAAACGATTTGTGTCGTGTTGCTAAGTTGCAAATTTTTTTCGACGGAGAGTAAACATAAACACAGAGGTTTGTACTCTCTTTATGAAGAGAAATGCTTCAGTACACATACACGAATGCCGAACTACTGATTTGTGTTTTGTGTGCAGTTCATTTGTGAGAGCAACAAGTGTGTTGACCAAGGATAATAGATTTTCCCATGAAGCAATAATTAAAGGTGATGTAAGTAGCCTAATTTCACCCTGTGTTAGCCATCTTGAAGCTACTTAATAAATCCGTGTTGTCCTCTTGGAAAAGCTACTTTTTATTTCAGCGCAAATTCCAAAGAAAAAGTACTCAAAAGCGTAGAAATTAAAACTTTTGCTGAAAAAGTTAGCAGGCAATACTGTTTTGCCTATTCCATTTTGCTTAGACTTTCGCATCTTTCAATTTCAATTTATTTGATTTTTTTTTTTTCAAACACGAAACGCGCTGCATTATTTAAAGCGATTTGCAATTTTTGCTTCGAATTATTATCAAGCCTGCAATATACTAATTCAGCGTATGATACATGAGGAACAATGAGTAATCTAACAAGGTTTAATTTAACTTTACGCATCGGAACAAACCTATCAAATAGATAGCTGACTAAAGCATTGAAATGTTGCAGTTTTTCATCCACTGTTGTGAATAACCGACACATATTCCAATCAAGCTCGGCAGCCTCTTTATTTAAGAGATCATGCTGAATAAGCTTAAAGTCTCTAAAAAATATCTACTTTACTTGATTGTGTTTGTTGAACTGGATGTTGTAAGATAAGAATATCAACTCGTGGTCGGAAACTCCAGCCATAGGAAGCTGATCAATATGACTGACGTAATCTCTGTCACTGACGCAAAATACATCCAAAAGACTTGGTTTGCAGTGGGGTGCAAAGCGAGTAGCATATTCATTGACTAAGGAAATTCCTAATGATTGGAAACTATCTATCAAACTCCTGGAAGAAAAATTATCACAAAGAAGGTCTACATTTAAATCACCACACACAATAATATGTTCATAGGAGATGTGGAATTCCGCTAATTTATCAAATATCACTTAGAGGTCATTTCTATTGCTAGGGTTGTAAATGCATGCAACAAGACATTTGGTATTGTTATCATAAAATTCAACAAAAATGTATTCGACTTCTTGAAAATGATCTGATCTACAGATCTCTTTCCATTTAAAATTATTTTTAAAATATAAAGCAATGCCACCTCCTCGAGTCTTCGTAGTCCTATCACATCTAATAATAGTGTAGTCGCACAGGGAATATACATTATTATCAATATAGTCTTTAAACCATGTCTCTGTAATACATATTAAGTCAATGCTCAAATTATCAAAAACAAAATTTAGATAGTCAATTTTTTCAGCATTCAAACTTCGCGCATTCAACTGACAGACATTAAACCCATTGTAGCGATTAAAAATGAGTTTAAGCAATCCTCTTGCATGTTCTTTGTCTAATTGTTTTGCTATTGCATTACACATTGACAGTTTATGGTTGGGAGTATACGCAAGGTGAAGGAGTTTAAATAAAGCAAGGGGATAATGAGATAGATAGGAATGAGATCAAAATAAAAAAGATTACATTGTAAAGCCAAGAATATGAAAACTAACAATGAGATGAACGAAATAGAAATGATACTAAAATAAAAATGATTACAATGCAAAGCAAAGAGTTTGAAAAACATAAATGATAAATAAGAGAATAAATTTAACGCAGACATAACATTAATAATATAACGCATAAATGTTTTTGTTTTTACATGTTAGCAGTTGCCATGCTCTTTATACTCGTTTTTTTCAGTTAATAATTACAGCAGATGCTTTCCATTTCAATTCAACCGGGCTATTCGGGTCATGTTCTTCGATTTCGATGTAACTGAAATATGTTGCTCTCTGCTCAAAATAATGAGACACGTATTTTTTTGTTCGCCCGAAAAAAATTTTTTTCAAGAGTTATCGGCAATTTTGTTTTTCGGCTCAAAGTCGATTTTTTTTAACTATATAAGAAATTTTTTTCTTTCAATGCTCTTAACTTGGTCAAAAATGAACCGATTTTAATAATTCTGGATTCAAAATGATCGTCATTACTTACACGAGCGACTTAATGTAGAAACAGTTGCAAAAAAGTAGTTGAAAATTTTTTATTTAGCAAAAAAGAAAAAAAATTGAAATTTTTTCGAAATTCAATATTTCAAAAAGTGTATTTTTTTTTTTTTATAACTTTTTCCAAATCAAGAGGACACCCCAAACTTCAATTAAGCTGAATGCCTAGTAGCTAAAATGAGTTGTTTTTGAGTAATGAATTTTTGAGTAAAAAACCTGTTTCGCACTTTTTGTTTTTTGCAAAATAAAAAATTTTCAACTACTTTTTTGCAATTGTTTCTGCATAAAGTCGCTCGTGTAAGTAATTACGATCATTTTGAACCCAGAATTATTAAAATCGGTTCATTTTTGACTAAGTTATGGGCATTTAAAAAAATTTTTTTCTTATATTTATAATTAAAAAAAATCGAGTTTGAGCCGAAAAACAAAATTGCCGATAACTCTTGAAAAAAATTTTTTTCGGGCGAACAAAAAAATACGTGTCTCATTATTTTGAGCAGAGAGCAACATATTTCAGTTACATCGAAATCGAAGAACATGACCCGAATAGCCCGGTTGAATTGAAATGGAAAGCATCAGCATCAGTTTGGGGTCGAGCTCTAACAAACACTTGCCCACGAACAGAGAAAACTGACATTAGACGCTTTTGCTTTTTATACTGCATAGCCAAACGCATTAGTTCGCGATTTTTTCTTGTAAGACATTCGTGGATAAATAGCTTCCCTTCAATACTGACGCCGACATCACTAAGAGAAAGTGCTCGTCTCTTATCTTTGCAGAATTTAGCTACAGCTTTCAGCAGTTGAGAGCGATCTGCAGCAGAGCTCAATTTGATTATAATTGGAGCTACGCTTTTATTGTTTGGGCGTCTACTTGTGTTTCTGCGTATATATAAATTTATCTTTTTTAACACAGATTTTATACTTGTAACTTTGCAGATCATCTCGTTAAAAAATCAAATGTATGATTAGCGGACGTGACGAAATAAAAGTAGTTTTTCCTTGTTAAGAGTTTCCACTATTTGTTTTATTTATTACTTCAGTGTAGGTTTACAAGTGACACATATAGATTCAAATCCGATGCATGGTCAAAATACATATATATATGACACAAATCCATGGGAATAGTTAAGTTAAAAATATAAATAATTAAGTACCAGTTATAAAATAACATAAAATTATTCTATGGCTTACGACGACCTTTTTCAATTTTTTACTACATTTTCAGAAAGGGGATAAACTTATTCCCTTTTTTCCCTTGCTTCCAAATTGCATCAATGGATTAAGTAGCATCCGAAATCAGTTGTCAAACTTTACTTAACCTTGTATAATTGAATCATGAGATTTACCAAGGTTTGCCAGACAAGAAACAGTTATTCGCCTCTCAGAGAATTTGGCAGAAGTTGTTGTTGGGTTTACATCAAACGAGATATACATTTAGTAAGAACAAAGGAAATGTTCAAACGGTTTATTTACGAATACCGCACACCAGAGCACACTACTTTATACATTTCCCCTAGTGATGTGGCAGAAAAATTTCTTTTTTTTTTTTGCAGTTTCAAGCAGACCTGGTAAATCTATCATCCTTGAAACGAGGTATAATACATTTTGTAAGAACAAAGGAAATGTTCAAACGGTTTGTTTTCGAATACGGCACACCAACGCACACCACTTTATACATTTCCCCATGTGATGTGGCAGAAAAAATTTGTTTTTTTTATTTTTGCAGTTTTAAGCAGACCTGGTAAATTTTTAGGCCTTGTGTGTTGACAGTTTTCTTTGGGTATTCACATCGATAAAATTACAATAGAATACATTGTTCCCGGATTGATACGAATTGAAAAAAAATAACATTACATTTTCGGAATGGCAGATTTAAATAAAGTTGTGGATTTATTTACCGAAGAGGATGAACGCATGAATACACAAAATTCAGATAACTCCAACGATATGAGCGTGTTTGAAGACAGGGAATTCAGATCGATAAGAACAATGTGATTGTTGTTTCAGACGAAAATTCAACGAACGACGAGTCAAAGACGAAAATTGTTCATCACGAAACGAAATCACAATCCGAAGGTGTTAGCGTATTTGAAGAATCGAAAATCGATGACAATTTGGCTGCTGTCGCAAATACGGCAAATAAAGAGTCGAATACAGAAATTTCAAATGAACCGGACATTGAAACTCAGCCAGAAATCGATGATTTGAATGAAAATAATGTTTCAATTCAATTGAGCGATGCTTCCCTTGACCAATCCTATATGGAAATGAATGCGTTTGCAAACGATGTTTTCGGCTATGAAATAATATTGGAATCGAACGAAAAAGGAAAGAAACGCGAAATGATAAAAAAAATTGGTGGAAAATTTAAAATGAATGGTGCTTCATTTGAAAAATTCAAAGGTAATAAGAACATACACAAGATAAAGTTAGAATTTGAATTTTTAGATTTATTTTGTTTATCTCTGATTTTTTCAGAAGTATACCACACAACAACTCATTCCAACCCTGATTTTGAAATCCTGTTGGAATTGGTGATCGATAATTTTGTCACTATAATGGTCAACGGAAATTTGCGTGTATCAGACGCTGCATATTATTTACCATATCAACTTTTTATGGAACATATGGACCAAATGAACACAAAAAAATAATTTAGTTTTGTTTTGATTTTTTGCAACATTTCACTAGAAGTGATTCCAAATAAATTATTTGAAATAATTATCTAACGAAAAAAAATAAAAATGTAATGATTCATAGGTATTAGTTCTGTTTTCATTCGTTTCTTTCAAATGTGCCCAAATGTCAATAGAACTTTTATTCCAGCGCTGTATGTGCGAATGTATTTGAAACATTTCGGTGTTGATCAAGGCGAACTGAATGCAGAAGTTTTGCTATAGAAGAAAACACTTATTCGGCTGTCAGAGAATTTGACAGAAGTTGTTGTTGGGCTTACGTCAAACGAGATATACCAAAAAGAACAAAGGGAACGCTCATGGCTTGCCGGTCGTGAACAAAGGGAATGCTCTTGGCTTGCACCAGTTTGTTTACGAGCATCGCACACCATTTTATACATTTTGTAAGAACAAAGGGAATGCTCAATGGCTTGCACCGGTTTGTTTACGAATACCGCACACCACTTTATACATTTTGTTTTCATTCCTTCATTTGCGTCCCCGTGTGACAGAGAACGTTAATGAATAGAGAAGTCTTAATGACAGGAAAGTGTTCATTTTCGAGGGGTACTCGTCTCGCGAAGACAATTTCACCACTGACACATTTTTCACCAATAGTTAACAGCGTAAAAGGCAATTCGGAAAATTTAACAGCAAGTGAGTATTATTAACAGCAATTAGCAATGTAAGATATTATTAGAAAAGTTTGTGTGAGTGGCGTAATGTATTTGACATTACAGGTGCTTTTTTTTGTGATTTATTTCGCCCTTTGGAATTTGGAAAATTGCGCCAGAATAATAAATGGCAATCGGAAAAAGTTAACGGGATTTAAGTTTTGCGAAATTGCGAAGGCGACTTGCAAATTCCAACGGGCGGACTTTTATTCGGGCGTTAAAATCGTGTATTTCGGTATTCGAGTTTTTTAAGTTTTTAAAGTGCGTTAAAAATTAAGCGTTTTTTTAAAAGCGCCGTGCGTTTTTCGGTATTCGAGTGTTTAAAGTGCGGTACAAATTTAGCTTTTTTTTCAAAACCCCGTGCGTAATAAAAAATTAATTAAAATCAAAAAATTGAAAATTAAAAAAAAAATGAGTGATAGGTTGTGTCGCGTACGCGGATGCTCGCAGGACGAGAAACGCCTGTTTTCGTTCCCAAAGGATCCGGAGGAAGTGGCAAAGTGGAGGGACAACTTGAAAATCCCGACGGCGGTGCATCTTCCACCCCACAACTCATATGTGTGCGTAAAGCATTTTGAGCCATATGTTGTGGGGGGAAAATGTTTTTTCAAGAAAATGTTTGGAATCGGGTGACGTTCCCGATAATAATGTAGCTAATGGTTCGGGCGGATATTGTATGTCTGGTAAACGAACTTTTCCTGCAGCGCAACACATGCCTGGTGTTTCAGTTTTGAATTTCAATGCTTGACAAAATCTGCAAATTTTATCCAGTTTAAAAACAAGAAAAGTAGCAATCAAGAGCTCAGAGTGACATAAAGAAGACCCCTTTGATTCGGTAAAAGAAATGCCAAGAGGTAGAAGACATGCTAACATCGGACGTAATACACGTCACAATAGATATGTGCAAAATCACAGACAAAATGAAAGTGAGGAAAGTCATGCTGATAGATTAAGTCAACAAAGAGATCGTTCTAGGTCACGTTCTCAAAATCGGCCAATAAATATCAATTCTGTAAATTTGAATGGTGCAGCATTTCAATATAATCCACAACTTGATTATTCATCTCACAAATACGTTGTCATTGGAAGTATGGATAAAATTTGCGGATTTTTCAAGCATTGCGCTGCAGGAAAAGTTCGTTTACCAGACATATAATATCCGCCCGAACCATTAGCTACATTATTATCGGGAACATCACCCGATTCCAAACATTTTCTTGAAAAAATGTCCACATATAATTCATGTTTTCAAATGACATCTTTTGGTGCTGGAAAAATTATAACCGATAACTTCATGCCAACGTTCAAGGTTCAACAACATTCGCTGACACATCTAACGAATCATTAGATTTTATGGACACAAATTATGGCTTTTTTCAGATTCAAGGGCAAGCATATCATATCACTTATTAGGTTCATTACTACCACTACCCGATCAAGAGTCAAAATTTTTGCAAATTTATTTCATTAATGACAACGATGTTGAACTTGAAGCACGGTGTGCATCTTCCAGAAATATAAACAGAGTCATTATGTGAGAGTTACAAGATTTATTACACACACACAATGTTTTGGTGCAAAGTTTTAAAACAACAATCGAAAGATTGTCATGTGATAATTATAAAATTAAAATTGATCCAAATAAAATGCCTGCCGGCGAACATCGTGGAAGATACAATCAACCAACTTCAAGCAACGAGGTTGCAATTGTTATATCTGGAGATGAATTTCAACCAAGAGATATTGTTTTGCAAAGAAGAAATGATACATTGCAACGTGTTGATGAAACGCATCGAAAATATGATGCATTACAATATCCTCTTATGTTCTGTCGTGGTGAAGATGGTTATTCGATTGATATAAAACAAATAAATCCAGCAAATGGTCAAGAAACAAATAAAACTGTAAGCACAATGAATTATTATGCATACAGAATCATGATAAGAGAAAATCAAGAGAATCACAATTTAAAGTGTCGTAAATTATTTCATCAGTATATTGTTGACATATATGCGAAAATAGAAACAGAACGATTGAATTACATTAGATTCAACCAAAGAAAATTACGCTGTGACGAATACATACATTTACGATGTGCAATTAACAACGATACCAACGTTAATAACATTGGTCAAATGGTAATATTACCTTCATCGTATACAGGCAGTCCAAGGCATATGCATTAATACGCCCAAGATGCAATGTGTTACGTCAGAAATTATGGTCGACCCGACTTATTCATAACTTTCACATGCAATCCGAAATGGGATGATATTAAGAATAATTTATATACTGGGCAATCAGCTACTGATAGGCATGACATTACTGCAAGAGTGTTTAGACGAAAGCTACAGTCTCTAATGGATTTCATTGTAAAACATAAAGTTTACGGAGATGTACAATGTTTCATGTATTCTGTGAAATGGCAAAAAAGAGGCTTGAAACATGCGCATATTTTGATTTGGTTAAAACAAAAACTAACCACAGATAAAATTGATCATATTATATGTGCTGAGATTCCAGATATAAATGAAGATCCAGAATTACATACTACTGTAACCAAAACCATGATTCATGGACCGTGTGGTACGTTAAATCAAAATTCTCCATGTATGGTTGATGGTAAATGTTCAAAAAACTACCCAAGGCAATTAATTGCTGAAACAATGACTGGAAATGATGGATATCCATTGTACCGTAAAAGATCACCAGAAGATAATGGAAAAACAGTCACTGTGAAAATAAATAATGAAGATGTGGAGATCGATAACCGTTGGATAGTTCTGTATTCCAAATTATTATCGAAAACATTTAACGCACATATAAATGTTGAATATTGTAACTCCGTAAAATCCATCAAATACATATGCAAATATATCAATAAAGGAAGTGACATGGCAGTATTTGGAGTTGTAAATCGAAATAATGAAATTACTAATTACCAAATGGGAAGATTGTTATTCATTTGAATGTTATTCATTTGTCAGTCCATTTAGAAAATGAACAAAGTGTTTATTTCACTGAAAATACTGCTCAACAAATGGCCGAACGACCACCAGCAACAACACTAACTGCATTTTTAAACTTATGTGAAACAGATTCATTTGCAAGAACATTGCTTAATTAAATGTTCCTAAATATTATACTTGGAATGCATCATCAAGGTCCTGGGTACGAAGGCAACGAGGATTACCTGTAGATGGATATCCAGCAATGTGGAATTTTTCTATTTACGTCATCTTGGTCATCTTTGTTGTACTTATCAGCAAGCATGCAAAGAATTGAATTTGCTGAAAATGATAATCAGTGGAAAGTTCTCCACACCAAATAAGAACACTATTTGCCATCATTATTGCTACATGTTTCCCAGCAAACCCAAAAGAATTGTGGAGTACTTACCAAGAATACATGACAGAAGATATCCTACATCAAGTGCGTCGCATTACTGCAAATCCAAATTTGAATTATACAGATGAATTATATAATGAGGCATTAATTAAAATCGAAGACTTTTGCCTGATGATTGCAAATAAAACTCTGAGTGAGTTAGGTATGATCGCACCAAATCGTCCGATGCATGATGCATACAATGCAGAATTAAGACGTGAAAAAGAATATGATCGAAATGGTCTGAACACATTTGTAACAACAAACCTACCAAAATTAAACACAGAACAAAGGCAGGCATATGACACAATTATAGACAATGTTGCAAATGAAAGAGGAGGAATATTCTTCTTAGATGCACCAGGTGGGACAGGAAAAACGTTTTTGTTGTCGTTAATTTTGGCCACCATTCGATCACAGAATAATATTGCATTGGCTATGGCATCATCTGGAATAGCGGCAACTTTATTGGACGGCGGTCGCACTGCACATTCTGCATTAAAGTTACCATTAAAAATGCAAGTAAATGAAGAACCAACTTGCAACATTTCTAAAAATTCTGGAATGGGAAATTAAATTAAATAGAACACTGAAAGATTTTCGAAATAACACAAACATATTTGGTGGTGCACTAATTTTATTGGCCGGTGATTTTCGACAAACTTTGCCTGTTATTCCCAAATCAAAAGCAGCTGATGAATTGAGAGCGTGCCTTAAATCTTCTAATCTGTGGAGATATGTTCAAAAACTCACATTAACTACTAATGTTCGTGTGCAGTTACAGAATGATCCAACAGCTGCTGAATTTTCCGAACATTTGTTGCAAATTTGAAATGGACGAAAGCCAATTGATAAGAATACAGGCATGATCACACTTCCAACTAATTTTTGTACCGTAACAGAATAAAGAGTACAATTAGTGCAAAATGTATTCCCAAATATTGCACAAAACTATCGAAATCAAGATTGGCTAAGCGAGAGAGCTATATTAGCTGCCAAAAATGTCGATGTCCAGGTGAAGTTGTCACCTATAAATCAATTGATTCAATCACTAATCCCGAAGATGTAGTGAATTATCCAATTGAATTTTTGAATTCACTTAATTTGCCTGGTTTGCCACCACATCGTTTGCAATTGAAAGTCGGCGCAGTGATCATTATGTTGCGAAATATCAATCAGCCGAAACTATGCAATGGGACAAGATTAGCAGTGAAACGGACAATGAACAATGTAATTGAAGCAACAATTTTGAAAGGCAAGTTTAAAGGTGAAGATGTTTTGATTCCGCGCATTCCAATGATTTCAACAGATTTGCCTTTTGATTTTAAGCGACTTCAATTTCCCATTCGCCTTGCTTTTGCAACTGTATGTAGGATGTTCTCGAGTAGGGAAACCATCGTTACTTTATATTTATACACCGCATGAAAAAAAAAACTCAAAATTTTGGTCTATCAGAAGGCTTTAGAATAAGTTGTTAGTTTACAATCATTAGAGTAAGTCACTAAAATAAATAAAACATTGTTATTAGAATAAGTCACAAAATAATTGTGGAGCATGAATTAAATGATGAAACAAGAAAAAAACAAAGAACACTTTTCATTTATATTTTTCTTTCACCCAGCGAAGCGGGTGAGGGTCCGCTGGTATAATATAATTAATATAATATAAAATAAAATAAAATAAAATAAAATAAAATAATATAATATAATATAATATAATATAATCTATATATATAAAAATTAAATGATGTTCGTTTGTACGCATTTTTTTGGGCTGATACGAGCCAATTTTATTCGTTCTTTTTTCATATTATAGGGACCCACTAGGGGAAGGTTTTTAAAAAAGAAAAAATCAAAATATTTTACAAATTGTGTTTTTAGTGAAAATTGCCGCAGAACTTGCTCGATTCTTAGATTAAGTTTCGAATTAACATTAATTTTATGTGTACAAGTTTTTTTGAATAAATATACGAATATTTCGTTATTGTGAAACGATTTGTGTCGTGTTGCTAAGTTGCAAATTTTTTTCGACGGAGAGTAAACATAAACACAGAGGTTTGTACTCTCTTTATGAAGAGAAATGCTTCAGTACACATACACGAATGCCGAACTACTGATTTGTGTTTTGTGTGCAGTTCATTTGTGAGAGCAACAAGTGTGTTGACCAAGGATAATAGATTTTCCCATGAAGCAATAATTAAAGGTGATGTAAGTAGCCTAATTTCACCCTGTGTTAGCCATCTTGAAGCTACTTAATAAATCCGTGTTGTCCTCTTGGAAAAGCTACTTTTTATTTCAGCGCAAATTCCAAAGAAAAAGTACTCAAAAGCGTAGAAATTAAAACTTTTGCTGAAAAAGTTAGCAGGCAATACTGTTTTGCCTATTCCATTTTGCTTAGACTTTCGCATCTTTCAATTTCAATTTATTTGATTTTTTTTTTTTCAAACACGAAACGCGCTGCATTATTTAAAGCGATTTGCAATTTTTGCTTCGAATTATTATCAAGCCTGCAATATACTAATTCAGCGTATGATACATGAGGAACAATGAGTAATCTAACAAGGTTTAATTTAACTTTACGCATCGGAACAAACCTATCAAATAGATAGCTGACTAAAGCATTGAAATGTTGCAGTTTTTCATCCACTGTTGTGAATAACCGACACATATTCCAATCAAGCTCGGCAGCCTCTTTATTTAAGAGATCATGCTGAATAAGCTTAAAGTCTCTAAAAAATATCTACTTTACTTGATTGTGTTTGTTGAACTGGATGTTGTAAGATAAGAATATCAACTCGTGGTCGGAAACTCCAGCCATAGGAAGCTGATCAATATGACTGACGTAATCTCTGTCACTGACGCAAAATACATCCAAAAGACTTGGTTTGCAGTGGGGTGCAAAGCGAGTAGCATATTCATTGACTAAGGAAATTCCTAATGATTGGAAACTATCTATCAAACTCCTGGAAGAAAAATTATCACAAAGAAGGTCTACATTTAAATCACCACACACAATAATATGTTCATAGGAGATGTGGAATTCCGCTAATTTATCAAATATCACTTAGAGGTCATTTCTATTGCTAGGGTTGTAAATGCATGCAACAAGACATTTGGTATTGTTATCATAAAATTCAACAAAAATGTATTCGACTTCTTGAAAATGATCTGATCTACAGATCTCTTTCCATTTAAAATTATTTTTAAAATATAAAGCAATGCCACCTCCTCGAGTCTTCGTAGTCCTATCACATCTAATAATAGTGTAGTCGCACAGGGAATATACATTATTATCAATATAGTCTTTAAACCATGTCTCTGTAATACATATTAAGTCAATGCTCAAATTATCAAAAACAAAATTTAGATAGTCAATTTTTTCAGCATTCAAACTTCGCGCATTCAACTGACAGACATTAAACCCATTGTAGCGATTAAAAATGAGTTTAAGCAATCCTCTTGCATGTTCTTTGTCTAATTGTTTTGCTATTGCATTACACATTGACAGTTTATGGTTGGGAGTATACGCAAGGTGAAGGAGTTTAAATAAAGCAAGGGGATAATGAGATAGATAGGAATGAGATCAAAATAAAAAAGATTACATTGTAAAGCCAAGAATATGAAAACTAACAATGAGATGAACGAAATAGAAATGATACTAAAATAAAAATGATTACAATGCAAAGCAAAGAGTTTGAAAAACATAAATGATAAATAAGAGAATAAATTTAACGCAGACATAACATTAATAATATAACGCATAAATGTTTTTGTTTTTACATGTTAGCAGTTGCCATGCTCTTTATACTCGTTTTTTTCAGTTAATAATTACAGCAGATGCTTTCCATTTCAATTCAACCGGGCTATTCGGGTCATGTTCTTCGATTTCGATGTAACTGAAATATGTTGCTCTCTGCTCAAAATAATGAGACACGTATTTTTTTGTTCGCCCGAAAAAAATTTTTTTCAAGAGTTATCGGCAATTTTGTTTTTCGGCTCAAAGTCGATTTTTTTTAACTATATAAGAAATTTTTTTCTTTCAATGCTCTTAACTTGGTCAAAAATGAACCGATTTTAATAATTCTGGATTCAAAATGATCGTCATTACTTACACGAGCGACTTAATGTAGAAACAGTTGCAAAAAAGTAGTTGAAAATTTTTTATTTAGCAAAAAAGAAAAAAAATTGAAATTTTTTCGAAATTCAATATTTCAAAAAGTGTATTTTTTTTTTTTTATAACTTTTTCCAAATCAAGAGGACACCCCAAACTTCAATTAAGCTGAATGCCTAGTAGCTAAAATGAGTTGTTTTTGAGTAATGAATTTTTGAGTAAAAAACCTGTTTCGCACTTTTTGTTTTTTGCAAAATAAAAAATTTTCAACTACTTTTTTGCAATTGTTTCTGCATAAAGTCGCTCGTGTAAGTAATTACGATCATTTTGAACCCAGAATTATTAAAATCGGTTCATTTTTGACTAAGTTATGGGCATTTAAAAAAATTTTTTTCTTATATTTATAATTAAAAAAAATCGAGTTTGAGCCGAAAAACAAAATTGCCGATAACTCTTGAAAAAAATTTTTTTCGGGCGAACAAAAAAATACGTGTCTCATTATTTTGAGCAGAGAGCAACATATTTCAGTTACATCGAAATCGAAGAACATGACCCGAATAGCCCGGTTGAATTGAAATGGAAAGCATCAGCATCAGTTTGGGGTCGAGCTCTAACAAACACTTGCCCACGAACAGAGAAAACTGACATTAGACGCTTTTGCTTTTTATACTGCATAGCCAAACGCATTAGTTCGCGATTTTTTCTTGTAAGACATTCGTGGATAAATAGCTTCCCTTCAATACTGACGCCGACATCACTAAGAGAAAGTGCTCGTCTCTTATCTTTGCAGAATTTAGCTACAGCTTTCAGCAGTTGAGAGCGATCTGCAGCAGAGCTCAATTTGATTATAATTGGAGCTACGCTTTTATTGTTTGGGCGTCTACTTGTGTTTCTGCGTATATATAAATTTATCTTTTTTAACACAGATTTTATACTTGTAACTTTGCAGATCATCTCGTTAAAAAATCAAATGTATGATTAGCGGACGTGACGAAATAAAAGTAGTTTTTCCTTGTTAAGAGTTTCCACTATTTGTTTTATTTATTACTTCAGTGTAGGTTTACAAGTGACACATATAGATTCAAATCCGATGCATGGTCAAAATACATATATATATGACACAAATCCATGGGAATAGTTAAGTTAAAAATATAAATAATTAAGTACCAGTTATAAAATAACATAAAATTATTCTATGGCTTACGACGACCTTTTTCAATTTTTTACTACATTTTCAGAAAGGGGATAAACTTATTCCCTTTTTTCCCTTGCTTCCAAATTGCATCAATGGATTAAGTAGCATCCGAAATCAGTTGTCAAACTTTACTTAACCTTGTATAATTGAATCATGAGATTTACCAAGGTTTGCCAGACAAGAAACAGTTATTCGCCTCTCAGAGAATTTGGCAGAAGTTGTTGTTGGGTTTACATCAAACGAGATATACATTTAGTAAGAACAAAGGAAATGTTCAAACGGTTTATTTACGAATACCGCACACCAGAGCACACTACTTTATACATTTCCCCTAGTGATGTGGCAGAAAAATTTCTTTTTTTTTTTTGCAGTTTCAAGCAGACCTGGTAAATCTATCATCCTTGAAACGAGGTATAATACATTTTGTAAGAACAAAGGAAATGTTCAAACGGTTTGTTTTCGAATACGGCACACCAACGCACACCACTTTATACATTTCCCCATGTGATGTGGCAGAAAAAATTTGTTTTTTTTATTTTTGCAGTTTTAAGCAGACCTGGTAAATTTTTAGGCCTTGTGTGTTGACAGTTTTCTTTGGGTATTCACATCGATAAAATTACAATAGAATACATTGTTCCCGGATTGATACGAATTGAAAAAAAATAACATTACATTTTCGGAATGGCAGATTTAAATAAAGTTGTGGATTTATTTACCGAAGAGGATGAACGCATGAATACACAAAATTCAGATAACTCCAACGATATGAGCGTGTTTGAAGACAGGGAATTCAGATCGATAAGAACAATGTGATTGTTGTTTCAGACGAAAATTCAACGAACGACGAGTCAAAGACGAAAATTGTTCATCACGAAACGAAATCACAATCCGAAGGTGTTAGCGTATTTGAAGAATCGAAAATCGATGACAATTTGGCTGCTGTCGCAAATACGGCAAATAAAGAGTCGAATACAGAAATTTCAAATGAACCGGACATTGAAACTCAGCCAGAAATCGATGATTTGAATGAAAATAATGTTTCAATTCAATTGAGCGATGCTTCCCTTGACCAATCCTATATGGAAATGAATGCGTTTGCAAACGATGTTTTCGGCTATGAAATAATATTGGAATCGAACGAAAAAGGAAAGAAACGCGAAATGATAAAAAAAATTGGTGGAAAATTTAAAATGAATGGTGCTTCATTTGAAAAATTCAAAGGTAATAAGAACATACACAAGATAAAGTTAGAATTTGAATTTTTAGATTTATTTTGTTTATCTCTGATTTTTTCAGAAGTATACCACACAACAACTCATTCCAACCCTGATTTTGAAATCCTGTTGGAATTGGTGATCGATAATTTTGTCACTATAATGGTCAACGGAAATTTGCGTGTATCAGACGCTGCATATTATTTACCATATCAACTTTTTATGGAACATATGGACCAAATGAACACAAAAAAATAATTTAGTTTTGTTTTGATTTTTTGCAACATTTCACTAGAAGTGATTCCAAATAAATTATTTGAAATAATTATCTAACGAAAAAAAATAAAAATGTAATGATTCATAGGTATTAGTTCTGTTTTCATTCGTTTCTTTCAAATGTGCCCAAATGTCAATAGAACTTTTATTCCAGCGCTGTATGTGCGAATGTATTTGAAACATTTCGGTGTTGATCAAGGCGAACTGAATGCAGAAGTTTTGCTATAGAAGAAAACACTTATTCGGCTGTCAGAGAATTTGACAGAAGTTGTTGTTGGGCTTACGTCAAACGAGATATACCAAAAAGAACAAAGGGAACGCTCATGGCTTGCCGGTCGTGAACAAAGGGAATGCTCTTGGCTTGCACCAGTTTGTTTACGAGCATCGCACACCATTTTATACATTTTGTAAGAACAAAGGGAATGCTCAATGGCTTGCACCGGTTTGTTTACGAATACCGCACACCACTTTATA
The DNA here is from genome assembly GCF_027943255.1 of Anastrepha obliqua. Taxonomy (NCBI): domain Eukaryota; kingdom Metazoa; phylum Arthropoda; class Insecta; order Diptera; family Tephritidae; genus Anastrepha; species Anastrepha obliqua. The sequence continues at coordinate 52,913,304 of NC_072897.1, read as the reverse complement.
CATTTTGTTTTCATTCCTTCATTTGCGTCCCCGTGTGACAGAGAACGTTAATGAATAGAGAAGTCTTAATGACAGGAAAGTGTTCATTTTCGAGGGGTACTCGTCTCGCGAAGACAATTTCACCACTGACACATTTTTCACCAATAGTTAACAGCGTAAAAGGCAATTCGGAAAATTTAACAGCAAGTGAGTATTATTAACAGCAATTAGCAATGTAAGATATTATTAGAAAAGTTTGTGTGAGTGGCGTAATGTATTTGACATTACAGGTGCTTTTTTTTGTGATTTATTTCGCCCTTTGGAATTTGGAAAATTGCGCCAGAATAATAAATGGCAATCGGAAAGAGTTAACGGGATTTAAGTTTTGCGAAATTGCGAAGGCGACTTGCAAATTCCAACGGGCGGACTTTTATTCGGGCGTTAAAATCGTGTATTTCGGTATTCGAGTTTTTTAAGTTTTTAAAGTGCGTTAAAAATTAAGCGTTTTTTTAAAAGCGCCGTGCGTTTTTCGGTATTCGAGTGTTTAAAGTGCGGTACAAATTTAGCTTTTTTTTCAAAACCCCGTGCGTAATAAAAAATTAATTAAAATCAAAAAATTGAAAATTAAAAAAAAAAATGAGTGATAGGTTGTGTCGCGTACGCGGATGCTCGCAGGACGAGAAACGCCTGTTTTCGTTCCCAAAGGATCCGGAGGAAGTGGCAAAGTGGAGGGACAACTTGAAAATCCCGACGGCGGTGCATCTTCCACCCCACAACTCATATGTGTGCGTAAAGCATTTTGAGCCATATGTTGTGGGGGGAAAATGTTTTTTCAAGAAAATGTTTGGAATCGGGTGACGTTCCCGATAATAATGTAGCTAATGGTTCGGGCGGATATTGTATGTCTGGTAAACGAACTTTTCCTGCAGCGCAACACATGCCTGGTGTTTCAGTTTTGAATTTCAATGCTTGACAAAATCTGCAAATTTTATCCAGTTTAAAAACAAGAAAAGTAGCAATCAAGAGCTCAGAGTGACATAAAGAAGACCTCTTTGATTCGGTAAAAGAAATGCCAAGAGGTAGAAGACATGCTAACATCGGACGTAATACACGTCACAATAGATATGTGCAAAATCACAGACAAAATGAAAGTGAGGAAAGTCATGCTGATAGATTAAGTCAACAAAGAGATCGTTCTAGGTCACGTTCTCAAAATCGGCCAATAAATATCAATTCTGTAAATTTGAATGGTGCAGCATTTCAATATAATCCACAACTTGATTATTCATCTCACAAATACGTTGTCATTGGAAGTATGGATAAAATTTGCGGATTTTTCAAGCATTGCGCTGCAGGAAAAGTTCGTTTACCAGACATATAATATCCGCCCGAACCATTAGCTACATTATTATCGGGAACATCACCCGATTCCAAACATTTTCTTGAAAAAATTTCCACATATAATTCATGTTTTCAAATGACATCTTTTGGTGCTGGAAAAATTATAACCGATAACTTCATGCTAACGTTCAAGGTAATACATAAACTTCAACGTTCAACAACATTCGCTGACACATCTAACGAATCATTAGATTTTATGGACACAAATTATCATATCATATCACTTATTAGGTTCATTACTACCACTACCCGATCAAGAGTCAACATTTTTGCAAATTTATTTCATTAATGACAACGATGTTGAACTTGAAGCACGGTGTGCATCTTCCAGAAATATAAACAGAGTCATTATGTGAGAGTTACAAGATTTATTACACACACACAATGTTTTGGTGCAAAGTTTTAAAACAACAATCGAAGGATTGTCATGTGATAATTATAAAATTAAAATTAATCCAAATAAAATGCCTGCCGGCGAACAATATGATGCATTACAATATCCTCTTATGTTCTGTCGTGGTGAAGATGGTTATTCGATTGATATAAAACAAATAAATCCAGCAAATGGTCAAGAAACAAATAAAACTTTAAGCGCAATGAATTACTATGCATACAGAATCATGATAAGAGAAAATCAAGAGAATCACAATTTAAAGTGTCGTAAATTATTTCATCAGTATATTGTTGACATATATGCGAAAATAGAAACAGAACGATTGAATTACATTAGATTCAACCAAAGAAAATTACGCTGTGACGAATACATACATTTACGATGTGCAATTAACAACGATACCAACGTTAATAACATTGGTCAAATGGTAATATTACCTTCATCGTATACAGGCAGTCCAAGGCATATGCATTAATACGCCCAAGATGCAATGTGTTATGTCAGAAATTATGGTCGACCCGACTTATTCATAACTTTCACATGCAATCCGAAATGGGATGATATTAAGAATAATTTATATACTGGGCAATCAGCTACTGATAGGCATGACATTACTGCAAGAGTGTTTAGACGAAAGCTACAGTCTCTAATGGATTTCATTGTAAAACATAAAGTTTACGGAGATGTACAATGTTTCATGTATTCTGTGAAATGGCAAAAAAGAGGCTTGAAACATGCGCATATTTTGATTTGGTTAAAACAAAAACTAACCACAGATAAAATTGATCATATTATATGTGCTGAGATTCCAGATATAAATGAAGATCCAGAATTACATACTACTGTAACCAAAACCATGATTCATGGACCGTGTGGTACGTTAAATCAAAATTCTCCATGTATGGTTGATGGTAAATGTTCAAAAAACTACCCAAGGCAATTAATTGCTGAAACAATGACTGGAAATGATGGATATCCATTGTACCGTAAAAGATCACCAGAAGATAATGGAAAAATAGTCACTGTGAAAATAAATAATGAAGATGTGGAGATCGATAACCGTTTAACTCCGTAAAATCCATCAAATACATATGCAAATATATCAATAAAGGAAGTGACATGGCAGTATTTGGAGTTGTAAATCGAAATAATGAAATTACTAATTACCAAATGGGAAGATACATTAGTAGCAACGAAGCAGTTTGGAGAATATTATCATTTCCGATTCATGATCGCCCTCCAGCTGTTATTCATTTGTCAGTCCATTTAGAAAATGAACAAAGTGTTTATTTCACTGAAAATACTGCTCAACAAATGGCCGAACGACCACCAGCAACAACACTAACTGCATTTTTAAACTTATGTGAAACAGATTCATTTGCAAGAACATTGCTTAATTAAATGTTCCTAAATATTATACTTGGAATGCATCATCAAGGTCCTGGGTACGAAGGCAACGAGGAATACCTGTAGATGGATATCCAGGTGTTCATTTGGGTGATGCAATCGGACGACTTTACACTGTGCATCCAAGCAATGTGGAATTTTTCTATTTACGTTTACTCTTAGTTGATATTCCCGGCCCAAGATCATTCGAAAGTTTGAAACGAGTTAAGGGTCATCTTTGTTGTACTTATCAGCAAGCATGCAAAGAATTGAATTTGCTGAAAATGATAATCAGTGGGATGTTACTCTTATGGATGCATGTGCAACAAGTTCTCCACACCAAATAAGAACGCTATTTGCCATCATTATTGCTACATGTTTCCCAGCAAACCCAAAAGAATTGTGGAGTACTTACCAAGAATACATGACAGAAGATATCCTACATCAAGTGCGTCGCATTACTGCAAATCCAAATTTGAATTATACAGATGAATTATATAATGAGGCATTAATTAAAATCGAAGACTTTTGCCTGATGATTGCAAATAAAACTCTGAGTGAGTTAGGTATGATCGCACCAAATCGTCCGATGCATGATGCATACAATGCAGAATTAAGACGTGAAAAAGAATATGATCGAAATGGTCTGAACACATTTGTAACAACAAACCTACCAAAATTAAACACAGAACAAAGGCAGGCATATGACACAATTATAGACAATGTTGCAAATGAAAGAGGAGGAATATTCTTCTTAGATGCACCAGGTGGGACAGGAAAAACGTTTTTGTTGTCGTTAATTTTGGCCACCATTCGATCACAGAATAATATTGCATTGGCTATGGCATCATCTGGAATAGCGGCAACTTTATTGGACGGCGGTCGCACTGCACATTCTGCATTAAAGTTACCATTAAAAATGCAAGTAAATGAAGAACCAACTTGCAACATTTCTAAAAATTCTGGAATGGGAAATTAAATTAAATAGAACACTGAAAGATTTTCGAAATAACACAAACATATTTGGTGGTGCACTAATTTTATTGGCCGGGGATTTTCGACAAACTTTGCCTGTTATTCCGAAATCAAAAGCAGCTGATGAATTGAGAGCGTGCCTTAAATCTTCTAATCTGTGGAGATATGTTCAAAAACTCACATTAACTACTAATGTTCGTGTGCAGTTACAGAATGATCCAACAGCTGCTGAAAGGCGAACGGAAAAAATGCGAGAACTGGCGAGGAATATCTATTCTACCAGCAATCACAAAAATTTTTTCTCAAATTATCCTAGAACGAATATCAGCCCCGCTGGATAAACTTATCAGACCAAATCAAGCCGGTTTTAGACCTGGACGCTCGTGTATCGACAATATACATACCCTTAGAATCTTGATAGAACAATCTGCGGAGTACAACTCACCACTCTACCTGGCATTTATCGATTTTGCAAAGGCGTTCGACTCCCTAAAGCGGGATATAATCTGGTCTGCTCTATCTGCGAGAGGTGTGCCAGATAAAATAATTAACATCATAAAATGCATGTATGACGGCTCATGCTGTCGAGTGTTGCACGAAAAACAACTAAGCGAGTCCTTCCCTACTGTATCAGGCGTGAAGCAAGGCTGCGCACTCTCTCCCTTACTCTTCATAACAGCACTGGACATAGCTTTCGAAACTTATAATCGATGTGGTATAAACTGGAAGATGACTCAAAAGCTTGGCGACCTATCATATGCGGACGACGTCGTCCTAATTAGTAACTCTTATAACGAATTACAAACAAGACTCTCCAACACAACAAACGACTGCTTAAAACTTGGCTTACAAGTTAATATAAAGAAGACCAAGTCTATGAGAATTAACGTAATCAACAACACAGAGTTTAAAATAGACGGAGGGCAAGTTGACGATGTAAACAAATTTGAGTATCTAGGTAGCATCCTAACCCCCGATGGTGGTACAACGGCTGACATTCAGCGTAGGATATCCATAGCGACGAACACGTTTGCGGGGATGTCACGAATGTGGTCTAACAAAGCGCTTAAAAGAGACACTAAAATCGGTATATTTAATGATTGCGTAAAATCTGTGTTACTGTATGGTAGCGAAACGTGGCACATGAAACAAGACTCAACGAGAAAACTACAGGCATTCGTAAATAGATGCTTGCGACGCATTATCGGTACCTGGTGGCCACGTACTATAGCTAACCCTCGCCTGTGGCAACTGACGAACCAAAAACCTATTGAAAAGGAAATAATGCACAGAAAGTACAAATGGATCGGGCACACCCTCCGAAAACAACCCGAGGAAATAGTCTACTCAGCCTTACAATGGAACCCGCAAGGCACTAGAAACAGAGGGCGTCCCAAAATGACTTGGCGTAGATGCGTTAACCAGGAATCCAAAAAGCCATTCAATGAATTAAAATTCCTAGCCAGCAATCGGAAAATGTGGAAATCTTTTGTAGATAGACTAAGTTCTTAGTACATATACCTATATGTATTGTAATACCTGAACATGTCAATAATAATAATAATAATAATAACAGAATAAAGAATACAATTAGTGCAAAATGTATTCCCAAATATTGCACAAAACTATCGAAATCAAGATTGGCTAAGCGAGAGAGCTATATTAGGTGCCAAAAATGTCGATGTCAATGAAATCAATGCCAGTATATTGACTCAAATTCCAGGTGAAGTTGTCACCTATAAATCAATTGATTCAATCACTAATCCCGAAGATGTAGTGAATTATCCAATTGAATTTTTGAATTCACTTAATTTGCCTGGCTTGCCACCACATCGTTTGCAATTGAAAGTCGGCGCAGTGATCATTATGTTGCGAAATATCAATCAGCCGAAACTATGCAATGGGACAAGATTAGCAGTGAAACGGACAATGAACAATGTAATTGAAGCAACAATTTTGAAAGGCAAGTTTAAAGGTGAAGATGTTTTGATTCCGCGCATTCCAATGATTTCAACAGATTTGCCTTTTGATTTTAAGCGACTTCAATTTCCCATTCGCCTTGCTTTTGCAACTGTATGTAGGATGTTCTCGAGTAGGGAAACCATCGTTACTTTATATTTATACACCGCATGAAAAAACAAACTCAAAATTTTTGTCTATCAGAAGGCTTTAGAATAAGTTGTTTGTTTACAATCATTAGAGTAAGTCACTAAAATAAATAAAACATTGTTATTAGAATAAGTCACAAAATAATTGTGGAGCATGAATTAAATGATGAAACAAGAAAAAAACAAAGAACACTTTTCATTTATATTTTTCTTTCACCCAGCGAAGCGGGTGAGGGTCCGCTAGTATAATATAACATTTGTTGCAAATTTGAAATGGACGAAAGCCAATTGATAAGAATACAGGCATGATCACACTTCCAACTAATTTTTGTACCGTAACAGAATAAAGAGTACAATTAGTGCAAAATGTATTCCCAAATATTGCACAAAACTATCGAAATCAAGATTGGCTAAGCGAGAGAGCTATATTAGCTGCCAAAAATGTCGATGTCCAGGTGAAGTTGTCACCTATAAATCAATTGATTCAATCACTAATCCCGAAGATGTAGTGAATTATCCAATTGAATTTTTGAATTCACTTAATTTGCCTGGTTTGCCACCACATCGTTTGCAATTGAAAGTCGGCGCAGTGATCATTATGTTGCGAAATATCAATCAGCCGAAACTATGCAATGGGACAAGATTAGCAGTGAAACGGACAATGAACAATGTAATTGAAGCAACAATTTTGAAAGGCAAGTTTAAAGGTGAAGATGTTTTGATTCCGCGCATTCCAATGATTTCAACAGATTTGCCTTTTGATTTTAAGCGACGTCAATTTCCCATTCGCCTTGCTTTTGCAACTGTATGTAGGATGTTCTCGAGTAGGGAAACCATCGTTACTTTATATTTATACACCGCATGAAAAAACAAACTCAAAATTTTTGTCTATCAGAAGGCTTTAGAATAAGTTGTTTGTTTACAATCATTAGAGTAAGTCACTAAAATAAATAAAACATTGTTATTAGAATAAGTCACAAAATAATTGTGGAGCATGAATTAAATGATGAAACAAGAAAAAAACAAAGAACACTTTTCATTTATATTTTTCTTTCACCCAGCGAAGCGGGTGAGGGTCCGCTAGTATAATATAACATTTGTTGCAAATTTGAAATGGACGAAAGCCAATTGATAAGAATACAGGCATGATCACACTTCCAACTAATTTTTGTACCGTAACAGAATAAAGAGTACAATTAGTGCAAAATGTATTCCCAAATATTGCACAAAACTATCGAAATCAAGATTGGCTAAGCGAGAGAGCTATATTAGCTGCCAAAAATGTCGATGTCCAGGTGAAGTTGTCACCTATAAATCAATTGATTCAATCACTAATCCCGAAGATGTAGTGAATTATCCAATTGAATTTTTGAATTCACTTAATTTGCCTGGTTTGCCACCACATCGTTTGCAATTGAAAGTCGGCGCAGTGATCATTATGTTGCGAAATATCAATCAGCCGAAACTATGCAATGGGACAAGATTAGCAGTGAAACGGACAATGAACAATGTAATTGAAGCAACAATTTTGAAAGGCAAGTTTAAAGGTGAAGATGTTTTGATTCCGCGCATTCCAATGATTTCAACAGATTTGCCTTTTGATTTTAAGCGACTTCAATTTCCCATTCGCCTTGCTTTTGCAACTGTATGTAGGATGTTCTCGAGTAGGGAAACCATCGTTCCTTTATATTTATACACCGCATGAAAAAAAAAACTCAAAATTTTGGTCTATCAGAAGGCTTTAGAATAAGTTGTTAGTTTACAATCATTAGAGTAAGTCACTAAAATAAATAAAACATTGTTATTAGAATAAGTCACAAAATAATTGTGGAGCATGAATTAAATGATGAAACAAGAAAAAAACAAAGAACACTTTTCATTTATATTTTTCTTTCACCCAGCGAAGCGGGTGAGGGTCCGCTGGTATAATATAATTAATATAATATAAAATAAAATAAAATAAAATAAAATAATATAATATAATATAATATAATATAATCTATATATATAAAAATTAAATGATGTTCGTTTGTACGCATTTTTTTGGGCTGATACGAGCCAATTTTATTCGTTCTTTTTTCATATTATAGGGACCCACTAGGGGAAGGTTTTTAAAAAAGAAAAAATCAAAATATTTTACAAATTGTGTTTTTAGTGAAAATTGCCGCAGAACTTGCTCGATTCTTAGATTAAGTTTCGAATTAACATTAATTTTATGTGTACAAGTTTTTTTGAATAAATATACGAATATTTCATTATTGTGAAACGATTTGTGTCGTGTTGCTAAGTTGCAAATTTTTTTCGACGGAGAGTAAACATAAACACAGAGGTTTGTACTCTCTTTATGAAGAGAAATGCTTCAGTACACATACACGAATGCCGAACTACTGATTTGTGTTTTGTGTGCAGTTCATTTGTGAGAGCAACAAGTGTGTTGACCAAGGATAATAGATTTACCAAGGTTTGCCAGACAAGAAACAGTTATTCGGCTCTCAGAGAATTTGACAGAAGTTGTTGTTGGGTTTACGTCAAACGAGGCAAGGATGATAGATTTACCAAGGTTTGCCAGACAAGAAAACAGTTATTCGCCTCTCAGAGAATTTGGCAGAAGTTGTTGTTGGGTTTACATCAAACGAGATATACATTTAGTAAGAACAAAGGAAATGTTCAAACGGTTTATTTACGAATACCGCACACCAGAGCACACTCCTTTATACATTTCCCCTAGTGATGTGGCAAAAAAATTTCTTTTTTTTTTTGCAGTTTCAAGCAGACCTGGTAAATCTATCATCCTTGAAACGAGGTATAATACATTTTGTAAGAACAAAGGAAATGTTCAAACGGTTTGTTTTCGAATACGGCACACCAACGCACACCACTTTATACATTTCCCCATGTGACGTGGCAGAAAAAATTTGTTTTTTTTATTTTTGCAGTTTCAAGCAGACCTGGTAAATTTATAGGCCTTGTGTGTTGACAGTTTTCTTTGGGTATTCACATCGATAAAATTACAATAGAATACATTGTTCCCGGATTGATACGAATTGAAAAAAAATAACATTACATTTTCGGAATGGCAGATTTAAATAAAGTTGTGGATTTATTTACCGAAGAGGATGAACGCATGAATACACAAAATTCAGATAACTCCAACGATATGAGCGTGTTTGAAGACAGGGAATTCAGATCGATAAGAACAATGTGATTGTTGTTTCAGACGAAAATTCAACGAACGACGAGTCAAAGACGAAAATTGTTCATCACGAAACGAAATCACAATCCGAAGGTGTTAGCGTATTTGAAGAATCGAAAATCGATGACAATTTGGCTGCTGTCGCAAATACGGCAAATAAAGAGTCGAATACAGAAATTTCAAATGAACCGGACATTGAAACTCAGCCAGAAATCGATGATTCGAAAGAAAATAATGTTTCAATTCAATTGAGCGATGCTTCCCTTGACCAATCCTATATGGAAATGAATGCGTTTGCAAACGATGTTTTCGGCTATGAAATAATATTGGAATCGAACGAAAAAGGAAAGAAACGCGATATGATAAAAAAAATTGGTGGAAAATTTAAAATGAATGGTGCTTCATTGGAAAAATTCAAAGGTAATAAGAACATACACAAGATAAAGTAAGAATTTTAATTTTTAGATTTATTTTGTTTATTTCTGATTTTTTCAGAAGTATACCACACAACAACTCATTCCAACCCTGATTTTGAAATCCTGTTGGAATTGGTGATCGATAATTTTGTCACTATAATGGTCAACGGAAATTTGCGTGTATCAGACGCTGCATATTATTTACCATATCAACTTTTTATGGAACATATGGACCAAATGAACACAAAAAAATAATTTAGTTTTGTTTTGATTTTTTGCAACATTTCACTAGAAGTGATTCCAAATAAATTATTTGAAATAATTATCTAACGAAAAAAAATTTTTTTTTTTTTTTTTATTATTATTTACATTGTAACTAGTTAATAAATTATAAACTAACGAACAATTTGGATTTAATTTTGTACAATACAACTAAATTTAAAAATACTCTGCATCAGGCTTGCAGGGAAATGGGCTACTGCGTGAGTTGGTGCGGTTTTTTTCGTTTCAGCCTTTCTTTCCATTTAACGGGGTCAATTAGGGCTGAGGCTTCGCTATTTACATGGTGGCGTAGTCTTTCCATATGAGACTTAGCGTTGATGTTGATCGAAGTGGCAACTGATTCGATGCCAAGGTCGCGTTCGATATCGGTGTTACGGACGTACCAAGGTGCATTAACAGCGCATCGTAGTACCTTATTTTGGAATCTTTGTATGGATTTTATGTTGGTTGAGCTTGAGCAGCCCCATAGCTGGATCCCATATGTCCAAATTGGTTTAAGCACCTGCTTATATAAAAGAATTTTATTGTATAAGGATAAGGCTGATTGGTTGCCCATAAGGCAGTACATATTTCTAAATCTGATATCTAACTCTTCTCTTTTCTTTTTAACGTGAGCATTCCATCTAAGCTTGGTATCTAGTGTCATACCTAAGTATTTGGCGGTGTTGTGATGCGGGATTTGTACGCCGTTTATATGTAGTGGCAGATATTTGATTTTCTTCTGTGTGAAGTCTAAATGAACCGATTTTTAATGGTCCACTCGGAGATTTTATTTAAATAAATTTGAAGGTTTTTGATTGAGTCAATCTGAGTTTCTCCTACCGATAAGATGGCTGTGTCGTCAGCAAAAGTTGCTGTGGAGCAATTTATGTCAATAGGTAGATCACACGTAAAAAGAATATAAAGAATGGGCCCCAGCACGCTGCCCTGTGGGACGCCAGCTTTAATTTCCTTAAGTTCGGAATATGTGTCTTCGTATTTTATTCGGAAAAAACGATCGGATAAGTACGATTTTAGAACATTATAATATTGTATTGGTAGAAGCGCATTTATTTTGTTGAGGAGCCCAATGTGGCAAACTTTGTCAAAGGCTTTAGACACGTCGAGAAAGACAGCAGAGCACACCTTTTTTTCTTCAAAGGCGTTTTCAATGATGCGAGTAATTCTGTGCACTTGATCGATGGTAGAATGTTTTGTGCGAAAACCAAATTGATGTACTGGTATTATATTTCTTTGCTTAATAATTATGTTGAGACGTTTGGCTAAAAGCTTTTCCATCAGTTTTGATATAATTGGTAGGAGCGAGATAGGCCAATAAGATGTGACATCATGCGCTGGCTTCCCTGGTTTATTAAACATAATTATTTCAGCAGTTTTCCAATATATTGAGATATGGTGCAATTTGAATGTGGCGTTCATTATTTCAGTAAACCTAGATATCGTGCATTGAGGAAGTTGTTTTAAAATTTCAGCAGTAATAAGATCATACCCAGGCGCTTTTTTTGATTTTAGTTTATTTATTTCACCAAGCAATTCGGAATCCGTAACAAAGGGAATTTCGGCATCAGTTTCATGGGTAAGTGGCTGCATTCCGGCTATCCTCGACGTGTCATATGGCTTAAAGATGCCCTCGAGGTATTCAGCAAAAACATTAGCTTTTTCTTTACTGCTTTTGGCCCAAGAACTGTCTTCTTTTTTGATTGGTAGGTACTGTGTTACTGGCTGTGAAAAGTTTTTTGTACATTTCCAGAGCGAGTAATCAGTGCTGCGTTCGTTTGATAAGCTCTTTAGATACGTACTCAGAGATCTGTTTTTAAAATGTTTTATTTTCCTGGAAATTTCTTTCGTAATTTTATTTAGACGTTTTTTGTCGGAGGGAGATCTTGTTTGCTGCCATCGTCTTCGTATTTTGCGTTTTTCTGCGACCATATCTTTAATATCTTTGGTATATTTATGACCTGATGTGACAAACTTTTTTTCCGAAGTGCTACTCCAGGCTGCCAGTTGTATAAGGTTAGATAATCTTAATATTTCATCATCTAAATCGGTAGTGTTGGTAATTTCTGCATTGTGATTATCCGCGGTTAAAACGTTCCTAAAATATTCCCAGTCCGTATATTTATTTGTTAGCGTAAATGGCAATTTCTTGATAAGCGCATTTTCATCTAATGTTAATAATCCCACGCGCTTTCTATGCTGATATAATTGAGTCGGTAATGCAGTTAACGATGACAGCTGTTCTTCCGACCCACGAGATTGTTTGTTTACGAGATTGTTTACACTTTCTATAGCGGGGTTTTTTTTTTTTATTGTATATTAATGTTTTTTTTATTTTGTTTTTTGTTTTTTTGTTTCTCTCTCTTCTATTGTTCTTTGTTTTCGCGTTTAGTCTATCGTACAATAATATACATATGTACATATATGCACAGCGAAACTAAAAACGCATGAATATGTATTTTGCTAATCACAAGTTTTGTTCACATGTACATATGTGTGTATATCAATAATCACAGGCTCAATATGTCACCATTAAAATGGTTAAAAGTCACTAACGAAAAAAAATAAAAATGTAATGATTCATAGGTATTAGTTCTGTTTTCATTCGTTTCTTTCAAATGTGCCCAAATGTCAATATAACTTTTATTCCAGCGCTGTATGTGCGAATGTATTTGAAACATGTCGGTGTTGATCAAGGCGAACTGAATGCAGAAGTTTTGCTATAGAAGAAAACACTTATTCGGCTGTCAGAGAATTTGACAGAAGTTGTTGTTGGGCTTACGTCAAACGAGATATACCAAAAAGAACAAAGGGAACGCTCATGGCTTGCCGGTCGTGAACAAAGGGAATGCTCTTGGCTTGCACCAGTTTGTTTACGAGCATCGCACACCATTTTATACATTTTGTAAGAACAAAGGGAATGCTCAATGGCTTGCACCGGTTTGTTTACGAATACCGCACACCACTTTATACATTTTGTTTTCATTCCTTCATTTGCGTCCCCGTGTGACAGAGAACGTTAATGAATAGAGAAGTCTTAATGACAGGAAAGTGTTCATTTTCGAGGGGTACTCGTCTCGCGAAGACAATTTCACCACTGACACATTTTTCACCAATAGTTAACAGCGTAAAAGGCAATTCGGAAAATTTAACAGCAAGTGAGTATTATTAACAGCAATTAGCAATGTAAGATATTATTAGAAAAGTTTGTGTGAGGGGCGTAATGTATTTGACATTACAGGTGCTTTTTTTTGTGATTTATTTCGCCCTTTGGAATTTGGAAAATTGCGCCAGAATAATAAATGTCAATCGCAAAAAGTTAACGGGATTTAAGTTTTGCGAAATTGCGAAGGCGACTTGCAAATTCCAACGGGCGGACTTTTATTCGGGCGTTAAAATCGTGTATTTCGGTATTCGAGTTTTTTAAGTTTTTAAAGTGCGTTAAAAATTAAGCGTTTTTTTAAAAGCGCCGTGCGTTTTTCGGTATTCGAGTGTTTAAAGTGTGGTACAAATTTAGCTTTTTTTTCAAAACCCCGTGCGTAATAAAAAATTAATTAAAATCAAAAAATTGAAAATTAAAAAAAAAAAATGAGTGATAGCTTGTGTCGCGTACGCGGATGCTCGCAGGACGAGAAACGCTTGTTTTCGTTCCCAAAGGATCCGGAGGAAGTGGCAAAGTGGAGGGACAACTTGAAAATCCCGACGGCGGTGCATCTTCCACCCCACAACTCATATGTGTGCGTAAAGCATTTTGAGCCATATGTTGTGGGGGGAAAATGTTTAAGAAAGGGTGCCATCCCCACCCTTCGTTTAGGTAAGTTTTTGCGCAATATTTCAATATATATGCACATACATATGCATATGTAACATAATTTACATTCAAAAATTAGTTTAAATTTCTCAACTTCCTCCACTTTCCTCCCTCAAAACTCTAATGTTGCCAGTTAGCAAGCCTCACCCTCAACTAAACCTATCCACCCTAATATTGTATGAAATGTATGCAATACATATGCAATACAATGTAAATTATGTTACATATGCATATGTATGTGCATATATATTGCATGTAAATTATGTTACATATGCATATGTATGTGCATATATATTGAATGTGAATTATGTTACATATGCATATGTATAAATAAATATAAATGGGAATTAGCAAGTGTGATAAAATTACCGAGCGAGTAGTTTTGAGGGATTTAGGATATGTATATAATTTCATAGAAAATAATTTTTTATTAATAACCATAATATTACAATACACGGCATCCGTTGCTATGCCTCATTGAATAAAATCAAAACAACCAATCGGAAAATTTTAAGCAAAATTAGTTTATTAATTTTCTATCTGAAACCGTTTTTGAACTTTGCATTTGGGTCATAGTTGAACAGCTTATGCGGATTATGAAGTTTAGTGTGCTATAAATAGTGGGAAATAGGAAAAACTAAGATTTTTTAGATTAAATTTAGGCAAATATTCGATTAGTAGTGACGAATGAGAGTGGTGGCGAGGCCTGGGGGCTGTGGGGAGAGAGTTCCATCATAAAAACAAGCCCATAACCTTCATTGGGTGAAAATATAAATGCATAAAAATTTTTACGTCATTTGGTGTTGTCATTTCGTGGTGATGCGTTATATGTAGTTTGATGAATTATTATATGTTTATGAATTATTATACGTTTATAAATTATTAAATGTTTATAAATTATTATATTATAAAATAAATTTTTTTAATAGGGCATGACGATGACCCTACATACAGCTGTACAATTCCAAAGAAGCAACGGAGCTGTTGCGTGGTAGGATGCGTGGTGGAAAAGGGTCATACGTTATACGCCTTTCCTCGACGCGGAGAGGCTAGAAATAGTTGGGCCCTGGCTTGCAACGTGCAACCAGCCGATACTGACAGGCTATATGTTTGTAAGCGTCACTTTAGTCCAGAGCAAGTAATTCGTTATAAAGTTTTAGATGGGGCTGTTCCATCTTTAAGATTAGAGCCAGTTACTAGAAGTCGCTCACCTAGTACTGGCTCTGATTGGGTTTGCCCGCCCGTTACTAAAGTGTACGTAAATCGTACAGTAGGTGTAGGAAACGATCTTACGTTAGAAGAATTCGCAAAATATTCCATGCTAGAGGAAACAAGGCAGGCACCCAAAAACAAAAACATCTGTGAGGACTTAGAAATCACAAGCAGTAGCGAACGATTTGCTCAGGCTGCTCGTTATTATCGGAGCAATGAAATAAAATTAAAAAAAAGAATTCAAGAGTTAGAAGCAGAGAATGAGAAGCTACTGCAAAAATATAAATATTTGTGTAGTCGTGCAGTTCTTGCGGAAGAAACTTCAAGCAGTGATGCTGTAACTTTCGCAAGAATGATCGTCAGTGGCCAAAAAAATCGTTATAGCGAGGAGGAAAAGACATTGGCCCAAAACATTAATTATATGTCCTCCAAAGCATATAGGTTTATGCGTGACGATCTAGGTTTTGCTTTGCCCCATAAATCATCCCTTTCGCGTTGGCGCCCCATCAAATATGTTGTTCCGGGGTTCGATGCCAATGTCTGCAATAATTTAGAAAAAATTGTTTCAAATATGTCCGACACCGAACGCATAAGCGTTCTATTATTCGATGAAATTATCATCAGGTCGGACTTGAGCTACAATAAAGCTAGAGATGTTATCGATGGGATGGGTTTGTAGACCATGGGGAAGGTCAACGCGAAAACAAAATTGGGAATAAATGTTTATTTTTTATGGCTAAGGGATTGTGCTCCAAATGGAAATACGTGTTTTCGTATTATATCTCCAGTGGTGGTATACGTACGGAGACATTGATGTCCATTTTGGGAAAAAATATCGCACAACTAAAAAACATGGGGTTAAATTTAAAAGGTATACGGTAGTTTGCGATCTTTAAATCTTTAGGGGTTTTTGAGAATCGCCCCTTTTTCCTGCACGAAGGCACAAAAATTTTTTGCATGTATATTATGATTATTGTCACTTGATAAAGTCCGTCCGAAATACCTTGATGAAATATGACATCTCAACATCAGATGGAGTGACAAGCTTCAAGGTGATAAAAAAAAAGAGATTGTCTGTAAAGTCGGTTTACTGACGATAGTTTAACGTGATAACGTCATAAGAAAATACTGATTGAATGGTTGCATTTTTAAAAAGAAAATTTTAATTTTATTTGTTTGATAGATATTTTGTATGGATATAGAGAATGAGTTAACATTAACATAACACAACACAACACAACACAACACAACACAACACAACACAACACAACACAACACAACACAACACAACACAACACAACACAACACAACACAACACAACACAACACAACACAACACAACACAACACAACACAACACAACACAACACAACACAACACAACACAACACAACACAACACAACACAACACAACACAACACAACACAACACAACACAACACAACACAACACAACACAACACAACACAACACAACACAACACAACACAACACAACACAACACAACACAACACAACACAACACAACACAACATAACATAATATAACATAACATAACATAACATAACATAACATAACATAACATAACATAACATAACATAACATAACATAACATAACATAACATAACATAACATAACATAACATAACATAACATAACATAACATAACATAACATAACATAACATAACATAACATAACATAACATAACATAACATAACATAACATAACATAACATAACATAACATAACATAACATAACATAACATAACATAACATAACATAACATAACATAACATAACATAACATAACATAACATAACGTAACATAACATAACATAACATAACATAACATAACATAACATAACATAACATAACATAACATAACATAACATAACATAACATAACATAACATAACATAACATAACATAACATAACATAACATAACATAACATAACATAACATAACATAACATAACATAACATAACATAACATAACATAACATAACATAACATAACATAACATAACATAACTGTTGCAGGCAAAAGCAACAATGGCTCAAAATACGAGGCTTCCGAAATTATAACAAACAACACTTTAAGTTCACTGTATTTTATTTCTTGTTCATGAAATATTTTATAAGTATTTTATAAGTATATGTATTTAATGTTTATGAAATTAACAAAGTTTAACAAATTGCGTGAAAATAGAAGTGAGGTTTTTATATATTGTCGCGCCTCGTACGCGTCTGAATTTCCGTAAGCAACTGGACTTTTAAAGCACGCTTCGGTCAATTCAACGGCGTTTACAGTTAAGGCATAGTTGCATTTTTTGGTAAAATATTACAAAAGAATTTTTTAGTATTAAGCGATAATTCAGGTTTAGTACATAAATATTTGAATACAGTTTTCGTCTAATTAGTACAAAAAAACAATTTTAATTGGGATTGTATTATTAATCGGTAACATCCTCCCCCTCGTGATTCGCATCACTGGTGAAAGAATCACTACCAACGTCGAGCACTGCAATTTTAGACGATGGTCTCCGTAAAATTCCTGTTGACGTCTTGACTAAAACAGATCTAACTTGACCATCTGGGGCTGGCTTTGCTTCTGTTACGATACCCCGTTTCCAATGGCCTCGGCTCTCGTTGTCGTCGCAAACTATAACGATGTCACCTACAGCTATCGGCTTCACCCTCTTAAACCATTTCGTACGCCGGGTCAAGGTAGGGAGATACTCCAGTATCCACCTCTTCCAGAAAGTCTGCTTCAGCTGCTGCGCTATGTACCACTGCTTGCGTAAACATATCTTCTCTGACAGCGCAGGAGTTTGTACATCATTCGCGCAGCCTAGCAAAAAATGATTGGGTGACAGAGGCTCGGCGTCGGTACTCTCTACTTGATGCATATACATTTCTACGTACGTCAACCTTACGGAATTTCATTATGGCATATCGTACCCATGTCATCACCCTTAAAAGTTTATAGTAATTTGAATACTTATTAAATGGAATTACTCTATCCGCTGACGATATCGTATATATTTGCTTGGAGCGTCTCTCCTCTTGGCATTCGCTATTATCAAATTCGGTTGGCATGGCTGGCCAACTATGTTCAGGCAATTTCAAAAAGGGCGGACCATTTAACCACTTACCATTTTGAGAAACGGTTTTTATGCGTGTAGCATCATCAGCTGGGTTTTCTTTACCTGGTACCCACCTCCACTGACTGGCTTCAGATGTTTGCAGGATCTCAGCTATACGGTGTGCCAAGAACTGCTTGTAGCACCTGGCGTCAGACCTTATCCACTGGAGAACTATTTTTGAATCTGACCAAAATGTTGACTTACGCGGCTGTACGTCATGGCTGTTGATGACAGCTTCCCTCAACTTTTTTCCCAAGACGGCTGATTGTAACTCCAGTCTCGGAATGGACAATGGCTTCAGCGGGCTGCACCGGGATCGGCCAGCAACGAATACGATGTCTGTGTTATTTGCGTGATGAATTCGCCAAAAGGCGACGGCAGCAAATGCAATCTCACTCGCATCAACAAAAATATGTAGCTGTATATCGGCATTCGGATTCAAGAATTGTACGCCATAACATCTTGGCATTTTAAAATTTTCGATGGTATTCAACGTTTTGTACCACTGCAACCACTTCTTATAAATGTCTTCGGGGATTAGCTCATGCTAATCTATACTCCTGGTCCACAGACTCTGCATTAAAACTTTTGTCCGCAGCACCAACCCACACGCGAAACCTAACGGATCAAATATAGACATAGTAACGCTCAGCATCTCACCTTTCGTTGGCCGTCTACTACAGTCTAAAACTGCTTTGGGCACTTTTGAAAACAGCAATTTGAAGAAAAAGTAATATTTGTTTGGGTTCCAGTGCATTCCAAGCACCTTCTCGGTAGCACTCTCCCCTTGGCATATATAATTTCTTTGTTGCTTACACGGTTGCTCGTTGTGTAATACAGCTTGCAGAATGTCGCACGAATTTAACGTCAACCCTCTTAACTGGAACCCGGCGTGGCTATGGATATCGATGACATCCTTGGTGACCTTAATGCATTCTTCGACAGTGTCGAAACTGTCCATATAGTCGTCGACATAGTGCCGATCCACAATGGCATTGACGGCTCTTGCATTCATGTCACGATATTTTTCTGCGTGCACGTTTTTTACAAATTGTGCAGAGCATGGTGAGCTAATTGATCCAAATATCATGGCGCGCATAACGTAAATATCTGGCGGTTTTGATCGATCGCCCCCTCTCCAAAGAAAGCGCTGCGCGTTTTGATTTTCGTGGCGAATCAAAATCCGGTGAAACATCTCACATATGTCACCGCATACTGCAAATTTGCCTTGTCTAAATTTACACAATATTGCCAACAGCGATTTTGGTTGATACTCCTCCGGTCCTTTCATAAGGGCACAATTCAACGACATATTATTTATTTTTGCTGCGGCATCGAAAACAAGTCTACGTTTGTTTCCTTTGTTTACATTACATGTGGCGAAAGGTGGTAAATACCATGTGCGATCAGCATTTACATTAGCTTCATCAGGTGAAAGTCGCTTTGCGTATTCCTTTTCGATGTACTCGTTGATTTTTGCTTTATACCATTCCCTGTATTCTTTTTCCCGTTCCATTTTCATTTCTATTTGCTCTAAGCGCTTCATGGCCATACTGAAACTTTCGGGAAATTTTACATTATCTTTATGCCAAAGCAAGCCAGTTTCATATCTATTATTATTTACAAATTTATTTGAAACTTTTTTGCTGCAAAATATTCTGTAATTTGTAAATTAATTTCGTTTAATTGTGTGCTTTCAATATTGACATGACCAATAGTACCATCACTCAAACGATATTCGTTCGAACCAAATAATGTCCACCCTAACATTGTCTTGTGGATTGCAAAGCCATCGTCCAAATTCACAGTTTTTATTGTTCGTATTAACTCTGTATGCGACAATCCAATAAGCATTTGCGGCACTGCATTATTGTAATCGGCGATTGGTATATTTGCCAATTGTTCGTGACGTTGTATGAAGTCGTTCAAATTCAACGTCTGCTGCGGCAAATACAACTTTTTTGTTGTACGCACTCCCCTCATTTCATAATTCGTTGCTGCTTCATTTGCGCCGGCAATTTCAAATGACACTTGCCGCGACTGTTCGCTCATGCTTTGATTTCCTATCCACTTCAGGCGAAGTAAATTGGATTTGCCTTTAAGGCCGAGAACGTTCGCTATATTTTCCTCCAATAGAGATATTTTTGCGCCTTCGTCAATGAAAGCGAAAATGTTGATTTCGCCTTTGGGACCTTTCAGCTTGACAGGCAAATATTTGAGGAGTGTTTTGTTACGTTGTGGTGAATTTGATCGAGCGAGTGGATGTTGTGGATTTTGATACGCAGTTTGAACAGTTGCCACAGCTTTATCAGCTGATGAAATATTGTTTTTGTTATTATCACTGGAACTATGAAGCAACCGATTGTGGAATTTATTACACGAGGATATACCACACACTCGTCGCTTGCGGCAATTCTGTACACTGTGACCAGGTTGCAAACAACAAAAACACAGATGCTTATTTTTCACTATACTCCCGCGATTAGAACAATCGGCATCTTTAAATTTTGAGCACGTTTTTAAAATATGGCTTTGGTCACCCACTAAACACTTCTTTTCTTCTTTTGTTACAGTCATTACGGGCTTGGACGACATTTTAGGTTTGTGGTACACAAAATCGTTGGGCATATACTTTGTTGGCATAACATCTATGTATTGCCATGGACACATACATGGCGGTGTGCTGCAACCAATTGCTAAATTCACGCACAGTGGGATATGGCTTTTGCATTTCGAAGATGTGGCGAGTCCACTCTTCCCTCTTGTTCAGCGGTAGTTTGCTGATTAATTCGTCGAGCAACATTGGATTATTTAGATGTGGTACCGCACCCGAATTTTCTAGAAAGGCAGTTAAGTTTGATACCATCGAGCTAAAATTGAGTATATCGGCGATTCGTCCTCCGGTAACGGGTGGGAACGCTCGAACTTTCGCTATTTGGCTTCTAATAAGTAGCTCTGGGCGACCGTAATGAAATTCTAATGTTTTCATGGCCGCATCTACACTGGATGGGTGGATCAACAACGATTCCACCTGTTGTCTGGCTTTCCCCTTTAGGGCTTTCTGGAGACGTAACAGATTCTCCAATTGCGAATATGAATTCATTTCCGTGGTTTCCTTAAAGGCCACAGAAAACATAGGCCACTCTTCGGGCGAGCCGTGAAAATCTGGCAAATCTAAAATTTTACGTACCTGGGTTGTGCTGGGTGCTATTTGAGCTTTTTGATTGATGAGCTGTGGTGTGATTTGTGGGTTGGACACTGCAGGCATGTAACTTGGTGGCAGAAGATTTAAGGAATAAGGATTGGTGTGGCTGTACGGCTGCATTATTGCTGGCGGCCACGTGGCAGACCGGATATAGGGGCCGAAGGCAGCGTCGGGCTTGACGTTGGCAGAAGTAACGCTGGCAGAGGTAGCGTTGGCGTAATTGGTGCTGGCAGTTGTAGCACCGGCAAAGTTGGCGTTGGCATAATTGGTGCTGGCAGTTGTAGCACCGGCAAAGTTGGCGTTGGCAGTTGTAGCGCTGGCGTAGGTGGCGTTGGCATAATGGTTACTAGAAAAATAAGTCTCGGCAGGAATAGCGCTGGCTGAGGTAGCGCTGACTGTTGTGAAGTTGGCAGAGGTAACTTCGGCTGGCTTGAAGCTAACAGGAATAGCTTCGATGCTAGGTACTTCGGCACTGATGAAGTTGTTAGCGGTTTTGATTTAGGGCTTCTATGTACTGGACTTTTTCCTTTTCTGATGAGGCTAGCGACTTTTGCAAGGCTTTTATTTCCTCGCGTAGTTCTTTGATCACTTTGTCTTGCTGAACTATCGCGCAATTATTTTCGTCGTCACTCGAACTTCTTTCACCATTTTTGTCGGCCATTTTGGCTTCGCGAACTTTCGGATTTTTCGTAGGCGCGATCACCCGAAGATTTCATGAACAATTATTACGGTTATTGAAAATTTATATAAACGCGATTTTTTTAACATGTATGTATATTATATGCAAAATTAGGACAATATATAAAAAGATGTTGCAGGCAAAAGCAACAATGGCTCAAAATACGAGGCTTCCGAAATTATAACAAACAACACTTTAAGTTCACTGTATTTTATTTCTTGTTCATGAAATATTTTATAAGTATTTTATAAGTATATGTATTTAATGTTTATGAAATTAACAAAGTTTAACAAATTGCGTGAAAATAGAAGTGAGGTTTTTATATATTGTCGCGCCTCGTACGCGTCTGAATTTCCGTAAGCAACTGGACTTTTAAAGCACGCTTCGGTCAATTCAACGGCGTTTACAGTTAAGGCATAGTTGCATTTTTTGGTAAAATATTACAAAAGAATTTTTTAGTATTAAGCGATAATTCAGGTTTAGTACATAAATATTTGAATACAGTTTTCGTCTAATTAGTACAAAAAAACCATTTTAATTGGGATTGTATTATTAATCGGTAACAATAACATAACATAACATAACATAACATAACATAACATAACATAACATAACATAACATAACATAACATAACATAACATAACATAACATAACATAACATAACATAACATAACATAACATAACATAACATAACATAACATAACATAACATAACATAACATATCATAAAGCATTCACCAACAGCTTTCATTTGATACCCATATTGTACATACACGTCCGAGGGTTACCCGGGTCCACGTTTTGACCTATATCTCGAGACCCTATCTACCAATAGGTATTCAAACTATACGGAAATCATCTTCAATACCTACTTAACAATGTGTGTAAGTTTGGTTTAATTCGGTTCAAAGACACGGCGGGTCCACGTTTTGGCATATATTTCGAGACCCTAGTCATGAATAGGTATGAAAATTACCCCGTATTAAAGCACTTATCAACAGCTTTCATTTGATATCCATATTGCACAAACACATTCTAGGGTCCACGTTTTGGTCTCTATCTCGAGACCCTAGTCACGGAACGGATGGAAATACTCTGAACTAAAGCATTCACCAACAGCTTCCATTTGATACCCATATTGTACATACACATCCGAAGGTTACCCGGGTCCACGTTTTGACCTATATCTCGAGACCATATCTACCAATAGGTACCCAAACTATACGGAAACCATCTTCAATACCTCCTTAACAATGTGTGGAAGTTTGGTTTAATTCGGCGCAAAGACACGGCGGGTCCACGTTTTGGCATATATTTCCAGACTCTAGTCATCAATAGGTATGAAAATTACCCCGTATTAAAGCACTTATCAACAGCTTTCATTTGATACCCATATTGTACATACACATCCGAAGGTTACCCGGGTCCACGTTTTGACCTATATCTCGAGCCCTATTTCCAAAATAAAATATAATCCATGTTACTCGTGATGTAGCTTTCGAATGGTGAAAGAATTTTTAAAATCGGTCTAGTAGTTTTTGAGCCTATTCATTACAACCAAACAAACAAAGTTTTCCTCTTTATAATATTAGTATAGATATGGTAAATATTACCATACATTTTTTCCTTCATATATAATAAAAAAATAATAATAATAACATTAAAACAACAGGTATTATTAACAAACTTGGTTTTATTTTAAATTCTTCAAGTAAATCAAATTAATAATAATCAATAAGAAGGCATATGCCAATACAAATACGTGAATTTATATATGTACATATGCGCATATACATACATATATACGCTCACTTAAGTAGGAGAGAGCAAGATGTCGAACGTTGCCGTTCGTTTGCTTTGTTTGCTTTGTCGTTCCTTCCGCGCTTTCGCTTGCAGTTCATTCAATGCAATGAGCAAGGTAACGGCAATGAGCAAGGTAACACTAATATGAGCAAGGTAACACTAATGAACAAGGTAACACTAAAGAGCAAGGTAACACTAATGAGCAAGGTAACTACATATGAGCAAGGTAACGACACATTTTTTCGTGACTGCAGCCTGTTAAATCGAATTATAAGACGTTATCACGTCAAAAGGTTCTAATTGTACAGATGATGACGATATAAATTTAGATTGGAATATAGGCCCCGAGGATCGTCATCTTGAGGCAGAAGTAGGAGACCAGCGAAATGTCGATCTCATTTTAGAAGAGATTGATGTGGAAGATTTAAATTTTGCTGAAGAAAGTCATGAAGCTGAGGTACAAGTGCAGCGTTACCTCACTGGCTATGGTATTTACCAGAAAGTGCTGTGCAAGTTACAATGTGAAAAGTGCACCCACGCCATGACGAAAACAAAAGGAGAGCTGAAGTTGCATTCAGAAGCCCTGATAAGATCAAAAAACTTCACGGATGACAGCGATTTAAGGCTTATCAATCCTGAAGACAGGGTTTTCAAAGTGTGTCGACTCCAAATGGTGTGGTACCGTCAGCTCTTCGCAAAATATGCCCACATTGCAGGTCTTAGGTGTTTAATGTTGTCCGCTTTAAAAGAAAAAACACAAAAAGTGTTTCCCGACTGGTTTGTAGGATCTGGCGAATGGAGAGATCATCGCGTGAAGCAATTCGATGTTCTCTTAACTGTCCTTTTATTCAAGAATGCAAAGCCTTTCGTATCGACTGTGAGTCTAAAGCTATGCAGTTATCGGCCGTGATAAAGAAGTAACTGATTTACAAGAATAAATAAAGATTTTTCATTTTACAACCAAATTCACCTTACTTTTTGCCAACAGTAAAAAAAAAGAAAATATTAATCCTGGTAATCCTAATAAGAATAATGGAAAACTTTTATCAAATTATTGCATTGTCATCGGTCCTTGATAGGTGTGCAAAATTTCAAGTCGATCAGATTCTTAGAAGTCAGTGAAAATTAAGCTCAAAGATTCCGTTACATACATACATACATACATACAACCCGACCTAATAAAAGTGTGTTAAAAAATATTTCGATTTGCTATTGCTGTCGAGAAATTAGAACACATATTTACATACATATATTGATGCATACATATGTACGGAGCCGCGGCCACTCGACTTGACAAAAATTGAAGATTTACCAAATATTGGCAAATAATTCAACGCGAAATATTACAATATTGACTATTTTCAAATTGACGAGAAAATTGTAATATGGGCATATGAGCAGATGAGCTCGAACTTAGTGTTATAGAATATTTTGGATTTTTCAGCGCCGTTGCGACTAAAAAATCATGACCGCTGCGACTGCGCGTATGAATGTATTTTGTTCTTGCAGTCGCTAGTGCTTTGTGTGTGCTGTTGTGTGTACATACATATGTGTATACTAATAAGCATAGTTTTGCTGGGAGTCGAGAATGTATGTATATGTATGTACGGACATACATATAATAGGACACACTTGCGCAATATGCCAATCGTGAGGTAGGTCATGGTTGCTTGAGTACATTGACCTTTTGCTTAATTGTTTCTTACATGTGTAAGTATATATGTACATACATATGTATTTAATAAGAAACAGTTTAAACAGATTTTGTTACTGATATACTTACGGTAACATACGAATATGCTTTTTTATCCTATAAAATATGTAAATATGGAGGATATCTTGGGTTTGTTAAAATTATTCTTTTATTTATTTTGAATATCAAAACTTTTTTGTTCTTGTAGTCGCTAGGCATAGAATTTTAGCTTTGAACGACATTCGGAATTAAAGGAATAAAGTGAGTGCCCTGCGTGTGCGGTTGTATGCACATGCAAACGGGTGTGTTGGGTGTTGGATCTTCTTCAAGCCATTCCAGTCTAGAAGGGATTTTCATTAGGAAATTCCTTTCGAAGCAAAGAATGGGAGGGTGATAATCACAGTCACTGGGTATATCCGTGTAGGAGTCTAAAATGGTTGAATGTCCATGTGTGACAGTTCTCCATTGTGAGCTCGCTTTGAGCCTTAAAGCGGCGCAGGCCGCTGAGTATTTGCAGAAGAGATCTAGGGGTGGCAGATGTAACATGATGTCCAAAGCCATGGATGGCGTGGTTTTCATGGCGCCACATATTGCTAGTTCCGCTGATCTCTGCACCTTATTCAATAAATTAGAATAGGTTTTTTTCTGCATATCACACCACCAGACAATATTTCCATATAGAAGAATGGGTCTGACGACTGCAGTGTAGAGCCAATGAGCAACGTTAGGTTTAATTCCCCAGGTCTTACCTAAAGCTCTCTTACAGGCATAAAAAGCTAGGTTCGCTTTCCTGACTCTTTCTAAGGTGTTTGACTTCCAAGTCAGTTTCCTATCTATGTTTAGTCCCAAGAACTTGGTTTCTTCCGAAATCACAAGAGCTTCCCCTTTGAGCATAATTGGACTTAGCTGAGGGATTCTGTGTTTCCTAGTGAACAATATGAGTTGTGTTTTGTCTGGGTTGACTCCTAGACCACACTTTCCTGCCCACCTAGAAAGTATATCTAGAGCATTTTGTATTAGGTCCCTTAATGTAGATACAAATTTACCAGAGACCGCAATAACAACATCGTCGGCGTAAGCTATCACCTTACAGCCCACCGATTCCAGTACTAATTCAAGGTAATTTGTCCTTATACTACGGAAGTTTGTGAAATCTACAATTTTGCAAATTCTTCCACACAGATTCAAGGACAAATTTACCATAAAGTCGGATCTTTATTATCATTCGCGGATGCAAATTAACAGTTCTTACAAATTTATTTTATTAGTAATACCGAAGATGAAATTGATGGACGCTGTATAATTGCCACTAATGCTCGACGAGCAATAGTTGGAGAACTGACAGAATTTTTCCATGCACATAATTCATTGGTTCGATTGTTCAAAGCAGCGATGGATCGAATGCCATCAGACAACCATAAAATTGTGATTCGTCCAGACAAAGTACCTGTAGGCGAGCACTCTAGACGATTCAATGCTCCCACTATCGACGATGTTGCAATTGTAATTGTTGGCCAAGATTTTCAAAAGCGTGATATTGTGCTTCATCGTAGAACAAACGAGCTAACACGTGTGTCTGAAACGCATCGCTGCTACGATGCTTTACAATATCCAATATTATTTTGGGAAGGCGAAGATGGTTATCATTTCAATACAAAAATGATAAACCCAGCTACAGGTAACTGAAAAAAATATTCACATATGATAATAATAATCTCACAAATGTGATTTTTTTTAATTCAGGCGCAGAAACGAATAAAAAAGTTAGCGCTATGAATTATTATTCATATCGATTAATGATTCGTGAAAATGAAGAATCTCACATTCTGAAATGCAGAAGATTGTTCCACCAATTTGTCGTGGATATGTATGTAAAAATTGAGACCGAGCGCTTAAACTATATCAAATTCAACCAGACTAAGTTACGGTCCGAGGAATACATTCACTTACGGGATGCAGTGAATAACGATGGAAATGTGAATGACATCGAAAGAATCATCATATTACCAGCAACATATACTGGTAGCCCACGACACATGCATGAATATGCACAGGATGCCATGGCGTATGTTCGCGCTTATGGATGGCCGGATCTGTTTATTACTTTTACATGCAATCCGCAATGGAGTGAAATCAAAGACCATTTCTTTCCTGGCCAATCCCCAATTGATCTACACGATCTAACTGCGCGTATTTTCAAACAAAAACTAAAATCACTTATGGACTTTATTGTCAAACATGGAGTGTTTGGGGAGGTGCATTGTTATGTGTATTCCGTTGAATGGCAAAAGCGGGGATTACCGCACGCACACATTTTGATTTGGTTGGTTAATAAAATTACACCGGATCAAATTGATAGTGTGATATCAGCTGAAATACCGGATCAAACGATTGATCCAGATTTGTTCGATGTCGTCACAAAAAATATGATACATAGTCCTTGCGGTGCATTGAATGTGAACTCTCCGTGCATGATTGATGGAAAATGCTCGAAGCGATACCCACGAGCATTAATTTCGGATACGGTCACAGGTGACGATGGATATCCGGCATATCGTCGTCGATCCTCTAATGACAATGGTAAATTAACGATAATTAAGATGAGAAATCAAAATGTTGAAGTTGACAATCGTTGGATTGTTCCATATTGTTCCATTGTTGTCCAAAAGATTCAAAGCGCATATTAGCATGGAATACTGTAATTCCGTTAAATCAATTAAATACATTTGCAAATATATAAATAAAGGAAACGATATGGCTGTATTCGGTGCAGTCCAAAATGACAACAACGAGATTAAAAAATAAATGGGGCGTTATATAAGCAGTAACGAAGCGATATGGCGAATTTTTTCACTCCCAAATATACGAAAGACATCCAACAGTCCTTCATTTAGCGGTTCACTTTGAAAATTGCCAACGCGTTTATTTTACTCTTGAAAGTGCAGCGCTTAGAGCAACAAGTTCACCGTTTACAACTTTGACTGCCGTTTTTCATTTATGTCAATCTGACGATTTTGCAAGAACATTGCTATATGCAGAAGTGCCACAATATTTCACATGGGATAAATCCAGGAAAACATTTCAAAGGCGAAAACAAGGAAACCCAGTTCAAGGTCATCCTAATGTGTTCTCAACAGATGCATTAGGACACATTTATACAGTTCATTCAAATTATGCTGAGTGGTTTTACTTGCGATTGTTGTTAGTTAATGTTCGTGGCCCAACATCATTCCAAGCTTTAAGAACAATTAAGGGTGAATTGTGCGCTACATATCGTGAAGCATGTCAACAATTAAATTTATTGGAGGATGATAAGCATGGGGAAGATACGCTTGCCGTTTCAGCTGTAATAGCTAGTCCACATCAAATACGAACATTATTTTCGATAATAATTGCAATGTGCTCCCCATCTAATCCATTGGAATTATGGAATAATTTCAAAGATTATATGGCAGATGATATTTTACACCGAATGCGTCGAATTTCTGCAAATTATGAGTTGGAATTCACATTGGAAATTTACAATGAAGCATTGATAAGGATTGACGACATTTGTTTGTCGATGTCAAACAAATCGTTAGTACAATTGGGCATGCCAGCAGCAAATCGTCCAATGCATGATATGTTCAATCGAGAACTGGAGCGTGAATACCATTATGATTGTAATGAACTAAACACATTTGTAACACCAAATTTAACAAAATTGAATGACCAACAGCAACATGTTTATGGTACAATCATGAATAATGTTAGCCATGGAACTGGTGGATTGTTTTTCTTGGATGCTCCTGGGAAAACGGGAAAGACCTTTTTGATTTCATTGATATTAGCAACAATTCGATCAGATAATAACGTTGCATTGGCACTCGCTTCTTCCGGAATTGCGGCTAGATTACTGGAAGGCGGTCACACAGCACATTCTGCATTAAAGTTGGCTTTGAATATGCAGGTAAAAGAAACACCAGCATGTAGTATTTCGAAAACATCTGGAATGGCAAAAGTTCTTAAAGTATGAAAGCTCATCGTATGGGTCGAGTGTACTATGGCACACAAGAAATCATTGGAAGCACTTGATAGAACTTTGAAAGATCTACGAGGAAGCCAAACAGTCTTTGGAGGTGCCATGATTTTATTGGCTGGAGATTTCAGGCAAACATTACCTGTGATCCCAAAATCTACGGCAGCAGATGAAATCAATGCATGTTTAAAATCATCGTATTTATGGAGACA